>NC_136637.1:24135217-24735217 GCF_949748355.1 Melanostigma gelatinosum
GGAGGCAAGGAGGGGGTAACGAAAGAGCAAACACTCCCTGAAGAATGGAAGAGTGGAAAGAGGAGGGAGAGAGAGAGAGAGCGAGAGCGAGCCCTGGTGATGACAGCGCTGTGTGTATGTTATTAGCTGCAGAGAGCCGGCAGCCTCATTCATCTAAAGTAAAGTAACCGGCCTGCTGAACTGACACAACGAGCCTTAATGCAGGCAAACAATGAAGAGATGAAACACGCAGGAAGTGAGATTTAAACTCTGCTACACATCTCACAATGCGTATCCATGCGTTCTTGTTTTAATATTCTAGACAAAGTTTACTCCAGAAATCGAAAATGATTAATTCCCCTCAATTACATACATACGCTGTTCTTGTAGATAAAGTTAAATATATGTCTGTCAAAGTTTTCAAAGATCTTTTTTTTTTTCGAGAAACATGTTCTCTGATTTTAACACAACAAAGGGGCTGAAGCTTGCAGACCTTTTTTTGTGGAAGAATTCAAGCGATAACAGCGATTAAACCCACGTTTACCAGAATGAATTCATGGTACTGTCAACATGAGAGTGCGAAATGATGTCATCATCACAGACTTCTGATTGAGTATTATTCATACGGTGATATTTACTCAGGCATTCACAATATGTGCAATCGCCACCTTACTCATATAGTTCAGTGAACAATGCATTTGTTGTCATCGAGGTTTAACCCACAAACTAAGCAGAACAAAAACAAACTAAAAGTTGATTCAATTATATCTGCAGTTGGATTATGGGAAGAGACAGGTTGTGTCTATTTTTCCATTTAAGTCGTACGGTTTTCTTGGTGATTGTTAAGGCGATCGAAGTTGGCTAAGAGAGGCTCGATTGCCTTGTTAACTCACCGTAAAAAACACTTGATTCAAACGAATCAAAGCAAACTCGCCAAACCATCAGGCCGGTAGTCTTTCCACTGTTCCAACAATCAGCAACTCTGGTTTACACATAATAAATCCTTCCTTCACAGAGTTAAGAAGTGAAAACACGCCGGCTCTACTCGCTGTTTTCCAGCAAAAATTCCAATGACAAAATTTGTCTTTGGCTCAATACGGCTGAATATCCGAGTCACTGTAAAAACACTCGTCCATAACATTCTCTGCACTCATATTTTGGGATGCTGAGAATGTTTTGGAGCGGCATTGCGTACCACAGCTGCCAAAGCTGAGAGTAGCACTCTGTAGTTCTTCCTTGTACCAAGTTCAACAGATTTTGCAGCTGCGCCCCCAGAGACTCATAGAGACATCGGTAACAAGTGCAGGCGTTTATCAAATCGCTATCCGAACTTGAGATCAGGTTGAAAATCGTCAATCAAAGCACTCCTGCGCTCACGCTGAGTATATTTAGAATGTGTGGACGATGCTCTGTCAGAATCAGTAGGGGAGGCTCGTGGAAACACCTGTTTGAGGCTCTCTCACTTCCCTGTCGTTTCCCTTCTGTCTGTGGATCACTACAATGAGGGGGGGGGGGGTTCAATGCACAACAAAAGTTATCAATCAGTGAGCAACAGGAAAGTAAATACAAAAAAACATGATTCAACAAACATTCTACGATGGGCAGGACTTGACCAATCAGATTCAAACGACATCAATTATTAGTAGGGAACACCGCTAGTACATACGTACGCATATTGTTACTGATTTGACATTTATATTGCATACTTCCCGTTTCTGTTGGAAAAAATGAGAAGTAGCACACACACACACACACACACACACACACACACACACACACACACACACACACACACACACACACACACACACACATCTCTTTCCCTGCTCTCTGGGTGGGCAGTGCTGTGTGTTCTTGGTTGGCGACGTCAGTTAGTCGGCTTAGTGTCCCTCTGCCAGGCTTAGCACACACACACACACACACACACACACACACACCACATGCGCCTTGCAATCTGCTACACACACATACAACCCACGTAGACAAGAGATCTAACACAGAGAGCTGAATGAGAACGCAGTGACAGAGGGATTATATAAGACAGAACGGCGGGCATGGGGGGCTGTAATGGGAGGTTGGGGGTGGGGCAGGCAGTTAAGAGAGGATGAACCGATTAAAAAAGAAAAAAAAAAAACTGAATACAACAGACAAAACACATGCTGTACCACTGCAATTTCAACTGCGCACACAGTGCTGTTATTACTGTGCTGCAGTCCACAGTCATAGTACCACTGTTACAACAGTAGCATGTTACTACTACACAAGTCTGAAAGACACACACACAATATCGCAGTGTAACCTTTTATACTTTTTTCAGATTTTACCTTCAATGTGAATACTAAACTGTAAGATTAATTTGTCGTTGAATATTACTGGTATAATTGGTACGGTACTAGATCCTTCCACAGACAAAGCACAGTTGTTAGTACAGTCCAGACTAGACTCCCATAGAGCATTGTCACAAGAGTGCTGTGCAGACTGAACAAATAGTACAATTGTCACGTCACTGCTGTCTAGCTCTACACCCGCAGGACAACTGTCACGACTTTTCAGACACTTCGTCATCTCCTTTCTGTGTAAGCGATCACAATTTGATATTGTTGTCAGCAATAGTACTGCAGCTCTCTCGTACAATGAGCATCAGTACATAACGTAGTGAATAATACATGGAGTATGACTTAAAAGGTTATTTATACGTCCTTTGTTCATGTCTTGAAAAAAGTATCTTTTATATGTTGTTTTAATGTTTAACAAGCATTTTATTGGTGGAAGTGAAGTTTATCTACTTTAAATACTGTTCTATGGTATTTTTACAACTCGTTATGTTTGTTTTTGTTTTTTTGATAATTTAATTTTAATACTTTTTCACGTTAATTACAACATCATCATTTTGTTTTAGACCCGAGTTTGATCAAATAGGAAACCGCTGAACATTAGTTCGTAAATTAGTAAATATATCGGATTCAATTTGTGAAGTAACACGCGACTACAGCTGTCAAATAAATGCAGTGAAAGAAAAAGGACTTCCCTCATAAATAATAAGAATGCATCACTCGCATATTTACGAAAACGCTCTCAATGAAACGTGACAGAAGTGAAGTGAACACCTTTTCCATTCAGTCCACAAAAATGCTCCGTGGCAGCATCAAGGCTCCTTAACAGTTACTGTCGCTAAAACCCAAACCTACTCGCTTTCCCTGCGGCTTTACAGAGCTGCGTTCCCATCGTGCCTTTATTGCATTCCTTTCCGTAATGTCGTGCTGGTTATATACACTCCGCCGCTTCATTTCAGTCCAGAGTGGAGAGCTCTTGCTGAGGAAGGGTGCTGAGGTGAGCTATTTAGTGACTTGCAAGGTTGTATTCAAATAGTAGGGCCATGAAAAACACAAAAGAGGATGTTAAAGAGGAGAGGAAGAAGAGAGTGATGGCAGAGAGGTGGAGAGGCTCGGGGGGGGGGGATTCATAAGGAGAGACGGACAGGAATAGAGTTAAAAAGATGGGGAGGGCTGAGGTGAGGTGTAATGATGGAGAGGTGATGAGAGAGGTGATGAGAGATGGAGGGAGAACAAAGACATATGTCACATATCTTTCATGTTGAGAGGGCTGGAGGAGAGGCAGACATGGAAACACAAAGAGCTCGCTTAAGTATGTTGTGTGTGTGTGTGCTGTTCAGCAGTTATGTGTGTGTTATGTGTTTACACATACGCGCATGAAGTACGCGTGCATTTTTACATGTGAAAGGGATCCCGTGGAGCAAAATACATCTTGTGTGCGAGAATGAAACTACTGAACTCCTTCAACTGTCCCCTCTTTTTGTCTTTTGAGATCTCACTACTGTTACTCATTGATGTTTTTAGTCTGGCACTCATTTGTTTTTCTTCAGTATCCTACGTATAGTAATGTTGTGTATTTTGTGTGTGGTGTTGAATGGTGCGGTAATGTGGTAACCCTTTGTCTTCTTTACATCTGACTCAGAATTATGACACATATAGTATAAACCTTGTACTGTGTGATCTGCCGGTGCTGTACTCCATTATGTTCAAGCCAATAAAGCGAATTTGAATTGAGATATAGGCACGTACGCGGATAGAGACAGCGAGTCGGTAAAATGAGACAGGAAATGGAGAGGAAAAGAACATCTGACAGCTAGAGAAAGAAGGAGTGGAATAACTAGAGAGGAGGAGGAGGAGGAGGAGGGGTGATAAAAAAGAGGACCTGACAGCCTCTGAGAGATGGAGATAGGAGTGAGAGGGACGGACTGAATGAGGTGAGGAATAAATGGCGAGAGAGAGAGAGTCAGAGTCTCGCTCTCATCAGTCAGAGCGTTGCTCATCCGGCTGCCTCTGTCACCATGACGGATCCTCGCTGTCTGTGCGCCGCTCGCCACCAACACCATTACAGCACATCACTGATTCACACGCACAAGGAAACACACACGCAGAGGAGAGAGAACAACACATTTAACAGGCACACGCGTACCTGCAGAGGTGGTACCACAAGGTATTTAGCAAACACACACACACACACACACACACACACAGACAGGTATGTTTGATGTGTTGGTGTCAACTATACACACTCAACACACACTCAACTCAGATAGGAGCATGACATACGTGGCATAGGTATGTGGTCGTGTATGTCATACTGTATGATTCTGGATTTGTTATCGAATTAATATTGACACATTTTATTCTGCAAATCATTTTCCCAATTGATTTATTAATTATTTATTTGGACATTTTTCATTTAAGATTTCAGAAAGTAGCAAACAAAGGCCCATCACTATTTTCTAAAGCCCACATTGACTGATTCATATTGTGTGTTTTGTCTGCCCAACAGTTCAGAATCTAAAGATATTCATTATAAGTACCATAGACGACTAAAAAATAAAAAAATATTCACATTTGAGAAGCTGGAGCCAGTGAACTTGTGACAGTTTTGCTTAAAGAGTAACTCAGCAACAGGCTCAAAAGCAGCCTTTCACTGCCCTCTTTAGTTGACATTGACATGCCTGTTTCCCCTCTGACAGAAATGTGCTTTGTTGCACCTTTAACCACACGCAGCTCTGATGCCACAGTGACCAGAAGTACACCCGTACATCACTGCCACAAGGTGAAAAGTTAGATTACGTAATGGTCGGTTTTTATCAGTGGTTTTATACTTACCCTTTAAAAATTAACTGATTAATAAAATAGTTAATTATTACTGAAATACTAATTAATAGACTAGTCTTGATAGAAACCTCTGATCCCAGGCGCTCTGGTCCTTGTTATCTCTATTCTGCCAGTTTTGTCCTTTTCTCAATATGTAAATTAGGAAGGTGGAGCTGGCGGAGTTGTCAGCACTCTCTCTCTCTCTCTCTCTCTCTCTCTCTCTCTCTCTCTCTCTCTCTCTCTCTCTCTCTCTCTCTCTCTCTCTCTCTCTCACACACACAGTCATGCTCATTTGGCTGCCTTGCATAGACAAAATCCTGCTGAGACAGTGATCGCACATAACTCACAGAGACATAAATACCTCGTGATCTATACACAGACACACACAAACTTGTTTTTACTACACGCGCACACACTCCCTTTCTCTCCCTCCCCCATCTTTTCATTCTCTTTTCTCGCTTTCATTAAAACCACACTGGCAAACGGCAGCATATGCAGCTACACTCAGCAACAGATGTTGAATGGGAGATGTTGTGTAAGACTGACTGTTAATGTACGCTGTGTATAAAATGCTAACGAAGCACTGTCATCTGTGTCTCCACAGTACTACGAGATGTCCTACGGTCTCAACATTGAGATGCACAAACAGGTAAGTCAGACTGTACTCAGTGTTTTTGTGTGGGTTTTTATTTTCAGTCTCTGCTCGCTGCTGGTGTACTTGGTTGGAGGTTGTGTGTGCGTATCTTTCTGTGGAGAAGTTGCCTTTTTTGAGTAGGCGGGAGGAGGTGAACGTGTTATTTTACACACGCAAACATTCTTACCAGTGTGTCATTTTGTGTGGGTGGGTTTTTACGATATTATCTAGATCCATTTATATTTTGTATTTACACTAAGTGACCTCCATGTACGTCAATAAAGTGAACAAATTATAACAAACACCTTTCTATACAAAGTACAGCTTCAAAATGTAACGTAGCATTTGGTCAACACAGAAACTACAAACTGTAATTTGGTGATATATGTATTTTTAACGTCATAGTTTATAAATTGTTCTAATCTAACAAATGTATGCCTCCAGATTTGTTTAATATATATAAATATATATATATATAAATATATATATATATAGGCTACATCAAATTATTCCATTTTTTTAGTGCATTAGGGTTGTCTTGCATGAGTTCACATTGTGCATGAGTTTATATTTTTCCTGGTTTCTCAGTGTACACTGTATTGGCAGGATGAAGAAGGATCTGCTCCAGCTGAAATTCTTGTGTAAAGATGAAGAGCAGGAAAAAAAGTAGTGACTCATCTTTGTAAGATAAGATAGAACTTTATCAATCTCCAAGGGAATTGTTGTGCCAAACAGATGAATAGCAAAAAAACGATATAATAAACATATATGAACAATAGAATAACAATTATTCAGTGTAAAGTACTAGTACTGTGTACTGTAGATCAGGACCAGAAACAGGACAAAAGAACAACGTTTTCTTGTTAAGGAAGGATCTGTTTTGTCTGTCTTTTATTTGGTAGACTCATAATGAATCAGCAAGAGCAACAAGTGGTTTCAACAGTGAGCTATGGATGGCTGATTGTATTAGTTTTAGTAAGGGGTCACTGCTCAACACTGCGGTTTAGCTCTCCATGCCTCCGTATGGAATAGAAACTCAAGAACTGCTGCACGAAACCAGCAGAGTGTGTTTCCTGCACAGTTATGATATCCCTCCTGACTTAATGTTTATTTGTGTGCTATTATCAAGCAGAACAAGCGATGGCTGCTGACGTGAGAATTAGGGAATAATAATGGCATTAAGATGAATGGTACAGGCTGTAACCATAGCAATGGCAGATGTATGTTTAAGCAGAGCTGACGGCGACAGACTCGGGGTTAACTGACACTCGATGTCGACAAGGCTTAGCTATTATCGACAGCATGGGATGGATAGGACTGGTGTGTGAAATCGCTCGCCGGTTCTTCTAAGCAATGTGAAAAACCACATGCCGACTCAAAGGCATTAAAAGAAGGTCGGTGTAGATTGTGTGTCGTTTCCATTTGTCCCCACTGAGATCCGGTACTCTTGGAAGAAGACATGAGGAGCAGCGTGTGCTCTCGGGAGTCGGTGACTGCTCGTCAGTTCCCACTTGCTGCTAATTTGCTGTCTGGGTCACACTGCGGGAAAAGAGGGGGACAAACTCAAATAGCAGACAGGCAGATACATGTCCAGACAGACGGATAAAAAATCAGACAGACAGACAGCAGACTTGAGATCTGTTCTGCTGTGCTTAGACTCATTGTCCAGTCCTTTAAGGTGACTGCCTGTGTCTCCCTCCCTCTTAAACTGTCATGCTAACTCTGCGGTGGACTCAGGCACTGTCATGGAAGACTAGAGGGGATGGATTTTTACCACCATGCCCGGCATAATGCATTTAGAGAGCAGCTCGTTGTTCGAAACAAGTTCTAAAAACGCCCTCAAATGAAAGCCTCTGCACTTTAACTTCTAATCATTGTGTCGTTTCACCATCACGGTAATTACAGCACGAAGACATTAAACAGTGGATTCTGTCCAAATACTTGCAGTGGACTGGCTGATGTTGGGAATGATGCAAGACGAGTTTAAGAGCCAATGAGGGCGTGTTTTTAATGACCTGTATCAGCTATATTTAATCCTGATCCTGTGTTCATGGTATCATGTTGTGTTCAGGTGAAGCTGTGTTTTCAGCAACACGGCAACAAAAACACATACAGTAGGACACCAAGCCTCTCTTTCTTATTGTATAGTAGAATTGTGCAGATGTGCCTTTTTTGTCTCTGAAGTTGCTGCTATTGGTTGAAAGATGGTTTTGTACCTCAATATTTAATTTGTGATGGGAATAAGAGAGATCCTGTCCAACAACCTTTGCCGTAACAGAAGCAAACTAGCACATTGAAACGACACAAAAGACTACAACACACTTTCGATCACCTTGTTAGAATTCCATTGGTTGCTGTATAAATCTGCTTGGATCCCAATTTCATGTCAGCTTTAAGCTTATTAGAGAAGGACGAGTCGTTGCCGTCATACAAGTATTAGCAAACAATTATGATTGTAATATCTGAGGCACCATCTGTAGGTAGGTGAGAGCATTCGATGTGTACCAGAGAACATCGGCTTGTCTGCCACACTCTGCATGATTGAAGATGAATACTAACCATTATATTTGGATCAGATTATGTAACATAGCTTGTGACACCTTGATGTGAGGTAGTATTTAATTTTAATAAGAACAAGACATGCAGATCTCTGTGTCGGGAACACGTCAGCGTAACCCGTTGTAGCTCCAGATTGCCTTGATGCTCTGCTTCAAGTTGAACTTAAAATGTTGTGTTTGAAACTGGAATTGTTTGAAAGTTTCCCCTCTGCTCCTCATGATTTATTCATTCGTTCAGTCCTGGTCTCGTGGACCAAAGACGTGAACCACACTTGAAAGCAGGAAACCTCAGCGGGACTTTATGTTGTAATGGCTGCGCTGGTGAAAAAGAAGGAAAAAAAGCGTGCACAATGAAACTGACTGATGGATGGGGTAGATTCATAAACCCCACAGCAGACACAACTATTGAGAGAGCAATAATCAGGGGGGGGAGAGAGACGGGCAGACAGAGAGAGAGAGAGACTGTTAAAAATAAAGAGACCAAATGTTGTTGTAAAGCTACTTTGAAAGTATTGTTTCACAAGTAATTTCATGCGGTTGAACTACAGTACAGAAACACTCAGGATTCATTTATTTATTTTACTGTATTTCCAGTAAGAGTGAAATTGTAGTGCTGCAGTATTTTGTAAAATGAGTGATGTCAGTCGACAATTACCATAAAACGATGCACGAGGGAAATTTAAGATTTCGATAATAAAACCTAAAACAACCTGACACACTAATACAGTAAATGCAATTTAGTTCTTCCCTGAAAAAATATAATTGGGACTTTCAGATAGTGACAAAAATTATCATTTTGATCACAATGACCAACATTCTAATATGCTACGACAGCACTGTCCTTTTTTTAATGTCGTTGACCTTAACCTTCAAAGGAAAATGCAGAAAAAGTTATACCTTAGTTAAGATAAGAGAAAGTATTACCTAAAAGTGTATACATAGCAAGGGAACAGAGAGAGGGGGGGGGGGGAGAGAGAGAACTGGACTCGGCTCTTGTCACCAAATAGAAGAAATGGACTGGGGTGCTGGCTGCACCTCTGAGAGATGGACAGAGGAGAAGGAAGAGGGGGGTAGGTGGGGAAGATGACAGAGGGAGGCCAAGAAGGGGAGAGTGTGGAAAATAAGAGACGGACGAGAGAGGGGGGAGAAAGGGAAGGCGGTGTGGATGACAGAAGGAGACCAAAGAGCTACAGTCAGGCGAATGAGAGTAAAAAAAGAGAGAAATTAATGAAGAGGGGGAAGGCCCGGTGTCAGGAACCAGAGAACAAGGCTAAGAGAAGCGTGAGCAGGGGGGGGGGGGGGAAATGGACAGAAAGAAGCAGGAAGAGAGAGTGATAGAATACTAAATAAAGGTATAAAAAACAAAGGACTCAATTGAAAAAAACAGATAGCATGAGGAGTGTCAGAGAAAAAGGAAGAGGATGCGAATAAAGCACAAAAGAAGAGGTTGTAGAATCAAGGTTGTTAAAGTGAAGTGGGATGATTTGAAAAAAAGTAAGTGTACGATAATTGAAGAAAATTAGGACTTTGAAGATACTGCAAGAAAAAGAGAGCATACGGTAGAGAAAAAAGGCGGTCGAGAGAGTCGAGGAGATAGAGAAACGGGGGGAAATGTGAGAGATGGCGGCGAGAGCTAATGTTGGAAAAAGTGCGAGAGCGTGAGGAAAAGAGGAGCTGGAGAGATTAATTGAACGGATGAAAGAGGAGAGGGTAAACAGGAAGGATGGATAGAAGAGACAGATAAAGATCTCAGAACAGACGAGGGGCGAGAAGAAAAAAAGGAGAGATGGAGATGAAAATTGGGGCCAAGAAAAGGAAAGCAACGGAGGGAGAGTGGGAAAGAAAGGGGGAGGGCAGTCGGAGAAAGAGGGAGATAGAGAGAGACATCAGCGGAGGGAAGGGAGCTTTGAGCCGCAGTGAGAAATAATGAATCATGAATAGATTTAACAGTATCTGCTCTTATTTCCTCTCCTCCTCTCTCCTCCCCCCCTCCAGCTTCCTCTTAACATCCTGTCGAGATCAGTGCTGTTGCCTCTCTCCCCTCTCTGTCTCTTTCTCTATCGCACGCTCTGTCATTATCAGTGGCAGAGCCATCTCGTGTCCCGGCATTAATTGAGCTGTAACAGTCATCCCGTTCCTTCCTAGCCTTCCTTTTAGTCTCTCTTTTTTTCATCTCTCTCTCTCTCTCTCGCTCTCTCTCTCTCTCTCTCTCTTTAGATTTCAAACTCGCTCTCTATCTTCACCCCCGCCCTCAGTTCTCTTTTGCTATCTTGATCTTCCTCGTTCCCTTTGCTTTTCTCTCCCTTCTTGTCTTCCTCTCGCTGCTTTGCTCCTTCTCAGATGATTGTATCTGAAAGATAACATCTCCCCCCGCCACCTCTTAAGCTGTATAAGACACACATACACACACACATGCGCACACACGCCGTCACATGATCTCACTTGGTTCACTTCCATTATCATATATATATAAATATATATATATATATATATATATATAAATAAATATATACACACTAGCTGTATCCCTTGGAGGAGCTGGGGAGGCTGTAAGGACGTTACACTGCTCTCTGTGGTTGTTCTGTACTGCACTGCTGGGGCCTGACTAGTTATTGCCTGCGTCTCCCGCTATGCATCACATGTACATGCAGTGACTTTGTAATCCAGTCATATACTGTGGGCTCACAGCCGTTGGCCAAGGACAGCTTATAGATATGATGAAGTGCTGCGTGTGTTGTTGTAAGGTGTTCACGGTGAACGGATTGAAGCAGGTTTTGCATTGACGGCTGATTCTAGCAGCAGGATAACAGGATGATGGTGGGAGGGGGAAGAAGAATAGAGGCTTTGTTGGACTCGTGTCCTGCAGAAGGCGGAGGCAGCCCGAAAGCTTGTGACCAGTGCAGCCTGGAAAAATATGAAAGGCAGGAAGTGAATGAGATATGCCTTTTCCTTCCATGATCCGCTAACTTCAAAGGGCCATTAGGTAAAGCACAGAGCCCACAACCGCTCAGCGGTAGCAAGATGTTACCGCAGCAGTGCTCAACAGCAGCTGTACTTTCTTATCTAGGACCAACGTGCATTTGTTTGCTGCATTTTCAGGTAGAAGTCTTCACGGGCCCAAAATGATCATTACCAGACGTGCATAAAAGTAATCTTGAGAAAAAAGGGAACTTAAAGAAAAAGGGACCCAAGGATAGTCAGACCCGATCTGAAAACATCAGATGATAGTTGGACCCGATCCAAATTGTGTTAGACTCGAACACACCCAAAAAAAACGATGACGACGCTTGTAATGCACCATGATCGACTCTGATCCGCTCCTTTAATAGACGTATCGACTCAGAGAGCTTGCAGAATTTGAACTGGAGCCCAGATCTGATTAGACTGGACATAGTTTTGGACCCGCCAGCACGAGTCAAGTCTGGGTTTTTTCTTCCAGTGTGCTGAAGTGCACACTGGGCTCGACATTAAGGCTTTGCCAAGTGCAAGTAAACTCTGTGTGCGGACAAGTAGAATGCCTCATGCAGTCGTAGTGTTCGGGATGCCCCGATCGATCTGACACCGATATTCAGTAAAAATATGCATTCAGGAGAACGTCATTAATGCTTTTTCTTTGCCTGATCCCTGATAAAGCATTGTGAACAACAACTCTGCATTGAAATGTGCAGGAGGAAAGCTCGTTAACGTTAGCTGTTTGTTAGCAGCCAGGCCTACATTTTAGGCCTAAGTAAGTTTGGCTGTCGGACAAGTAAAACATCTCAGCTACTTGCCTAAAAGTAGTGCTACTTGAGTACTACATAGTAAATATCAACAGAATTATGGAAACGCATATCTCTGTCATGGCTGGTCAATAAAAAAGCACATGGCTTGAGCTAATGTTGCGTCTTTAATAGTCACTACACAATCATATTACTGGAAACTTGAAAAAACATCCTGTTTTTAACTCCAATTTGGAGGACTTGGTGTTGTTAAATCATTATGATTGTGCATGTTCAATGATTACCGCTTTTAAGTGCGTAAAAATGTCTCCCTGATTTATTTAGAAATCGATATCCCAGGGAAGGAAGTAGCGGCCCATCTGAGTAAAGCCTGGGTGCTTTGCTGATTGAAGTACTGTCGACTCAAAGGTTGAAATCCTTCACACAAATTGTTCTTTTTACATAAGGTTACACCTTGAGCTGCGACACCAATAAATGTTTGCAGGAGAAATTCTCAATGTTCAGAAGCGGCTGGGATGCTGCAATTTGTTTGCATTTTAGTAGCCTGTTACAGCGTTACAGGCAACACGGCTACCCGGCAGCGAGGGTGCATAATTAGAGATTAGACGGTAAGAACCTGGGGGGGCATGTGCCGTTAAAAGCTGGGTCACAATGGAATTTTTACAATAGTTCAGGCTATACAATGCTAGCCTTCTATGTGGCTTAAACAGTAAATATTATTTTTAAAGCAAAGAACTAAAAAAGGGTCTCAGTGGTGAGAGAGAGCATCCCATTACTGAGCGGTGTCATTCTGTCCTTGAGCTTATAGCTGGTTCCTAATTTTGAGCCATTTAGGATAATTACGGTGTGAGTTAAAACCCTAAAACCTACCGACTAAGTCAGCCAAACACCAACATAGTACTTAAATAATATACATTTAGCAAAGTGCTTGGTGGCCAGGCTTCTTCCTTAAACCAGCTTCTCTACAGTCGCCTTGTAACACTTCGGGTCCTGAACTCCACTAATATGATGCTAATCAGGATGCTAATCAGGATGCTAATCAGGATGCTAATCAGGATGCTAACCAGGATGCTAATCAGCATGCTGATCAGGATGTCATGGAAGTTGTGTTCACATTCCAGCAATAGCTTTTACTTTCTTTATACCAACTGCCATACATATGCTAGCTTCACACACTTTCGACAGGATATCATAGAAACCAGTGTTAGCATATATATATAGACTTTACAGACTGTATCAGCATGCCAGATAGAAAGCCAGCGTGGTTCACAGACCCGGCAGGATATTATGGAGGCTGTGTTTGATAGTCAGGATGCTCGGCAGCCAGGCTTTCCCCCGTGGACTCCTCAGGACAGATGAGGCAGCTGGTTGTCCTTCCTTCCTGCGCCCTCCTTTCATTTCACCACCACACATGAGGCTGAGGGTGTGTGAGTGTGTGTGTGAGTGTGTGACAGACAAGAGTGAGTAGCCCAGTCTTTCCGTCACACTCTCCTTTATGTGATCGTTCATGTTATTTAGCAATCAATGCTGGCATTACTGGCAATTTTAGGAGCCATACAATAAAAAATGAAAGCTCTGTGTGTGTTGCTTAGTTCTTTGATGTATGTTTTTTGGCTTTAAAAAAATTAAAATGAAGCATGCGTCACTGAATACCATGAATACTCCGATAAGGATCCAACTCTTCACAATAGAAGTATTTAAAATATTTTAAAAACCTGTTAATCAAGCTGAAAACAAAAGGGGACGAAATCTGAGAAAAATGACGAACAAAGTGAAGATATAAACGAAGTAAATGAATAAAACAGAAACAGGGACTGAGGACGATCAAGCCTGAGTACAAGCAGCAGAGGGAGATCACATGAGAATGCTTTTCTGTTTGTGTTGTGTAAAAAAAGGGTGTATGCATGCACTTATCCTCCCGTCTCATTAGCCCGAGCTGTCTAGCCTTTTTTTATGCATGTGTGAGCGTGTGTGTGTGTGTGTGTGAGCGTGTGTGTGTGTGTGAGCGTGTGTGTGTGTGTGAGGGAGAGAGAGCGTGCATGCGTTGGTATATTTGGTTGAAGTTGTGACCTGAATCCTCAATTCATTTGGGAGGGAGGAGAGTGTGTACTAGAAGTGAGGGGGAAAGTGCAAGCGAGAGATGCCTTCATTTTCAACTCACCGCTTTGGTTCGTAATAGGATTGGGCTTCTTTTTCTTTCTCAATCTCACTCTTTCCATCCCCTCTGCCTCGTGTTCTTTTTCTCTCTCTGCTACTCCCGTCACCCAGTCAGTCGATAATCCCACAGTTGTGGTTTGATTTCTCCTTTTTTTTCTTTTTTTGAACCTGCATATGTGGGTCAACCACTGCTTTGGAGAGGTCAAGTGACTTCGCCCCTTGTGTACATGTGTGTGTTTATGGCGTGTGTTCATGGAATGATTGGTGTATGCAGTCCCTCTGCACATGTTGTAGCATTTGCACTTTGTGCGTGCGTGCGTCTGCAGCTTTGATGTCTCTCCCTCTCATTCCCTCTCATACCATGTGTGTATGCCTGTGCATACATGTGTAACAGAGCCCATTTGTGAATAATGAGGCGTAGAGAAAGAGAGAGCGGGAACAGAGTGTGATATAACCCTTTAGGAATGATAGAAAATAAGTTGAGGGAAGGAAAAACAGTGGAAAAAAGAAAGAGAGAGAAAACGAGTGATTAAATTCCCAGGGAGCTAGCTTTTTAGCGTAATGGCTTTGTTGCCCTGGCAGAGGAGCTCTGAGTACACAGACTGTATGTGTGTACCACTATCAGACTAACTATCACCACCAAATATCTCAACAACCATTGGACGAATTGCCATGCTATCTTTTACATTATGTCCATGGTCCCCAGAGGATGAATCCTATACTTACTTTGGCTTCTCCTCCGACTTTCCCTCTAACGCCATCCGGAGGCCAAAGTTGTCACATGTCTTCTCAGATATCTCAACATCTACCAGACGGATTTGCACAAGATTGTTTCCAGACATGCATGGTTCCCACAAGACATGGGAACACAATGTATCCTGATGAATTTGGTGCTCTCCTGTATTTCCTCTAGCATTGGGATGCTAACGTATACGTCAAAGCACTGTTTTATAGCCTTACAGAGCTGCATGGCTGTAGAGACGAATAGTCTAATTATGTTTGTAGTCAGCTCTACAGAAATACATTTCAGCAGGTTGTAAGACCAGTTGAAAATATGTCTTCTAATGGTCTGAGGAGTAATTATTATAATATGGACTGCCACTTCCAGAATGTTATTTTATAGCTAGTGATGATGAAGACGGGAGGAGCAGTGTCATGACAGATCGTACCTTCTGTACCCTTGGTCTGATTTGCACTGCAGTGAGCAAATTAAGTCAAATGCTTTAGTTTGTGGAGTTTGTGTCTTATTTTCCTCCTCTTGGCATTCAGAGTCGATGTCCAACGAGGATGTTCTGGCTTTGTTGTTTTTGTGAGTACTGTACCTGCATTGCCCAGGACATAGAGGAACGCACTAATGTGGGCAAAACTCTGATTTTCCAGTACTCCGTGTCTACAGGCCCAAATCAAGAACTGCCTGAGGCGTTACAGAAAATATGATACTTAACTGTGTGTGTGTGTGTGTGTGTGTGTGTGTGTGTGTGTGTGTGTGTGCGCGCTAACGTGGGTGTTTGTTTGCATGCCTTTGCATTCAGCTTTGCTACTTGGCTACTTTGTGTCTGATTGCATTGCGGACGACATGAGTTTGAAGCCGTATGCAGTCTGTTAATGCAAGCTGGTGAGCTGGCACAGTGTGATTATGACTAATAGCTTCGTGTATAATATAGCCAGAGAGCGGGAATCTCACAGTTGGGGTTGTAGTTTTACAACCAACTAGATCGATCTCTCTCGCTCTCTCTCTCTCTCTGTGTGTGTGTGTGTGTGTGTGTGTGTGTGTGTCACTGTCACATAGCCGATAAAGTTTCCCTGTGTGAGTTTGTGTGTCCAGTATGTGTATATGTAGATTGCAGAGGCACCATGCATCTATGTCCTTTCATACAGGTGTGTTTGTGTGAAGTCATTGTTCGCGCATGTGATGGAAACCCACCAATGTGTAAATGTGTGTGTGTGTGTGTTGGAGGAGTTGAAGTGAGCTGTCTGTATTTTTTATTCTAAATGTTTCTGCTGCCTGGTCCGCTGCCTATCTTGTATTGTTACACTGAAGGTTGAATCTGTGTCTTTGTGTGTCTGAGGAAGTGTGTCTCTTTTTTTTGTGTGTGTAGTTTTGCGTGTGTGAGAGTGTGTGTGTACGTGGCTGCGTGTGTGTGTGCTTGTTGGTCTCATGCTGCGAGGCTCTGCTTGCTCTGCACACTGCTCTTTGTACGTGTGCTCTGTTTGGATTGGTTTTCTGTGTGCCCTTGTTGCTTTTGTTTGTGTGCGTGTGTGTGTGTGTCTGACTGTTTGTGGTGGCTTTTGTGTGTGTGTGTGTGTGTAGTTGTATGTGTGCACATGTGTGTGCCCCCTTGTGTTTTTGTGTGTGACCGTGTGTGTGTTTCGGTGTTTGTGTGTGCTTTGCTGCTCCCCTTTCCTCTCCGACTCCCTCTCTCTCTCTCTCTCTCTCTCTCTTTCTCTGTTTCTCTTCCTCTCCTTCCACAATAGAGGGGCCATCAATCAGAGGCAAGGGGGATAGAGGCAGGGGAGGAGGAGGTGAAGAGGAAGAGAGCAGTTGGCGCGGTGCCAGGGAAGAGGAGCTGGCTCGCTGCCCAGAGGAGAGAGAGAGAGAGAGAGAGAGAGAGAGGGCAGAGAGAGGAAAACAAGACTGAGCAAGAAAAGAAAAGAGAGAGGGAGGGAGGAGGGAGAGTCTGGGAGTGAAGCAGGCCAGAGAGATAGAGCAAGAAGGAGAAAGAAATGAGAGAGGAGGGCAGAGAAGGAGAGCAAGGCCAAGTGCACTGAGGGAAAACAGAGCAAGTGGACAGAGAGAGAGATATACTGTGGAAGTTGGGAAAAAAAGGCAGCGGAATAGAGAATGAAGACGGGTGATTGCACGGAGAGAAAGAGGAGGCGTGGGGGTTGAAAGAGAGGAAGCAGCAATGGCTGTTTTCATTGAACAGCACTGTGTCTGCAACCCCAATCAGTGGGTGATTAGTGCGTCGTTGGCTACAAATATTTACCTTAAACTGTTCACAGAGGGGAGAGCAGGCCAATTAGAAAGCAGGGGGCAGAGATAAGCTCCAGGAGTGCGTGTGTGTGTGTGTGTGTGTGTGTGTGTGTGTGTGTGTGTGTGTGTGTGTGTGTGTGTGTGTGTGTGTGTGTGTGTGTGTGTGTGTGTGTGTGTGTGTGTGTGTGTGTGTTTGTGTGATATGTACACACCCTCTGACTCTTGTAAAATAAATGAGGGTTTTCTGCAGCCATGCACATGCAGTGCACAAACTGTGAGGCCTTGTATACATCATGACCCTAATCACTCCGTGGCATGCGCGCTACTTCTTTGATAAATGTGAACATCAGAGTAACCAGGCACTGCACTCGTCAGTGACGACGCAAACACGCTGATTGTGATAATGTTTGCAGGTTCTGTTTGAAAAAGGACAAAGGATTAACCGATGATTAAAATAGTTAACATTCATTTTTTGATGAATCAGCTGAGCGTCACAGCTCTAATTGAGTGTTTGTTGTGAAAATAGTGAACGAGTGAAAGAAAATCATTTTGGACTGTGGTGCATACACAGTTACACACACTATTTGTGTACATTTTTTTAAAGCATTTTTATTTATCCAGGGCAACCTCAGTGCAACAGTGGAGCCTTAATTCCTGGTCATAGGAAGTGTAAAGGTCAGAGCCTCAGCACTCTTTTGTCACCACAAAATCATTTAGTTTAACCGTCTTTCTCTCAAAGTAAAGTTGCCTGAGCATGCGTCACTGTGGCACACATTCACTGTGACGTTGCCTGTTACAACTGGAGCCCTCTGCTGTCGGCGGTTAAGTGCTCCATCGCTCACTCTGTCTCCAGAACTATACTTCCAAGGATTCAAACCAGCAGCAACTGTTCCGCTAACAAGCCAGAGAGAGGTGCTAGGGATAGAAATAAAGTTGGAGCTAAAAGAGATGGCAGAGATTATTGTTGAGAGCAATTAGAGGAGTATGGAATCTCACACACACACACACACACAGAGGCCCCCTCCATGAAGCTGGCTCGCTCAGCCGTAGTGGGACTCGGAGGCTGGCACAGCTGGCGGTGCCCTAGCACACTGGGCACAATCTCCCTCGCCCCGTGCCAATCTCACCCCGCGCTCGTCACATTCAAATTCGCCAAGCTTTATTGGCGAGATGAACGCGGTCACCGTGGCTTGCCATCGTGCTGGGAGACCAAATACAATGCTGATCTTTCACAGGCAAGTGTCTCCTCCAGTGTTCCAGCTCCAGTTAACTTTAGTGTCACAAGCGGAAAGTGTTCAAGGGAAAAACGTGATCTTGTTTTCTGTCAATTCATCACTCCTGTTGCGCTTGTCTGCATTCCTGGTCTTGATTAGGAGGCATATGCACCCTCATATATCACTTTTTACCTCTTACAATGTCACAATGCGACAGTTACACAACGCAGGATGCCTCTTCATTCCGAGCATTTGAAAGAAAATAGTCCAATAGGACTCCCTCAAGTCTAAAACGAGCTTTGTCTTTGTCAGAACAGTCAGTCGCTGGTTCATTATTTAAAGACGCTTCACATGCAGAACCGTTGTTACACCTTTATTTTATGAGTGAGCGTGATTATTTTCTTTTCTAGTCTCCCCACCGCCTCATATACACGCCTATCTCGTCTTATTTCTACTTCAGTTAGTCATTTTTCTACATTTCCTCAAATGCCTTTTGACAACCTTCAACAGAACAGGCAGGAACATGTTGCGTGTGTGCTGTGGGTTAAACATGTGGGTGGAGAGAGAGAGCAGTACTGTAGCAGCAGGGATTGCAAAGTAGGAGAATGAGTTTTTCCAGTCAAGAAAAAAGTTGAATGAGGCCTCTTACGCAAAGCACAACTCTTGTCTTTGAATTGCATTCTGGTCCACTGAGCAGAGTGTTGGTGTAGAAATTGCTTCCTTGTTCTCTGATTCTTCTTGTTTCTGAAGGTTGAATGTAAAATGTTGGGTCAAGGAAGAATTTATGACTGTGACACCAAATATGACCTTTACTTTGTGTGTTTAAACTTTCATGATTATAAACTATTGGATGTTTCTGCAGGAAAATGTAAAAAACTCAATAGAAATTCAGGGCCCGTTTCTTTAGCACGAACTACAACCTGCTGTAACTTCCTCTATTCAAGTTCCCTGTACTTCAAACACTTCAAATACTTCAAATACTTCTCTTGTGTTTTAGCATCCAGTTACTCATGCGTTTGGGATAGATAGATACCGGAATAGATAGATACCGGAATAGATAGATACCGGAATTTCTAACTGCAATAGAATACGTTGACAAATATGGATAATTGACATTGAGGGCATTCATTTTAGATATCTATCAAAAGATACATAGTGGTGTGTGTGTGTGTGTGTGTGTGTGTGTGTGTGTGTGTGTGTGTGGGTGTGTGTGTCAAGACGGAGCGGTGGAAATATTCAGTGTTGATATGCAAAAATACATTACTATTTTTGCCAATAATTTGACAGAAAATATGAACAAAATCAATATGAAAATATCATATTGATTTAAATTAAATTATAATATATATATGTATATATATATATATATATATATATATATATATATATATATATTTTAAGCTGTGTGCAGCGATCTGAACTGCGTCTACAGCAGCGGTCTGATATCCATAATAGTGGTCTGCTATACAGAAATAGCAGATGGTAGAATTAAACTAAACCGCGTAATAAACGGTAGTGTGTGTGTGTGTGTGTGTGTGTGTGTGTGTGTGTGTGTGTGTGTGCCCCCCCCCCCCCTCAGACAGGCTAAAATGTGCCACTAATATGTGCTGGAACAGGACAGGCCGTCCTTGTCCAGCATGTCTTCATTTTATCTTCTTCTCTAAACTTACTCCCGATTTCCATTCCTCCATTTATTTGTCTGTTTTAGAGAATCATGAAGGATATTTCTGCTTCTTTTAAATGAAAAGCTTTTGTGTTCTTCTTTGTCCTTCACCTATATTTCATCTCTGTTTCACTTAAAGCCTCTCTTTCTCTGCCTCTCTCTGTCCCCCTGCCAGTTGGCAGCATATCTGCCCTCAGGTGTTTATTGACCAGCCTCCCTTCTCTTCCTTTGTATCTACCCATCCATTCCTCCCTCCATCCGTTCATCCCTCCATCCGGCCAGTCTCTGCCAGTACTCCCTGGTAGCTGTGCTTTGGCAGCGCTGTAGAGCGAGACTGTGCCGTGTTTTTTTTTCTCTGACACCTGGCCCAGCTCACTTCAGCCCTATTGTAAACCAGTAACTTCCTACCCAGTGTAATGGGCAGCCTGGAACACATGAAACATAGAAGTGGAAGCAAAGCCTAACATGTTTCATGTTCTTAATGTTTTCGGGTGGTACGTCAGTCCGAAAGGGAGTTTATTCAAGTTTGGCACAAACGTCCACTTGGACTCAAGAATAAAGTGATTTATATTTTGGTGGTCAGAGATCACTTTGACCTCACAACACATGTTGTTGGCCGTATTTAAAGAATGTATTTGCTTATTATGACAATTTCACACAAAGCTGTAACAGGTTAAAAGGATGACGTGATGACATTTTGGACAGACATGGATGTAAACTGCAACATGACTGTTTGGCAGAGGCAAATAACCAAGAGTTGGTCATTCTTATACGGTTTTTCTTCATGGGATTTAACATTATTCATCAATTCATCAACACTGGGGGGTCATAAATCAATTCATGAATCATCTCAGAACTTGTTTGAGCAAATTTAATTTATTTCTGGTTGTTATTTTAGCTCTCTGTTCGCTGTCACTCAACTCTTTATGGTCAGCACACACACACTATACATGCATATCTTTCCAAATAAACTGAGGAACTTAGAGGAACTTAGAGGAACCACACACACACACACACACACACACACACACATACATTGACACATGTATGATGTGATAAGACTGTCTGTCCTTGGAACAGAGCTGTGTGTCTGGTGATAGCCAGTTTATGAAGTCATGATGAGACTGGTTGTAACTGACAGGCTGGCGGATCGCGTGTGTGTGTGAGAGTGTGTGTGTCTATGAGAGAGAGAGAGAGCCTTTGCGTGATGGTGTATACAGCCCTGTCAGTCATCGCATCGCCCCTTTGCTGTCTTTCTCTCTTCTTCTCCAGTATCTCCGGGTGACAGAAACACATATATACGTAAGTGGGGAGAGAGGGATAAAGAGAGAGACAGCAAAATAGATATAGGGAGTAAAAATGATTTTAAAAGAAATGTATATGGTCGGGGAAATGTTTGACAGCAAAGTAACAAAGAAAAAAGAGACGAGAGCTGATGTTAGAGGAAGGAAAAGGCCAGCTGCGAGAAGGGAGGGAGGATGAAATAAAATAGAGAGAAAAACAGAAAGATGAGAGAAAATGAGACAAAGTGAGCAAGGGAGGGGGAGTAGGGGGAGAATGGGAGGAAGAGGATGAATAGGGTAATAATGGCTCAGTGTGAGAGCTGTTGTAGAAAAAGAGAGAACGGCTGAGTGAAGAAGAGAACAAAATGAGGCTGAGGGCACTCAGACAGATAGAATTAGACACACCGCAGAGGTTCGGTGTGTGTTAGTGTGTGTGTGTGTATGACACACACACACACTAACACACACCGAGAGAGTGTGCGCTTATGTTTTTTAGGTGTCCATGTGTGCAGCCAGCCGTATACTGTGGATGGTTGCTAGGTTTGCCTCGAGTGTGCTCGCTGTCTATGTCTGTGTGTGCGTTTTTATGGGTTTTTACGAGTTTGAGGAAATAGACGCACCGGACAGCCGGCTGTGACGGGCGGAGAGCTTTAAAGAGATGTTTTTTTTCTGCTTATTGTGATGTGTAATGTGTGTTCGCTCATAAGTGTGTATGTGTGTGAAGGAAGAGAGAGATGGAAGGAAGACTGGAGAGCGCGTGAGGCCGAGCTAAATGAGAGTGTGATGGTGCTAAAAGACCCGAGGATGACTGGAGCTCCGACGCTGCCTCCATCCTTCCTCCTCTGTCGTTCACTCCCACATGTTCCTTCTCTCTGTCACTTGTTTTCGCTGACAGAACTCCTCCCTCTTAAGAAATATGTTTCAAAAAGTGTTTCATATGCTGTTTTGTTTATATAGTATGTGACGATATGTGATGGTAATACATCCTTTTCTCTCCCCTTCTGCCTCTCTCTCTCTTTCCATCGCAGGCGGAGATTGTCAAGCGTCTCAGTGCCATCTGCGCTCAGATCATCCCTTTCCTCTCTCAAGAGGTAAGTGTCACCACTGCCAGACACACTTAGAGATAAACACAAAATATGCACACACACATAATCAGGAGGTGATTATTCACACCCCAGGCCTATATCACATTTTCTTTGCATTCAGAATAATTAATCAACCGGAATACATCAAATTGCATGCGGAGCAACATATAAATTCAGAAGTCCTCATTATATTTTCAAAAGACGTTGATTTTAATTTACGTGTTCAAGTTGAATAAAGTGTAAAGAAATGAACAGAAACGTCGCCAATGCATTGCAATGTTTTACTCGACTACTTCAACAAATATTTCAAATTGTTGAAAGAAATGTCTTCGTTCAACTTTATTTTTTAATTTTGAGGCTATAGTTTTGCATTTCATCCCAATTATTGCAAGTTGCCTCAGCTGAGGGCCAAAGTGGACACGGGCCCTCAGCTGAGAAAGTCAGGCTCTCTTCTGAAAGCGTCGAGAGCGTCGTGTTGTTTTCAGCCGAGATGTTGTGGTTGTGTCTGGTTGCTATGTTACGGGATATCTGCGTAAGTACAAGGGGCGGCACGCAGTAGAGTAGGCTTATTCTAATATGTATATATATATTTATAATTATAATGAAGGGAAGGCTGGAGCACATAGAAAGAGAGGACGTTGTTATTTTTACGTTATTAGTATTCATTTCTTCTCCATTGTTGTTCAGCACTCGTCGCTTACATTTGTGACAGGCATGTTTTTGCAGTTTGCCGTGTCTTTTTTTTATCGTTTATAGGCAACCAAAGAACCATAAGCCATGAATTGTGCCCTCCCTAATAGTCAACAGCACAGCTTAAATGAATGAAACCAACTTACTGGAAACCAAGTACCGCACTAATCTGCCTCTAGGCCTCCTGCTTTGTGTTCAGATCATCGTAACTACGGTTGGTAAATTCAAAATTCATCACAAAGAGGCCGCTTTTCTGTTCTGAGTGAAGGTTTTTGTATTGTTGACGGTGTGTGTGTGTGTGGGTGTGTGTGTGTGTGTACAAACCTGCAGACACACTTCTTTTTGTCTGAGGGCGTGAGAGTGTCAGTGTGCACTGCTGCCTGGAGACATGAAGGTCACAGTGCTGTGAGGTTGTTCAATATTGACAGTGTGTGTGTGTGTGTGTGTGTGTGCGTGTGTGTGTGTGTGTGCGAGCGCGTGCTGTTGCACACATGCATATTTGCGTTTGTGTGACTGATTACATTGGTATTTTGTGTAAACAGAACTGAGATTTTAGTGAGTGTAACTATGAGCGTGTGTGTGTGTGTGTTCTGAATGTGTGTGTGTGTGTGTGTGTGTGTGTGTGTGTGTGTGTGTGTGTGTGGCTTTTCTGTCAGTGTTTGCGTTTTGGTGAATGCATGGTTGCCCAATCCGGACATTTCTATTTACACACCCTGTACAAACAGAGTTTGGTTGTTCTAACACCTTTTTCTGAAGTTTGGTTGATGTAATGATTCCGACTGTGTGATATCTGACTGTACATGCTATGTGCATTGTGTTTACACAATATACTGTAACACCCAGCAGAGATACTAAGGCAGTGCAATCCTTATGTGTGTGTAGCACCAGCAACAGGTGGTCCAAGCCGTGGAGAGGGCCAAGCAGGTCACCATGGCTGAACTCAACGCCATTATCGGGGTGAGTCACCTCCATTCATCTTGACAACACCGACGCACAACGAGACAAACACACACGCACATGAACGAATAAGGACCAATCTGACCATGATGAGTCAGCTGATAGGTGAGTCATTAACGTAAGCCTCACTCAAGGTGTTTACATTTGCTGTTTGTTTTTTGCTTGTGCTAAATGTAGATTGCAGGTACATTTAGCTTTACAGTTCCTCCGGAGCTTTGATGTCATGCTATAAATTAACGCGGCGAGTGGACGATTTCAAAGTTGGCCTTTGACGGATTCTATTTTTTGATGCATCTGTGTTTCAGCATTCTATATCCCCTAAGAGAGCCAATCTGTTAGAATCAGATGATAATTGGCATCATTTCTCTACATATTTCCGATGAATCGATTGTGGCAGCGGCAAATTAGATGTTGCATCCTGTACCAATGTCATATAAAGATGTAATGAGATATAATAGCTGGGGAGCAACAATTTTTTAAAGCTCCCGGCTGATATATTTGCATAGAGAAAATATGTTAACGATTTGGAGTAAGACGGGTAAACATGGTAGCGTTTGCTCTGTCCCTTATGTGGGCGCCCTGCTTCTCAAATATGTTTAAAGAGAGAAAGAAATCATGATTGTTGTGAGATCAGTCAGCTGTAATTATCAAAGAAAAAAAAGACACACATAATGTAACAAAATCCATACCTTAACCACACTGATATCATCTTTTTCAAACACTCAAAATACACATCTGACCATGACCTACACATGCTGGTCTGCACAAATATGTTTTAACATGAGCGCAAACACACACACACACACACACACACACACACACACACACACACACACACACACAGCCAGACAGTGATGGTCCTGAGTGCCCTCGTAGATGGGGCTTTCCAGAGCTTGTCAGAGCGCTGATCACATTACTGTCTACTTAAAGCCTTTTGTTCCTCCCAGCACCACAAACACTGCTGTCTCTGAGGTGTGTACGTGTGTCTTAACACACCAGCTTGACAAAACAACACACATAAAAACATCACAATGCTCCCCTCGGGATAATAGCCTTCCTGTATCTGTAGCTGCTCCTTTGCTCCCTTCTCCTCGCTCTATCCTCCGTTCATCCTCTTTTCCCGCTTTCTTTTTGTCTTTCTGTTCATTTTCTCTGTGGATTTTCTCATCTCTCCTTTTGTAATCTTTTATCATTCTCTTCCTCCGACGATGGCCCTGTCCTCATTCCTCCTCTCTCATTGTTTTTGGCGACGTCTTATCTTTTGCTCTCTCCGCTGCACACTGTCCCTCCCTCTTCCTCTGCTCATTTGCCCTCTCTCTCCCTATCGTCTCCGCTCTGTTCATCTAATTCTCCTTCACTTTTCACTGCCTCCCCCATGATTTCCCTCTGTTCCACTTCCTCTCCATCATTTACTCTCTGACTCAAACATTTTCTTCCCTCTCTTTTACCCACTCTGTGTTTCCCCCTGGCCTCTTTCTCAATCTCCCTCCTCCTGCCTGTCCTTCATAATAAATCCCATTCATCCCCTCACTCTTTTCACCGTCTCTCCATCTCCTCTTCCTTTACTTTCTCTCTGTGTATCCTGACCATTTCATTTCCTTCTCCACATCTTTCCTCTTCCTCTTCCTGGTCCTTGGTGTCCATCTTTCTCACCTTTTTGATCCACTAATCTCTTTAACGTCCTATCTTCCTTCATCTTATTTTCCTCTCTCACTGTTGAGCTCTCTCTCCGTGTGGATTTCATTTCATTCAGCGGTTCCCTGTCTCTTATCTCTCTCGCCTCCCTTTTTCCAAGCACAAACCCCACTTCCCCTTTACTTTTCCTTCTTCCTTCTCCTTTGTTCTCTACACTTTCTAATGCTTATTTTCAATCCACGTCTTCTTTACCTTGATTTTTCTTCTAACCACCCACCCTTTTGTATGACACCATCCCTCCCCGCTCCCTCCTTTCCCTGTGGCCACAGCAGCAGCAGCTCCAGCACCTGTCTCACCATGCCCCCGGCATCCCTCTGACGCCACACCCATCAGGCCTCTCCCTGGGGGCGGGGGGCTCAGGGCTTCTTGCGCTGACCGGAGCCCTGGGGGTCTCGGCCCACCTTGCCTCCAAAGATGAGCGCAACCATCTTGATGCTGAACATCTCAGAGGTAAAGAACAGTCGACTTTCAGTCCTTCATGTTGTCTCCAAAATGACACTTAAATGTTCTGGCACATCTACGCACATAAAATAATAATAACAATACAAATATTGCAAACAAGATTCGGCATTCGAAGTACGCCAAAACCTCTTTATAGTTATTGTCACAAACACGCCCAAAGGGTTGTGATTGGCCCGTCAGATGTCATGTTGCTGGAGGTCTGTCCAAAGGGGAGGGGGACCACATGCATCTGCCAGAGCAAATAAAACACGACCTTGTAGATTTGTCTGGTTCCCCGGTACGATGTTTTCGCCCTTTTAGCCCGAAAGTACATTACAGTTGCAGTGCAGCAAAGCCGTGTACTTGCTGTTGTTCCGGGTCAGTGTGCACAAACGGCTTCATCATTGAAAATCAATTGCGCTGTTGAACGTGTTGAGAAGATGTTTAGCGAGTTCAATACGGGGGGAGGTGGAGTAACAGACTCTGGGAAATCATCCAGAATAAAAACATCAGATGTCAAACATCAAAGAATAATCTCATGTTTGTGTTTCTGCATGTACATGTGAGCGTTGTGTGTGTCTCAGTGTGCTTCATTACATACTGGAATTGGCACAAAGTGAGAGAAACTTTGACAACAGCTACAGAATAAAAAAACGTTTTTTTATCATTTTAGACATAAAATGTCAAGCCGTCCTATACATTGTTTGTGACTTTTGTCTCATTTTTCACAGCAAGTCGCCTTTTGGTCTGAATTTGAACTTCTTTGGTTAGATTGCTGTCATAATATGGACAAACATATTCCCGGCACTTGTGTGTGAAGCCAAGAAAAAACGCTTTTCTCCCTATGAACTTTCATTCACCCCCATAGAATATCTTATCTCCGCGCTCTGTTTCAGGCACCAAGCCAAGAGAGACTTTCTCATGAATAAACTGAGAGCTAGAAAGAAAAAAAAAGGAGGAATGACTCAGAGCAGAAAGGGAGAGCGATAGAGAGATCAATGTGTTCATATTGGCGTGCTAAGCAGCTGTGCGAGAGCTTGTCTGCAGCTGTGTGTGTTTCTGTTCTTGCGTATGAGAGGAAGAATGAGTGAAAAGATAGTGAGCGTTGAAAGAGGCAGCATGGGAAACCGGCGAGCTTTGTCTGGAGAGAGGGAAAGATGGAGAGGAGACAGGAATCATATTTGTGTCTTTATTAGAGGAGCCGTCGTAGTTCAGGCTGACTGGGGGACTGTTGTTGTTGTTATCATCAGGACTGACGTCAAACTTTCTCTCCTGTCCTCTTTACTCCTCTCCCACTTTTTCCTCTACTCTGTTCTCTTTTCTTACCTTTCTCCGTCCCATCCCAGAAGGAGCACCCAGCAGGGTGAGTAGTTGTGTGTATGTGTGTACAGTAAGTGTCGTCTACACCCACATTTCTGTGCCTGTGTGTGCATGTGACAGTGATAAACTGAGGAAAATGGAGACGGACTGTAAAGTGGCCTCTAAAGAAGGCTGTGTACTGCTGGTGCTCAGCCTGGAGAAGCCCGGCTCAGCACCGGCACACTAGCTGCTCGGCGCTATCAACCTTGAGCTCCTCAAGGTTCTCTGCGTCACGCTGACGTCTGAGCTCACAGCATTTCCGCTGTTCTCTGGAAGGGAGTACAAATTGAGTGAACGGATGAACAAGCAACTGTTTATTTTTCGGCACCACAAATGTTCTGGTAATCTACAGGACTTACAGAGCAAGTGAAAGGATTTAACACTACGTTAATGGCTAATGCGGCCCAAAACACAGCAGTTGGTGTCTGTACAAATGAGCAACTCTTACTTAACTATGTTTGCTTGAGTGTGCTATGCATCCACTATATAAAATGCCAATGACTGGAGGCCCCTTAATGACTGATGTCAAATATAAAAACACACCAAAATATCACACCACTGAGATCCATTTCCCAACAGAACTTACTCTGTTGTATTGTTGATGAATGTTTGGTGTAGAATTGCCAGTTCTTCAGGAGAGACGGGGACCACACCAGATGTTTTCAGAGTCCATTTATCGACACTATCTGTCCAAAAACATTTCCTATTGAAACCTGACTCTGTGCATTGGTAGGTACAGTACACGGAGAATCAGATGGTATTACAGTTTTCTAACATGATTGCATGTTGCTATCATACAGGTTTTTACATTAATGTACATCATTCATACATTATGTACTGACATTTATGTACTTTATGTCCTGACATTTATGTACTTTATGTCCTGACATTTATGTACTTTATGTACTGACATTTTAATTCCTGTTTAAGTTTGGACCAGTTTTTCATTAAAAAAGTTTACACTTGAATTGTAAATAACAGTTGAATCCATTGATATCGCAGTATTTCTCTGTTAAATTGTGTTTCCCAAAGTTAAGAAAGCAGTGTTAAAGTCAAGCCTGATCTTTAATTACACATAAAAACTGATACCTGCCACTTACACACAGTGAGGGTTACAGATTCATTTAATAACATTGGTTTTAGATCAATACCCGGTATCAGTCAATGGAGTGGTCTCACCTACGTCACGATCTCCTTAGTTACGAGGTCGGTCCGCCATGTTGGAGTACATACAGATCCTACATGGCGGCGCGTAAACAAGGAAGTGCGGCGAAAATACAATACTTTGAATCACTGGATAGTGCATCAAAGGTTCGCTACCTGGCCAAATTGAAGGTTATTGGTAACTTGGATCCCTATACGATGAGTGCAGATCGTTTCAGTGCCGATCCTACTTATCTTCCATCGGTAAACTACACCAACATCTACGCGTATCTCGTGAACACCCCCAGTCCTTACACAAAAGACGAGTTGGAGTGCTACAAAGGGCTCGACGCTTATAATCAGTTTGTCAGTGGATGGGTCCGAGACGTCAAAGCAACGGTCGTCGACAATTCTCATCTCGTCATTGGAAGAGTAAATATATACAGATCTGGTCAGATATTTAGCAATATTCAATGTTTACTCAGCGCAAACAGACACGTGTGTTTGTTTACATTGTACGTGCACGTCATTGTGTGCGTGTGTAGGAATTCACTTTCAACTAACTCCTAACGTCATCCCCCCCCCCCCCCCCCCCACACATATACACATATATATATATATATATATATATATATATATATATATATATATATATATATATATATATATATATATATATATATATATATATATATATATATGACGTTAAACTCATATCAAGCAATGCTGAGGCTGCATCTCTGTGTTTCGCCTGTTGTACACGCTCGACACGTCTCTGGTACCGACTGCTGTCACGGGCCGATGAAGCTTCGGTAACCTTCTCATGTCCAAGTTTAATTTATATTTCCTTTATTAAATACTGTTCACAAACGAATTTGTAAATAAAATCACGTACCACTTATAAAGTGATCCGCACATACTCTAGTGTACGCCAAATTCCATTCCTTTATATCTCGAGAGATGCGTGACAGCCATTTCTCGCGACGTCGCTTGGATAGCTCCTTCGTGTCATTTCCTTGATGTGTAATGACCGCTGGCAAACGAAAGAATGATTTCTTGTCTCTATCAGCTCTGCTGCCACAACCAAAGACAGCACAAAAGTTCACCACCGATAGGTTATGCGACTCAGCCGTGCATGCCAGTGGCTTTGTGTGTACTCCAACATGGCCGACAGCTAAACTGTGACGTCACACGAGACCACTCCATACCCAAATTCCAGGTATCGTATTGGGATTGGGCTTGAAAAGGTCTGAATGGTGCATCGCTGGATGTGACCGTATGGTGACTCAGGTCACCCTAATTGATGGGGTTAAAGAAAAAAAATGTAGTAAATGCAATGAAACATGAAATGTATACAAGTGTCCATCTTGCCTCACAGGTTTTGCTCATATTTAAGTCACTACAGCTAAAAGTCCCCGTTAATCGGCTGCAGAATTAATGCAGTGTAAATGGGCTGATTGAAATTCAGTGGACGTCTACGGCCGGTCCTATTCTCTCTGGCTGCAGATTGCTCCGCTTTATGGAAACCGTGTGAACACTCACTTACTGTACTGGCTGCAATGGACAGCTGGCCTTCATCAGCGCAAATGTTGATAACACCGAGAGAGGGGGAGAGTGTTCGAGGGAGATGGAGAGTGAAATTGGAAAAGGAAAAAGAGAGAGAGACTAAAGAGGAAGAAAAAAGACCAGGGAGAATAGGTAGGGAAAGGTTGTAAAAAAAAAATACCAGCTTGTCTTTGTTCTGGCTTTTATTACGAAATGAAAATGATTTAAGAGCGCTACTGACTTAACTTTCCCTCCCTCACTCGCTATCCGCAATGAAGCCCTTAGCATAATTTAATTGCTAAACACAACACTGATTGTTAAGCACCAGGAAAATATTCCTCATATGACTTGAGGTTGGTGCTGAACTTAGCCAAGCGTTACGGCGTTTGGAAAGGAAGGGGTGGGGAGGGAGAGAGAGAAGTCATGGGGAGAGATGCATATCAATTGGCATTTGTCAGAGAGCCCTGCACCAGTAAAACATGTTGGAATTTTAAATGGAGGGTTAAAAAAAAGGACAGCGAGAGGAAGTCAGGGGAGGAGGAGAAAAGAAAAAAGAAGAGAGGGAAGTTTGTTGAGCCTGCACTGAGGTTCATTGTGAGGTTTCTCCTCTTGTCCGGCGCTCCTTCCTGTCGGCCCCCGTGGGCTCCTTCCTGTGTGACTCATTGGTGTGTTAAACCCTCACTGTTCTTGCCCCCCCCCCCCCCGGGGGGACAGAGAATGACAAGTGGCCCTCACTGAACCTCTGGCCCCGGCCCCAACGCAAAAACAGCACAATGCTTTGATCGACTTTTTTCAGTGCCGAGCACCAGGCTGTATTGTAAATATGCCTTCACAGCTTTATTGCCCAATAATGAGTCATATTTTACATGAGGACGGGTGTGTCGAGGGGGGAGAGCACTAATTCGCTTTATACGCTGTCTCGTGTGCTTCTATGGCTACGGCTTAACCTGTGCTTACGTCTGCTGTTCTTGCTGTGTGTGTGTGTGTGTGTGTGTGTGTGTGTGTGTGTGTGTGTGTGTGTGTGTGTGTGTGTGTGTGATGTTATGTCTGCTTTTATGGGGCTTTCTTGTGTTATTGCTCAGTGTGCTTTTCCTTCTCTACTTATGTCCACAGATTGATTGTGTGTGCATCTGTCTTCACATCATGGCCTTTGGCCGATTTTTGTGTGCTGTGGTATCAGTGAGCGTTTGTGTGTGTGTGTGTTCGTTCTCATGTTTTTGTCCTTGTCTTTCTCCAGAGCAAGTCAGTGTCATCAACAGACAGTCAGCCCATCGAGGAGCGGCAGGGCCCGTCAGGAGGGTACTCCTCCTCGCAGGGAGGAGCGGAGGCGAAGAGGAGGCGCTGTGAGGACAAAGAGCCTCTTCCGCCACACTCCTATGTATGTGTTGGTTTGTGTCCTTGTCCTTATAAGATGCGATCAATTGAGCTTCAGATGGTGAACAAGGGGACACTGAGTAGTTGCAACAGCTCGCGAAGAATAAAAAATAAAAAATATAAATATAAATGACATGTTAATAAACACATAAACATGCAACAGATTAATGTTATTAAATGATATAAGTGTGCTATGATGTGCATGTATGCATAATTATTACAAAATAGTTTTAAAAAAGCCACATGTTCAGACCAAAGACGTCAAAAAGTACGTGTGTGTGTGTGTGTGTGTGCGTGTGTGTGTGTGTGTGTGTGTGTGTGTGTGTGTGTGTGTGTGTGTGTGCGTGTGTGCGTGTGTGCGTGTGTGCGTGTGTGCGTGTGAGACCTCACCATTGGCTTCTGATAGGCCATACAGGGGTCTGGGGGCCCCACGGCCAATTAGAGTGGTGTTTGGTTTGGATGGGCCCAGTGGGGAGGAGACGGGAGCCACAGGCGAAGTAATGCCAGAAGAGAGACGGCCGAGGCAGATCGCTGTAATGAATTAGACGGATGCGTTTGCAGTCTGGAGGATTGATTGACACTGAGAGTCTGTCTGTGCAAAATGGCCTACAGCTAAGTCAGTTTGGCATCAACAACAACAGTCCAAATATTCCCATTAGTTCAGAGCCAGAACAAGGACAGATAGTTTCCGCTTTCTAAATGTTTTTCCTCTCTTTCTGTCTGTCGAGCAGCATTACAGTTCCCATTCCTCTCTGTTTGCCTCTTTTGCTCTTCTATGTCTCTGTCTGTTCATCACCGTCTCTCAATTTCGCTACTTTTCCTTCTCACTCTGTCTGTTCCATCCCTCTCTCACTCTGTGTTTTAGTTCTTGGAACAGACTAGACATAGCCCTGTTTCGGCTCTGTATAATTAGGTACTGATGTCACTCCACGCTGATGTCAATGGGAATATCAGGCCATGATCGCATCAGAGCGCTGTTACCATGGTGACTCAGTGCCATCGTTCTCACCCCAAAAAAGAGGAGAGAGAGATGGTTAGACGAAAAGCGCAAAATGTACCATCGATGGGGAAAGAGCTTGTGAATGTGAAAGATCGAAATTGTGCTTGTGTAGTGGGGATGTTCGGTGAGAATATACTGTCTGTGTGGTTTTCTAGTATCTCTGTGTTAAATGTTGCATGGAGGACAGAAAATAGAAGGAAACAAAGAGCAGTGATATTGATATGTCGATCTCTGTGTGTAGTTATGTGTGTTTTTTGTTCGTCTCCATCTTTATTGATAAAGTTCTCAATGCACACTTACAGTTGACTCTGTGTCTGTGTAGCAGACTGTGCAGCAAAAAAGATATGGAAAACGATTTCACCTTTCTTATGTCTTCCTCGCTCCGCAGGACAGCGATGGAGACAAGAGTGAAGACAATCTTGTAGTTGACGTCTCCAATGAAGTAAGTTGCCCGTCTGTATTTCAATTATTTTTGAAATCCTCATGCAGAAATATAGGTGATAGACTCGACCATCAACAATGGACGTCTTGCATGCTCTTCCCCTGAGATCTACAGAGCGTTTTAGCAACTTTCAGCTCAATGTTTTCTTTTTCACAGCCCACAACTTGGTTCTCTCTCACGGCTCTCATCAACCCCCAGTTTTCAGCTGCAGCACGCAGATGTATTTAGTGCAAAAATTCTGATACTTTTGCAGACAACTTTGCCTAATCGACTTAAAAAAAAGGGAGCCTTTGTCCTACAGGGGCTCTTTGACACTGTGTTGCAGCCCACACATGCTAACGCATGAACCCAGCGCTGGGAGGACCGGTGTTTGCTCGTGGGAACTATAGATCTACTTGGCACTGCTTTGAACCAACCTCCGACCTCTGCGTAACCCTGTCTGACTGGCTGTCGATAGCTCAGTTTAACACACACGGACGTCCGACGTCTCACAGAAAGACATTTCCCCATCACAAGTTCGTTAACAGTTTCCTCTGACCTCTGTGGAAATGTTCCACCTTCACTTCCACCTACAGAAGCCTCCTGACACTGTGTTGCAGTCCGTACATGAACAACACATGAATCCAACGCTGGGAGGACCAGTGTTGCTCGCAGGAAGAACTGTAGATGCACTTGGCTCGCCCACATAACCCCGTCTGGCCGTCTGGCTGTCGGTAGTTCAATTTAAAACACAGATTTGGATGTGTGCATGCAAGTGAGGTCAGTGTTGAATACATTTTATTTGGAATTCACGCAACACGTTCATTGTTTAACTTTAGAGCCCTTGGTGTCTTTGCGACGAGATTTGCCCTTTTTTTTTTTTGTCCCGAGTCACTTTTCACATGGCTGCGTTTTAGAGAAAGCCACGAGAACACATAATTGGGTAATTGCCTGAAGAATAACTCTACAAAATGACTGAAAGGAATACTTTACACACATAATGACCATTTGTATATCTTGAATTCCTTGCATGCCTCCCCGGTGAAAGGAAAATGAAAACCCCCAAAAAGAGTATTTCAAGAAGTAATGATTTAGCTTCATTTTATACTTGATTATTTCGTCTCCAGTTTCGTTTAGTTTGCAGGCAATGATTACTATTTTAGTCCATACACTCAGACACTGTTTCCCCATTATTGATTCATCTTCCAATCATTTCAAAGATAAATCCAAAGATATTGATTTTCAGGTAATCAAAGAAAAGCAGAACATTATTCACACACACAAACATTGTATTTTGTGCTTGTTTTTTGCTCGCTAGATTGCTTGTTTTTAATTCCACTGATCTATCGTAACCATGGTTTGTGAGTGCCTGCGTGCGTGCGTGTGAAATGTGAAACGGGTCAGCAGGTATGTAGCTGGTTCAGCTTTCCGCTGCAGTTGCCTTGTAAATAGGAAGAGCTCCTATGTAAGCTCATTATCAGCCACCGCTGTTTGTGTTCTCTCGTGAACTGTGTCTGTACTCAGTCTGTGTCCACACACACACACACACATTTACAAATACTTGGTCGAGCTATCTCGTCTCATCTAGTCCTGTTTATTTCTGTTCTCTATCCAACCTCTTGAAGCCTCCGTTCTTCCGTCTCTTCACTCTCTCTTTTCTTTTCACCCCTTCTTCCCCACCCCCTTCTTTTTCTCCTCCCTCCTCTCATTAGATAACTGCAGTCTTGTTCTTTTAATATATGCAAAGCCGTTTATGCCCCTGGAATATTTTAGTTCTTTAAATACTTCACGCAGTGTACCAAAAGTATGTTTCATCTAAGCCCTCTGTATTTTGATATTGCACACAAAAGCAGAATCGGTCTCTTGTGTGGTTTGGAAACTGGTACAAAAGCAGAAAGAAAAAATAAATGTGACAAATGTGAGTCATGGCAGAAGAAGGGAGACAAATGATCTCATGTGTGTGAGTGAGTGTCTGTATGTGTGTGTATATGTGTGTGTGTGTGTGTGTCGTTTAGAGAGAATGTCCATGCATGTATTTGAACATGTGTCCAAGCCTGTGCATATGTGTGTGCACTTCTGTTTGCAGATGAGTGTCTACATGCCATGTAAACGTCTCTGTGTGGTTGTGTGAGTCGATGATCTGGTGTGTGTGTGTGTGTGTGTGTGTGTTTGTATAAGCACTAAAATGTATTGTGCTGATCACTGTGACCCAGTGAGAAGTGCTTACTCCAGCACTCTTGTCCTGAGGGAGGCAGCGCTGGCTCAACGGTGGCTACACTGATGAAAGCAGCTGTAACAGCAACATCGTCTCCAGGTCCACACACGACCGTACCAGCGACGATTCCTTGTGTTTCATGTCATGTTCCCTGAGTCCATTTACAAATCACAATACAGACTGTGACACCATACGTTGTGTTGTGACCATGAAAGAAGGATCTGCAGCGTTTTACTTTAAGTAAGCGTATTTTTAAACTCTTTAACTGCTGTGACATAACAAACCTTAGTTCTGCTTTTACACATGCTGCCCCACAGACAAACATTTTATTTAAAAAAAAGAGAATAAGTGGGTGTTCAGACTGAAACGGAGACGATGAAATACAATCCAGGACTTCCAGTCGTGGTAATGGAGCTGTAACCTTGAAGGTTTATTCGTCCCTAAAAACACTGCACTGTGGTTTATGACATCACCAGGAGGGATTTTACAGCGGAAAGTTATCATGGTGACAATAATTACATTGTGCATCGATTGAGAGGTGGCAGCACGTAAAAGATACACACTGTCAAAAATTGGCGGTTGCGCGCATTCCATTGGCCAGCACTGCCGTTGGGCGTCGATGTCATATGGCGCTGTGCAAACGTCTTACTGACCGGCATTAGATACTGGTGCAGACAAGTCCTCATGATGAAAGGACGTTACATGGACTTGAGGTCGAGGTAGTTGCAGCACTGTTGTGCATCGGTTTTCACAGAAAGTTAAGATCATTTTTCAATCTCTGTTTGTCATTCAGGAGCCTAACTCTCCTGCGGGCAGCCCTCCTCACTCCCCCCACGGGAACGGGCTGGACCGGGCTCCTACCCTAAGAAAAGAACTCCCGGGCTCCTCGAGCACAGGAGAGGCCCCCTCCACCCCGAACCCCCGCAGCCCCACCCCAGGGAAGGGGAAGGACCCTGCACAGGTAAGAGAGGCTCTTAGGGGCGTTGCTGCACTCTGCTTACTGGGAGATGTCGGCCTGCTTTTGCTTTATGCGAACTTTAGGTGACTGTTATTTTCAACATTTTTAATTCGATTGAGGATTTTCAGCATCTTTTCATTTGTAATAAAATAGTCTTATTTTTCACGCTGTACCCTAAGGTTGTTCATTCCTGCTACATGTTATGCTTTCATTTGTGGTGTTTTCCTTTAAGAATAAAAACACTTAAAAGCTGTACAACCAATAACTATTGAACAATAACTAATCCTTTATTAAATTAAAGCTGTAGGTGTCACAGTCACCGTGCCAGTACCACAGAGATCAATTCTTCTCTTTTCATTGAGATCATTCGAAAAGTGACGTTTGTGTAATAAATGAGGGATTATGTGTGAAAGCACGACACTGTAGGTCCCATGACAGATCAGCCATGTGTTGTCGTTGTTTTATTTCTTGTCTGACTTCTCTACAGAAGGAGAAGTCCCAGTCTCCGTTGTCCAAGTCTGGGACCCCGTCCCCGTCCCACCGTGAGGCCCTTACTCCGGGAGCCCCCGGTCCCAGCACCTCCTGCCTTCGTCTGGTCAGCAAAGCAGCATCCAGTGCAGACCCCCTCGGTGAGACTCTTTTGACTGTTTAGCTTAGTTTGTACTTGCAGTGAAGCCGGCGCAAGGCAACGCGCGCCAGAATATGACGTAATCACGGCCGGCACGTAGTGGCCGTGGCGCTTGGTTGTGCACTTCTGAATTTTTGTAAACTTAGCCCGAGCGATCATGTGACTGTCACAAATAGTTCAGCTTAATCTAGTATATATATATATATATATATATATATATATATATATATATATATATATATATATATATATATATATATATATATATATATATATATATATATATATATATGTGTGTGTTTTATATCGTAAACCAAATAGCTGACCTGAATGAGTTTTCCACCCAGTATTCCTCTGCCCTTCATACCATAAATCCTTTTGTTCCTCATTTTTTCATTTCCCCATTTGTTTGTTTATGCTATGACCAAATCGTTTATCATAAACGTTGTCATGCAATTATAGTTTAACATTTTTGAGCCAAACTCTCTTGTTCTTATCACAGCAAAGTCAATTGAAAAACATGCCTATATGGCTGATGTTTTGAATATTCAAAACCATAAGAAACAAAATAGAGCCCTCCGACCCTGCTCTACTCTAACTGTTGTGCTCTTGAGCAAGGCTCTTAACTGCTCTTTGCTTCTCTGCAACCAGCAGTGAACACCGTTGTTGTGTTTCACATCTCCTCAAACATGGTTGAATGAAAGAAAAACAGATTTCCATTCTTCTCAGCCCCTCTGTGACTGCGTTTGTGCTTGTGTGCCACGTATCGTTTCCCCACTTTATTTCCCTTCAATCCCGCCTCCCTCTTTCCCTCCCTCCCCAGCTCTCCGCAGTCCCATGTCTGTGCCCCCCGGTTCATACCCAGCTCATTTTGGCGTGGTGTCCCACGCAGGACTGAACGGGGAGCTGGCCAGCCCAGGAGGTTTCGGTGGGGCGCTAACTCTCTCTCCACAAATCAGCGCAGCAGCCAATGCCTACTCCCGAAGCCCCATGGTGAGTAAAGGCCAAATTGTTCTTCTCTGTCAAGGTTTGATTTATAGTTCCGCATCAAGTTTTGCAATTGAAATGGTTTATCTGATCAACCTGTGCTCCTGAAAAAAAGGGTTTTGTCTTTCTTCAACATGCTCCATGTAGTCTTTATTATGAGTACACACGTCCAGCCTCAGAAACATGAACAAAAACACAAAGTAGCTCAAGCGCTCTGTAGGAGCCATGAATCAATTCAGGAAATAAATCAACGATGAGGTAATGTTGAGAACGTGTGTGATGGTTTACATGTTGGCGTTAATGTAGCTCCAGCATGGAGCCTTCGCCTTGAGGCAGTCCAGGCTGTGAAGTGTTTGTCCGCTCTTTTGTCTCCTCCAGGTGGCATATGAGTCTCGGTCTCACCTGAGAGCGCCAGGGCTGTCCTCTTCTCTGTCTGGTTCCTCTGGCGGCAAGCCGTGAGTATTCACACTGTAGATATCTCATCAATGGCTTCGGAAAGTGGGTGCTGTCTACATTTGGGAGATACGTATTTAATGCCTTTTAATACCTGTGTGTGCATGCGGTGCTAATTTCAAGTCATAAAACAGCCTTGGCTTCCAACCGGTACAGTATTGATCAGCCGTCAGCAATGCCACACTGACTGCCCCGTAATACAATCGGCCATTATGAGAATTTGGACACGTATTGCTGAAGTTCCGAGGTCATTGTGGTGTCGTCAGACCTCACAGCTTGCACACGGACTTGTGTGTGGTTGTTTGTGCGTTGTGTTTATCGACCTGTCGCTCCTCTGCTTCGACTTGCTCATTGATTGAATGACTGTTTCCATCTAGTCTGAACTGGTTTTGGCCCATTTCTCAAGTCCCCTCACGATCCTTTGCAGAACCCTATTGTCCAAACTGTGTTTATTGTTTCGCTGCTCTTCAATTCTGAAGTATTGATTCATTCCTGTTCCCTCCTCTGCAGCGCCTACTCGTTCCATGTGAGCGCAGACGGCCAGATGCAGCCGGTGCCCTTTCCCCCCGACGCCCTGCTGGGCCCGGGGATCCCTCGCCACGCCCGTCAGATTCACACCCTGAACCACGGAGAGGTGGTGTGTGCCGTCACCATCAGCACCTCGACACGCCATGTCTACACCGGAGGCAAGGGCTGCGTCAAGGTGTGGGACATCAGCCAGCCTGGAAGCAAGAGCCCCATGGCCCAGCTGGACTGTCTGGTGAGTCATGTCGGAGGAAGTCATACAAACACACACACACACACACACACACACACACACACCAGTGATACAAATAGAAATGGGTACAACAACAAACATTCACATATCAGGCGATGCCACCAAACCTTTTTATGTACTGCCCCGATTTGTTTTTATTGGCTCTGTCATCTTTCCTCCTAGATTTTGTTAATATCATCAAAATTAATGTCCACATACATTTTTTTTAATATCCTTAATCATGTGAGAAGACACTTGCTGCAGAGCTCCAGGCTTTGGTCCAGACCCTGGAGAACAAAGTGATTTCTTAAATTGTATACGCCAGAGCTGATCATCACGATATGATGGCATGCGTTCACACAACCTCCACAAATGAAACAATATAACCTCAATATTTCGATATAACTGACTTCTAAGGTTAGATAACATAATGTAAAGCAGCAAACTTTGGGATTTAAAAAAAATAATAATTCCCCGTTGATGTTTGCTAACGACTTTAACATAGCGAGCTAACGTCAACGCGTAAGGTAAGAATAGATTATTTGCTGCTGAGCGTTATTTGACCTAACTTTAGAAGTTTCAACGACATCGAAATATTACGGTTGTGTTGTTTACATTGGTGTTGTTGGTGGAGGTCGTGTGGCATGGATGTGATGCAATAGACCTGATACAATGTATCGAATATATGCTCCTTTAGGCTCCTTTATTTAACGTTAAATAAGATCAAATAATACACCGCACAATGGCATGTGAACGTTATTTATTGATAGAAGAAAGCGTGTTAAACAGACATGATTTCCACCGTAGCACACGTGATAACACACACGATTTTCCACCATGAGTCGCAGCGCCGGAGGTTCCCGAGCCTGGAGCTCTGCAGCAGGACGCTATTAAATCATCTTACCATCCGTCCCATAAAGCCTCAAACACCGTTTTTTTTTTTTACCCTTGATCAAAATCAGGTATAACTGTTTTTTTTTTTTTTATCGTATCCAATCAGAACAGGGACAACTACATCCGATCCTGTAAAATCCTCCCAGACGGACGGACCTTGATCGTCGGCGGGGAGGCCAGCACGCTGTCAATCTGGGACTTGGCCACGCCCACTCCTCGCATCAAGGCAGAGCTGACGTCTTCTGCTCCCGCCTGCTACGCTCTGGCCATCTCCCCGGACAACAAGGTCTGCTTCTCCTGCTGCAGCGACGGCAACATTGTCGTCTGGGACCTTCACAACCAGACGCTGGTCAGGTAAGGGGGGGAGGAGGCGGGGAGGAGGGGGGGAGGACAGCGGAAGGAGAAAGAGAACATAAAGATGTGGTGCTTTACCTCCACAAATAGATTGCTGTCAGGAGAGAGCACAGGGGAGAGGGAGGAAGGTGAGGGAGAGAGAGGCTGGAGGATGTGGAAACATTTCAGGAACTTCTTAAGGACAGCAGAGGAAAAGAGAGAAAAGGAGATCAAATATGGAAGAAGAAAGGGGAGGGAGGAAAAATCGTTACCGTCTGGGGCTTCCTCAACTAACCCAGGGAGGGAGAAGGGGGAGGAACTAGCCATAGGGGGTATGGGTGGGATGAAACAGCCAAATTCTGGCAAGGTAAGAGACGGAAGAATTGAGGGAGATGGACTGGTGAGGAGAAAGGGAGACAGGTGGGAAAGGAGAATCAGGTGAGGGCAGTAGAAGCTACAGGGAGGAAAGATTTCAAATATATTTGATCTGACACCTCAAGGAGAAAAGAAGCAAAGACACACACAGTGTGCCTTTAGAGTGTGTGTAAATGTCTTTGTGTAAATGTCTTTGTGTTCATCTGTGAAGCTCTTGTGCGTCTCCTCCCTGCAGGCAGTTCCAGGGCCACACAGACGGAGCGAGCTGCATCGACATCTCCAACGACGGCACCAAGCTGTGGACGGGGGGGCTGGACAACACCGTCCGCTGCTGGGACCTCCGAGAGGGACGGCAGCTCCAGCAACACGACTTCACCTCGCAGGTACACGCACACACACACACACACACACACACACACACACACACACACACTGTCTCTCTCATTCACTCCTCACTGCCACAACAGAGCTATAGAGTTGACCACCGCCGTCAGATGAGTTTCGATCCACCGTGTAATGACTTTCTCTCTCGTGTCTCTCCATCTGACACTTTCCCTCTCTCTCCTGCTCTTCGCTCTTTATTTTTCCAATGTATTAATTCAATCAATTATTACTTCTATCGCTGTCGTTCTACTCTTTCCTTCTTCTTTTTTTTAAACATTCTCACTCATCTTTGTCTTTTCCTTGATATCCTCCATTCCTACTGAATTCCTTCATCTGTCCTCCCAACTTCCCTCCATTGTTCACATTCTCTCATCAACCTTATCTTCTTCCGTCCCTCATCCCCCATTCCCCATTTTTGTTTTCTTTTCTGCACCCGTGCCTCCTGTCCTCCCCCTCCCCCTATCTCCATTTCATGTTCTACCTTCCTTTGATTCCTTTTCCTCCCTCTCCGTCTCCAGATCTTCTCTCTGGGCTACTGTCCGACAGGCGAGTGGCTGGCTGTGGGAATGGAGAGCAGTAACGTGGAAGTCCTGCATGTCTCCAAACCTGACAAGTACCAGCTGCACCTCCATGAGAGCTGCGTTCTCTCCCTTAAGTTCGCCTACTGCGGTATGCACGCACACACACACACACACACACACACACACACACACACACAATAACTACGCTCCACATTTATGCACAGTATATATTATCCCCCCATTTTCTTTGTTTAACCTGTAGTTCTGTGTTATTTCAGGCAAGTGGTTTGTGAGCACAGGAAAAGACAATCTGTTGAATGCATGGAGGACACCATATGGAGCGAGTATTTTCCAGGTGAGAGACGAGCGTAATGCTCTGTGTGTGTACTTGTTCATATATCCGTGTGTTTGAGGCTGCAGAGTCATCTGTTAGTCAATGTGGATAGTGTTGTTTGTGGATAGTGTGGGGCGACTGTGGCTCAGTGGCAGAGCAGGGTCGTCCTGCAATCAGAGGATTGGCGGTTTGAGTCCATGTCGAGGTGTCCTTGGGCAAGGCACTTAACCCCAAATTGCTAACTGGTGTGTGAATGGGTGTGAATGATGACTTTAATAGTCGGAAGACAAGAAAAGTGCTATATAAGTCCATTTGCCATTTACGCTACCTCTCCCTCACACGAACACACGCACACACACTGAGCGCTAGAGGCAAAGGAGAGAAAGAGATGAAGTACAGACTTTGACTTGCGAAGGTTTATCAGAGAGTGCAGGCTGCCAAACGCACACACCAAACAGAACAAATGTAATCACTCCATCGTGTTCCAACGCTCCGTTTGGAAACGTGAATATGCAGGGCTGCAATATTTTTAGCTGAGCGAGTTCATCTGGATGTGAATGAAACTAGCATTTAGAGATGAAGGTACATTTAAGATGAGAATTCTGAGTGTGTGTGTGTCATATTTCTGTACGCTACAGTGGGCAGCAGGGTTGGCGGCTGCTGTCTCTCCCTGTGGACTGAAGGAGAATGCTGGCTATCTGCTTTGTTATCCAAATGCCAAACGGTCCTCCTGCCAAACAGCTCCCTCCTGTCACTGTGTTATACAGCGCTGCTCTCTCTCTCTGTCCTCTTCCTCCTTTCTAGTTTATCAATGTCCCTTCCACTTTCTGTCTCCTTGCTTCTCTTTAACCCCGGAGCCCCTCTCATTTTTCCTCTCTCGTCTCTGTTTATTGTTGTCCTTTATCTTTCCTTGTCCTTTGCTTTATCTCTGTCTTCTCTTCAATATTTCTAATCCTTTTTTCCTACACTGCCTTTCACCTCTCTCTCTCTCTCTCGCTCTCTCTCTCGCGCTCTCTCTCGCTCTCTCGCTCTCTCGCTCTCTCGCTCTCTCGCTCTCTCGCTCTCTCGCTCTCTCGCTCTCTCCCTCCTACCGTCCGTCGCATTTGTTGTAAATCTTTTAAATTTTGATCAAATAATCTTCATTGGCATAGATATTAATGTCACATTGTCGGTAATGCCTAATCATATGTTGCTGAATGCATTCTACTATATTTACAGACATACATACATACATACATACATACATACATTGTGGTCCCTGGTGTTTATACAATTCACCACACTTAATCAAGACAGGAATTCAGTGTCTAACATGAACTACTAAATGGAATGGCGTCAGGACAAAGTTTTCTTCTTAGTTTGTTTCCATTTATTTTTCATTCCCACTCCATCGCTGACTCACACCGCTTCCAAACTCATCTTTTGGCTTGTCATTGCATCCCTCCCTCCTGAGTGCTCCCCATCTCCCCCCACCTGCTATCTTGGTATAGTATGAGGGATCCTGTGTGAAATGGCCTCTCACCGGTGGCTTGATGATTGACAGCTCTGCTGTGCCTGGGAGGGGAGGGGAGCGGAGTTAGACACGAGGAGGAGTCGACATGAGAGAGGGGGACAGCAAAAGGGGAGCCAGAGAGGGAGGAGGAGGAGGAGAGTCTGGGGAGAAAGGAAGGAAGGAAGATAAATGATGATGTAGCAGGGGGAGGAGGAGGAGGGGGTCTAGAGGGAGCTTTAGATCATCTAAAGCCAGGTGCCCAGGTCTAGCGTTCAAACACGGGAGAAAAAGGGGGTGAAAAAAAAGAGGATTGTGCATTTTGCCAGTTGATACAGACCGTCGGACTTGTGCGGCTAGTGATGCTTAAACGTGCAGTTAATGAGGCTGCATCTCTCCAGAGAAAGAGAGCACCGTGTCTCACATTGAAGCAGACAAATGAGTCAGCATCCTGGAGCTGTCTGTTTGGAAATAATTGCCAACTGTATTGAAATGCAAATATGTCTTATATGATTGAGTATCAGCTGATGAGTCATATCTTTTCTAACGTCTTTCTCTTTGTTTCTCTCCATCTGTCTCCATCCATCTATCACATCTCTCTCTCTCTCTCTCCCTCCCTCTCTCTCTCTCCCCCAGTCCAAGGAGTCCTCGTCTGTGCTGAGCTGTGACGTCTCTCCGGACGACAAGTACATAGTGACGGGCTCCGGGGACAAGAAGGCCACGGTGTACGAGGTGGTGTACTGAGGGCCGGGACAAGATGGAAAGAGACAGGACGGAGATTTTTGGGGTGGGTGGGGGGCAACCAGTTTCCACGCCAACCGCTCCTGATCTTCATAACATCCGCAACAGCAGCACCTCCGTCTCAGTCCTCTGAGTCCTCCTGACCCTCACCCCTAGTACATCACCCCCTCTCCCCCTTTTTCTTGTGATATAAGCTGTTGTGGGAGCTCCCAAATGCCTCCTCCTCCCTTCCACTTTTAGCCCAAGGATGAGGCATGATAGCAGAGAGAGAGAGGCAGAAAGGGAAGCAGCAAGATAAGAAGGACAAAGGAAAAGGGCGGTGGAGCATAAAGATAAAGTCGGGAGGGAAAGATGAGAAGGAGGAGAGAAAGCAAGAGTGCGGAAGGAAGAGAAATGAAAGGGAGGAAGAGGAGGGAGGGAGGAGGGTAATTAGGGCTGTTTCCTGATTAAGAGCTCAGTGGAAGGGAGGCCCCCAGAGGAGGTGCGGAGCAGCACTGTGGGAGCGCCAGCCAGGAGCACTGATACCACACAATCGATTCATTAGCCAGACAGTGGAAGCCTTAATGAGGCTGACGCTGCAGCTCGCTCTCCCCAGCGAGAGGTGTCAGGAGCTGGGGAACGATGACGCTTCGAGATGGAGGGGGTCGCTTCAGATATCCACATACTCTGACATGTAACATACCCTGCTCACACACACACACACACACACACACACACACACACACACACAGGCGCATGTCATCAAGCAAGAACACACACACACTGAGATACACCCCCTTGATGTAATCGTAGGAAGCGAGAAACACACGCAACATACAGAGCACCCAATTAAACATTCATCGCAGCGCTCCCCGTCTCACTGCTTAATATCTATTTTATTTTGGTCTGACAAAGGCAGCGTCTAATGAGCAGCGGAGTCAATGGGATCCTCCCAGGGCCCAGAGACACGAACACAGAACATCAGCCGAGCTGTTCCCTCTAATTCCTCCGGATTGTTCTCCTGACACCGGGCGCTGCACTCACTCTCATTAAAGGCACTGTCAGCGAGATGAAGTAGCAGCACGCCAACGTCACTGTAAGGCAGACAAGAGGGCAAATTAACACCACCGATTACGCCATCATCAGCAGCCAACTAAGCAGCGACTAATCCGAATCCTTACCAATTTTATGCAACTAGTTGCTGTTTTCATTTACAAACCAGATGAGAATTACATGTTTATCAACGTGGTTGTCTCCGCCTGCCTGCCTGCTGATGTGTGCTCAAAGTGCTCTGGCTAAATCGCGCTCGCTAAGCTATTGATTGCTTTTAATTGAGATGCTAAACACCTTAAAGGAAAACTTCGACATTTTGGAAATCACGCTTATAGATTTAAATGAGAAGATTGATACCACTCTGTCTGTCGGCTCAGTAACAAGTGGCCTGGTAACCTAGCTTAGCATAAAGACTGAAAACAGAGGTAACAAAATCTACTTATCAGCACCTCTAAAGCTCAGTAATTAACATGTAGCTGATGTTAAAACGACAATTTGCTGTCAATCTTCTTACTGTAGCCTCAGCAAGAAAGGGAATAAACATGTTTCCCAAAATATCAAAAGTATACCTTTTAAACTGTTCTTGCTCTTCAGTCCTTCTTGTATCATATTCCAAATTGGCAGGCAAACTGTATATCAGAGCTCTCTGCTTCTGCATCACCAATGTGTAGACTAAACAGGCACATTTCAAGCTTTTCTTTTAGTACTCATTTATTTCAGTATTTTATATGAATAGTGATTGTTCGTCTCATGTAATGATATCTTTATGTATTGGGGTTGCCTATGACTGCGTTTCGGGGTTCAGGGGAGCAAACGGAGAGGGACGCACTCACACATGGTGACCTATGAAATCAAATGGAACACAGGTGGGAAAATAGTTTTTTGTTCTTTTAACTTTTTTTTTAAAATTGTATATTTTTATCCTTGGTGGTGGTGACAGCAGTCCCATGTAAAGAAAAAAAACAAGACTGTCTTCTGTTTTTGTTTTATTCCCTTTTTTTTTTTTTAAACAAAAGTGGTAGTCAATGTATTGTAGTCTGTTTTCAGTCATTGTGCAACTAAACGATGTTTCTGTTGAGTCTGTGGTCGGTGTACAGCAGGACAACATACAGATTGAGCCACCGGAGAGGTCCCACTTTTTACTGCATGCTTGTTGCACTAAAGCTCCACTTCTGCTGAAAGAACGAGAGGAATCAGAGTTCACGCAGTAGGTCCAGTGAATGGTCTCACAGCCACAGTTTAACAGAGGGACACATTACAGTATGCAATTTAATTCAATTGTTTTAACTTTTAGCAAGATGCGTCAATGCTTCTCACTGCAGCACTAATGCAGGATAGAAGAAGTATGAGGGACTTCTACAGCGGCTACTGTACCAGCGAGATCGTTTGTACAGTTTGCCTGCCTCTTTACCTTCCTGCCCGTCAGCGACAGGCAGACCTAAACGATATTCTCATACACAAGCTTGTATACTACTCCGAACAATGCTGTATAACGGCTATGCAGCTATAGCGTGAATATTTGGGACATTGTATTTGATACTCTTCTTTAACTGTCATGTCTCTTCCCCCCCTGCCTGTGCTTTCTCTGTTCCAACAGTATGACAACTTTTATTTTCCGTTTAGTTTCTCTTTTAAAAAGCCAAGGAACTTCTTTTTTTTAAACTGCACTGTAATTTTCCCTCCTGATGCGTTTCCCATGTGCTGTACAAGAAATACTATGTGTGAAAAATAAACCAAACTTGTGTTCATCCTTTTCAGGTGTCTGCTGTGACGATCTTTCCCTGAGATTTAAATGCAGAGGGGGGAAAAGCCAAATAAACAACACTAGAGAAGCATATTTTCACTCACAATGTGGAAACAAACTTTCTCCGCAGTCTGAAAAGTGTAAAACATTTTAGTAATCTCCAGAAACTGAATTCACAAGGGCGCTCTGCTGTCTGTGTGTCAGAATTATTGGGTAATATTGGGGACGTCGTCTCAACACAGCAACAAAAAAGGCAAATTGGTGATTCATCGCTTTCCATTGTGGTGCGATTCTTTGCTCTTTCAATGAAAATAATACTCAAGTTCCGACATAACTGATGCTACAACAGCATCTACGCTAACCTCTTATGAAACCGCCATCGTTTTGAATGAACAGCCTCTCCCACGCCACAAGACGCCTTTTTATTCTGGAATTGTATATTATAACACTTCTCATGGCATACTATACCAAGACATTTTTTATAAAATAATTAATGGCGTACTTAACTACATTTTTCAGCTGACAGTGTTTTTTTTGGCATTTTATAATCTACTATGCGGTGACATTTTCCATGGCATATATACTATTCGTTTTTCATGATTTTTTATGGCATGCTGTTGTATGGTATTTTTTATACGGTATACTGTACAATACGTTTTTTGTGACATGTAATACTATACTAACCGTTTGAGTTTTTATGTCATTTTTTCATGGCATACTATACTATGACACTTTTGGCACAAATAAAAAATGAAAAGTATAACAGAAGAAAATAGATAATTGAAATTGGCAAACAACTTAAATAAACAAGGTTTTCCTACAAGGTTAGAAATACCAGTTTACTTATGAGACATTTTATGGGTTTTTGTGAGTAGGCATAATTTATATGTCCCTGGTCTCTATCTCGCATTAATGTGCACATGCCATGATGGGAATTTGTTAAGAGGGAGTTCCTACATTACATCACCTCCCTGAAGCTCACCAACGTTGAATTATTACCTTTTAGTTTATAGTTCACTGTCAAATACTGGTTGAACAGTTACATTTGTGCCATAACATTGTGTGCATTAAAACATTTTTGTGGAGTGTCATTTATATGATTACAAAACCCATTTGTGAATCCTTCTGTATACATTCATTAGATACTGATGACTCTTCAGCCCATCGATATAACCAAAGCGCCGAGCAGGCCAGCGATGCGCTGTTTCTTTATTCAGTCTCATTCATTAGTAATTCATTGTGCACACGCCCTCTTTATGGCTATTAAAAGCAGCATTTAAAAAAAGGCCAAAACCGCAGTTTCGATTTTACATCAAAAGAAATTAAATGAATCCAAATGATTTACTATCCACCTGTGTGCCAGCAATCCTTTACTTTAGGAAGGAGAAAACGCTTTACTTTCATTTCTCTCAGGTTTACGTCTCTCTTAAAGCTTTTTGTCTTGGCAGGACAGTCGCCACTACACACAATCACTTTTGAACTCCCTCTTGGGTATTATTGCTAGAATAATCCATTCCTCAGCCTATTGTACAGCAGATCACCTTTGTCTCCCCACACTGCGAGCTAGCTCAGCATAAAAACAACTGTACGGCTGCTTTACTTACTGAGCGCTGCAGTCACAGAGGGGCTCGCTCATGCGGTGGGTTTGAATCCCAGGATGCTTTCTCTCTCCGCCTGTGGATTCAGACACTAGAGGAGACGCTCTGTGCTGTAATGTTTCCACAGCGAGAGAGAGAAACGCTTCCATCACAGGAGAGCGGAGGCAGAGTGTGTACTCCCCCATTCACACATTTCACTTTTTATCCAAATATTTCTCAGATACTTTCTGGCACCTCACAGCGAGCAGACGCATTTCTGACTGTTAGGGTTTAAAGAACGATTCAACAAATGCTCCTTTTGACTTTTGTTTGTTTTAAAATATTCAAGTTTAACCCGGCAAGAATCGGACTTTGTTGTGCAGCTGAAAAACATTTTGCTAGCCAGCAGTGCAGACACACACCAGATCTACCTCATTGTTGCCTTTCACACCTGCACGGATCCTTAAGGAGCAGTTTCAATCCGTTTTTCTCTGTGAGAAGCTGCTCATGAAAGACAAAAAAAACACAAATGATTCAATGCAGATCTCAGACAACAACTGCATGTGTGTTTGAGAGATGCCCCACACGCCCATCAGTCTTCTTGAAGCAGATCCAAGTCACAGATAACATGTTTGCCTTTAGAGAACTTTATTTACATGTCCATATATAGCAAGGTTCATGATGCAGTTGTGAAAATACCTGTCTGCCTATATGTGCCCTAATGAATATAATTAAAAAAACAAAAACATTTAATGTTGAGTGTCAAGGATGACGTTGACGTATCGGAGGCAACATCCCGAAAGCTTGGAGAGTGCCTGTTGCCTGTGAGCGGTTTGAGCTGACTGCAGTTTTCTGTCCTTTTGGGTGAGGGAGGGGGGGGGGGGGGGGGTGTCATGGTTTTCTGTTCCAGGGTAGTTTCCCCCAAAAACATCTCCACAATAAGTCTGGATTTGTTCTTTTACAAAGAAAAATGTAAGGAACAAAGACAAACTCTTCGGACACTTTGGAGAAAACCGAGCCCTGTTCTGTCATGTACATTCTAGAGATGATACAATCGTGTTGCTGCTGAAACTTAGCCAGGAGGAAAAAAAAAAAATAGCTGGAACCTCACAGCACCCCATCCTGCCATGCATCTGCTGCCCCGAGGAGCAGCCACAGGGCTGGACCAGACCAGGCCAAACTGGACCAGCTGACCCAGGCTGGGACTTTTTTTTTTTTTTTTTACGCAGCATAGAATATTGAGCATATTTTTCCATTAAGATTTCCTAAACCCTTCCCTCACTTCCTCAGTCCCGTGTCTTTTTCCACTCGACACTGTCCAACGGTTCGCGAAAAATTCAAAAGGCTAAAAAAATATGTTTTTTTTTATTTATTTTTTTTGCAAATTTCTTGTTCACTACAGAGGTTTTATTTTGTTAAAAAAAAGGAACAAAAAGGAACAAAAGTAAAAGTTCTTTGGAGGAATCAGACAATTGCGCAGCTATAGACTAACCAGCGTTCTCAGAGCATTAAAAACAAAGTTCAAAGTTCGTTTTTTTTCCAGAGATGTGACTTTGTGCCCCCTTGCTTCTCTTTCTCATTTCTTTCACAAACGTAAACAAAACAACAAAGTACAAGTTGAGTGTCTCTTGTTTCCCATGCCACCGACGCTCTGTACAGTCATTGGTGCAGGAGGGAGCCTTGGCCCCGCCCCCTGATTATTAGTTGTTTTTTTCAGCCAATCGGAGCTCAGTAGATTACTTCGTAGACTGTGGCCTTCTTGTCCCCGGAGCCAGTGACGATGAACTGGTCGTCAGGGGAGATATCACAGCTGAGAACCGACGAAGACTCCTTAGACTGAAGAGACACAGGGAGGAAGCCATGTTAGCTACCGTCAATGAATCGAGAGGATGAAGAAGCAGGAAAATGAAAAAAAGCTTGAAAATCTTTTACATTTTACAAGTGAACCGTTTCCACTGTCTTAGTTATTGTCTTGTGCATTTGCAGACAGATGTACACAAAACTCAGTGTTTTATGGCTTACCTGGAATATGCTGGATCCATATGGTGTCCGCCATGCATTCAGGAGGTTATCTTTGCCTGTGCTCACAAACCATTTACCTACAGGACGAAACACACACAACCGTCAACAGATAAAGTCTCAGGGGAGCGGAGATATGGAGAAGCCTGAGAGGAAGCGCTGCTTTTGTAAAGAAGAACGGGAGCGGTGAAAAGAAAGAAACTGTTTCTGAATCATGAGAGAAGCAGAACATTTGTTCTGCCTCCCTAGTGTGTGTGTGTGTGTGTGTGTGTGTGTGTGTGTGTGTACGTACCACAGTAGGCAAACTTGAGAGAAAGAACGCAGCTCTCATGGAGGTGCAGCTGGTACTTGTCAGGTTTGGAGACATGCAGGACTTCCACGTTACTGCTCTCCATTCCCACAGCCAGCCACTCGCCTGTCGGACAGTAGCCCAGAGAGAAGATCTGGAGACGGAGAGGGAGGAAAAGGAATCAAAGGAAGGTAGAACATGAAATGTAGAGTTGTGAGCCCATTAGTCTGGACTGCGGCGAGTGTGTACCTGCGAGGTGAAGTCGTGTTGCTGGAGCTGCCGTCCCTCTCGGAGGTCCCAGCAGCGGACGGTGTTGTCCAGCCCCCCCGTCCACAGCTTGGTGCCGTCGTTGGAGATGTCGATGCAGCTCGCTCCGTCTGTGTGGCCCTGGAACTGCCTGCAGGGAGGAGACGCACAAGAGCTTTACAAATAGATATACCGGTACACACACACACAACTCTGAAGATAAAGAACTGTTAAATATCTTCAGATTATCTCTGTAAAGAGCTTTTTTTCCTCTTCTCCCAGGCTCTCTCAAGATAACTGGCTAATTTATACGTTTCACATGTAGAAAGCCATAAAGAAATCATATGTCATCACATTAATAAGCTATAATAGTAGACAATTATGTAAATTAATAAACAATTAAAATGTCCAAGCTGCGTACAACGACATTGTGTTAACATGTAAATAATTTGCTAAAGGGACACATAGCTAAGCTAGGTCTGCCTGTATACCTAGACGTGTGTACTAGCTGGTGAAGCAATGAATTTGAAGGTGGTACATCATCTGAATATTTGTAATACTACACATTAAAAATACCCTTTCATACGATGGTGCTTTAAAGGAAGACTCACACAAATGACTTAGAAAATACAAGCTGCATCCCCCTGTTACACACACACACACACACACGCACACACACACACACACAGGTTGTGCTAAAGTTCACCGTCTCTGTGCTGTATTCCTCCTCCGTGCTACGTATGGTTTCCCCATCTACAATGTTTGCTTTCCCTCTCTCTATCCACTTTATGATTGACAGCGTAGATTGCAAAATTTCAGAAATTACACAATTTCTTCTGCCTCTGCGCAGTCGTCTCTGTCCTCTTATTTCCCACTCCATTGCTTCTCTTCCTTTTCCATCACTCTCTCCTCTCCTCCTTTCTTGTATCTTGAACAAAGTTTGTCTATTTTCTGTTTCCATGGCATTTACTAAAACAATGCAGTCCCGTCCCCCCCCCCCCTCCTCTTACCTGACCAGCGTCTGGTTGTGAAGGTCCCAGACGACAATGTTGCCGTCGCTGCAGCAGGAGAAGCAGACCTTGTTGTCCGGGGAGATGGCCAGAGCGTAGCAGGCGGGAGCAGAAGACGTCAGCTCTGCCTTGATGCGAGGAGTGGGCGTGGCCAAGTCCCAGATTGACAGCGTGCTGGCCTCCCCGCCGACGATCAAGGTCCGTCCGTCCGAGAGCAGCTTGCAGGAGCGGATGTAGTTATCCCTGTTCTGAGTGGACGGAATAAAATGACACATTTATATACAGTAATATACGGTGTGTTGTAGTACGCTGTAATTGATGACAAGGGGCTACAAAAGATAAAAGTGAAGTGCGCTGCTACAGCAGTATCGCAGCAATAAATAACCATGGAGGAGGATTTGGCTTTAGAAAAACGACACAAAAGGTGATTCATCATCTAAAGTGCGTTTCAATGTGTGAGGATCACTTTTGGTAGTAAAGTAACATTACAAGACGGACAACAAGATTTAAAACTGAGTCTACAAACATCCGTCTAGGTCTCTTCTCTCGTGACTCACCAGACAGTCCAGCTGGGCCATGGGGCTCTTGCTTCCAGGCTGGCTGATGTCCCACACCTTGACGCAGCCCTTGCCTCCGGTGTAGACGTGGCGTGTCGAGGTGCTGATGGTGACGGCACACACCACCTCTCCGTGGTTCAGGGTGTGAATCTGACGGGCGTGGCGAGGGATCCCCGGGCCCAGCAGGGCGTCGGGGGGAAAGGGCACCGGCTGCATCTGGCCGTCTGCGCTCACATGGAACGAGTAGGCGCTGCAGAGGAGAGAGACAGAGACAGAGACAGAGACAGACAGAGACAGAGGCAGAGACAGAGACAGAGACAGAGACACAGAGAGAGAGACAGAGACAGAGACAGAGACAGAGAGAGAGACAGAGACAGAGACAGAGAGAGAGAGAGAGATGGATGAATAACAAAGATTAAAGAATGCATTAGAAACACTTCATCAGGTAGCAGGAGAAACAACTGTTCAACGAACAAGTGTGCAACTTTGATGACAATCATTTAAGATTGCTAAAAAGTTACAAAACGTTTTTTGAGTCGATTACGTGACTAAAACCAGACATTTACTAATGATGTCTGGATGACTGAAAAATGCTGTATTTAACTATTTGAGTCTTTTGAAGCTCCTCTGGAAATATCACTGACGTCACTGAGTCTACATCGACCATCTTGCAGAAGAATCCTGGTGAAGTGGAGCCAGTAACGTGAAGTGTTTTAGGGGTAAATACGATTTTACTTTGCGTTTTTAAAAAGTTATTGTAGGAACACAGACTTTTCTTTATTCTTCTTTTCTTCTGGTGTTGTAGTTGAATTTGAGCAGAACCTGAGTGCAGTTAATAGTTAACAGGTGAAGATTTGCGTGATAGCAAGGAGGAGGAAACTCACGGTTTTCCGGAGGTGGCTGACTGCAGGCTGGCAGGCAGCCCGGGGACCCTCATATGTGGGTGTGGAGACTCATAGCCCACCTGGAAGAGTAAGCGATAATGTGAGGAAAAAACACCTCAAATGATTCATGGAGAGGAGAAATGAAGATAGTTCCCTCATAAAAATAGGGAGCACAGAGAAGGTATCAGATGAGGGATCAGAATAAAATAAGATCATATCAAAGCAAAGGCAAGGCAAGTTTATTTGTATAGCACATTTCAACAACAAGGTAATTCAAAGTGCTTCACATAAAACCATTAAAAGCATCAAAACATAAGGCAAAAGAAAAGGAGATTTAAAAACAATTAACGAAACAGTGTAAGAAATGCAGTAGTAAAATGCAGAAATGCAGGAAATTGATTAATATATTAATTGAACGTGGTTCAATTAAAGGCAGCAGCAAACAGAAAAGTCTTCAATCTTGATTTAAATGAGCTGAGGGTCTCAGCAGACCTGCAGCTTTCTGGGACTTTGTTCCAGATATGTGGAGCAGAAAAACTGAACGCTGCTTCTCCATGTTTAGTTCTGACTCTGGGAACAGAAAGTAGACCGGTCCCAGACGACCTGAGGGGTCGGGATGGTTCATAAGGTAGCAGCAGATCAGAGATGTATTTTGGACCAAAACCATTCAGTGCTTTGTAAACCAACAGCAGGATTTTAAAGTCAATTCTTTGTTGGACAGGAAGCCAGTGCAAAGACCTCAGAACTGGGGTGATGTGATCCACCCTCCTGGTCTTAGTGAGGACTCGAGCTGCAGCGTTCTGAATCAGCTGCAGCTTTCTGACGGACTTTTTACAGAGACCTGTAAACACACCGTTACAGTAGTCCAGTCTGCTGACGATAAATGCGTGGACAAGTTTTTCCAAATCCTGTTGAGACATAAGTCCTCTAATCCTTGATATATTCTTCAGGTAGTAGGTAGTAGGCTGATTTTGTAATTGTCTTGATATGGCTGTTCAGGTTGAGGTCTGAATCCATAACTACACCTAGATTTCTGGCTTGGTTTGTGGGTTTTAACATCAGTGATTGAAGCTGAGCAGTGATTTTCAATTGTTCGTCCTTGGTACCAAAAACAATTACTTCTGTTTTATCTTTGTTTAATTGAAGAAAATTTATAATTTTTTAATTGAAGAAAATTCTGGCACATCCAGTTGTTGATTTGTTCAATGCAGTTACCCAGCCCTTGTATGGGATTATAGTCCTCTGGTGACATAGTTATGTAGATTTGTGTGTCGTCTGCATAATTATGTTAACACACTTTGTTGTTTTCCACAATCTGAGCTAGTGGAAGCATGTAGATGTTGAACAGAAGAGGCCCCAGTATTGAACCTTGGGGAACACCACATGTCATTTTAGTCAGCTCTGATGTGTAATCAGCTACAGACACAAAGTATTCTCGGCCCTTCAAGTAGGATTCAAACCAGTGCTGTGCTGTGCCAGAGAGTCCCACCCAGATTTTTAGTCTTTCTCGGAGTATGGCATGGTCGACCGTGTCGAATGCAGCACTGAGATCTAGTAACACTAAGACTGAACTTCTGCCATTGTCTATGTTTAAGTGGATGTCGTTGAAAACCTTAACAAGAGCAGTTTCAGTGCTGTGGTGCTGTCGAAAGCCTGACTGGAAAACATCAAAGCAGTTATTTACGGTCAAGAAGTTGGTCAGCTGTTGGAAAACCGCTTTTTCAATTATTTTACTTAAAAATGGGAGGTTTGATATTGGCATATAATTTTTCATCGTTGCGGAGTCTAAACTAACCTTCTTTAGGAGCGGTTTAATAACTGCAGTTTTTAGGGCTTGTGGGAAGACACCTGAGAGAAGGGATGTGTTTAAAAGAGACTTTTCAAGAGCCAAGGACGTAGATTCTTAACGATAAATGACAATGCATAAATATATATATATATCCCTCTTTTGCCCTCTGTGAAGGGTTTATATGCTGAGGTATTAGATACGACAGTGACACTGGAAAGACAAATTATCTGCACAGCGTCTAGCTCACCACAGGAGAGCGTCCGTAGCCTGCTGCAGCTGCTGCCGCTGCTGCAGCTGCAGCTCCGTTCATCTGGGGGGAGACTAAGTGGAGTCCGGCGCCATAAGCCGCCGCCGCCCCGGCCAGGTCCCCGTTCACCCCTGGAGGAAGGCCGAAAGCCCCTGGAGGATACGCTCCCTGCACCGCCAGGGGGTTTCTCAGACCCAGTGCTGGAGGAAAAGACAAGAGAGTCAATTTTATTGTGATTTAGCTAAGTGAACAATTTATTGATTGAGGGAACGACATGGCAGTCGTTCAGAGGCGAATCCGATCCACTTCTTATTAAGGTGACTCCCTCTGCAGGGCCTGTCACTGTTTGAGACAGCTGTGACTGACAGGCTGTGAACAAGCTGCCGCCTGTCATACAAAACGCAGGAAAACATTCCTAAAAACAGCACTAGATCACTACTGCCCCCTGCTGGACGTCATGCTTTCTTGCAGCGAGACTTTATGTGTAAATGTGTGCTCACATAAACGTCCTCTACATCCTCTACATGTGCATGTAACGGCATCTACGAGCCTCTGCATATGCATGCATAATGGTGTGTGTGTGTGTGTGTGTGTGTGTGTGTGTGCGCGCGCTAACTGGTGATGTGAGGGGGAAAAAAGAGAAAGAGAGGAATAGATGGCGGCTCATTACGAAGCAGCTCACAGTCACAGTCCATCACCTCTCCTAATCTTTCCATATAAAATATGAGGGGTGCTGAATATTTTTGCCCACAGCTGCTTATTAAGTCCAGATGGTGGTGGGTGGTGGGGAGCAGGCTGACACCCATACCAACTAGTGCTGCCCGATGCTGATGGAATCACTACATGTAACAAAGCAAGTACAGGCTAAAGAATCCTCTCTGCAGAGGCGGATTCATATTCTTAATTGATGCCGTGTGCAGTGAAAGTTTGTGTCCCTGAGGGGAGGGAGGGACACATTTGTGTTTTGGTCTCACGAGTCTTTTCAGTGATTTAGACAAGCTTCACAGTTTCACTTCACATCAACTTCGGTCTTTCTGAAGTCTGCTCCCCTTTAACGATTAAGTACAGAAGACATGTTCTTCGGGGAACAAAAGCAAGCTCGTGGGGTGTTCTTACCGAGGGGATCAACACCAGGCTTGCCAGGGACAGGTCTGAACTGTGGCGGTCCGCTGGGCCCCGGGGTGTTGGACTCTTGAGACATGGGGGTCCCTGGCTTCATACCTGGAGTACTGGACTTCTCCCTCTGGGAGAGCAGAGAAGAAAAAAAGGAAAGTGTTTGTAAATAAAGACGACGGAAAATAAATCGCTTTCAATGACAAGTGGGCAGGAAAAGAGTGCGAGTTGAATACATGTGTTCATGTGACAGTAATACGATAGAAATCATTCAAATATTTCCCTTTTTTAAGTCTTTGTGTGGTGAAATAAACATAGAATAAAGAGATGTGTTGGTCTACCTGTGGGGGCTCTTTGCCACGAGATGGGGAGGCTGCGCTGCTTGAGGAGGCGAGGGAGGCGGGGCTGGCCTGCGGGGGGCCCTCCTTACGGGAGGGGGGCATCTTGTCCAGGCCGTTCTCCCTGGATGAGTAAGACTGCACACTGCGGGGGGACGACGGGTCCTGAATAAAATTTTAAAAAAACATATGAAACTTCATTACACAAGACAAAAATAATAAGTAAAGGCGAGTTATTCATTCATTCATTGTAGTCAACCTGCTGGTTTTGTAGGATAGGTTCAGAGACAATAGTCAGGGGCCCATATGAATATTGCATTTTACTTGTTGTCATTCCTGTTCAGTACAAAAACACTCCCCAAAGTGCTTCATAAATAAATCCGTAAAAATGTGTTCCAAAGTGTATCTGAAGTTAATATGGGGCTTCAGAAGTCTAACTAAAATCAAATCGAGTGATTTGGAAAAATAAAGAAATGATTTCATACTAACTTCGGAAGATATCCACTTGATTTGTCTAACTCAGTCTGCCGAAGCCTCATAGAAGCTGTACAGTTTGCCCAGAACAAAGACTGTGGATTTTGTCCTCCATCGCTTCCATTGGAAGCACATTAATGGTCCGTATGCACAACAGGAGCAACGCTAACAGCGAGGAAAATCTGTTTCCGTGTTCATGTGGGCAACCAACCTGAAAAACTGTGAACCTATCCATTAGCTGCTTGTGCCAACGATTGTTCTTCAATGAACATAAAAGGGAATCACTTCCTGGCACCGGATGAGTTTCCGAACGAGACCCACCCAACAATGTAAAAGCTTTCGGGAAGTGGGTATAGTCTCAGTTACTGTCATCTCATGAACACTTCTTTGGAAGTCAAAGATAACAGTTTTAAGAAAAAAGGTATTTTCGTTATTCTATACAAAGAAACAAACTTTACTTTCCATCATCTTACAACCTTCACTTAGTGTCACTCGTTCATAAAACTGATGAAACCATAACTACAGAATTGTACATGAAAGCAGCAGAGAACATGAATTGCAGTCAAGTGTGCGTATGCATTTGTACTTTATGGTTGTATATGTTGTAAAACAAGGGCAGGCAGGCAGAGGACGACGAGGGGGGGGGGGGTTATTGTCGTCATTATCATTATTCAGATGGTGCTGCTGGGTGTGTTTACATGATGTATGCAGATGAAAGCGGTGAAGTGAGGCCAATAGAGGCCGCCGGCCGCCTACTAACCTCATCCACCACCAAATTATCATCACTCTTATCCGCATCGCTGCCCTGAGAGAGAAGAGAGAGGACGTGAGATTAGATATTCCTGCTCCGCTGTCTGATGCATGTAGATCACATGCAGAAAAATACAGCACACAAGGTCATACGCAAACGGAGGTGTGTGTGTGTGTGTGTGTGTTTGTAATGCATTTGAAAATGAAATATTTTGTCTCAAGAGTTTTGATTTGTTAAACTGCAGATAGAAGAAAGTGTAATATCGCATCTGAACACTTTATTGCCTTAGACGGCTGGTCAGTGCAAAATGTAATTAATTAATTCTAGATGTGTAACTTTGGAAGGTGAAATCCACTGAGGCACTTCTGTTTCTTCAATACTTCATACTGATAATAGAATAACTACACAAGATTAATTTATCGCACAATAAAATAATCCCACACAGACCTCAACGTTTCTGCTTTCCCACAAAAAACACCAATAAAATGTATATATATATATACACACAGTGATGACAGCACAGTGGTGAGTGTGTGAATATTTCAATTACTGTGTAAAAAGAGAGAGCAGGCCTCCTAAGTCCACAGTACAGACACCACTGGTGTTATCTGGTGAGGACTGGCAACGTTGGGTGAAACTTTCCTCCAGTTATTTCAACATTTAACAGTTTTATGAAAGTGCCTCACATAGTCGGTCATGAACTCCTTCTCATCAGCTTTCCTCTTCTTGCCATTGCTGAGGTAGTCTGCTGCGCGACCCTTATCCCCATTGGACAGAGAGCTCTGCAGAGGGGGGGGGAGAAAAAAGAGAGCAAGACAGTGAGGCAAAGAGAAAGGGGGGCAAGGGGGCAAAAAGAGGAGAAGGAAGGACGGAAGGAAGGAGTGGGGAAAAAAGGAGTGAGGGCAGGGAGGGAGGAAGAGGGTGATAATGAGGTGAGAGGGACTGCATAAATCATGTCAGGCTCATAGGCTGCGGAGATGAATGTGAAGGCATATCAGCCCACATCGATCGGCCGGCTCACTGTAGGAGTGAGAGGAAGAAAGGGAATGCTTAAACTGTTTCTTTAGGGCAGCAGAAAAGGCTGTGGAGCCGTCTGAGTGCATTTTGGCACTCATGCACAGTTTCCTGAACTCGTTTTGTCACAACTTTATAGTGGTATTGATACAATGTTGAGATCTAAATTGTTGCAAGGGTTTAGCATCAGTGCACGGAAGATAAAGGAAGCTAAACCTATGTGTACGTATTCGTGTTTACGTATTACTCGTTAAAAGCTTGTTTTTTTAAATCAATGAACTGCAAAATAAACCCAAAAGGGAAGGCTTTATTTCGGTAATGTTTCCAAGAAGTTTCCTGGAAAGAACTATCTAAGGTGATAACTATAGTGAAAATACAGCATGCAAAAGAATTTAAAGGTGTCAACAAACAAGGGTAATAAATAAATGCATAATGAAAAAAGATCTACTTGGGTTAAATGGAGTTCTTCTTATGGATGATTCCTATTTTATATATAATAAGTGTCACTTTAGGTAGCTCCTAAAACTATTATTTTGCCTAGTTGACACATTTCCTTTTCTTGACTGAATGTTAAAAACAATATTAAGGTCCTGTAACATTAGGCTGAACAAAAGAATATGTATAATATCCATATTTCTAACTTCTTATTTGGACTTTTCTATAGTTTTTATATCCTTTGAATACAAACCTTTTGTGATGAGGATACCCATGTAAAACACTGAATTTGCCAGAAATTGCTTAACAAACGGGTGGACGAGTGCGAGTGTAGTTGATTTAAGTGATTGTGTCGTCATTTGTACTCACTGGTCCTGCTTCACGGTCTGTTCATTCCAAGCAAAAGCGCCAAACGCATCCAGGTACCAGGCCAGTGGACAGCAAATGCAGACAGGGACACAAACACACAATTGCAACATTATCACTTTCCACTTTACGTCACTCTACAGCGGATGACTCAGTGGGAAAGAATCCTGGAGGAGTGTTATTATCAGCAACACTCTTGTGCCCTGCCAAAAATCCAAAGCAAAGCCAATCATCAAGATCCATCAAGCCAAGCTTCAGTGTTTATTCTATCCCAAACTATGAGACGCTTTCATTCTTAAGAACGCAATCCAACTCTAGTCCCAGCCCTAAACTCATCTAGAGGTTTACACCATGTGCAAAAAAAGTGAGCATGCATCAATTTGAAGTGTACCTCTGTGGTGCTCTGCAGCTGCAGCGGCTGCGGCCGCTGCCTCGAGGTGAGCTCTCTCATCCTTAGCAGCCAACTGGGCCCCCAGAGCCCCGGACAAGGCCAGCAGGCCGGACCCTCCGCCGAGCGCCAGGCCGGGGTGAGACAGTCCCGACGGGTGTGGGAAACCCTGGGCATGCTGGGAGAGGTGCTGGGCCTGAAGCTGCTGCTGCAGAGAGGAAGAATAGAAGAAGAAACGCGAAGAGAGAGGAGACAGAAGAAAGAGAGATTTGTGTAACTTACAGGCAATGGAAGAAGTGGTTCAACGGGAAGTGAACAAGAGTGGAAGAAGAAAAGAGAGGGAACTAAGTGCTGCGATGTGTAGGGGGACAAATGCTGAGGTCACGGCAGTGGCTCTTTATCAGGCCCTGTAGCCGAATCAGCGTGATGGGAAATAAGATGAAAAAATAACTAAAACTGAAATATTATTTAACGGCAGTTTTAATTCTTTATCAATCATATTTGCATATGATTATCATGAACATTGACGTTGCTGTTCAGGTAGCTGCTAAGGCCACCTGAGTAAAAAACTAAAATCTTAAAACCAATTCTTGATATTTCCTAATAGCCAGCCATCGTTGTGAAATGAATCTGTGTAATTTAGAATGGGCAAATGGCTGTTTGCCTCAATAAAAAGTAAAAGAAGGAAAAATAAATAAATGGGAGGATATGGTACACACGCTATGAGGCAGAGGGGGGAGCCCACGTACCCCTATCGAAGCATTTAGCTCCCCCATGGTCACCTGTTTGGCGCGCTCCATGGCCTGGACCACCTGTTGTTGGTGCTGTGGAACAAACCAAGAGGTCATTTAGGACAGGTGGGTTCAGAATGAAATACTCCTACTCAAAATTCAGATGTCTTTTTTTCTCAGTAAACTGAATCAATATTCATGAGTCGGGTGTGAAAAAGTAGGGGAAAAAACGACTCAAACAGCATTTTTGAAATACAGATTTTTTTCTCTCTCTGTGTGAATCATGTGAGCGCATGCAACCATTTGGCGATCGAGGAATGTGCTTTGAAGGTTTGTCCTTCTGCAGCTCTGTATGTGTGAGTTATTAGTTATTGTGTGCACGCCGTCTGCGTGGGCTGCTGACAGGCAGGAGAGCGACACAGGGCTGAATGCAGTACAGTGTGTGTGTGTGTGTGTGTGTGTGTGTGTGTGTGTGTGTGTCCCACCTCCTGTGACAGGAATGGGATGAGCTGAGCACAGATCACGTTCAACCGCTTGGCAATCTCCGTCTGAAAAGGGGGAAAAATAGATACTGTTGCTTTGATGAATAAACACACACACACACACACACACAAACATTCGCAAAGCCAGGACGGCGCTTGAACAAAAAGAAAACATACACTCAAAAGGTTACACACACACGCCGTGGCTGTGGCCTGCTTCTCCCAGGGCCAGTGTGGTAAATATTTCAGCTGCTTACATTTGGTCCATGCAAATGGAAACTCTGCCAGGGAGATTGGCTAAAATATTCATGGGCAGCATCTGCTGCGGCCTCAGCCAGCCCACACAGTGTGTGTGTGTGTGTGTGTGTGTGTAGGTGTGTGTGTGTGTGTGTGTGTGTGTGTGTAAGAAGGAGAAAAGATGCAAGATTCACCATCTTTTCTCATTGTGTGTGTTTCTTGTGTGTGTGCACGTGTTTCTCATGTGCCCTTGCATGTCTGTTTGTCTGTGTGTATGTGTGTCTGCGTTTTGCATGCTTGAGTGTGTGTGTTTCCTGCTGGGGGTCAGTGAGTCTTGCTGTGGGTTTGTGTCTGTCTCGATCTGCTCTACCACACAGCCCACAGCAAACTCTTCCTCTCTCCCTCCCCTTCCTCATCTCTCTTTCCATCACTCTCTACTCCTTTCCATCACACTCCATTTGTTGCCATTTCCATCCATCCCTTGTTACACGTCTCCCTTCCCAGTATTAGTGCAGTAATCAGAGTTACAAACGCTGTGATGTCCAACACGCACACACACGTTTAGCGGCAGGCCGTTAGGGCTCGTAATGATATGCATGCAGAGATCATGACAACATCATTATGGCCGCAGGCTGTTTTTCTTGTTGACAGACTCTGCATGACTGTGTGAGTGCGTGTGTGTGTGTGTGTGTGTGTGCACACATCCTCTCCCCCCTCCCCACACACACACACACACTCTCTCCCCATCTCATTCTCTCTCTCTTAAGTGATTTATTGATGCCGGACTGAACTTCCACCCCCTCCTTTTTCTCCCTTTCTCTCTTATTCCTCTTGCTTGCACACATCTCTCCCTCCCTCCACTCTCCAGCCAAGCAGCGTGCCCCCCCCCATTCCCTCCATCCATCACCCCCCACCCCAAGGGAGACACAATGATTTCTTGTTAGAGAACTCCAACTACTAAATGACATCTTCAGGAGAGAGCGAGAGGGAGAGAGGGGAAGGGGGGGGGGGTTGAGAGAGAGAGAGAGAGAGAGAGAGAACATGAGCAATCGAGAGAAGGAGGATAAAGAGGGGAGGACAAAATGGGAGAGGGGAAATGAAAAGAGGAGGCGGAGGAAGAAGAGGAGGAGGAAAAGGGCAGATTGGGTTGAGGAAATGACAGCCAAGGAACGAAGGATGTGGGAGGGAGAGGAGAAATAGATAGAGAAAGAAGAAACAGAAGGAAGGCCGGGGAGGAAAATCGAGATTGGGGGGGTGGGGTGGGGTGAGGGGATGGAGTGGCGCTTTTGACAAAAGCGAAGCGATTGGGATGGTGAAATGAACGGAGTGAGAGTGAGTGAGTGAGTGAAAAGAAAGTAGACGGTAGGAAGGCAGTGACCTGATTTAAAGTGAAATTCAGCATGGACTGTGTCTGTGATGAGACGGAGGTGGAGGGAGGGTGTGTGCAAAGAAGAAAAAAAACAGAGCTATAAAGAGAGAAAGAGAAATCAATGGGAAGGAAGGGGGACAGAGACAGGGATAGTGAAGAAATGGAGATTAAGAGAGAGGAGCATTTAAAAAAGACAAAGTAAGACAGCGATTGAAGGGAAAGGAGAAAAGAGGGATAGAGGATGAAGTAGCGGGGCAGGAGTGGTGAGGGATGGATGGATGGATGGATGGATGAATGGATGGATGGATGGATGGATGGATGGATGGATGGATGGGGCAGGAACAGACGGATTTATGACGGGTGAGAGGGGAGGCTGTTTTTGAGGCTCGGGGAAGGGCAGAGTATTCTCGTCTGTCTGTCTGTGGTGGAGAAATGAATTCTGTTTGTGGATCCTATTAACGCCTCCACAGCATAACGGCGCTATATAGGTCCATCAGTGAGAGGATCCACATTACAGTGGTAGAGAGACCCAGAGATAAAAAAGCACAGAAAGAGAGAGAGAGAGAGAGAGAGAGAGAGACAGGCAGACTTTATGAAAAATATTTGTGACTTAGAGTAGAGTTGATTGGGAGAAAAAGAATGGAGGCAGAGATAAAAATCCTAGAGAATGCAAATCTTTAGGAGAACGAGGGCAGGAGGGAGAACAGAAATGTGTTCAGAGACGTACAGAGAGAGAGAGACTCGGAGCTCACTCACCTGTTTGTGCATTTCAATGTTAAGGCCGTAGGACATCTCATAATACTGAAACAAAGGAGAACATCAGTTAACATACATGATCATAAAGAATACGAGTTGACTGATCTGCACTAACTTTTATGTGTGGAGTTCATAGAAAGTTTTCTTTTTTATTATATAATGAATATTTCCCATGTGGATAGAGGAACGAGCATCATCATTTTGAACGACTGAAGCAGGAACGCAGACTTTATGGGAATAAAAACAAAGCAAGGCAATGCATTATTAAACCAAACTCGACACATACTGTACATTAAACATCAGTTACGACAGCGTCTGGAAAAGCTGTCTTCTAAATAAAATGGAAATCTTAAAGTCAAAATCACTCCACCACCAGACGACTCCCAAAAACGACAGGTTTACGGCACGTTATTAGTCATCTGGATGCATATTTGTATGCCAGCAGCTAAAACAGATTTTTTATGTTGTCCGCACAAAGATGAAATACAAAAGTGATACAAATAATAATAACAGAACAGAACACAGAACAGATCTGGTGATATTTTATATTTTTCTTCACAACAAATCCCACGAAAAGCCTCAAAACAACAATGAATTAATCCTACAGTCAATCCCACACACACACACACACACAGACACGTTGGCGTAAACACTCACTGGCACACAAAAGATGTGTTAATCCATGGCTGAAAGTAGTCCCCGACAAATACGCAATTTACTCCCATTTGATTGAAGTTTTCCAAAAAAACTGCAGTAACCAGCTGTTTTAAGAAATGATTTTGTCTTTTTTTTATTTTTTTTTATTTAGAAACGGAAATAAGTTTGTGACCTGCTTTTAAAAACGTAGTTGTCTTCAGAGTACCGAAATAAGAAAAATGACAATGACGATTGCAAATGAGCAGCTGTCAGCCGTGCTATAAGCGCCACTTAAAAGAGTCGGGGACGATGACGAGCTACCCGGCTCAAAACACCTCATTTCCACCGTATCTTATGTGTGATGTTATACTTCAGTCGGGGTTGTTATACAGATAAATTCAACAGTACGAGCCCAGAACCCCCACAAAATCTTTTCTCGGCTCCTAGCTTCAGACAATGCCAGCCCTCGCACGTGCACTCTGAAGTGCACATATGTCCCTAACAGCACAATGCCACTAATTTCACCTCGACTCTGCTGAAAGTCAATGGCACTTAAATGACCCTGAGGCACGTTACGGAAGCCAGAAATCCGAAGCGAGGCAGGGAAATTGTCGGCGGGCAGAGGAAGGTGACAGAATATTGCAATCATCACGTCTAATGAGAGTTATTTGACCCTGGCTTTCACCCAAAAGTACAAGGAGCCTTCAGAGATGGACGAAACAGGAGAGCATTTTAAAGTCAGATGCCTCTAAAGTGACAGGCTGACATTTGCTTTTCAGCGTGGCTGGTTGTGGAGAGAGGAGATTGGCAGCCAGGCAGCCAAAACAGGCTGGCAGGATGGGAGAGGAGATGGCAGGGGTCCTCTCTCTCCAGACATCTTTTTCTGGCAGTTAGCACGCGCATGTGTTTGTGTGTGTGTGTGTGTGTGTGCATGTGTACGCAGGTGTGCATGTTTGTAGCAGAAGCATGCAACTGTGTAGACGTGTGTATCTATGTGCTTTGTGCGCCCATTTCCCCAGCATGTGCGTGCGAGCATTACTTTCTGTGTGCCACCATAAAAGACGCCTTTCCTGGCAGCTGCTTGGCAGTTGGTGTGCCAAGTTTCGCCTGTTGCTTAGCAACATCCAAACCCAAATCATCAGCCAGGAAAAGGAGACCTGGTCTTTGCTCGGTGCCAGCTAGCCCCCCCCATGAGATGCAAAAGCTTCAAACTTTAAAGGAATATCTAAAATGAGTAGGCAAATTAAGCAGCAGTGTCAGAGAACAAACCATGTGATCACACTTACCTCTAACAGAGAAGTGTGTGTGTGTGTGTGTGTGTGTGTGTGAGACAACTACATGTATGCATAGCTCAGTGGAAAGAGTAAAGGGCTGCAACATCAATTCACACTATCAATTACTCAATTGTCGTCTTTAACCAATAAATCCTCAAAGAACAGATCAGACCAGGCATTGGATGCCACCTTTCAGAGCTGAGGAGTTTGACACGATGATGCACTATAAACTCAATACCTTTCACCGTATATGAAGAGCCGTAGACAGATGTGGACACACATCAGCAGTGCAGCGCAAGAGTACGTATCTCAGGCAGAAAAAGAAACACTTGCACAAACAAGCACAAGATTTCCTGCCCATGCAAGTGCCGTTTATTCCGAAGTCCTATATAATGTGTGTGTGTGTGTGTGTGTGGTTTTTGGTGGGTGTTGTTTGGCAGCTGTTAGCAGATGAAAGGGATTCAGCGGACTTGGCACAACATGTGTTGTGGAGAGACATAGCCTCAGTGTGTGTGTGTGTGTGTGTGTGTGTGTGTGCGTGCGTGCGTGTGCGTCTCACCATGACGTAGTGCCTCTGGATCTCCGTCTTCTCTGTGGCCAGTTTCTCACATTCCAGTTTCAAACTGCAACAGAGAGAAGAGGGGGGGGGGGGGGGGGTAATAAGGGGGGAGTTTTCATTTGTATCATATCCCAAGTAAAAGTACACAATGCAATTAGCAACATGACAACAAATTACTCCCTACTCGTTTCACTCTCTCCATCACCTCTCTCTCTCCTTCTCTCTTGCACTCAGTGTGTGTGTGTGTGTGTGTGTGTTGGGGGGGGGGGGGGGGGGGGGGGGGGGGGGAGCGGGGTGACTGGAGTGCTGACAGCCCATTATCACCTCAGAGCAGAGCAGAAATAGAAGTCACGCTGGAGCCTGAAACTCAGCCAAGACTGCAGGCGGGCACATCCAAGGTGTCTCTCGCTCCCTCTCTGGACAATCCTCAATCTATCCCCGTGCCCTCCACTCATCCTCATTTTGTTCCCTCCCCAATTATCAGCCAGTCCTTCTGTCTCTCGGTCTGTCCGACCGTGCCCCCTTCTTTCACCTTCGACTGCACAGTCTGCCAAGTTTCACCGAAGTCAAAGCTTCAGCTTTAAGTGGGTCAAAAGTGCCAGTTGTGTCTGGATGTGTAATAAATCTGCCTTTTCTTCTGTATTAACAATCACTTCTCTCTTCTTCTGTCCAGGACATGACTCGTGTCTGTTGCTCAGTCTGTGAGGATGTCAGGCTACCACAGCGAGGCCCCCCCCCCCCACACACACACACAAAGTGATAGCAGCATCTCTCCCATGTGTCCCATATTTCCGTCTATCCTCTGTGTTTGCCAGTCTCTTCCCGCACCCAGACTAGTCTCTGGTGTCCTCTACAACTGGATAACACCAATGGCTGGATTTGCAATCACACACGAACGCACACATTTCTAAATGTGTTTGTATATCAGGTCCAAGCACACAAACACCTCCCTTGTTACTCTGCAACTCTCTCTCCATCTCTCACCCATCTCCTCCGACTCCCCCCTCCCCCCACAGAGGTGGTATATGTTGGGCCCCCGGCAGTTTACACCAACTTGTTTGCAAGCAGCAGATAGATGGATATGGGGGGGGGAGGGAGTCGTTTGGCGGCGGAGGAGGAAAATTAGAATATGATTAATACCACAACATTACCCCCAGCCGCAACAGGTAATAACGGCCCCATCCGCTCCCCTTCTCCAGCGCTGCGTGCACACACATAATTGACTCATTTATCATTGCCAGTCAGTTGAGGGGAAGCGGGACGAGGGAGGTGAGAGAGAAGTACGGCGAGGAGAGGGAGGTGGAGGTGGTGGGCGAGTGGGGTATTGAAGATTAACCCCCCCCTATAGATTTTATTACAGTGGAATTGCCTCTCGGCTGAAGACTAATGCGACTGTGTGTGTGTGTGTGTGTGTGTGTGCGCGCGCGCGTGTGCACGACTGCTAGTGTGTTCATTACGACAAACTTGGGATGAGCTTGGAGAAGCAGAGCTAGACACACACTAGACGCACACAAATAACATATGAACAGTTATTGATCGGCACAGAGAGGAGTGAGACCGTTGTGGTTCGGCCTGGACATCAATTAATTCATATGAATCAGTTTATTGTTTTTGGTTGAGTTATCACTTAGAAAACATAAAAAAAAGAAAAGTCAACATTTTCCAGAGCTCATGATGATGTATGTCTTCAAATTCTGTTGTAAAATCTTCACATTTGAGCAGGCGGTAACCTCCGGTTCTGCCGAGTGAAGCCAATGTGAAGGAGTCTTAAAACGTGCAGTGTCTCTACGGACCAGCAGGGGGCGACTCCTCCGGTTGCAGGAAGAAGTCATTGTGAACATGAGTTTATGGTCTCAATGGCTAGTTTCAAGTCTTCTTCAATACATTATGATGTTCATTACGTAAATTATTGCCCAGTTTAGAGTAAAATAGACCATAAAGTAGAGTATACTTTAGGGCGGGCTTACTGTGATTGACAGGTCACTGATACTACCAGAGACGTACACGGCGTCACTACGTCACTTCTCCGCATTTCAAATATGGCAACTTCTATTCATTGGTTGCCAAAAAAACAACATGTCGACGGCTGTATTCCAAGATGGCCACGGCGAAATCGTTGAACTCGAGAAGCTGAAACCAGGAAAGGTTGTTTGATGAACAACTTCAACAATTAATTGAGTATCAAAATTGTCCCGGCAGTTCAATTCTGTCCAGGGACCTTTGTTACATGTCGTTCCATCTCTCTCCCCTCGTTTATGGGTGCATGCTCTCTTACCAAATATAATCTGTTCTCGCTTTAAGGTGCTTGGAAATGTGTGGTCCGAATGCCCCATTCACAAAAACACCACGGCTCATCACATTTTGTTTTGCAAATGAGCAACAGACCGCCATGCCATCAAATGCTACTAAAGAGAGGCCGGGAAAAAAGAAAATGTAAAATCTGTCCTCTGTTTTTTTGGCACGGTGCTCTAGACTACAAGGTTGCATAGCTAGCAAACACACACACACACACACACACACACACACACTCACACACACACACACACGCCTTGTGCTTACAGGAAAGACCCCAAGGTCGCACTCAGAAAGAAATAACCATTCCCCACAAAATGGACTTCAATGAATGAAATGACTGTGTGCGTGTGTGTGTGTGTCATTATGTGACTCTGTAGGAGCATAAAAGAAGGGGGAACAAAATGAGAGAGAGAGAGAAAGGAGGAGAGCGGTGAGCAGGAAGTGGGTATTTCATGTCGAAATGATTGTCTTTAATAATTAGTCTTTGGCTCAGCCCCATTTACTAAGAGAGGGTTTGGGGGATCGAGAGAAAGACACAGCAACACAGAGAAAAACAAGAGTGAGTGAGTAAGAGAGCGAGAGTGTGTGTGTGTGTGTGTGTGTGTGTGTGTGTGTGTGTGTGTGTGTGTGTGACGGCACGCTCGCTTCCTCCAATCTTTCACTGGCGGTGACAGGAGATAAGATGATCAGCCGAATGCGCTACAAATCTGCAGCCTGCCAGCCTTCAGACAGCTCTGTCAGTGCTGCACTGCTACTGAACACACACACACACACACACACACACCACTCTAAGCATGGAAGCATGCATGTGTGTGCGTGGGTACACACTAAACCAACATACTTACAGCATATACTGAAGGCATGTAGGCACACAGAACCAAAACGCACGTGTAAGCACACATACAGTTTGCACACCCACACAAACCTGCTAAATAAACACACACACTCTCTCTCTCTACAGACAGTGAAGCATCTAATTAAGACCCTGTACTTTGTAGAAATGTGCAGACTGCATTTTTAGTCTCCGGGTTTGAAACGGGCTTCTGGGTATTGTAAAAATGTCAACTCCTTCTTTTCCAGTGTTTGTTTTTCTTAACAATACTTTTAATTTCACTATTCCCTCGTTGATTATTTGCAGAAACATTCAATGAGTCGGTGCCAGTGGATAAAAAAAAATTAAAAATTATTTTTTGAGGTCTACAATTTAAATTTAAATTTTTAAAAAAGCTACCTGTGTGTCTGAAACAAACACACACTGTGGAGGACAGACTGGCTTCACCACATGAAGGTTTAATGCCCGTCCTCTTTACACAGTTATCCAATGATATGAACATTTTATCATGACGGTCATGGGCTGTAGGCACAGAGTGTGATGGACGTATCACATTTGATAATCTGCAACAATTTTGTAAAAAAATATATTAATTATTTATATATGTATATTTTCTCAAATAAAATCATACTTTCGGCCATCTCAGAACCCAACTGCTATCGGTCTGACGATGGATAAGCTTTTGGGGACGAGGGGCGATATTTTTGGGGATCTGGTGCGGATATCCGGGCTTCTTTTCCTCGCATTGCTCGTTGTTTACAGTCCGGTTAGCAACTTGAGATGCGAGATAGCAGCTGGAGTTGACAGAGTTATTTCACAAGTAGCCAGTTTACAAGCCTATTTTAAACCAATATAAAGTCAGATCATCTTCAGACGTTAGCCGGTGGGTTCCAAGATTGCATTTGGGCTAATGCGTACCGCTCTCTTGCTCTCCACACCGTCTGCTTACTTGCATTCAACCAAAGCCTGGTCAATACTACTCAGACTACATTATCTATTTACCTGCTAATCTATTTTATTAGATTCATCCATTGGTATTGTAGTCTATAAAATGTCAGAAATAGTGAAAGATATCCATCAAAAGTTCACAGAGCCCAAAGAGACATGTTTTTGTCTTACAAACCCAAATTATATTAAACTAGAAAAAAGAAAAAGCAACACAGCAAATCATCATATTGTAGATGCTGAAATCATGACCAAAATTGTTGTCAATTAATTTACAAATCTATTAATGTGGACCAATGTTTCAATGCTACATTTCACAAAAGCAAAATAAACATTATCTTTTTCCAGGCAAAAATCACGCCGCACTAAACCTTCTGATCCTCGTTAATCCTGAAATGATGCTACCAAGTCTGGTGCCTCCATTAATTCAGAACTTTAACTTGTTCTGCAGTCTGGGGCCCGTTGATCGTCTTGGCAAACAAGCACCGTCGCTGACACAAGTGCTATACAAATACAGAGCTACCAGCCAGTCACACTCTCTCACACACACACACACACACACACTTTAATTGGGATGGACTCGACTCTCCCAGGCTTCATAGCCTCCTCAGGAACTTTATTCAATGCAGACCTGACACTACTAAGCTCTGGTGACCAGGCAATTTCTATTAGGAGTATACATTTAATTTCATGTTGTCAATTTTAAACAAGACAATTAATTGGTTGTCCCAAAAAATACATCTGAATATAGTCAGAAATCATCCTCACAGATTCTTTAATTTACAGTGAGTGTCTTCGATCGATCATGATTGAAGTGATAGCTGCAGTCAGTCATTCATTCCTTTCATTTGATATGAGAAAGTGGAAACCAATGATATTTTTACTTGGAATAAATGAAAAATAATTCAAGCTGATCACTAGCTGGAAGCAGCCAACGTTTGACTGATAAATGACAACCATAATTTCAGCCAATGCCACCAGTCTATCTAAGCTTATTATTTTAGCAAAATGTAGCATGCGATGGGGTGACGGACACATATTCTGAAGATGACAAACACACTCGGAGTGTGTGCCACTTACTACAGCTGGGTAGTGTTTGAGCAGAGATGAGTAGAGGGGCTCGTAAGTGATGAGTGGCAGCGTGTTAGTGGCAAGTGGAGAGCCTATCTTCCTCTACAGACCACACACACATACACAAAGCAACCTGTATGTATATATATGTGTGTGTGTGTGTGTGTGTGTGTGTGTTTATAGAAAGAGAATTACAGTAATGAGAGCTGTGTCAGCAGATCCTCCCATCTCCCCTCAGTCTGCTGATTACAGCCTGTTTAGAGGTAACACGCATACACACAGAGCAAATATCAGAGTAGCTGACCCCCCAATGACCCTTTAATTAATGAACCCTTCTCTTTATTTAGCATCCTTAGAAATCTCTCATCCCTTCATACCAACCACACACAGATGGCACCAAAACCAACAAGCGACACAAATTTAGAAACGTACCCTGCCCACCCACTCATCCTCCCCCACACACACACACACACAGTTGCAGCTCATCAGCGCTAATCCCTTCCCCCCCCCACATCTTTTTCCTGCCGTCTAATCCAACTTCTATCAGAATCCAGCCACCTTCGCTGCAGACAAAACACACAACTAAGCCCTGCTATTTCTAGACAACTTCTATTTGTGTGCGTGTGGAGATAATTGGGGAGGCCCGTACATGTGGAAGTGTGTTAAGCACATGTATCAGATTTGGGAGTCTGCCTGAATGGGTCGGTGTGTCAGTGTCTTGGCTCTGTGGGCGGTTCCGCTAGGGTTTGCGTCGGGCGGGACGTGAATTTCATCACCAGAGGCTGTAAGATGTAGTCTCTGTGTGGACATGCGCAAAACGGCAATTACCATGCAACAAGTGGTAGTTTAGCAATCTGGTGCGCATGTGTGGAGCGCGTCCTCCGAGCGGACAGTATAAACAGAATTACTGCACATCAGTGGTTTCCACAGCTGCCCGTGTACGCGTCCCGGGAGTACGACAGACGCTTAAGAGTTACACCTTATCGAACGGGTCAAGTGGGTTTACGGTGCTGCTTGTGATGTTAAAGGGCCACTCCTTCTTTTACGACACAATGGTGGTTTTATGACCTGAAAGCAGCATCTGGCTCAAGAGACGTCGACGTGCACGACGGGGCTCCTCGGGGGATTTTATTCACACACCAACACAAAAAGCTTAAGTAAAAGCTAGGTAAAGTAATATATTCATTTGCATCCATATCTCCGCTCCAAGCACTGGAATGCATTTAAAACTACATCAGCACAGGACTGGGCAATAGACAGCTGCAGTGATGACGCATTTTTGTAGGTCAACCCCCGGAGTTAGTATCGCACTGATTCCCTCGACAAAAAAACAATGGCATTTTAGATTGTTGCAGAAAACAAGCTCTGTGGCAAACACAGGTTTTTGATAAAACATAAGTTATGATAACAAATTCCCATCAACAGCTTCATTCACAATCGGTTCCAATAACAATACTATTGGTTACAACGTATTAACCTGCTGTGATTCGTGTCAGAACAGCCTGCAGGCCTTGGAGAAGCTTGGAGGAAGGTTTGAACAAAGCTCTCCCGGAAACCTGAACCCGGCCTGCTAAAACAGCACGGCGTGCCATCGGAGCTGGAAGACGCCGATGGAATCGCAAGACAGCTCTTGCTCCCAATCGCGTTCTTAATCTCATCACTCATTTATTGTTTATCCTGCTTCTCAGTACCGGGGCTTGGCAATAGAGGGCGAAGCTCCAGGTGTTTTGTAACACGAGGTGTAACGTTGAACGGCTGCCAGTAGAGCAGATCACACCCAGGCGCACCTTAATATTACTGCAGGCCCTGAGGCTACGGAGGTTTTGGGGGCCATTCCCTCCTTCACAAAATGCAAAACAGCATTCAGAACTCCGTCACCAATGCGTCAGGACAAAGCTAGGTTATCAGCCAAGTAAACCTGTGTGAACGGCAGATTAGTATTTTTAATTAAAAACCTGAAAACATCACAAGCAAAGAATGTGTATAAAATTGCCTTTTGTCTTACCTTCAGAAGTGCTTTCTCCTGGTAAGCGTAAGTAAGAGGGCCACAATCGTACCTTTTTTCAGTGTATGTTTGTCGTTATGTGAGGTAGTAGAATACAATGTCGTTGTCGTAGTCTTGCTTGTTTGACGTGTGGTGCTGTCCATAGTGCCGCCCATGCAACCGTCACTTTGTTTTTGCACTAATGACCGACTTAAACCTTAAAATTCATACAGAATCAGGTTTAACAGTGGGGTGGGACGGCAGGACTGCAGCATACTTTGTAAATAACAGGCGGCACTATCCGTTCCCATTTAATTCATGTGTCATGTGACACGTTACCAAATTTTAAGTGTCATCATTAAAATACACAATTTGATGGTAATATTTAACTATTCAAAATAAATCTGTTGAATTAAAAACAGTACTTGCAAGGGCCCGCCCATAAAAACTAAATGTCCGAGCAATTGCTTTGCTCTGGATGGGACTGAAACCTCTGGGACTCCGCCGACCCAATGGTGCTCATGGCGGCGGCGGTGCAAATGCACACCGTAATGTTTTTTTTCTTATTTTATTTTTATTTTCTTAAGCTTGTGTCTTGTGAGGCCCCTGGTACTCAGGCCGTGTTATGTCTATGCATTAAGGCGCTATGGATCACACCGTCTCATCCAACACATTCAGGAGTGACTCATGTTCACTGAAAGGCTCCATTTGTCTCGGTCAGTGCTGCTCAAAAGGTGGTTCACAGGCTCTGCAAATACTTTTTCCCCCTGTTTCTTCCAAAAACAGTCGCAGGGTGATGACCTTTGATCGTCCTCCGAGTCGCTGAGTACACAAGACTTTCTCCCTCGCAGACAAAAATTCAATGTACATCAAGATGACCAAACGGATATCCAAAAGGATCCCAAGATAAAGATGTGGTCAGCATCACACCTCGAGTGTTGTGCTGCTAAAGTGCCGGTATAGGGGAGCTAATCTGACAGCTGTTCGTGTGTTATGGAGAAAACTTTAAAAAACACCCACACACACACCGTCATCTCCTTCACAATTCTGTTATCATAAATGGACATGACAACGATGATCTTCCTCAGATCATTTTGGTCAAAATCCTTTCTCGTCAAAATGCTTTCATATGAAGTAGAAGAAGTGGTCGAGTCTAAAGTACCTGTGTGGATTCAGGCAGTCTGGGCTCAGCGTTGGTCTGAGTGAGTTTTGAGCTTGTGACGAGCAGAACGGACAGAGGGATAAAGACACACACACACACACACACACACACACACACACACACACACACAGGCATTTGTGTGTGTACAGGGAAGCAGTAGTAGCTCCGGGGGTTAGAGGGGCTCTGGCCAGGGGCACCGTACAAAAGAAGTTTGAAGTGGAACAGAACGGGAGGGAGGGAGGGTATATTCTGGTCGGCTAAATCAAAGCAGGATGAGAGGAGAAGAGTGGGGGGGTGAGAGGGCGAGAGGGTGGGGGCCCTGTGAAGGTGTGTCACGAGAACAGAGAGGGGAGAGAAAAGGCTTGGCCTCTACAGTCAGCCCCAAATCCCACATTCAAAGGCATTCTGGGCACATTCAACACACCATACAGTAATAGAAAAAGAGCCGCCTGCGTACTCAAAGCTAGGGTCGGTAATGCTGAGAAACTAGCAAAATCACACTACATTTTTTAAGTTTTTCAACCGAAAATCCCAGCACAGTGTTGCATACTAATTTACAATAAAAGCAGCACTAGCTTCTAAAACTCCCAAATCTACAGAGAAAGTTGCAAAGTCTGCAAAGCCCTTCAGGCCTCTCTTTCAAAGCCTCCCAAATGTATCATTGTCAACGTAAACGGCAAACATGGCCTGTTGGTGTTCAGGCAGGTAGGCTGCTCAAACATCATAGTCGGGCCAAATTCAATTATTGTTTTCTACTGTCCTGCGACAGCCACAGATACTGGATTTTCTTTTTTGTTTGTCGGAACATTTGATTGATTAATTGCTGTGTGGATGTAATGACAATTTAAACAAATATCACACTTTATTTTGAAGAAGACTACCAACCTATGTATGCATACAAAACAGCACACTGAGCCAGGAAACTGTGCCAAGAAAGTTAGTCAAAACATCCCATAGCTTTGCATCATCTCAGAGTGTGGGTTTGTGCGTGTACACATGTACGAGAGCAGAGCAAGAGAGGGCAAAGGAAACGTTGTGTCGTCTGTCAAACAAAGTTGAATGTGGCCCAACTTTTGCCAATCTCAATGCGAGGTCATCTGGCAAAACACTGCATTCGTACATGCAAGTGTACATTCCTGGTAGATTACTTTGTGATGTGTACAGGGTAGTTCTATACCTCTCAGTTGTCCATATGGAGCATGAAATGATTGTCATAAGTATCATAAAATGTTTTGGTGTCTGATAAGCCTTTAAACCCATGGATCCTTTACCCAAACTTGCCTTCCTGGGTCATATTTAATGATCTTATCTGTACCCGCAGCCCCTCGCATTTTCTTAAACACCGACGGTTTTGTGTAAATGCCCGGTAGCACAGAGAGAAACGTCACGAAAACCACTGGACTCCCAAACACTCACCTGTGGTACTGGGTCTGGAGGAACTGAAACTCCTCCTTGATGCGGTCCAAAGTCTCTGGGTAGGTTAGCTTCAGCGACTGGGGCGCCCCCGATGCCGCCGCGGCTGCTGCTGCTGCCGCTGCCACCACTGAGGCCGAAGACCCCGGGGGTGGCTGCAGAGGTGCCTGAGAAGAGAAGAATGCCAACTTAAGGATTTTAATAACAGATGTAATAGTACAGAATAGTTTCAATAATTCTTGACATTTGACTTTTTAAGGTGACAACATCCCGATGCTTAGGTAGTTTATGTGTCATAGGACTCATTTCATATAGTTAAAGAAAAGCTTCACTCAAACTGGACCTGCCTTTACAAAACATTACAAAACTACAGGAAGCATGCATCCATATCAACACCCTATCTCTGCACATGCACACAAAGTATGTCTGCGTCTGACTACTGTGAGAGGCTTCCTGTTACAGAGTCATCGCCAGCAGAGCCAGATGTGAACGGGTTACAAAGACTTGGATGGGAGGGTGGAGAGCTACAGCAGCTTCTTAGGCAAATGAGCACACTTTGTTTACTTGCAAGTCCAAGTAGAAGAAAGAAAGAAATAGAGCAGTGGGGGGGAAGGACCCCATCATAACTGAAGACCCCTCCCAACCTGGTACTTAGTCTCCCATCTCCGCAGGATTCAGAGCAATTAGGAGACTACAACCATAGGGGTAATGCTGCGGGACAGGCAGACAAAAGGGGGCAGAGAGCTGGACTGTCGGGGGGGGGGGGGGGGGGCTGTACGTCTGTCAGTCCATTTGGCTCTCCGTCAAAATAACTGAGTGCAGAGGCCAACGCGGCCCGAGACAGCCGGTTCACCAGCTTCACAATGGTCAAGTACGACCAATGTGAGGTTAAGCGATCGTCGCGTACAGTCGTTTTCAGTCAAGCCGTTTATTTTACTTGTCAAACACACTGTGCTCTTTTTTTCCAGCCTTATTGAGAGGTGTAAAGAAAGAGAGAACATTGTGTGAGGACAGAGTTATATTCTTTGCCAAATAAGTTTGCTGGATCTGATTTAAAAAAACAGCAGAGCAGATGTTACATCAAAAGTTCTCATGTTTTTTGAATATCTGGAGTCTTTTTACGACATAGATCAAGTTGAATTTTTGACGATTTTGTAATATTTGCAGATAAAAATCAATTTAAAAATTGCGTAAGAGCTTTTTGTGGAGTGAACACTGTTACAATCCAGCTGCACCAGCAGTAACATACGTCCCTAGGAGGGTAGTGGTTTCTGTAATGTGCAGCTAAACTGGGAATAAATAAGTAAATAATTGTTTTTTGACATTTCTCCTTGCATGGTATGTTCATTACAACGTTTGTTTGTAAATTATGAAAAACAAAGAATAACCAGACTAGACATTGAAATATGTGCGAGTTATCTCCCCTTCTTTGGTTCCTATTTAAAAGTATTTTCTTCATTTTCCCACCAACAGTGTTGCGTCCCTTTCCTTTAATGCATCCCAAAGGAATACTAAAAACAATCTTTTCCAGCTCAACAAAATATCCCACAAGCTGAGTTCAATGACAGTAGGTATACATGTGGGCACTGGGCAGCTCGCAATTACAGCACTGATGATTCATTTGTATTTTTAAAAAAACCACAAATCTCACACCTTGACGTCCTACACACCTGCAATGTCTGTCACACATTAATGATGTTTAATTAACCACTTAATCACAGCATCAGTCAACTCCATGGCGAAAACAATGCCAGGGATGAGTGTACATGAAAGCTGTTAAGATCTTTAAGGCATCAGCATGTTGATGAGAACACCACCTACAGTACAAACATGCATGTGTGTGTGTGTGTGTGTGTGTGTGTGCGCACATGTGCGTCGATAAGTGACAACGTGAGCTGTACCGAGGGGAAGAAAAATAAAGCATGGGAGGTGTTTCAGCAGGTGAAACGCAAATACTGAGGAAAGAGGGAGAGTGTGAAGAGATCCGAGTTAAATAGACTGAAGAGGTTGAAGGAAAAAAGGTAAGATGGATGGAGAGATAATATGGGTTAGACTAGCAAGAGAGAAAGTCGGAATTATACCGAGAAGAGCAGGAGAGGACAGAATGTGTTTTAAAGGGAGATGGAGGAGAAAAGAAGAACGGGAACAAGCGAAAGGAACAAAATAAGGAAATAGTAGAGGGGCTGTGGCCTCATTGTTCCTCTTTCTAACAAGCTGCTCTCAATCTGTCGGCCAGATCCCCCTCGTAGAGCACAGACAGCCCCACACACACACACACACACACACACACACACACACACACACACACACACACACACACACACACACACACACACACACACACACACACACACACACACACACACACACACACACACACACACACACACACACACACACACACACACACACACACACAACAAAGATGCACACACATTCCATCTTGCTCGCACATACACACTTTCTCACACAAAAAAAAACAACATGATTAAACACACAGTCTCCCCTCCTCTTTCACAACACACATACATACCAATTACTCTTCACAGGAAAAAAAAAAGAACACCATGGCCATTTTATAAAGGAGGAAGAAAGCAGCGACTCTCCTCCTCCTCCCTCTTTTTTTATCACTCCCTTCTTCTTTTCTTTTTCAACACAGCAGCTTCTCCCGAGGACAGGTAAGAAACTTGGTTTTATTGAGTGATGTTCAAAGAGAAGAAGAGAATTTTTGTTTTCGGGAGAGGAAACCACCGTCTCTCTGGCGGCTGAGCCACTCAGGAATCTATGGCCAGAACATCTCCAGACTTCTGGTTAGGTTTGTTGTTATGATGAGTCACACCAGACTAGACTGGACACACAAGGCAGATGTCTCAAAAACAATGGCAAAGCATCGATTCCATCCCAGCATACATAACCTCTTTCCCACTCCTTACTAGCGATGGGACGATATAGGATTTTAATAGGACTCTAAATAAAAGGATCGTGATGAATATTCATTATCAGGAGAATCATTATTAGCCTCACGAGCTGTCTAGCTCGCTATCACGGTAGAGAAATGAACAATGGAGCCCGACATTAAAATGCAGTGATTATCACGTAAGAAAGAGCAGAATCAAACAATGTTTATTATTTAATGTATTTATCTTGTATGTACGCACGCAGGGGCACCTTATGATTTATGGTTACCTTATTGAAAGTTGTTTGTTTATTTTCACTAATAAAAGGCTGTGTCCCATCTGTGATGCAGTAAAATGACTTGTTTCTTAACAAGTTACGGTTTAGTGGCTCCAGTATGTTCTACTGCCATTTTAAGAGTTTTAAGCATATTTTGATAATTATTGGGATAATATTGTGAATCGCAATTATTTTGGCAAAGATAATCAACACGAAACGTATGCGTGTCGTCCCATGTCTACTCCCTATATTTCCCATCAACCATTGCTGTTATCTTAACTCCTGATCGAGCAAACAAGCTGAGTCGGCTTTAAAGCGAGAGGTCAGGCCGTCGAGCTGACCTGCTGACCTCTGGGAATGGATCTAGGCCGGGAGCCTCACCTGATAATCGTACACTCAGTTATTCCCCCCCCCTCGGCCATGTCCTGGCATGAAAGCAAACAAGAGACATGGCGTCTGCCCTTGAACAAAGCTTACATGGACTGAAAATTGCTGTTACGCAATTACCTGACTGGATCTTCCTGTGGCTCATACAAAGCCAGGTGCTGTACAAATGGGGAAGGATTGCATGATGTCGGGAAGCGTGAGGAAGGGAAGATTTTCTCTGATCTGATTGGAGATCATCTGATGATTCCTCATCTGTTTGGATAAATCAGTGGGGACGTGTTTAATGGCGCCCGAACAGCCCGGCGTTGTTAGGTTGTGATCTGTTCAGTTCCAGAGAGCCAGTTAAGAAAGTTAAAGGCTAAAGTTAGGGGGGGTTTAAGGCCACTTATTGCTAAAGCTGAATGAGGAAAAACCCACATGCATATGCACGCACACACACGTTCAGATCGCACTAATCTCTCTCTTAGCCCTGGAAGGCCTAAGTCAATTGCAATGATTAAATGAGGACCTGATGATGAGGGGATGAGAGCGAGAGAGAGTGTGTGCACGAGTCATTTATGGGAATACAAATTATTTAAAAAGCTGACCTCACATCCCTTCAATGGGATAGGAAACAATCCAATAAGGATGTTTAAAACGCTAACTGGATGACAGCTTAACACCAAGCACAGCACTGTGCTGGCAGCAGAACAGATCAGGTTATAGACTCTGCAAACATATCATATCCAAGGTGACATGCAACTAAACCCGCGAACGCAACGACACGTACACAAATGTGAAGACGAACGTACGCTCGTGGAGAAACTGTGCAGAAAAACAGCATCTGTGCACACGTAAAATTCTGATGTGAAGGGACCATTAACAATGTGGCATTCCCTGAATGAAATCATTCCCGTTTTCATTTGAGTAACCACTAATTACACCGCAAGCAACAAACCACTATGACCTCACATCCTTGCTCTAACCCCCCACCCTAAAACACACACGCATACACAAACGCACACACACAGACGAGACTACACGCCCACACATGCCCACTACAAACGCTAAGTGGGTGTGTGCGCGACGCAGTTTCCACAAGAAGCACACATGCACTTTATTGTGTCACACATGGCTGTAGCTCCTACGTCAAATATCGATGGGAATCCGCAAGATGTGTCTCAACCCTCACTGGCCACACTGACCCACAGAGTGATACATGATTTGCTGATGGAGCCGAAATGGGGCCATCAGCGTTATTGTGTGGTCGTGTGACCATAAGAATAGTCGGTTCACTTAAAGAGAACACTCCTCTGTCTTCTTCGTACGTCTGCAGGGGACGGGAAGAGAAATGGATTCCTCTTGGCTGACCGCCTATATTCTCCTCTTCGTCTAAAATGTTCACAACCCTGATACACAACGCTCCCACCGCTTAATGGTTGCCACGTTCTTGTTGCTTATCTGCCATATTGCGTTCACTACAAATCATGAACACTGATTGTGCCCAATGTTTGGCCAGAGAATCTGACATGACGATGCTAACCATGCGTAATGTTTATCATCATCAGCGTTCAATGCAAGGTACAGCTGGGGCTGATGGGAAAAGTCACATTTTTAAAGAAGCTAGAATATGGCCTGAGCATATTCATTATAAATAAACTGCACTACACATTACACATCCTAGTTTAAACACTAGATGTCGACTATATTTCGTGAAATCCACCTAATTTGTTGCTATTAGACTTTACTATTAGCTTCACATTTGATGTTTACATTTACGTCGCAATATTTGAAGTGGGTGCTTAGGCCATGAACACAACTCCAATATTTGGAGTTTAACAGCATTTCATTCCTATAAATTAAAAAGCAGCAGATATGGAAATACTTTTTGTAATTCGGGCACACCAATAAACTACCGTACCATAAACGTTCAACTCTTAAATAGTGTTGCACAGTTATTTTGATAGTCTATAAACACAGATTTTCTTGCAGTGTAACTGGTTGAAAACTACACTTTTACTTAGTTTGGCCCATAATTCCTGATGTAGTCTGTATGTGGCCACTGTATTAGACAGATGAAGATTTCTACCCAATGAATCATCTTCAGTGTACCTCGATTATCTTTCAATGTATTTAATCTTAATCCAGCTACAGCATAACAGTCGTTGAGACGTTTCAGTCTGGAGCTGGACCGACAGATTGCCATTCCGAGACGCCGCTAGCGTGGCTACTAAAAGAACACCATGCCAAATGTTTGGATGACAGTTTCATATTTGTCCTTTTTCCGGGGCTCTGTCTCTCTGCGTCGGTCTCCTTTAGCGAGGAAGATGGTGTGCTGCTGCCTCCCATCATATAGCTCGGCCCATTAGTCAGGCCACTAATTACACTGCTTAGCCACAGAGCCGATCATCAGAGTAAACACCCACCTCTCTCTCTCTCTCACACACACACACACACACACACACACACACACACACACACACACACATCTGGCTACCACCAAGGACGCACTGACAGTAGGTCCAACCCAGAACAGTATTTCTGAATGTGTATCGCTGTGTATCCACCCACACACGCCTCCCCATCTCTGAAGGCCATGAAACATGTCAATACACTGTCCTTTCTCAAACACGTTTGATGTGAAAGCTTCTTGTATCGAATTACTCAAACACAACTGTCAACATTCAGCGGGGATTCGCATTGTTAAGGCAGCTTGTGGCGGGGAAGAAAAGACACAGGTCGCCCTCACCTCCCATCAAGTGGCTTATCTGCTTGGCTCTGCGCTGGAGGAAAAAAAAAAAAACCACACACACTGGTAGTCTCTCAATGATTTCTGCACTTAAAGGGGCTGCCAGGCACCTGTTTCATTAGCACCACACATCTTTCTTTCTCAGCTTCTCAGCTCAGCCCCCCCCCCCCCCCGCCCCGCATCCTCTCTCCTTCCTCCCGCAAGCCTCGTTATTCAAATTTCCCTGCTGTCAGCCCACATTAGCGGAGCGCCACAGTTTGCCTGTCAGCTGGCTTAATTGCTGGAGGTGCCTTCTTTTATTAGGTAACCCCCCCCCCCCCAGCTCGTTTGTTCCTTCCACCTCCACAACAGCTTGTGTAAACCTGAGATCCCGTCAGCCACTTTTCCTTTGTTTTCTTCCGCCTTCTCTCTCCTCCCTCCCTCCCTCCATCTAATCGGTGGCGGAGCAAAGCAGGCGAGCTCCTGATCGATAGCCACACTCTCACCGCTGGACAACAGTGGTGATAAAGAGCTAAAAGCATGCTCGGACTGGGGGAGTGGAGGCTGACTTCATGCTAGCTCCGAGGACAAGGAGAAGGCCTCAACTCACTCATTCATTCAAAGCACTCTCCTCCACAACAGTCCGAGTCTCCTACCTAACCTTAGATTCACTGACTGGTTCTGAATTTTAACAAGACCACCTCCTTGAAAGGGTTAAAGGAGAAAGAAGATTTAGGGTTAGGTAACGCTAACCCATTATACAACGAAGAAACGGTCTTAAGTGCCATCTTAATCGCCCGTGTAGTGTGCCAACAAATTCATTTGATACAAACAAGAAACATCTCTGACTGCATCCGCAAACAATTAGCTTTTCCAGAGAGTCCACTGGGACAAGCAAGAGCAACAGTCCAACAGTCATAAACAAATCCAGTTCAACTGTCTTATCGAATACAACTTACTCAGAGGAAACCTGTCCTTTGTCCGTATAGTATTGTGAAGTGCTATAAAATATGTATGACCGACTGGCTAAACGACAAAAATTGAACCACCGTCCCCCCACAATAGTAGCCTTTTAACAAACCCCCTCCCCCGGCCCCGGGCATTGTTCAGGATAAAATGATTGTTCGTGGGCTCTTGGTAATATTAGGACCAATCTAACGGCGTTACAGCGAACAGGCTAATGCCACCGCTGTCGTTCTGTGTGCATTCAGTTTAAGTCTGAAGGACTTTTCACACAGGAAGCGGTTTGCGCTGCGCTCGCCGCTGGGTTCAGTGCACATTGAGGTGCAACCAGGTTGAACTTTGGGCACAGCGGCGGATTGCGTTGCGCTCGTGATTTGACGCAGTGAAAAGTAGTCGCTGCACCGTAGCCTCGTTCTGTGTATTTTGCAAACGTGGTTAGTATCATGACAGGCCAACAACATTAAGTGTTAGTTTCTGATTTGAATACATTTCTATACTCGGCTCTGGTGTTTTGATTGCTTCTTCTCCTCCATTTGTGCGTCTACAGCATAGGCCGCTGAAGGGGTGATGTAATTTAACAGGCCTGCATTAAAGTTAGCGTCGCACTGGCTCCCTTGTCAAAAACCCAATGGGATGTTTCCATTCGGTTCTGGATTATTACAGAAAATAGGCTCTGTGGCAAACGCATGTTACTGATACTCGTTTGTTCGACAGAACTAAAAAGCTAACGTGAAAGGACGCCATTTGTGCGCGAGAGTGAGGATAAAGAAAAAGGCTGTAAAGGTGAACAAGTCAGCGGGATGATGTTTTGTAGTCCCATTTAGCCACTTATTAGCAAACGCCTCATTTAAAACATAACAGACGGGTTTTTTTGAGGGATCTAACCATAAACCCATTAAAAAAAAACGACTCCGAGAGACGGGAACCAAAAGTGCAAAAATGCTAACTCACTTCCTGTGCACATAGAAGTGCCTGAAGCATTTTTTAAGATTGTTTCTATGTGTGTTTATGTTGACACCACAGCGTCATTACATCTTTGAACATAATTTTAATCTCTGGTGAGGAGTTCAGTTGATGTACTGCATTTGGTCAACACACGAGGAAGCTATACCACAAAGTCTCCTGTTCACTATCCTAATTGTGAAATGTATTTAGCATAACTCTTAATCGTCTTAAAGAACTATACATCTGTTATTACAAGTCCCATGTTTATATAATATATGAGTCACATCCTTCACAGCCGGCCAGTATGCAGTGATGACAGGTTACTGCCTGCCTTGCATTTCAGAGATTAAACAGTTTGCCGGGTTGAGTGGCCCTTCGCTCCGAGGTGCAAACAAGCGTCGCCGCCGGCCGGCGACTTTCTGAGGACGGGCGTCACACGCGGTACCGTTAAGTTCTGCGGAGGGTGGAAATGAAGCAGGGCCGCTGGTCGTAACATTCCACCCAGACCTGCCGCAGTCTGCTCCTCTCACCCTGGGACGCCTGCCCATACATTAAGATGTGGTTTGGAGCTCTCACAGGAACACAGCGAGGAGAGGCTGGATGAGAGGGATTGGGTTTACAGTGCAAACCGCAGGCCCACAGTCTACCTCCTGCCCTGCCTTCCTGCAGTCTGCTATACTACATACACAGCTGCCGGTGTGTGTGTAATGTTTGTGTATGTGCTGTGTGTGTGTTTGGACAGCGGAGACTCACAAGTTCCCTTTATCACTCAAAAGGAAGTACTGAAATAATAAAAGTTACAATGCTGGATGCAATTTAAGCCTCATGCAAACACATAAAGACGGCAAAGTTTAAAATGGTGGGTTTTTCGGGTCTTTACCTGCACAAATGAATTCGTGAGAAGAATTAATTAAAGTGGCACAAACACATGAAGTTATACTTCACATTGTGCGTAATCTGGTTTCAATGCCTGCGACGTGAAGGTCTAAACACTGTCGGGGTGGGTGCAGGGTGGTATGGCTGAGGAATGTAGATGAGGGTTAGGCAAATGAGCAGGTCTTAATTGATACTTCACACTGCTCGAGGACCAGTGTTTATGTATTTCAGTCTGCTCAAAAGCTCTCCACCTAACTCGACTAAAACAAATGAAAGCCGTGCAGCATGAATTTTCGCTCCTAACCTCGCGGAGATCCATCTCAAAACACAGACAGCAAGCCAATTTCTCTCTCATTAACCACATTACCAGCCAGTACAGAGGACTTCTGGCAAAAAAAAGTGATTATCTTCTTCAATAAAAAAGGATGAGCTTCTAGTTTTTGGTCCATCAAATCAATAAATCAGGGGGCACGGATCACCCGCGGTATGATTGAAAATATATTTCAAAAAGCCGATTTTTTTTTTTTTTAAACAACTATAGTGGCACTTGAGAAGGGCAGACCGTTGAGTGAAGGTGTCAACAAGCCAAGCTGACTCACTCTGCCCCCTCACAGCCTGCGAGGAAGGGGACAAACAAACACACACTTCATCATCTGGGTCAACTCCACAATAGTATGGGGAATTAGAAGGAGGCTCCATGTTCCTAAACTGGTGGTGGTGGTGGCCACCAAGGACATGAGATCCACACACAAAGACACTGAGCAAAGTTGGACTGAACCCCTACTGACAGCGATCTGCCTGACCTGCATAGCTTACACACGGCGTTCATATGAAAAGGCAAAGAAGCTCATGTGTCGGATACATAAGCCTGTATTCTATCATACGTTATGTTACAATTCCCCCCACAAAAGGAGTCCCCGGAAATGCACAGAGAGGGTGACAAAAGACAGAACGATTTCTGCTTGCACGTTCTCATTGAGGCTTTAAAAACAAACCCGTTTATCACGAACACGCGTTGTATTTAATGGAGGTTCCGGATGTAAGACGATAACCTCGTTCAACGCGTGTAGACGGTTAAGTTACATAGTAGCGTAGCGTACTTACCGGTGGTCGGTTTTGAGGAAACATTGTAGCCGCCGACTTGTGCGGTGTTTTTTTTTTTGTCCTTCTTCTTTCTCCCTCGTTGGGGCGGAAAGCTTCGTCGAGAAATGCGTGCAGCCGATGTACTATTGTTGGTCTCAGAGAGGCATTTGGCCCGGTTTCAGGGGTAACGGCAAAAAGCTAGTCTCGGCTCGCTCATTCCTCGCCTCAAGACTCCTTTGTTCTGGGGTTATATCTCCAACCGCGCACCGCACCGCACTCGACGCGTAGCGAGGACGGGGAGAGGAGAGAGAGACACCCGGGGTCCAGGGGAGCGTTCTTCCAAGTCCTCAACTTCGCGCTTCCAGCAATTATAATATCGGAATTGGTTTCCCTCTCCGATATATCTTCGCCGTCCGTAGCATAAGGGCCAGATGGGGGGGGGGGGGGGGGGGGTGGGGGATGTGGTTTGCCTGTGGTTTCGGAGACGGACACACCACCGGCACATTCAATGTAGCCGCAGCCTCTTTTGTTTCGCTCGCTGGCCTGCACTCTTTTCACCCAACACTCAGTCCCTCACTCCCCCCTTCTCTGATCCTCAATGGGACATAACATATGAGTAGCTTTCTTTAAGGAGGGGGGAGGAGACCTAAAGACACTGCTTTGCCCCCACCGTTTGTTTTATCAAAATTAATAAACCGTGTGATGGTTTAGTGATGTTCTTTTTTTTTTTCCAGAAAAAAAATAATTGAATCCAAATCTACCATTTAAAATCATACATATTGGGGAGTCCAAGAACATCGAGCACTCCCACAATGCTGTTCTTCAAATAGCCTGCTGATATTTGACAAGAAAACCATGCAAGTTGTTTTTCTTCGTGTTGCATGGTGATTAGAAAATCCATCCAAAGAATTATCAAATGTGTATTTTATATTGTAATCTTTTCTTTAGAAAGACGGGGTTCAGATAAATTGTTCAGTGATTGAATGAAATCTCCACGTGGGGCTCGGCCTCGGCACGGTAAACACTGGTAAAATGAGCCAATGAGTACTGAGAACACCCACGTGGGGCGTGCTGACCGTTTGCTGATTGGAGGGTATGGGCAGCACAATGCTCCGCACGTCAATCAAGCAGGCTGCAACTGCTCTGTGAGGTTAACCCTTTCCTGGGTACAGGGAATGATTGAGAGCGCGAGGAGTTGTGTGGTGGCTGTATCAAGATTCAGTGGTTTTCTTTTTTTCCCCTCTCCACAAACCATCAACGCGTAGAAAAAAAAATCTTACTTTTCCCCCAATTCGTCCTTGTTGGTGTGGGAATAAATAGACTCTGCTCTAACTTCTGCATCATCCTGCTCATTTCTAGATGTCAAAAATGAATCATGTACACAGGGAGCTGACCAAACATGGAAAGACCAAATACATCTAAATCAGAGCCGGCAGAACCCACAGAAATACAACAGGGATGATGCTGCAACGCTTGCATGGGAATATTTTGAATATGCACATTGTTGTTACCTGGAAAAGGAGAATTATTCTGAAGAAGAAGAGGGAAACGGTGGAAAAAATTGGTATTCTGGTGGCACGACCCCTTTGGCGGGGCTCATAATTAGAGAGAGAGATATTGAAAAAGCAATTTCTGACAGTGGAAATCACAACCTGCCAGAGGTGGAGTTGGAAAATATAGATGGTGTGTGTGTGTTTGTGTGATACATGTGTGTGTGTGTGAGAAAGAGACAGAGGAAACGCAGAGGGGGAGGGAAGAAGGGAGGGAGGGAGGGAGGAGGAAGAGAATAAAGGATGAAGGACAGCAGGGGGGGGTGCTGAGAAAGACGAGCCAGTAGGAGGTTTAGAGATTGAACGAGAAGGAGAGTGCACACACGGGTTATGAAAAGTGTGTGTGTGTGTGTGTGTGTGTGTGTGTGTGTGTGTGTGTGTGTGTGTGTGTGTGTGTGTGTGTGTGTGTGTGTGTGTGTGTGTGTGTGCGAGTAGGCCTATGTGTTGAGCAGACAAGTGAGGGAATGAAAAAGAGAGAGGGGTGAGGGGAGGAGAGAAAGAGGGGAAGAGAGAGAGAGAGAGAGAGAGAGAGAGAGAGAGAGAGGGAGAGAGAGAAAGAAAGATTTTATTGCCATTTTTGTCCCATGAATTTTAATGCCCAGCGCTGGTCTCCCTCCCGGATTCTGGGATCACATTTATTAGAAAAAAAAGGGAAAAAAGTCATGAGGAATGCAGTACTTTGCAGTCTGCTGCTGCACGAGGGGATGTTTCATGTTGGTGTGTGTGTGTGTCTGTGTGTGTGTGTGTGTGTGTGTGTGTGTTGGCGGGAGTGCTTGCTGGGCGGTGGGGGTGAGGGTGAGGGTGAGGGTGAGGGTGGGGAAGGGGGTGCACAGGATGTATGAGGCTGCATTACGCTGTGCTGGGGGAGGCATAATAATATAGATCACAGAAAATGATCAGTGAAGGACACATATTATTGCTATTGGCAGGTCAGAGGAAGGAGTATGCTAGGGGTGTGTGTGTGTGTGTGTGTGTGTGTGTGTGTGTGTGTGTGTGTGTGTGTGTGTGTGTGTGTGTGTGTGTGTGTGTGTGTGTGTGTGTGTGTGTTGGCTGAGCTCCACTGATTAAATAAACCAAGTCCACAGTGTGCCTGTCTCTCCAGAGGCTCAGCGCTGCGGGACATCAAAGTGGCCCCACAATGGGACAGAGCACAATGGTCGTAATGCTGCAGGAGCGTTTGGTTTTAGCTCAGTGGTGCGAGGTCGTAAAGAGACAATCCCGCCAAACACATGTATGCCGAGTGCAACCAGACACATGCTCACCTACACACACCTGTCTTGAAAGAGCAAACCAGTGGAACAGGGGAACAGGGCCCCGAGGGAGCAGCAGCATCCTTTTATCGTCTCAACTTAAGGGGAAGAAAAGAAGCCAAACCACCGGGTATTCAAAGTACAGTGGGGGAAATTATTACCAAGCAGCAAAAACATCAGCTGGGAGTGCTTTTTGAATGAGGTGATGAAAACAAGTTCACTTCCCATGAAAGCCTACAGAGACGACATCATTCCGCTGTGGTTGCCCACAGCGATATCAGTGTCAAACTGTGGGCGATGATATTCGCTCTTAATGACGCCGGACAAGGTCTGCTGGACAGATATCCGGTCAAGAAGATGAACCGTCATGTCTTTCCTTTTGTTGGTCGGGAGGCAGCGCGATGAGAGCGGTTATTACAATGTTTTGCTGGGATCAATAAGCTTCACTTGTCTGGTGCTCTCTCCGTAAACACTGGCAGTTGCAGGATTGTATGCTAAGATCCCATCTGTAAACGTTGAGGCGCAGAAACGCGCTCTGAAAATCAACAGAAAAATCCACAGCAGAATGCGTCAGTGTTGCATTTCTTTGTACCTTGTTGATGTTTAGTCAAGTGTTTTTGTGATGAAAGGCTCGATGAACACTTCAGTGCGTTTCTATAGAGCTACTTGGACCATAGTTTGATTTGTAAAATATACCTAAATCACATCAATGGTAAACATCACGTTCACAGCAAGGCCTTCTCTCCAGACCTGCAATTTTCACAGCAAGGAAACCATTTTTCTCCAACAGCAGTTCAGCCTCTACAGACAACAAAGCACATGGAGCTACAAGACACGCTGCCTTTTGAGGGCTGCCACTGCATTTCTTTCTCAGCATTTTAAAAAACACCCACCTTCCAATGTTTTCATTCTATTTTCTATCATTCAGCAGTGACGTCGTGCATGTATCCGAATGTTCACCTTTTTCTAGAAAAGTTTTGGAAGATGAAGAAAATCACGAACTGCTCTTTAAGCAGTCAAGAATAGATTTCCAAAAATATGCCTGGAATGTAAATGAATGATCTCACAGCATGGAAGCCAAGTCAGAGAGTGGATTTGTTCCCCCTCTCGTTCACCTTTGCTCCACTTGACAGCAGACAGAGCTTCGGCATCCCACGAGGGGGAAAGAATGATATTGGAGGAAGGTGCTTTGGTTGGAGTCATAAACTTTTGGTTTTGTGGTATCCCCATTTGCTCCCCGCCACCTCTCTTCAATCCCTCCAGTGCCTCTGGGATGGGGTCGAGAGCGGCTCCTGCGTGGGCTTGAGTGACAGGAAGACAAGGCCACAATGTTGTCATGGTGGTGCCGCCCCCCCCCCTCCCCCCACCACCACCCCGACTCGTATTCGCCTCTCACTTTGCCCCCACTCCTTCCCTGTGCCTCATCAGACAAGCTGGGTGTCAGCGCAGAGACGGCACTGTGATTTATTGGTCTCGAGTCCTCTGGGACACCCCCCCTCCCTTTTTAACACACACACACACATCCACACACACACACAACCCCAACCTCCTCCTCCTACTCCCTCCACCACCCTCCATTTCTCCCATCCCCCCCCCCCCCCCCCCCATCACACACACCCCTCCATCCATCCCCTCCCCTTCTGTCCCCTCCTGCTGTACGGCCCCTGGGGGGGAAAAAAGGGTAATGACCCACATCAGCAGCAGCGATGCGCACATGCCCACACACACACACACACACACACCTCTTCATCATAAATAAATACCCTCTGTGGCACAGACACGTATGTATGCACACATAAAACAGACGCCGACACATTTACGCCCACAGGCATGTGTATGGGAATCCAAGAGCTGTGCTGTAATGTTGTTACTCAAAAGTCTCCTCAACTGAAGAGATCAACACTGAACCCTCTACTTCTGTGGTTTTTGCGTAATCGTTTTGTTTTGTAAACAGGGTACTGTTTTCAGCAGTAAAGGAGAGGTGGAATGTACACCTCTCCTTTTCACTGGCATTGTTTTCTACAGTGAAATGCAACAAGATTTACTTTTGACTTTCCTGTGAAAGCATGAGCTTGCATAATTTGGCCATGAGATACAAAATTGCACTGCATGGTCACAGGTGTAATGATAAAGCAAGAGGACTTTTAGAAAATATTTTCCTCATGGTGTCTTATTGCAAAAAAATAACTCCACCACGTGTGTCGGTGGATTTCCGAGACAAGGTCAATGCGACGGTGCATACTCTCACGTTCTGCAAGAGAGTGAAGAGAATCTTTTCAGAGGCTGATTTTGAATTCAGAGATCCGCACTGAGAGGAGAGGGAAGAGGTTAAATCTGAGCATTGACTTGCAAATGCTCCTCGCAGCATTCTGCGTGTGCTGTCACTCATCTCACACAGGCGGCTGACGCTCTCCTGCTAAAAAAATATGCAGTTGCTGCCACAGATTTCCACTTTACATGAGTGCTGGCAAGAGCAGGAAGCTGGAAAGAGCGGGTCAGGTGTTAATTTGTGTGTTGAAATAGGAAGGAGAGGACATAAATTCATTGTGCATGCAAAGGAGGACAAGATAGGAGTGGAGAGTGACTTGATCTGTTGGATTTGCTCAAAAATGAGATGTGATATAAGATGAGATCCACAAGTCACCAAATAAAAAAGGCCTACTAAAACAACAACAACAACAGAACGTGGCTTTTTTAAATCAGGCTAACAGCGATCAACAAAAGACAGTAGGGATCAGATTCATGGTTGATGAAATGACACTGGAGATACTGCGCTTGCACCAAAATGAATATGTAGCGCTAATTAGCGACATTTGTGAGGAGTGAGATGTTAACCAATCAGACTAATTATTGCCAAGTAGGTTTAAACACACAAGGAATTTGCCTTGTGTGTTTGGTGAATATGATACACACATTCAGAAGGCGTGAAAGCAAGAGCCAAGTACTACAAATGTCCAAAAAATATATATATATACCGATAAGGAAAAATACTTGTACAATACAACTGTTTTAAAAAACGAGAGTTTAAATAAATGAATAAATTGTTGTTGGATGGAGGCAGTAACCAGATGACATAAAGTGGGTCAGTGTAATTATCTGTACCTCCTAGACAAACTCCTATTATCAAAACTCAAATCCTGTGTTGTAGCAGAGCCCCTTGTGGGGTTTCAGCTGTACACACACAGGCATCAAGCTGGAACACTGCATTATACTGCCGCCTGCTGTTCACCAGGAGTACTGCAGCCAGATCGAACTGAATAAGGTTGTCAGGGTGTGTCGGCCTACACCAGGCATGTCCAAAGTCAACCGTGGGCCAATCACGGCCCGAGGTCAGATTTTATACGGCCCGCGCCTTCTGTCTTAAAATGCATTATTTATGGCCCGCCAGCACAGTCAAAACGGAATGAATAAATCATACAAATTCAACATGCAATTCCTATTTTTATCCTATTTATTTGTATCCAGTCTGGCAATCCAGATCCTTTCAGCCCTTTTCCTCTGGGCGATGTTCCACCTGGGGTTACACTCAATGACAGTCGTTAAAACAGATTTCCATTCATGTAATAAAAAGTGTTTCACCAAAGGTGTCTCCATCTTTTTCCTCTTCAGTATATTGTGTTTGTGTTGCATGAAACGAATAGATATGGTGTTGCCTGTTTCACCCACATACTGTAAACCACACTTTTTACAAGAAATGAGATATATACAATTTTTTGACTTCAGACTGCCCCGGGTCATTGTCTGAAAGACCTCTTTTGTGTACCGATTAGTGAACCAGTTTTGGTGTTTAAAATACTGGCCCTGTACTCTGGATTTAGGATCCGAGAGGGGTTTAATCTTTGCTTTTACCAGGAGATCCTGTAAATTCTTATTTTTCCTGAATGCAGCAATAACACTGTAGTTTTGTAATGTTGAGGTTCCTGTAATATGTTTGTGAAAGTTCCTCCTACTTTCTCTAATCAGTTCAACCGTTGACGGGTTAGGGTTAGGGTTAGGGTTAGGGCTAGGGTTAGGGGTAGGGTTAGGGTTAGGTTAGGTTAGGGTTGGGGTTGGGGTTGGGGGTTAGGGTTAGGGTTAGGTAAGGAGAATTACAGTTTCTGCTTACCACAGGTAAGCAGAGAGCACGGGCACATGAGGTTCCTCTTAATCCCTCTTCTGACTCCCAATCAGTCACTCTAATCATAATTTTTAGTTTTATGCTTCGTTTAAGCCGCTGGGCAGCATAGTGTTCAATTTTTTAATCCAGCGTCTTTCTGCGGCCCATCTTTGGGCCCCAGACCACCCCACCCCATACTCAAGTCCTGAAATCAATAAGTTGTTTTTGCCATGTCTCCGAAAGTGCACATATATTTCTGTTTCTTTTTCCAGATGATCAATACAATATATGTGTTGTTTAAGACGTTGTTGGAGTGTGTTTTTGGTCTGCCCAACATATAATTTATTACAAATTTTACACTGTATCCCATACACCAGGTTTGACGAAGCCAAATGGAAGGTCTGCCAAACTGGAGCACCGAGACCCGCGTGTTTATTGGTAATATATTTTGTTGATCTAAAATGTGCATTCTTTCTGTGTTGTTTTCCACTGTTTAAGGAGGCATGAACCAACAAATCCTTCAGGTTAGTATTCCTCTTAAAGGCCGATATAATTTTAAAATCTGACAGGGGCTTGATAATGTTCTGGAGCTTTTTAAATTGCGTTTTGACAATGAAGTTCAGTTTTAGTGAGGCAGGAGAAAATGTGGTCACAAACGGGACAATGTGGGCACCTTGGTTCACTCTATCAGGAATCACAACCTGACGCAAGCTCTGTTGTATTTCGGCTTTAATAGAGCGAAGAAAAGTTCCACTATATCCCCTGGTTCTAAGGGCTTTGAAAAGCACCCTTGTTGCCACCTCGACATCTTCCGGCCTTGTACATATCCTGTTAAACCTTGTAAGTTGTGATTTTACAATGCCCCTATAGGTGTGTTTAGGGTGGTAACTGGTTTTATGTAACAAGGCATGGGTGTCGGTCGGTTTGAAGAATACTCTAGTGCCCAGGCCACCATCATTATCCTCAACCACCTTTATCCTAAAAACTTCAGTGTCTAAAAATTCGATTTTTTCAATCTGTAAGTTGTATTTTACAGTTATCGAATTATGGTGCCCGTTCAGTGTGTTGATGAAATGTTCAAAGGGTTAGGGTTGGGGTTAGGGTTAGGGTTAGGGTTAGGGTTGGGTTAGGGTTAGGGTTAGGGGGTTAGGGTTTAAAAAGTTACTTTTTTAGTTACTTTGCAAAAAAAGTTACTTTTTTAGTTACTTTGCAAAAAAAGTTACTTTTTTAGTTACTTTGTAAAAAATAGTTACTTTTTTAGTTACTTTGGAAAAAAAGTTACTTTTTTAGTTACCTTGGAAAAAAAGTTACTTTTTTAGTTACTTTGGAAAAAAGTTACTTTTTTAGTTACTTTGGAAAAAAAGTTACTTTTTTAGTTACTTTGGAAAACAAGTTACTTTTTTAGTTACTTTGGAAAACAAGTTACTTTTTTAGTTACTTTGGAAAAAAAGTTACTTTTTTAGTTACTTTGGAAAAAAGTTACTTTTTAGTTTCTTTGTAAAAAAGTTACTTTTTTAGTTACTTTGTAAAAAAAAGTTACTTTTTTAGTTACTTTGTAAAAAAAGTTACTTTTTAGTTTCTTTGTAAAAAAGTTACTTTTTTAGTTACTATATTCTAAAAGTTACTTTTTTAGTTACTTTGTAAAAAAAGTTTCTTTTTTAGTTACTTTGTAAAAAAAGTTTCTTTTTTAGTTACTATATTCTCAGTTACTTTTTTAGTTACTATATTCTCAAAGTTACTTTTTTAGTTACTTTGGAAAACAAGTTACTTTTTTAGTTACTTTGGAAAAAAAGTTACTTTTTTAGTTACTTTGGAAAAAAGTTACTTTTTTAGTTACATTGGAAAAAAGTTACTTTTTTAGTTACATTGGAAAAAAAGTTACTTTTTTAGTTACTTTGGAAAATAAGTTACTTTTTTAGTTACTTTGGAAAAAAAGTTACTTTTGTAGTTACTTTGGAAAAAAAGTTACTTTTTTAGTTACTTTGGAAAAAAGTTACTTTTTTAGTTACTTTGGAAAACAAGTTACTTTTTTAGTTACTTTGGAAAACAAGTTACTTTTTTAGTTACTTTGGAAAACAAGTTACTTTTTTAGTTACTTTGGAAAAAAGTTACTTTTTTAGTTACTTTGTAAAAAAAGTTACTTTTTAGTTTCTTTGTAAAAAAGTTACTTTTTTAGTTACTTTGTAAAAAAAAGTTACTTTTTTAGTTACTTTGTAAAAAAGTTACTTTTTAGTTTCTTTGTAAAAAAGTTACTTTTTTAGTTACTATATTCTAAAAGTTACTTTTTTAGTTACTTTGTAAAAAAAGTTTCTTTTTTAGTTACTTTGTAAAAAAAGTTTCTTTTTTAGTTACTATATTCTCAGTTACTTTTTTAGTTACTATATTCTCAAAGTTACTTTTTTAGTTACTTTGTTAAAAAGTTACTTTTTTAGTTACTTTGTTAAAAAAGTTACTTTTTTAGTTACATTGGAAAAAAAGTTACTTTTTTAGTTACTTTGGAAAATAAGTTACTTTTTTAGTTACTTTGGAAATAAAGTTACTTTTTTAGTTACTTTGGAAATAAAGTTACTTTTTTAGTTACTTTGGAAAAAAAGTTACTTTTTTAGTTACTTTGGAAAAAAAGTTACTTTTTTAGTTACTTTGGAAAAAAAGTTACTTTTTTAGTTACTTTGGAAAAAAAGTTACTTTTTTAGTTACTTTGGAAAAAAGTTACTTTTTTAGTTACTTTTTGAAGATACTCAACTGTATCAACTGTTACAAAAGTACTCCAGGCTATGACACAAATGTGAGACCTCAGAGCCCTGAAGGTATGCTGTAGATCAGGCATGTCCAAAGTCCGGCCCGCGGGCCAATCACGGCCCGAGGTCAGATTTTATACGGCCCGCGCCTTCTGTCTTAAAATGCATTATTTATGGCCCGCCAGCACAGTCAAAACGGAATGAATAAATCATACAAATTCAACATGCAATTCCTATTTTTACCTCATGGTGGCAGCACCACTCTGTAACTGTCTGGCTGTTTGAAATTGGCTCTGACCCTTGAACTGTCATGGCTACGGCAAGTAAAAAAAGGAAAGTCGATAATGAGGGCCGCCGCTTCCAGGAGAGGTGGAGATCGCAATATTTTTTTCACCGAAAACCGAAACAACTGTGTCTCCCTAATTTGTCATGAGACTGTTGCCTTGTTTAAGGAATATAATGTAAAGAGACACTACGAGACCAAACGTGCTAATGCTACAACAAGCTATCAGAGAGCGTCCGTGCTAGAAAAGTGAAGCAACTCCAAGATAACTTGGCTACACAGCAGCGGTCCCTTTCACATGGAAACATCATCAAAGTAAGCTGCGGAGTGGCCGTGGTAATTGCTAAACATGACAAACCTTTTACGGAATGTGAGGTTATCAAAGACTGTGTTATGAAAATAGCAGAAAACATTTGCCCCGAGAAGAAGACAGAGTTTGCTAATGTTTGCCTGGCTCGTAACACTGAAGAGCTATCATCAGATACGAAGAGACAACTTGATTTTTTTCGTGAGCCTGTTTCATGTGTGTTGAATTTAAATGTTAGACAACTTTTCATCACCCTCACTAAGTCATATTTAAGATTGTCTTGAGGTGAGAATATTGATCGGTTCCTATGTAATTAGCTTTTAGATGGCTTGTTCTTTGTTATCTGACTTTCATGATGTGAAAGAAAGGCAGAATAGTTGTTGAGATGTGTTCACACATGAATGCTTACATTTGGTTACATTGCTATTTGCTGTCATTGAAAATAAAATGATAAAATAACAATGTATGTATAGGCTACTTGTATTGTTTAAAATAATGTCAGCAGGGACTGTTGGCCCTTGGGCATTTTCACATTATCAAATTTGGCCCTCTTTGAAAAAAGTTTGGACACCCCTGGCCTACACAGTCAACCTTTTGTCACTCCAGGACGTTGTGCTGTACTTTAATGAAGTTATTATCAACACGCTATGCTGATACACGTGTTTAAGTTATGTATGGTCACTGGGGGAGAATAACTGGTTCTGTCAAGTGATGATCCGACTTCCGATGTCGGCTCAACCTGCTTTTCAGGAGGAAGTAACAACTTACCTGCTTACTGGCAAGAATGTCAGAATGTTCCAATCAAACTCGTCCAGTTGGTCGAATTACAAACATCAAACTCAAACTGACAAACAGATGTTCATTGTGCTTGCAGATGATTGAAAAATAAATGCGACTACTTTACAAGATGGTGAAAACTTTCTACAGGCTGAATGAGAGGGGCTAAATGCTGTACCACGCCATTTTCCGGCAGCAGGCTGCAATTATATCGTTGTACCACACGGGGGCGCCGTTACACTGAAAATGCTGCGCTGTCACGAAGTCAATACGTTTTCAAGCATCAGGAAATCTTTAAAAGTGTGTGACGCTTAAGTATATACATGTAGGCTGTGCTTAGTCAGCACACAGGTGCATTACATCATTTCCAACAGAGACTTATCCTCACACACAAGCGATTCAATCAGATTCTCCCACAGCTACTTCCACAAATAAGAAGCCCACTGAGGGCCATGGGGGGATATTCTAAAATAATCATAATTCAGCAATTACTGCAGTAAAAATAGAGTTCAATCTTGGCTAGCACCTTCACTGGTGGTACCCTTTACCTATATGATGCTTGTGGACAGAGCTACATAGGCTACCCTGGATTGAAAGTAAATTTATTGTACCACCCAGTCAGACCATAACATTTTCATATTCACACAAATATGTCATAAAGGGGTAGAATTTAGATTTTCTTGGATTTTATGTTATTGGTGACTATTAAAGTTGCCTTTTGTAAACTTGTAAAACAGGTTTTTATAAGTCAAGTTGTTTTTTTTTATGAAAAAGTGCTTTGGGGGGCTTGGTCAACTTGCTATCCATAGTTTTTCTCATGAACTTGTGTGATCACCTGATTTATCATCAGTGAGAATGTTAAGGCGGTTCAGATTGTCTTGTCAGAAATATTTACGTTGTCTTTTCAAAGTTAATTGCCTATGAACTGTAACTTTTACACATATGATGTGATTATGTTCATACATTATCATATCAGGTGAAGGCTGCAGCGCTCCCACTGCCATGAATGTTGATGCTAACAACAATACAAGTAATGGCTGGAAGATTTGTGGTTCTTGTTAATACATAAGTGCTATCGCGGCAGGCTTTGATTTGGTGATAAGTCAGGTCCAAAGATGTCTTGATGTCCAGGTTAGACCAGTCACAGCATCAACTGCAAACAGGCTTCTCCTTCTTCTTTACAACTTCTTTTCACACGCCATAATTCATTTCTCTTTCGTAATGTTACTGTTAACTGCTGCAACGATTCGAGGTGCAGCCATTTGAAATTATTGAATCTTCAATTCTCAATTCTTTAATTTAGTAGCATAAAAATGACTCCTCAAATGTGTACTGCACAGGAAGGCATCTTGTATTTTCCAGGGGAGTCCAGCTGGCTGCTGAGCAGACCCAAGCCTCCGACTTCCCCTTGTGGTCCCTCTCTCTCTCTCTCGCTCTCTGCTGCAGCTTCATCGACAACAGCTAGAGTCAGATGTCAGCCTGGCTCTGCTCCTGACTCTATTATATTGCTGGATATTGGAATTTTAAATCCAACTATCATGTAGCAAGAAACTTAAGAGGCCTAAAGCAATTTCCAGCACAGCTGTGAGATTTATTATCAGCAGGACAGCATGTTATCACAAAGATGGACCACATTATGGAGTAACTATGTAAACAGGAGTGTCAAATAACAAGTTCAGACTGATATACACCCCCGGACCCCCACTGGGGTGAGTGACTGTTTACCCAATGTAGCTGATTTAGTAACTATTCAGGCCCTTTAGTTTGGGTAACAGAAATGTAGTTAAAGTGTCATTTGGGAAAATATGTTGGTGTTTGTGAATTACCATTCCTACGCTGTGAAAATGCTGAGTTAGAGGCTTTGAATCAGCTTGCCGATGGGTTAAATCCACACACGTGTTATGCTAGACCTGCATCTCATCTCTGGCCCTCTAAAAGAATACACAACTCTCTGCAATCGAAATATAAATAAAAATATAAATAAATATATAAATCCTTCATCGGGGTCACTGGTGGTAGTGGTGAGGATGGCTAGCAGCCAGATAAGTTGCTACTTCTCTCGCTCTCTGGCCGTCTCTCTCGAGGCTGCCTGAAAGAAATGTGCCATTATCCAGCGAGGCCCCTACAGCTGGGCCCCCGAGCACAGAACCGCTGTCCAAAACAACATGCAGAGGCCAAGAGACTGGAGACTGGATGCTGGAAGCGTGAGTGCTTCAGATACCTCCTCAGACTGTTTACGACCACCTCCACTAGGACCAAACCACCAGCGTTTTCTCACCCATTAGCCGACTGACACAGCCGGTGTCAGTCGGCTGGACTGATATCTAGAACATGAAATATGTTTTGAGAGCACACACACGGCTTCATCACTCCAACCAAGAGTCTCCTCAAGCAGTTCAGACCGAAATACAATACAAGATAGGTTATTGTAACAAGATCATTTAAGATAAAACTCCTTAATAATATGATCTCAATGAATTTATATCGTCCAGTGGAGATTACCTCGAAGGAGCAGTGTGTAATATGAAATGGAAAGTAACTTTCATAACGATGTTTTCATTCGTGTATAATCAACTGAAACTAAGAATCGTGTTTTCGTTACCTGAGAATGAACCGTTCATTGCACCGACGTGTTTCTACAGTAGCCCAGAATGGACAAACTAAACAGTGGCTCAAGCGAGGGCTATCTCAGGTATACACCCTCAGCTGACTCGTCAGGCAAGCATCCCACAATACGCTCCAGCCTGCAGCATGTCACAGCGTGGTGGGACTGTAGTGTCTGCCACCAACTCAAACTAGATTGTTAAGCCCAAAGGTTCGTATCATCATCATTGATGTTGTCATCCTCATCATCATCATCATTGTCAGACACCTCATCCTCGTCTCCCTGTCTCAACCTCAGTCTCCCACAGCTGAGTGGTGTAGTTATAGTTACAGTAAACCACTCAATCACGGGTATGGAGAGGAGATGTGAAATGAATCACAGGTTTAGGGACGCTCTGGTCTGTCATCAATGATTACAGAAGCAAAACAAAAACCCCATACCATCAATTAGAATAAATCCATGGATCAGTTCAGTTGCAGGTGAGTTGGCTGCTCTCAGTGAATATAAAGGGGAAGGGAAATATGAAGTTTTTCTAATAGGAACAAACGTCCTGGTCCATTCAAATGTAAGGAGAACAGGGTTGGTCATCTCACTTTTGAAATGAATTTGAATCCCTCAAAAAACAAAAGTATCCTCAATAGGTTCCCTTTCAATGTGTAATGTAAGCCTAAAGGGTCAGATAAGAATGAAATGGCTCTACTGTCCTTAAGCTTCATCTGTTCAAACGCTATGGGCTTTTTAAATCGTCTTGTGCGTTTGTTGCAGGCATTCCCATCGTATATACACTATGGCGTTGGTTGTCTGTATGTCATTTTAAAGGGGGGGGAAATAAAAAAAATGGAGGCAATCTTAAAAATACATTAAAAAAAGTTTCCTTCCACATATCTCCTGCATCGAGAGAACACGAACTGGAAAAATTCCTTCTTATAAGTGCATTTTTTTATCCTTTTTTAAAAAGTATTCAACTCAGTCACTCACTGTGAGTCAAAAATGACAACGGACAAAGCGGCTAAGCTAACAACCACATGTTGTAGCCTAGCTAAGAGAAAAAGCATCTAAACTTCAGCTCTACCTTCATTTTGTTGCATCGAGACTTGTTTTATCATAAACACAGGTTGTGTAATGGCCTAGAAGAGAAACACAGAAGATGACATTTATATAGATATTTAAATACACTAGAAGTCCTCTCACCTCAGTGCCTTACTCCTCAATTGCCCCTTTGGCTGACCTCTGACCCCAATTCTGAAATACTGCCCTCTAGGGAGCTCTAATGACTGCGACGACCAACCCTGTTCTCCCGTAAACACTCGACAGCATTTGCCAACACTATAACTGTGGACACATGTGCCGGTATCCTGAAGGGTGACGCTCCCTCACCATAAACATGTCGACCTCCATAACTGTTGGCTTGCTGCTTGTATGAATTCAGGCACAGATTTACGTGGAAAAGCTCACACAGCAGCTGCTTTGGTCCAAGTTGATTGTGAGAATATGTCAGGTCAGTAGCAGCAGCCTTATTGAAATGCAGTCGGTGTGAGTAACACGTTGAACCTCGGCAGGCTTTCACAGCAGAAATGATAAAACTCTGAACATGAAATAATTCCCTCAGCACATAATGGTTCGAGGAATTCATCAGATTTGAGTCTTGTGGGCTTAATTATAAAATAGCACACTTATCCTGTTAATTCAAATTACACAAGGCCATGACACTGGCTGATGAACCTGCATTAATAATGTTGGTGTGTGTGTGTGTGTGAGTGTGCGTGAATGTGTGAGTGTGGAATAGAAGAGGGGGTAATTAGCATGCCTCTTTGCAGAAGCAATACTTTTGGCGATGGAGTAGAAAGACAAACGTCTATAACAGGAAGAGAAAAGCAACAGAGACTAGCTGCTCATTTCTGGAGGCATTTTCATTGCTAGCATACAGCGCCAAAGCTAAAAGCGTCTCCACTGGCCTCCAGCATGAGAGAATTACAGAAGCTGCTCTCTGTGACACCGATGAATCAATGCGGCAGGATTATTGTTGAACTATTTTGAGAGTGTCCGACAGCAGGAACTTTTAAGTTGGTCTAATCTGTACAAATTCTTCTGTCCCTCACTTTAACCCACTGTGGGTGTCAGACCTCATGTAAAATCACTGAGCTGCAATTCCACCGACATCTCAGCAGCCCCTTTGACTTTTTTTCAATCAATGAAAGCGTGTCCAGAGGGTCAGAAGAACCAGAAGTTCCCGAGGCTGCAGTGTTGACTGTCTGTGTCACAAGGGGCGTGTGATTGTGGGGCACTATGAAGTGACTTTCTCAGAAGCAGTTTCGCCCTTTGAGAGCTGAAAACGGGACGTAAACACTTCCAGCTCCATTGGTAGGCCGCAAGATAATGAAGTTAAATTCGACACAGGCTGAAGAAAAAGACTGTCCTGTGCTTCCCATTTATCCACTTCTAATCATGTAAACAAGTTCAGCTCTCTTCCATGTCTGTTTCAGTTTTACAGCCCATTCACCCGCATTCCTTTCGCTTCTTACGCTTCTATTTTCTATTTTCCTCTCTGTCTATTTCTACAGGGACCTCAAGGGGAAACTACCCATGGCTCCCCTGATTCATCGGACTGTTTTTCCCACTAGTTTCCATCCATCTGATGATCCCACCTTTACTCCAACTTCAATTTAATGTCAGTAAACGGTTGAACTATTTCCTATATCTAACAGACACTCTTTATCAGTCAACATGGCCAAGAGGAAGTGGGGGAGTCATCTACGCCCCATAAAAGACGCTGAAGTTAAGAATGAAAAGTTTGAACATGCCAGAGAGTAAATATTCATCATTTCTTTCATTCTTTTCTCCCGTTTCTGGTCCTGAAAGTCCAGCTTGAAAGCATTTGGTCGTCGCCCACAGGAACACTGACCAAAGTGGGCCATATGGTGGAGTGTACAACATCCATCCAGCCAACCTGGCTATTTGCATGTTGGCTTAAAACATTTTACGAATGACCAATAAGCATGCTGAACAATATTTCGTTGTAGAATGTAGCTGTTCCAAATTTCGATGGATATTCACGGCATGCTGATAGTTTGGTGACCAAAGCCATAGGGATGTATCCATCCACTGTAGAGCGTCTATTTCATCCGTCACATGAACTCATCAGGCAGACAGTAGATCTGATGTATGTGTGAGATAATGCCTTTCAGATAGATATGGTCTTACTGTTCATCAACCTCAGAAAAGCTCTGGTTACCATAGAGATCATCTCTCATGATGTAACAAGGTACATTTACTGTTAGGCCTTAAGGATAATAAATTATATTCAGCAAGGGTATAATATGCATCTCTGGAGAAATTAAAGAGAACGCTAAGAACTCACACATTGTAAATCACCCCGAAGAAGAAGAAGAAGCTAAATGGGTTAATAGTCATGTAAAATACCTTCATGTTTTCCATTCCCAGTTGTTTTGACAGCCCAGTAATAAACGGCCCCTCGTATGCACAACTTTCACAACGTGCAAGTGAGTAATATTGTTTTAAATGAGGGATGACAGTGGTTTTCAATACCGCTGCCAACAAAACTCCCACAAACGTTCCCATGGGTCCAGTCAGTGTTTAGTTCGCTATAAATACATGTTTATTTTTGTGGAGCGGCATCCATTCTCCAGCCTGGAGACGCCGAGGCAGCATCGGAGCCCTGATTAACCCCTCCTGAATCCCCAGCACTTGGGTTTAATTATATTTGTTGCAAAAAAAAAAAAAAAAAAAAAAAAAAAAAAATGCAAAAGAAAGTCGTGTCTTGAATCAGTCCAGAGTAAAAACTGTAAATCTTTGTGCTTTAGTGCACGAGTGCTCAAATCTTTTACATTGTATACATTTGCATTTGTCTCGAAACTTGTGCTGGAACATTTCATTTACAATCCTTGATTCTGGATTATTCAGTTTCTCACTGTGAATTTTTCTAAATGTAATTCTTTGGCGGTAACTTTTAGCATAAAAAAACCTACATTTCCATTCCTTTATTGTACTGGGGTGGAAGCAGTTCTCTTAAAGATGGATATCTCAAAGCCTGGGCTGGTAGAAACACATCTTTATGCTAAATAGCACTCGAGGGAAGTGAGAAAATATATTTGTTCTGTATGTTGGGCGAACATGAGAGCAGATGCTATAAGTCATCCTGGTGGAATTCACTATGAAATGAACTTTGGATGGTAAATGAAACTGCTGGTGCCCACCACACCTCGTTACAACACCAATTTAGAGTGTGTTGACCTTCTGGATGTGGGCTAAATAATTGCATAATTTCAACGAAAAATTGCTTGTGTTACAGTGAACTCGCCAAGAACATCTTGAAATCTTGATGCTGCAACATAGTTTGTCTTCATCTTTATCTCATTTCTAAAATAGGGGGAATGTTGCTTTTACCATCTATCAAGCACATGACACAGATTATGCTTCAAATCGTTGTATCAACAATTTAGAAAGCCCGGTGTAATTCAATCATAACATCAGTGACATTAAATTAACAAATTAAAACAATGCAATATAACGGAATGATTATATCTTTATTTAAAATTCTCTGGTTTAGAGCCATAATCTATGTACAAAAAAAAGCAAACAACGTGAATCATAACTACAAGTGGACAGACTGTATAAACAGGAGACTGGCCAACCAGTGAGTCTACTTTAAGGCACAAATCCAACAAAGCAGAACAACAATCGGAGCCACATGACCAGCTGAGAACGTCTGTGAAGCTGGAGGGGCATCGGACACCGCAACGTTTCTAGAACCTCATTTGGGGCGATTAGTGTGGCTGCAGTAATACACAGATGATTCAGATGCAGGGGAGCTGGAGAGGGGCTTGCACAGCACTTCACCGCAACCAGACCCAGCTGTTTCTGGTTGTAGATGCGTTTTAAATGTGTAGAAGTCCCCAGGGGCCGGGGTTCACCATGGGGTACCCCACACACCCAAGACCCTAAAGTACCCCGCCGTTCTTTAGTCCCGGCTCAGCTTCGGGGCCTCACAATCACTACTAGGTGAGACTCTCTCTGTCTTCCTGTCCCCCCCGTCCCCTTTCTATCAGGTTTGTGTTCTGTCTGATCTGGTGCGAGTCCTCCAGGGGTCCGCATTCTGTACAGGAGACCTTATTCACAAATGAACCTCATCTATCAACACGGGAAGAGGAAAAGGAACACAGGCGAATCTTTGAAGTGGGAATGGAGCAACGCTACTAGCTTCAAAAACACAGTTGGGTATGTAACCCTTTATCATTACAATAGCCCTTTAAAAGCCCTGCCAAGGCATCTGGCTTATGTTTGGACCTGGAGCCGTTTGAGCGGCAACTCCTACAGCCACCAGTCTGAGAATCCGATGGCCAAAGCACACCGTACAGGGGAAATTAAAATGCACCTCCATGTGAAATGAAAACTATACAAGCATATATATATATATATATATATATATATATATATACATATATATATATACACACACACATCCTTCACGCAACATGAAACATGTCTCATAGCATTAGTCTATACAGTATTTGTGGCTCATAGTGGCAAGCAGGTGTGATTGCACAGAAACCTTAACAGCGCTGGCATTTCCAACCTTGTAAGAGTAAATAAAGAACTTCTTGAATTTAAAATAAATTAAAACACCATTTTGGAAACTGTTGTCTCATCCTTCTTTGATTAATAGTATTTGAGAAATAACAAAACACAATAAAACAGAAAAAAGAAGACAGGATAGAGGCCAAGTTGGGTAATATTTGATTGGCAATATAGTAGTGGTGTGACACATAAAGTCCAACAGTAATGAAAGCTATCTGCATCAATGGTGTCTACCTCCATCTCACACAGAGGAAACATAAATCATTCACAAAATCCACAATCAAATTTCTAATGTTTTTTTAGGAAAAGCATCACCGGCTGTTGAGGGTGAATCTGGACATAAAACCTGCCCTTAAAGTTTAAGACTCCATATCCTTCACTGAATTCAGATTCAGACTAATTGGCACTGACGAGATGACTCAACAAGTCAGGTACTCATCTGAACACACTTGGGAAGGGATTTCACACGACACTAAGAACTATAGCTGGGAGTAGAAATCAACTTCTAGAATCAAGGTTTCGTTACGAGCCGTTATAGCCACTTTTAATAACATGACATTGTTTGTCCGAGTAGATACGCAGACCTGTTTGTGCAGCAGTTAGGAGAGCTGGCAAAACTGTATCGTCGGCTAAGTTCAGATCACACTGACCCATGTTGTTTCAGTTGATATACGTCTCCTCTTAAAGTAGCTTCAGGGCGGCCTGCAGCTGGATTTTTTTTTAAGTTTGTGTGTCTTTTTGCCAACAGCGTGACATAACATAAGGAGAAAATGAGCTCATCTACTGTGAACCGGATGCCACTTCAATTACTTGGTACATGATTTGCAACATTCTTCTCGTGTGTAGCCAGTTTAATGTGCACTAAAATGAAGCTCATCGTCAAACTGTGCCTTCCGTCTTTCTTCCTCTCGCTTCTTCCATCGCTACAAACATCTCTACATATAGAAATTAAAAACAGAAAAAAAAAATGTTAAAGCTACATTAAGCGATATATTTGACAACATAAAAACTCCTGGTAAGTAAAACTCTTGCTCGTACTATGAATCCCGCTGAGACTCAACACCAACCTTCCCGTCCGACATCTCTGCAGTCTTTAGGCCGTTTTAGTTCCTCAATCCATATCGGTGAAACACAGCTGAGAACATACTTTTCTCAGGAGGTGGCAGAAAGGCACAGAGGCGAGTGAATACAGTCAGTTGGTAGGAAAGGGCTCTCGTCGGGATGCCCACTGTCCTCTGTGTGTAACGTGTTTGCTGACACAAGCACTTATTAAGGCAATAGTATATCACAGCTTTGTCGCTGTGGGTTTGGAAGTCTTTCGCTGAATGCAGCTTTAAGCACACGCGCTTCAACATCAACAATGATGTCTTGAAAACAATATGCTCCTCTCTCTCTTACAGGAGAAAAGGAGGTCATCATGGTGTCTTTCAGAGGGGGCTTAGGCACCTGGCGATTGGATGCCGTCCCCTCAGTCAGTCCAGTGGTTGGGGGAGTAGGTGGCGCGTGAGTGGTTGACACATTGGGAGGGAGCAGGGGGCTCAGAGGCTGCACGCTACAGACCTGATCCCCAGCTTTACGCCATTCAAATAGACATACAAAGGGTTAGGGACACTCTGGAATTTAACATATCACACTCATAGGGCGTCTCACATAGCATCAGGAGTCTGCAGCGGGCAGCCTACAGAGTCAGGGCCGCAGATGACCCCGGTTACTCCCTGATCTAAACACTGTTGAAGCCCCAGAGTTGGACCCTATCACACAGGTTTGAGGTCTGCAGGCTGCAGCCTCTGTTCCCAACAGCATCAGCCCCTGTCACACAGGACCTGGATTGTGGCGATAGTTGTAATGGTTGCCGTGCTCGGAGTCTGCAATCTGCAGGCTGGGTTTCCTGGCTGGCTCTTCGTTATCAGCCGTGTCTTGCCTTGTGCAACGGGGAGGACGCTTCTTATAGAAGTCTGACACAAAGTGCACCTGCAGAGGAGAGAAGGGAGAAAAAAAAAAGGAAGGAGAGGATTTTAGCTTTGGTCACTTATGGAATATTTTTCCCAACAGAAATTGAAGTATAAGCATGTAAGGGATACAGAGGAGGTAAGGGCTGGGCTATGAACTGTGATTACATGGGTCCGGACAGGTCTATGCACAGCTGGTAAGTGACACACGTCTGAGAGGAACACACAGAGAGCAGGCACAACCCATGAAGGCCATAAAACACCATGCCCAAGAGGGTCTCCACTTGTGCATAACACCGTGGAGGCCAAAGGAGCGCGGCCACTTCCCTATCAATCATACATGGACACACACACACACACGCACACACACTCCAGAATTTCCACAAGGCGGTGCCGACAGCGGCTCACTCAAAACAGGGAAGTGGCCAAACAATAAAGACTGGATGAAGTGAGCAGAATGGACTCGTTGCCTGACTGAAATTAAGCTGACAGATGGATTCTTCAGCGGCTGTTCCACTTTGAAAGGGGAGTATCACTAACAGAACGATTTCCATTAAAAGTCATTTTTTAAAGACCTGGACGCACCCATGTTTGCTTTTCCTGAAGCCAGAAACCACAAGAGTAAGACTCAAAGTTCAGACGTCATCAGGTTTGAGGCTGGAGCTTCTTCACGGATAATTAAATGTAAAAACATGCGGCCAGTATTTCTAGAGATACGTTTTAAACTCTTTAGCTTTAAGCTGGAGTCATTTAATTATCGTTCGTCGGCCTATACGATCTCTAACTTTCACTGACTCCCATTTGCTGTATGAGCAACTCAGCCTCTTGATACCAGACCAGAAGTTATGACCGTCTAACATGGAAACCGCACGGAGGAAATCTTAAATCCTGCAGCGTTTGCCCTCGAGAGAAGTTGCCGTGGAGACTCACATTGATTACAGCAACAAGCGCTCCCTGCAGCAGCCCCACCAGCACGTCGCTCCAGTGGTGCTTGTAATCAGAGACTCGGGTGTAACCCACATACACCGCAAAGGCCACCAGGAAGAACTGGATGGTGGGCCGGAGAAGTCTGGCCCACTTGGCCACCAGTCTTGCCTGCACGTAGAGCTGTAGGAAGAAGAGCAGAGGGTGGTAGATCGATGGGCGAGGGGGGGATGAGAGAGATCGGGGGGGAGACTGTCAACTTGCTGTTACACTGAAAAAACACGTCAGAAATGGTTTTGGTCTCCCTAAAAGGTTATCACACCATAAAAGATTAGGATAATGTAAATGCTGTTTGGAACCAACATCTAGAGTATTTGCACTGACATGATAGTCATGATGGAATACATGGAACGCTGTTCTGTTATTAGGGTACAAACTGTATTCCGATAAAAAGAAAAAAGATCAGATTATCGATACATTTTATTTGTTATTAGCAGGATACCAATTTTAAGACACATTTTATAATGACGAAGAATATATTACGACGCACATGCGAACACATTACAACACAAGTCTCACACAATGGCCTCTATCGTTAGTGAGAAGGACGGTTTACGCACGTTCCAGTTCATCAAGACATGAAACATAAATTTGCAGGAAATGGGCAACCGCTTCAAAGTTTGTGTTCCAGCAAAGATAATACGGAACAAACCAGAATATTTGCATTTTAGTATTTCCAAGTTAAAATACGGCTGAACTAATGTGCCGAACGATGCCAGTCCTTGGATGATGTTGTTCCTCTTTTCTGCTTTACATACAAAATAATGACAACATTTTCCTTTTACTCGTCTTTATTTGCATATTTGGTAGTAAGTAACCCTCCCAACCCTGAAGTAATGCAGCAGTCACATTTCTGTTTTACAAGTTCTCTCTGTATCTGCTTAAAGAGATAGCCCGCTGAAGGTTTCAAGGTAGATGCTGTCATACTCCAAATACCAAAAAACAGAAGAGTCCATTCATCTGAAGCTCTCTAATGCAAAAGCTGTGGCTGGAATGTCTCAAACTGGATTTAACTGTAACGGGGTGTTGAGTAGGAATCAAATAAATGTCCACTGTGGACTGAAACCCCTTTTCTTACTGGAAAACAGCAGACGCCAATAATTATGAACCTGGCAACAGTACAGACTTCTCTGGGCTTCTGCTGTGCTGCTGTTGAAGGTGCAAACATTGGCATCACACTACAGTCCCCCCCCCCCCATCGTCACACTCTGCATTAAACACTTCAGGACATCACAGCTCGGCTCTGTTTGCAGCATTTGCCTGGCAAAACAGGTACTGACGGGAATGGACACTGTAGTCTGTCTGTTCTTTGAACTGAGCAATGTTGCTTTGCTTGGCCTCATGAAGCTTGCTGTCGAGCACTGGTGCCTGGCTTTTAACACAAAGAGATGAGGCCAAGGGTAATGAACTGGACAGGCCTGGAAGACAGACAACAACACATGCCTTGCCTTCATCGTTGCTGGGGAAAAGGCAGCCGAGGCCTCCTGGTCATTTCTCTTAGTGTCCACATTCTTTCACTGAACTCTTGCCTTGTCCTTTTACGGCCACATGCACAAACCGCCTCTATGAGTCTTTTTTTGTCCTTCTCAACAATTAGCCCTCAAGTACGGATCCAAATGCACAAGACAGAGATATTCGTTTCCTCCTTCACCGTACATAGAGACACTGTGTCTTAAGACTTTTAGTCACGGATTGAGGCGCACATGCTGTACTTACCGCTAGGAAGAGCATGCAGTACATTCCAAAAGAGGAGTGGCCGGAGTAGAAGGACAATCTGGTGAAGAGAAACAATCAAATCTAATGCGTCACACGGGAGATTTAAAACTGACCAATTCTGTTGGCATCATTATGGTGTAAACGTGTTAAAATTCCACCCTCAGACAAACGTCAGTATGTGATAATAAGTGTTACATATTTCCATCTCTAAGCATAATAACACAAGTATGCTACAATAATCAGGGACGCACCGATACCGATAGGATACCGGGCTGATACCGACTCAAATAGCTGGATCAGGTATTGAGACAATAAAGCTGATGTATTCAATTCAATTCAATGTTCAGATACTTGTATATATATTATATATTAGAATTTTAATTCCTGTTTCAGTTTTGACCAAATTGTTGCTGGTATAAGATTTGTTTTTATGCATTATTATTATTATTATTATTATTATTTTTAGGAACTAAGTGTGTAACTCAAGCCTGATTATGACATAAAAAATGGATCCCAGTCACTTTATCGCAGTGAGGCATACAGCTTATGAATTAAATACTGGTATTAGATTGCTACCAGTCCTAATATTGGTATCGGGACTGCAAAAGTCGGATCGGTGCATCCCCCAGCCATGTCACTGGGATCTCCTCCTCCTACCTGGACTCTGTGACGTCATGAGGCTTGCCAGTGCAGTTGATCAACAGCACGTATCCCGTGCAGACCTTAGGGGCACACACGTCCATGAAGTTCGGTCTCGGGCGGCCGATGGTGAACTTGGCGAGGTCGGTGAGCGACTGGCTAACAGAGGCTCCGAACAAGAAGGTGCCCACTACCTTGTAGAGTGCAGCGACGTACTGGTTGAAGTCAGAATTTGAGTAAATCCTCTTGCTGTAGACTAGATAAGCCTCTCCCGAGGAGATCTGAGGGAAGAGGGAGAACAGTGAAGAGTTTTCTTGAGGCCATCATCCAATCCCCCCCGCCTCCCCATAGCATCGTTACAATTATTAAGTCGATGAAGTAAAACTTACAATGATGACGGTGCAGGAGATGGTGACAGCCGCCAGCATGCCATGGGTGATGGTGTCTGGTTTTAGGGGGTACATGATGCTCTCGTCGTCACAGTAAACCCCTCTTTGATACGGCTTGAACATGATGGTCATGACGATGAAGGGCAGTGCCGCTGTAGCCGCAACAAAGCAGAGAAACAACAGTCTGATGACATCGGTTGGATTCATCCAGGTGGAGAAAGTGAGCTTTTGGTGAAATAAGATGAACTCATTGGTCACAGTTAGATTATAACTGGGCATACAGAGCAGGAACAAGGTCGATCCAAGTTAATGGACATCGCGATTTGAGAAGAAATGTTTTGGAATAACATATTTGTGCCCTTTCAGACATGACATCATTTTAAAAAAAGCTGGGAAGTGAAAATGTTTCTCCAAGGACAGCCAAATTGTTTTCTCTCTCCCTCTGGACCTCAAGGTCTAAAAACAATAACGATGAAAACAACCCACAAGGAGAGAAAAAACACTCCGTAGTAAAGATGTCAGGGTGGAAATGCGTAGCAGGGAATTGCAAAAATAAACAGTACAAAGTAGTATTTATATGCACAGGCATGTGGGCATATGTAAAAAAAAATCAAACATCACAAACATACACAAGAGCGCACACACACTTCCAGGACTGTACACAAATTACTGCAGACACAACTGCAGCTCTTTTGAATGATGTGGCCGTGTGCAAAAATAAGACCAAATATAGCCGCTCAAGGCTCCTCGAGATGTTCGGAGACATCCATCCCAGAAATACCTCTCTTCCTCTCTCTGGTATACGCATGCTCTTTGCAAATGTGTATTGATGAACACACGCTGATGAACACATTGTGCAGATGCTCTTTTGCGCTTCCTCTTTAAAGTCAAACTCCTCTTGAATTCACTGAAGGGAAATCTGGTGGCAAACAACGAGTGTTTTAAACCCACTGAGGACATACAGCAGAGAGGTGGACTGTGGCAGTCTGAAGAGTTCTTTTGGATGTTTGTTTTCTTCTTTCCAGCAGTGAAAACCTGTCACCATAGGGATCCACTGTGGACCAAAACCTCTAACTTTTTATTACTCCTTTTAAAAGACTACAATGGTGACCATTTCATCATCACGAGATTTTGATGGAGTAAGACAGTCGTAGATACAGTATGTGTGTGAAAGACCTGACTTGATAAACAGAAATGGCCAATTTATCATATTCGTCAAAGTTTACTTAAAGCTGTCTGGTAGCTTGTGATGGATATTTGTCATTGTCTTTGACATTTCACATATAAAAAGTGTAAAAATGAATTGATTGCGTTGCAGCCCTGCGGAGGAATGTGCTCTCCAGCCTGACATCCACTACCACTGTCCATAATAGGCAGACAGACAGTCTTGAGGCCACTGTGGAAATGCCATCCAGCCACAAACTCAACGCAAGAAAAACAGCCGTGAAAAAACACTGCACACACTTGAAAAGTGCTCTCACCAATAGTATTACATTTCTGTGTAAATGAGGAGTGCACCCCTCCCAGCCTTTATTAAAAAAAAAAGGTCTGCAGCTGAGCTGACATAATTCCAGGAGGACTTCCAGCGAGACTGACTGATGAGAGACCAAGAGTCCACATGCTGAAGACTGAGACTAAAAGGAAAATATACAACTGGATGGTGGATCAGGATTCAGCTGAGGGGAACACCCTGTAACACAGAGTTCAACTCCAGCCGACTGTAAATGTTTCAATACTGACAAACGAACGCTAGAGGAGCGGGCTGAGCGGTTCAAAAAGATGTGAAGAAGGATGTGTTACATGTTAATGTGACACGAAAACCGTTGCTCAATCTAAACATAGGGCCACCATTATGACTTAAATGATCTGTAATAAACACCGGACTGAATAATGAAGCAGAGGAATGACCCTAATAAACACCGTAATTCACAATAAACAACGATACAATGGTCTTATTGTAGCTGACGGAGTGATGCACCACCATGTTGTTTTTGAAGTGTGTCTCACTGGTGTCCGACATCGCATCAATCCAAGGTGACACGACACGAGTACGGACATTGTTTAGTTGCACACGAGTTCCTCACAGACACGATAAGAGAAGGAGTGTTATTGGCTCAGTGAGTAAGGGCAGCGGCAAAATACAAGCGGTGTGTTGAGAGGAGAGTAAACGGCAGCGCTCTAGAGGATAAACGCATGATTGCAGATGGACTCCTGGTGACCCCGACCATGGAGGAGCTGGGTTTCAACCAGACAGATGGAAGGAAAAAACACAAATAGAGAGACCAACGGATTTATACACGGAGAAGCGCTAATCTTCTCAGAGAGGAGGAATCTCAACTCCCACCTTTAATATTGCAACACAAGAAGTTGAAGTAAAAAAAACACACCTGGCCTTATCAGCCAAAATGGCCTTCAGTTTTGACAGTTTACCGCACGAAACGGACATTTTGTGGGCAGATGTATTATGGGTGAAATGCAAAATAACAAAAAGAGCCAAACTAGCCGTTTCCAAGTTTTAGACAAAGCCAAGTTAACCGGCTGCTGGATAAAGTCTTATTCCACAGTTTATCCTCTTAACACCACCAACATCCTGTTTGTGACATAACTAACATCTTGTCTCAGGGGAGGACCCTGCTATGAATTTACTGATGGGACTTTTGGTTACAGGCATGAACGCGGTATTAATCTTCTCATCAAGCTCCAGAAAGTGAATAAGCATATTCCCAACACATGCAGGAAATAGAAATATTTTAGTTCAGGCAATTTCACCAACCGACGCCTGTCCAACGCATGTACTCCACCTCCCCGCTCTGTGTCTAAAAGCCCTCGTGTCTTTGTGAGCAGCAGCAGCAGCTGGAGGACACCCGTCCCTGCACAGCGACTTCCCACAAGCCGCCGACCACCAGACGCCGACTGGGACGCCGTTATCACATCTACCAGCCATGTCAGGACGTGGTAAATCGGGTGTATAAAGTCTTATTCCACATATTTTCCTTTTAGTGCCACCAAAATCCTGTTTGTGACAACCACAGCACAATATATGTTCTCTTGTATTTAACATCCTGCCTCAGACGCCTCGGGGGAGAACCCCCCGACGTGAATCTACTGACTGGTAGTTGAAGTCAAATATTTATCTTACACATTTAGCTTGTGCATCTGTATCCTGCTTCCTGCTTCCAGCTGGCAAGAGACCTTTCCATCTCATCATCACCTCACCGAACTGATAGAGTCATTACGACGACTACTAATGTAAAGCACTGCATCTCTATCTGTAACTGCTTGGTCTTTAAACGTATTGAATTTTCTAAATATGATCTTCAACATTTCCAAACCCAAGTTAAATTCACACATACAGCATGTCAAATATGCCATTTGATAACATAATATTATTAGACGTGAAAATAAGTATTGTTCTTTGGGGTTGGAGGGTTAAATCTATTGAATATTATGTCAGCCAACACAAACTTCTTAAGCCTAGTGGAATGTTTACATTCATCACAGCATCAAAAAGCAACTGGAACTGCAAACAAAAGTAAAAGGAAAGACTTGCAATGTAACACATATCACGACTACACAACAGCAGGTTTTAAAAGGTGTGTGTACGATTGGACAAAGTCACGGGAAAAGTGTATTTACTTCATACAGCATGGTGAATGTCACTTTAAAATGGCAGCACATAATCATTTCTAGTGATGTGGTAGAGCGACTTCAAACTGCTTCATGAAGCTTTTAGCACTTGCCAGAGCGAGAGGCCATTCATCACGGCAGAGCGAGAGAAAAATGAAGTGAAAATCTTCAAAGGGAGGTGCCACAGGCTAATGAAATACACCTTCTTCAACCCAACCAGCTCACAAAAGGCCGAATCGCTGTTGCGTGTACACCAACGACATTTTACAATTACATTGGTGGGTGTCATTTGTATTTATCTGTTTCGTCATATGCTAACGGTTGTAATGAGTCTCTTTTGCTGTTACTAAATCCTCTTAAACAAACTTTAAAAAAAAGAGTAATGTTTCATTTCTGTGCTCATAAATTAAACACTAATTTAGCTGACACATGACTTTAACTTGACAGTCATAAATTACAAGACAAATAAAAGCGCTCAAATGAAATGTCTGGATTGCCGTCATGGGCAGAGTGTGTGGTACATCCTGCGGTGTGCGAGTGTGTCTCATGAGCGGTGCCTCTGATCATATCTGCAAGGAACAAACCAGCCACTCTCTTAAAAAGCAGACACACACGCTCAAAAATAGACCCATCGGCAGACAAAATAGGTCTCTGGGATACCACGAGACAACCCCACGACCCAAACTGACACTGCCCCAGAGCTGGTGGAGGTGGGTACAGGAGGACCTTGTCTTTAGACACCTGCTTTATTCGGATGGAGGCAAGGAAACGCTGCCAGTGTGGAATGTAGCCAGGAAGCTAATCTCCATCTGCCAGTCACTCAAAGAACTCCTGCCTGAGCCCTAATGGGAGCCTGTTTGAAGTCGCAGGAAGCAGAGCTCAAGCTTTCCTGTCTCAGATTAAGAAAGACACATTTTAGAGGAGAGGCTTTGGTTGCATTCTGGGAAGTTTTAAGGCTTTTCATTTACCCGGTCGTGAAATAGGCATTCACCCACAGTGGCAGCCCGGTGTCTCCCCCTGCTGAAGTGGGCAACAGAGAGCCGAGTGATTGGAGACTGGAGCATTTAAACAGTCAGAGGAGCGTCACGGAAAAGTTCAGCATTAATTGATACCACGGCCAAACAAAGAAGCCAGTAAGAGAAGGGATATGCTTTCCTCCATTCCTTCCACCACTGCTGATTCACATCCTCCAGTCTGCCCTCTCCCTCCTCTCTCTTATTCAAAGTCATTCATTCTTCTCTCTGGAGCTGCGACTCTCTGTCTGTCATTCTCTTGATGGCAGCGTCCTCCTACACACTTCTCCTTCTGTTGTAAATATAGAGGTCTCGATGGGATGGTGCTTTATTTAGCTGGCAGATGTGCAATTACGAAGGACCATTTGGACCACAATAGCACTCTGGAGCAGAGACTCTGTCTCTCTCTCTCTCTGCTAAAGAAAAAGTTGACGCCTTGATCATCTGGAAGTCGCTTCAGTGGTTTGAGAGTGCATCACACCTACTTGCCCTGGTTTCTCTGACATAACCTGCTGCACCTGTAAAACCATGTGGACGGACAATTATTCTCCTCAATTTGAAAAACATACAGTCTGGCTTTTCATTATGTATATTTTCAAGGTGTGTGTGTGTGTGTGTGTGAGAGACAAGGGTGTTCTCATGCCACAGGGCTACCCTGTTTGGTCTAAAACTTTCCTTCAGGGTCACAGCTGGAACATTGTCTTCTCCTACGAATTTCTTCGACTCTCATTTCCCGTCTTCCCAGTGCGAAGGTCACTCTGGGAGTTCCTGCTTTCTATATTCACCCCCCTCCGTCTGTCGATAGCTCTCGCTTCCTCTCACATTAACGCATTACACATTTATCATTTACTCCATCTGACTTTCATGCCTCCAACTCTCATCCCCTCCCACTTTTGTTTCTTCCGTCCAATTCAAACATGCGTGTTTGAAATGCCAGCAAGGAACCTCTAGACCCAAAGCTCTATCAACATGCTGTTACAGACCTTTACAAGGCGGCTCAAAACAAAACAACTAAAGCTCCCTCCTTCTGACTGTCTCACCCCAAGCTGGACTGACTAATGTGGAAGGTATGTGCTGAGCCTACAACCTCGGCCGCCGTTGGCCACTGGAATTCTAATTCACACAAGGAACGCCCAACTTTACCAGTCACACCAAATCCTGCTGCTAGTGCCCATTCTTTATTAATCCTGCTGTTTCGCGCCGTGCATCATTTACGCATGCTTAGGTCTAAGCAGTGCAGAAGGAGACAGGGTGGCAGGCGAGGGCGTAGTGGTGGTGGGCGGGCAGCTAAATCTAGCTGTCAAAGAGTCTGGGGTTTGGAGGGGATCAAAGACGTCGGCCACACAGGTTTAAACCTGAACCATAAAAGGTCTGCAGGAAGAGTTGGAACGATCATGAATGGTGCCGAGCTTCTCTGAAAGGTCACTAAATGTGTTGCTGTGTCGTCTGCACATCATTGCTGCACATATGTACTGATTATTCAGTATGCAAATGACTGTTTAGTGCCTGACACCAGTGAGATTGTTCGTGCTTCTCCAAATGAGGGCCACATTTTCCAAAATTCTGGTCCCTGTCCAAAAAGCAATCTTCGCTCACTCTGGCTTTCCTTTTATATGCATGATTTATTTTTACTGGAAAGAATAAACATGTTGGCAGGACTTAGAATCATCTGCCTTTCAAAAGACACTGGAAAGCTACATAAGTTTTTACGTGCAAAGCCATTTTTCTCATGAAATCCAAAATAAAGGCGGTTGAAGCTGTCAATTGTCTCCTCATTCATGTCTTAAAACAATAAGAACTATGATAATTACATCAAAGGGACACTCACAATAGTGCCTCTCCCTCAAATTCCTAAATTTTCTTCCAGCTCACTGTTGAGCTTTTTAAAATCGGTGTACTTTAATGTCTCAAAATGAACGTGGTTTCTCATCCACTTGAGAGTATGACTGATGAAAGACTTTAAATCCTCAAGCAATTAAGGTCATTAAAGACAAGGAGAAGGATAAGCCAGGCTCATATTTCTCAGAGGGATGTGCCCGTTCCTTAAAAGGGCTTCAGTTTCCATGACAGAGCTCTCCTGAGGAAAACAATTCCCATCACGCGTCTTCGCAGCCTTTCACTGAGAACTCGGGGCGACCAGTCTTCCCAACACAACGGCATGAGAGGCCCGGCTCCCCGGAGACGCTGCAGCACCAACAAACTGGAACAGACTTCCAGCGAGGTCAAAGCATAGAGCGTGGGCATATTCACATCCACCAACAGTCTGAAAGGATGAAAATAAGGCGAGGAAAACATAGCAGCTCTTTGTTTACAGCTGCGGGGCTTTGGGAGCAAACGCTATTGTCGATCAGGTAATGAATAGGTCAGTAACAAGATGCTAATACTGAATTAAATAACTCCCACTGTGTGTATGTGGGTGAAGACTCTCTGCTGGCTGTGAGCTCAAATCCACAAGAGTAGTATGAACACAAAACAAATGAATAGAATCCTATAACGCAGTGTCATCCTTCGAGCGCAGTTGTGTCTTGCAAATACAAAAGAGAATCAGATGACAGGGACGTTTAGCTTCAGCTGGATAGACTTTAAACAGAACTGGTTTGTCACTACTACACAGCACAAAGCCGAGCCACGGAAAAACTCAAATGTGCGTGATGCGCGTCTTCCACCAATTCATTGCCTCGAGGCCTTTTAGTCCCACATATTTAGAGTATCTTACACATTACTCATAGCAAGCACCCGAGTCATGCAGCAATATCAGCTGTGGTCCTCCTCTGACTCCCGAACCACCTTCATCTGCAGTACTGCACCTATACGGGTCTGAGCTGTGCGCAGGGAGAGGTTAAACCCCGGCCTTTCCTCTCAGCCAACACCCACCATCTGTTTGTGCCGAGTGTAGACTGAGAGGAGGAGAGAGGAAGGGAGGGACACAATGAAGAAAGAATGGAGGAGAAGAAGAAAGGAGGCCGAGCTTCAAATGACCAATAAACTCATGACCAAGGCTGATATTTGATGTGCCCCATGACGCGTCAGACGGCTTTCATAGCTGTAAACTAACACAACAACCTTTGTGTTGGAGGAAATAGAAAACCACTTCTTTGTTATAAGCAACCATTTTGTGGAGCTAAGTTCAACCGAACGCTAAATAAGACATTTTTAGGAGACCGAACCGTTACAATTATCTTTCATGAACTGAAAACACACTTTGAAAGGGTTTAAGTTCTGTGGCAAAAACACAGACAACACCCAAACCGGACAACATCACGGTATCGACCGGTCAATCAAAAGGTAGCCACGCCCGAAAGCACGCCCTGCTTTATCGTCTATTGTACTCTAAATGGGACCATCATTGACTAAATGAACATCATGCTGTGTTGAAGAAGACTTGAGACCAGAAACTCATGTTTACTGAGAGAGTACATTTGCAACCAGGCGAGTGGTCACCTGCTGACCGGGAGAAAGAATGCAAGTTTCAGGCTCTTCCGCATTGGCTTCACTCTAGAAAACCATGTGTTCACAATACATATGAATGTTCACAATAAGAAATCTAAATATTTCCAAAATGCAGTCACAGCCCATCTCAAAACTCAGTTTCCATATCGGCTAATGGCTAGCATAATTACAAGCTCTACCATGTTGATATTCTATGGCTGGGGCAACCTCACATAAGCGTGGGGTTGATATGACATTTATTCGGGTGGCTGACGTGGGTGGCAAAGGGGAAGGGCGGGGCAAAAGGGTGGGATGCCACTATCCTGACCTGACCGACCAAACCCAGACGTTAATCCCATACTTGTGACAGCAAAATGGCGAGGCTCATCAAGTTCAGCAGTCTGTGGATGTTCCCACAGACGGAAAAACACCCCTAAGCTCTCCGAAAAGCCGGGAGGGGGGGGGGGGACTGAAACTGCACAGCAGAGCAGATCCGCACAAGCATGTGCCACCATCCTTTTCTACCTTCCCCCTCCAGCTTCCGACCACTATCACCAGTGCAGACACAACAGGAGATGAACACGGCGCCAAACACCGGACCACTACGCAACACACGTCTGTCAAGGGCTCGAGGCATTAATACAGAAACCCACAGTCCCACCACAGTCCCACCACAGTGGTACATTCCACATACACACTAAATGTCTGAGGCTGAAAACAGCTTTTTCTCTGCAGTGAGGACTTCTCACTTACACTGCTTTTTGTGACGTGAATGTTATTATGAACTTCATCATTATAATGATGCAATACACCACAAGTATCACATCGATTTATGAAGCATGATGGTCTAGAAATGTACGTAGGTATTAATGAATCTATGTTACATGATGCATCTATTGATTGTTACCAGCAGCGACAGCGAGTGGCTGGTTTTGTTTTCAACTTGTGAGCCTGTGTGTGTGTGTGTGTGTGTGTGTGTGTGCGTGTGTGCGTGTGTGTGTGTGTGTGTGTGTGTCGTCATGGCAATATGCGTTCCTGGGGACACCTGTTGTTGCTGGAACTAATGCAGAAGGGGTTTGTAACCACAACTTTACAGGTTTGTGGTTACAAAGTACAAAGATGGGTGTGGTCCGGACAAGGGTGCCAGGAGTAGAGGGTAAGAAGTGTGGACAGCCCCCCCCCTTCTTATTCAGTTCCATTCACAAAAGAAAACAAGAAAACAATTCGTTATTTGTTCACTGCTCAGAGGGGGAAGGAGACAAACACATGTGGTGTAGTTGCCACAACAATGGAAACCAACAAGCTAACCCTGAAGTTAAATGCAAAACAATAGTCTGTGGAGAAATATGGAACATACATCCTGAGAAATGCACTGTATGTGGGAAGTGGGAAATTCTTGAGAAGATTCCTGGCAGAGAAAATATTGAAGAAAATGAGGAATAAGCGGCACACACACGCATATCAAATTTCCATAAACAAACATTGAGCTTCCTGAGGCTCTGTAAAGACCTGCAAGGTTGTTGCTGAGTAGTTCGGAGCCTGCAGCAGGCCTGCGGGGAGAATGAACCCATTTCCTCTTGTTTCACCATGGTGCCACTTAACGCGTCACATTGCAACCTGGACAATATTGCAGTAGGGATGTGCATAAACAAACCGCAGATCTTTCCTCCGATTAAAAACATGTCTTCGTGTCACTTTCACGTGGAAATAAAAAAGGAAGAATTCCTGAGTTGCTGTCATGGCTGCAAAACACGCCCTGTCGACTGACAAGAAACTGCTGCAACCACAAACATGTGATCTTCACCTGATTAGAGGTAGAAGAATCATCGCTGACACCATTAAAGTGAAATTCCTCGATAAAAGGCTGATTATGCTGAGGTATAGTTTCGTACTTTAAGTGTCCATAACTTACCAACTACAACGCACAGCAAGTCCATCAACACGTACAACTTCTTCTTCCTCAGCTCCTTCATCTTCTTCCCGTTCAGTCACGTTAAAATCAATTACTTTATGAGCGAGTCACTATTTTCTGATTGAGACCAACGAGTCCATCGGCGCTCGCTCGCGTTGGAATAAAAGGTGCAGGCTATGACAGCCTGGTAACCGGCACTACGAGTTCTTCCGGGATCCCCTTCGCTTCCCTACCTGTGCTGACATTGACAGCAAAGGTGTGTGTGTGTGTGTGTGTGTGTCTTTCTTAAAACGGCCGCCTGTTAAAAACTCGCCCCTGAGCAGATTCGCAGCAGAATTGGAGTCCTGCGTCCCTTTGCGCGCATTACTTCTTCGGGTACAAAACCAGAACTGGAGAGATCCTCCGATTTCACAGCGCCGAAGGCGTCCGGGAGAATCCAGTACACCCACACCACGCCACGCACTGGTCCCTCCTCCTCACTTCCTCGTCTGGCTCCTCGTCTTGTTCGCCTCTGGCTCTCTGGTCATCGCCAGGCTCGATTTTTGTTTTACGCACAGACGAGCAAAGAGCGCGAGAGAAAAGCTTTCAGTGGTTTTGCTTGGTTTGTCTCCCCCTGCTTTGCAAACCAACGTTTTTATGTCGTTTGAGTGGAGAGGACTTAAACATTGTGCGAATCAGAGCAGCAGGAGGGGCCTGACAGCAGTACATATGACGCAAACTGCGCTGTCAGATCAAAAGTGCTATAAATGGAGGGAATAAAGTGATATCCTAAAGCTATTGACTTGATCTCATTATCTAGACTAATCTGGATTTAATTATTGGATTTGGCACTACAACGCGGCTGCGGCTGTAATTGAGGACTCAGCTCTCTGAACTCCTCACACAGATGAGTGCCCTATATTCTCTCATCCCATCATGCACTCCATTTACCCCATGAATGATCCACAGGGGGGAAACACTGGAACTGTTACATCTAGTTGAGAGCTTAATCGTTTCCTAGAGTGCACTCTTCTCCCATATGAGGGTTTTAGATTGAAGCAAACAGGTTCTAAATAAGACGCAAACACACGTTAGTCAACACCTTCACGTCACTGGGAGGTGGACACACACTGAGCAAGTGTGTGTGTGTGTGTGTGTGTGTGTGGGGGGGGGGGATGAAAGATAGGGGATAAAACTTCCAGTTTAATTAAGCTGCTGGGACTGTAGCAACACCAGCATGACTCCACCCAGTCAGGATGTTTCCCCACCAGCAGCCAATACCAGGACACCACCCTCTGCCAACATCCAGCCTCCAGCCATGAGTCATTTGTGTGTATTCATAGTTTACTCTTTTTGCATGACAAACACCTCGTTTAGCCCCAAGTCTATTAGTTCAGCACCGCTGAGCTTAGAAGATAATCTTACACAAACAAACTCTGTATTTCAGCTTTATTTGACTTTCTGCACAGTTGCAAGAAGAAGGTAGAGTTAAATGCACTGAAATCAGAGTATTTAGCAGCGTTCAGCTGTCAACGACAACTTGAGTTTGTGAGTGAAATAATAACATGCAGAAGGACATCAGGTGGGGAAAGGAACCGCATGGAGAGGTCCGGGCAACACGAGAGGGAATTTACTTTAAACTGAGCTTTTTCTGCCCCCTTCTGGTTGTTTCCAACAGCAACAAGTTTAGCAGGAAGAATCTCTTAAAGAAGGAAAGATTGACCTTCTCAAACAACATTCTTTTCTTGAATCTGCACAGATGGCATGACCATAAACCAACACAGATATTAACACAGATATTACACATTAGGCTCAAAGAGCATGGCAACCAGTTACACGCACGCAGGCTCGCTCTCTCGCTCTCTCGTTCTCTCTCTCTCTCTCTCTCTCTCTCTCTCTCTCTCTCTACACACACACACACGTGACTTGGAAGCACTCCTGTCTGTCTGTCTGTCTGCCTGTCTGTCTGTCTGTCTCTCTCTCTCTCTCTATCATACAGTCATTCAGGTCTTAGATATCTTTAGAGAACCCCCCCCCTCTAACTGGAATGCATAACATACAAATACAATAACAAAGAATCTATAAATAACAGCCAAATAACAGAGTTGAAGAGTTTGTATGTCGAAGAGACGTCATAAAAAGTCAGATAGGTATGTAAAAAAAAAATATATTTATAGCATGTTTGTTTAGTTACTTTATTTTTAAAGTAACTTTTAATTACTTTGTAAAAAAGTTACCTTTTTAGTTACTTTGTAAAAAACGTTACTTTTTTAGTTACTTAGAAAAGTTACTTTTTTAGTTACTTTGTAAAAAAAAGTTACTTTTTTAGTTACTTTATTTTTGAAGATACTCAACTTAATTTAAACAATTCATAGTACAGCATGTCGAAAAACATTTTTTCGCAAAAGTTTCATACATTACCTTTCACCAAAGTTCAAAGCTTATTGGTCAAATACTGGTTGTACAAGAATATGTAGTGAAATGCTTGACCTCAAATTCCTTTAATTGCACCATAACATACAAATACAATAACAAAGAATCTATAAATAACAGCCAAATAACAGAGTCGAAAAGACGTCATAAAAAGTCAGATAAGTGTAAAAAAAAATAAATGATAGCATGTTTTTTTTGTAAAAAAAGTTACTTTTTTAGTTACTTTGTAAAAAACAAGGCAGTAAAACTGCCTGTGCCAAAGCACACTGTATATTATCCATCGGGCTCAACAATAATAATAACTAGAAAATTCCTCAAGAAATTTTGACAGTGTGGCTTCCCGAAGAAATCGCAATATATACACACGCCAATGTTACCGGTAGTGTCATTCAGGTTCAATTGAGATAGTGCTACTCTCTTTTCTGCATTTTAGATTCCTCCTCTTGGATTGAAACTTGTATTTGTGGGGCTTTTATTTTGAAAGGGTGGGACTGGGTGGGGGAGAGGAGACAGAATCATAATGTTTGACACTAAAATGAGAGGCTTCATCACAAGCATTCCAGTTAGAATTCATTCTGTGGGGCTTTTAATTTGAAATACAAACAAAGTATTTGTTTGTATCGTGTCAATTTGCATACATGACCAGATCTTAAATCTGAACATCAGATATAGCCAGGTTCAAAATTCTTATTTCATTTTGTTGAAATATTAGAGTCAAAGGTTTTTACAAAGGGACATTTGGATATCTCTTTTTATCACTCCACGAATCAGAGATTACTGTCAACAGCCATGTTTTTAGGAATAACATGTTGTATGGATCAGGTTATGCATTTTATATGCACAAACCCCTCTTTAAACACCTTCAGACAGAATGAAACTGGAATGTTTGATGGACGTTAAAGCGGAGATTTCTGGCTCAGAGTAGGAAAAAAACTCATTTTGAGAAAACGGCCTTGAAAGACATCCATTATCTTTAACCACTGCTCCTGTTTAGGGTCATTGCGGGAGGGGGGAACTAGTCCGACTAGTGGGAATTAACCTGTAGTTCAGGTAACCTGTATTACCTGTAACACTTGTCTGAAAGAAGACACGTTATGGAAGCAAAATAGCCCAAAATCTCTAAATTGATCAGTGCATGAAAAATTATGTTTTTGCCTGTAGTTTCTCGCAAACTGATGGTTGTGATGCCTGTTAATGATTTGGAGATCTAAACATCTTGCAATAAGATTACTAATTTTTTTTTCTCTCTCGAATGAAATAAAAATACCTGTCAGCTGCTTCTTGCTATAAATTGAGTCGAATGCTTTAGTCATCCTTGTTTTGAGTCACTTTTTGAAAGTCATAGATTATACCAACTTTTATTCATCACCACACCAATACTGGAATAGACCTGAACTGGTAGATCATCTCACCTTTGTCTACTTGCAGCAATGAGGAGGAGTACAACCACAATGAACACAAGAGGAAGGACACAAACCAGAATGGTTTCCTCTCTGAATAGTCGTCTTCTGACAAACACACAGATGCATTTGTTAACACACATGCAACAAAGGACCGCATGCATCGTGTCACTGAAAGAGCTTTTATTCAAACAGTGTTGGTTGAGGCGTCACGTAGACTCAAAACAGGCCAGTCAAACCTGTAGCGCAGCTTCTCACCTCACACTGTGTGCACTTCACCTGCACCAAACCCGCACATACTGCACTTATCTTCCACTGAAATGTGTCAGAAAAAGATTAAGCAGAGACATGAGTGCAATATATCATTTTATCATGTAATTAACACACATCAAATCTGCTTTTGAATATTTCCATGTATATATACATAGGCTTTCATACATTTCATTTTCAAGCAAGTTAGTGTGACAGTATTAGTTTCAGTAGACTGTGTCCTCCCAGTACAGTCGGCTAATTGTCTGTGTGTTAATGTCCTTGTCTTCTTACCAGCAGAGACAAAAGCTGTAGTGTTTCCGATCACCAGAGTACCTCTAGAACACGTCTAATTTTACCGCAGCAGGGTCTGACAGTCTGCCCCGCACAGTCCTGGGTCTATCTTGCACCCCTTCCCTCCAGTGGGCCGAGCAAAACAGCCTGCGTGGTGTCGGTGCTTGCAAAGCTCTGCTCCTTGCAGGAGGAGGAGCTGCTACTGCCGGGCACAACATATCAGATCTGAAATCAGGTTTTTAAAACATAACTCTGTAATGAAATAGTCTTCTTCGATAAATCAACTTGCATTGTAACTCATTTTCTAGCTTCACTCACAGACTGACATTTTTTAATTGAGATGCTTCCCTCATACCATGCACACTGACAGAGACACACTTTGCAAATTCAGACAATATGTGACAGATAATCGATCAGAAACAGTGTTTCTGGAATTAAAGGGAGTGGAGGAACCCTTACCAAGAGTCGGTGATGATACAATCAGAGCCGTATTGCCTTAATTGTTGAAGAGAGTTTTTAGCAAGTTGAAAGTATGGTGCTTATTCTGTCATTAGGCGGCCTTCTTATAGTTTCCTGGCATGTCCACTTTTTCATTGACCAGGTTCACAATATGAGTAGCTACATGATAAACCTACCAGTGATGCTGCTGCTGCTGGTATGGTTCAGTCTCTCAGTGCAGATTATGGTTGTCAGCTTATGTCACTGATTGCCACTCCAACATGAAGCCAGAATGTGCTGCCAGTATGTGCAGAGTGATGCGACAGCCAACCAGTAAACTCCAGATTAGGGTCACCCAGCGTTTATACACCGACTGTATTCATAACTCTGAGTGATAGAAACAGAAAATATCATGGTATTAGAATTTTCACACCGAATTCACACCGAAATACTTATTTATGGTTAAAACTATTATTTACAACTGAAACATTATAAGAAACATTTGTGAACAGAACATCTGTATTTGTGAATGGAGTCTTGGTGCATACGTGTGTCTGTGGTTGCTGGTCGGGTGAGCTGGCTGCAGTGAAAAAGCAGGAGGAGCGCGCCATGGGCAGGGTCAGCTGACAGGAAGTGAATGTCATTTTCAAGCCGTTCAGTTTGCGGTGCACTGTGGGATTCTTCTCACTGACAGTACGCATTAAACCCACAGGCTGGTGCAGGCTTTCTGACTGGATGGGAGAAAAGATTGAGATTAAGACTGAGTTTATCAACATCAGCACAGAACTGATGCACTGGAGTCCAAAGACTCCTAAGGCAAAACCCAAGTTTACCACATGCCACAGAATGACCCTGCTAGTGATTCACACAGAAAAGTATCAGACCGAGGGGACATAATGTCAAATATATTTTCTGCCCATATTGGATTGGTAAATAGGGACTGACCTCGTGAAGCAGATTGGGTCATGGGCCATGATGTGACCGATCCTGGATTGAGTAAATGTATATTGTTTAAATGTAAACAGACTGTCTGGTTAGTCACTAGAGAGTCTTTAAACTGCAGGGGATAAAGATGCTCACCGAGATGACCCTCCGCCGTCTGGGCCTTGGGCTTAAAGAAACGTTGAGAGTTGGCATGAATGTATTATATTATAAATACATCAATAATACATGAAAAATAAACTAAAAAGAATGGACGTGATACTCGGTTGACATGGAGTAGTTTGTAATTGTTGAATGTGCCTCAGGAATAATTAGACCCGACAGTTGCCAAAAACATCGATCGTCCATGCAGCGTTGTCACACTGAGCTGACGGTAAGAAACTCCATCAACTGTTGAAAGGCTTGAAACAGCCCTGTTTGAAAATGTGGGCGTCATTAATGAGCCATTGTATACTGACAATGATGAAGTGATTCATGGCTTGTTTAGACACTCTTGTTCTCACTTTGTTTTGTCAAGACGAGGACACACACCCAATAAAACTATGGGACCATTCTGCTTATGTTCTCAACAGGTCACTCAGTAGAATATTGACAGAAAAATACAACTAATTTGAATTCATTAACAGGAACTGATACACACACATGTATAAATACATATACACACACGTTTATTGATTTATATCAAATCATTTGACTATATCCTTACCATAAAGATGAAAAGCAGATGCCATGATCATCGGAGTGTCTTAAGGAAGACAATCTTTCTTAAGACCAGATGCATCTTCTGAAGGACATATTAGATGCCCTCGACAAACTGTGGATGAGAAATAGCATTTATTCACAGTTATTTGGATTGTCTAATCAGTACACAATTAAAATACTTGTGTGTCATCATTTAACAAATCTAATTGACGGCGCTGTGAGAAGTTTGGGAAACGGTAAAGAAAAAGTTGAGAATCTGTGATGCACTTTTTAGGAGATTTTCATAATAATAGTATTAGAAATACTAAGGCTTCTACATACGAGACAATGTTCAGTATACTTCATGATGTCTGGCAGACGTCAGTGAACAAAACATTTCAAAATAAAATAAGAGATTTTCTGTGTTTGTTAAACTGTCCCACTCTGACAATAGAAATATCTCTAATGGACCTTTGTTCACTAATTGGATGTTACTTGAATGCAAGAGGCTACAGATGATATCAGAACCGGTAAATTCCATATGAGAATGATCTTTGGACCCAAACATCTGTCACTACCTCCACCAAGGAGTTCATGTTTTCAGTTGGGTGTGTTGGTTTTGTTTGTAAGCATGATTATGCAAAATGACTTGCCCGTGTTTCATGAAACTTGCTGGCAGGATGAAGGGGGGGGGGGGGGGGGGGGGTTTCACGGGTTTTTTTCACTTCCGGATACAGCTTTGATTGTAGTCTACACTCGCCTATAGTTAATATGTTTTACTCTTACACCGACAAGGTGCATCTTAATCCAATGAACTTCTAATCGTGTAAATGCTGTTCTATCCGATCTGTTTCTATGCACCTGTTCAGAGTGACAGCGTCGGACTCTCACTGGTTAACGGTGTTGGGGATCGTTAAAGTTGCAGTACCTGAGAAAGAGTGATTGCATTCAGTGACTTAACTGTGTTCGTATGTACATTTTACATTTGCACGTTTTATTTGATGCCTGTTCTGCAGGTTAAACAGGCTCTTAATGATACTTCATATTTAACATGATAGAAACAGTGATCATAAAGGATGACAAAGCACTGCACCTTTATAAAGCTCAATGTGAATCGTCCAATGAAGAGCAAGGAGGAAAACTTTCACAAAAGCAAAAATAAAACCTGCAAAAATATGGAGCTCCTTTTTCTCCAACCATGTTCAAATATCAACCTCAGAAAATGGCATTTAGTTTCAGCTCTTTGTATTTTAACAAAATCCTTGAGACAGTTTGACTCTTCCGCCAAATGTTTTCAGACAGGAGCGGAGGAGTGCAAACAAAACAGACAGGAGGAAGTGAAAAGGGAGAGCCAATTACACACTTGACTGAGGATTAATTCATATAGTTTGAATGGACAGATTCGACTCTGGGGTCAGACCTCCAGCAACCATGTCACCGTGGAAACCTCCAGAGACAGATCGCAAATAGCTGCAGCTGCCAAAGTGCCGAGCGATATGCAGAACATACCTCAAGAAAAACGTGATGAGTTCTCCGTGGAAGAAGTTTTGATTCAATCTGAGTTGCAATTAAACATTGCCATCCTGATAAATAATAAAACAAAGAAACAGTGGTAAACATTGTCAGTCATTGATCTGTTTATGGAGCCACTTAAAGTAGCCAATCAAAAGTTCATCCCCGGTGCAGGTTGTGGTAATAAACTGTTAATAAACACATAATCAACACCTGAAAGTAGTGATTAACACTCGTCATTCCACAACGGACAGAGGGTTCAAGTGTCTCAGTTTAAAAAGAGGGTTCAGACAGACGAGTAACCCCCCCCCCCCCCCCCCCAACGCAGGTAGGTCCATCCTTTTTCACAAAGTTAGGTGAAAGCACTTTTTGTCCTGGTTTCTTCGAGCCCCGGTGTAAATACCAACACCGATCAAAGATCTCAACACAGGGCAAAGTATTCAGAGTTCCACTCAGTTTAGACTCTCCCACGTCCCCTCACTGTGTGAGCGAGCGGGTATGCTGGACGGGAGATGGGTGCAGCAGGCTACCAAGTGCCTGGAAGTGTGACGGGAGGGCAGACGACGAGGGAGGCGAGGCAGACGGCAGGCTGATTTCCACTTGCAGCCCGTGGTGAGAGCCGGCCCCCCTGCCTGCCGTATCACAGTCAGGGCCCTCTGACACAAAAGGTCCACTGCACATGTGTAGCTGGTAAAAACAGGAGCCCGGCAGGCAATGGTCATCATGGCAGGACAGAGGGCTCCCGCCGGCCCACTGGGAGCTCTGGGGAAAGGGCTGGGACTGGAGCTGAACTAGAGCTGAGGGACAACAACCGTCTGAGCCAGGATCCCGCAGGTCGTCCATGGGCGGGAGGGAGAAGGGACAGCTAAACAGCTGCTGAGGACATCCGTCACCACACAAGCCTGACGACCCCATCACCGGCTCACCATCTGGAAAGATGTAGAGGAGTTCATGAGATTACAGATCAACCAAATGTCTGTGTTTATTCCACTCATACAATGATAGAAGAGATGAAAGAACTAAAAAGGAGATTCAATGGAAATTATTTGAAGAAAAAAATGAATCCATTTGCATCGGGGCCTTATGAGTTACCCTCTCTTGCCAAATGCATGAGGAAAATATATCTGCTTAATCGTTATTTATGACGATTTCAAACATTTTGTTTTGTTAATCTACATTGTAAATACAAGTCAGTTTAATTTTAAACTCCAGCTTCGGTTAGAGGTTTGCACAAGTATTGAGCTTAAATATAATTTCTATTTCTCTGCAACAGAGTTTACACTTTGAGCAGATGTGACGGAAATGATCAAATGCTGAAATGACTCAATGTATTCGACCTTATCTGTGAGATAATAAGTGGCATTTACTGAACAGCCAGAGGAGCCTTTATGGCTGCATACAACAGCACTGCACCTTTAGGCTATGATTAGAGTTTGATTATCTACCACAGGCAAGTCAATGAGGTTTGTTCCATATCACCACATTATTCATATTCTCTCTCTGAGTCTCTCTGCTTGCCTTCTTTACCTGCAGGCCCAGCCTGCTTTCTGTGGCCTGTCTGGACCGAGTTCATGGCTTTAAGAGAAAGCGGGGCGTTCGTCTGCGGCGGGGACGGCTCTCTTCCTCTGGAGCACCATGTCAACAGGTGGTGCATGTACACACGCAGGTACAGACATGCATACGTGGCACGCACAAACACAACAACGCACAAGGACACACAAGGAGCACGGAAATAGTGGGGGAAAGAAAAAGGAGGAGAGACATAAAAATGATTCACAACGTAAGATAATGAGTATGTGATGTCAAAGTAAAAGGCAGACCATGTCATCAAATTAAGACATTCAATGGACAAAAATGAAATCCATAGAACTGCATGTGCAACACGATGGATAGCAGAACGTATGTGATTTGGAATATGTGTACAACATGGTATGTAAATGGTTTATCTAAAGAAAAGATGCCTCTCTCTTTCTGATTTCAGCATTATTGGATACAAACTAAACCCTCAAGGCCCACTGTGTGTGGGATTGTTTTAATATGTGCTTTATTCACCATCAAATGGCAGCGCTAAGTGCTCTGTGACCAGCTTCCACTTCAAATGAGTGGAAATCTTCTGAGCTGTTAATGCACATGTGCTCGTTTTCTGACGCAAACATTAGATCATGGAAATAATATAGCTGTAACACTTGCTTCACAATTGGTTATGTTGGTCATCTATAAGAGAGCAAACACTCAGCATCAGGTGCTTGTTTACCTTGTTTGTGTGGATCCAGGCTGGACTGGGGAGGTAATGGGGACTGTAGCTGTCCAGTGTCCATGGAGCTGTGAGACAACAAGCCTGACAAGTTGTTGCTTCCTTCCAGCTCCCCAACCTCCCCGTCCTGATCGCCATCCTCCCTGCAACACACGCCACAGAAAAGTTGTCAAGACATAATATCAGATTTAACACACAAAGAGCAGAAGAATGACACAGTGGCATACACCCTTTGTTGTTGTATATATATATATATATATATATATATATATATATATATATATATATATATATATATATATATATATATATATCTCATTGTAACATATTGTTGTAACAGTGGCCCTGTTACTCTGGATAATCAAAAGAACACACTGTCAACAGTATTGATGGGGGCAATATCTTCGGTAAACGGCAGTTCCACGTGCTATTTTGTAATTAGTGCGAGCTCACCAGCAACGGTGCACTTAATATACAAATATAGGTTTGAATTACAGCTAAGAGGGATTAATTCAACCTGAAAGTATATAAAAAAAAAACAACAACAACATTGTTCAGCTTGCAAAAAACAACAAGATTTACAAAAACAAGATGCCCAATACTCTAGTGTGACAAAGCTACAACTCATGGGAATTAATGAATAAATAGCCTTAAACAAGGTGTTACTGAAATAGACCCTCAGAATAGGACCGTTATGGAGTTATTAGAGAGTTCAGATGAGAACATAATGTTGACATTTGAATTATAAATCAACATTTGAGTGTTGCGCTACTTTTTTCCTTTTTTAAATTCTGTTGAACCTGTTTTTTCGGCACGGTTGAACATGGAGATCAAGCTACGTGTCGTAATATCATAAGTAATCTAATTCACTATTTGTAAGATTCCTGTGTTGTGGGTCGACCCTAAGCGATACTTACATGTTCCCTGATTGTAGGCTGAACTTCTTGCGGCTGAGCCTGGTGGCCTGCTGGGTAAAGTACTCGTGGCGCTCAGACTTCTTCCACATGTAGTAATACTCCACACACTCCCCAACGGAGCGCGTTCGTACCTGAGGAGGAGGAAAACAGTGTTTGCTTTGAGAGAAAAAGCTGCCCCATCAAATAGTCAAAAGGAGTAGCCTCCAGCAGGTTAGTCGGGTTTGAACATCAAACTCAAGGAAAGATTCAACAGAAGAACGTCACAGCACTCACCTTATTAGCCTGAATGAGGTGGAAGTTCTTCCCGTAAACCCGATAGCCGTGCTCAAAGTTCCTACACTCCTCCTCACTCCAGGCACAGAGCTCTTCTGAAGGAGAGACAAAAGCACCAGGGAGCATTTCAGCATTGCTATTCATTTATAGTTCGCATCATTTTCATCCTGAATCTGGAACTGAAAACTGTAAAGAAAACCACATCCTGAGATTCCGTTTGGGTCCGATCATCACAAAGCAGGGCTTTGAGGCTTTGAGGGTTTGAGGCCACCACTCAATGTCCGGTTTTGACTTGATCAAGCCGGCTGCAGAAAAGCCAGGCCGGGATGTGTCAGAGTGAAACCGTATGGTCAGGGCTCTGTGGGCTCTGTGGCCTCGCAGTGGGCCGTTGGTTTTTTTCACTACAACGGAGGTGTTGGACTTAAACTGGAGCCTTCGCTGCTGAGTAAGAGGTCACGAGGTGAACCGTTTCACCGTTGCAGTGTTGGAGTCAGCAGCTGGTGTTGCACTGACAAGGTACCAGATACGGTCATACGTTGCAGTATCCTCCAGCGGTAATGCTTGCGTAGGCTTAAAACTTTGGTTTGCACACGTGGGATCGATCTGTTCTGCAGTTCATGGAACTCAATGATGGATTTCAGAATCGCAAATGAGTATACGTTCCCCTCTTTTACTCAGTGCCCTCACAGCTCTAGTTTCTCTGTGAAGGATGTGATGAGCTGTAGATTACGGTGTGTGTTGCATCTGCAATTAATTACATAGAGTTTCTGAAACATGGCACTTCATGAGGATGTTGAAACTTGTGGGCAATTTCATCCTTTCTTTTCTAACAAGCTTATGATCTCATGCTACATTTTGTCATTACATTGTTCAACTCAGGACTTGGATGCAGTGCCTCCCTTTGTACCCTACAGTACTGTTCGTCCACTGAATGCACTCGAGCATGTGGGAGTCCCTCAGACTCCCCTAATTTCTGATCTACTGCCTCAGCCCAGTTTGTGCTGATCCCCACAAAGTCCTCCAATTTTAGGTCTGCCTCTTTTAATGAAGTGGAATAAATGAAAACTGTAATCCTCCTCCACAGCATCTACATCGACACATATGACAATGATATCAAAAAACAGCCTTTGTTCCTGTCACTTTTGTTCTTCATCTGCAGAGCAAAATGTTGGTTTTGAAACTTGTCGATGAACTTTTTCCATAAAATCCAGCTTGAAACCATTTCAATAGCTACAGCTAAATATTTGATCAGTATTCATCACCGTCATTGAGTGGATTATAAATAAGTATGACAGTACTGTGAGGACAACAGGAAGGTTCTTACCACGGTACACTTTCACATTGAAGCATAACCGTCTCAGTGCCTCTTCTGCATTGAAGTTGCATTTCACTAGTTCATACAGTGCCTGAGAATCAAGAGAAAAGTAGGATTACACTTTAACCAAGAGAAACAATGGCAGAAATATCTGAGCTCTACATTTACACACAGAAGAACGGTACAACTGACGATCAAGACGACACAACTTCAGATAGCGGGTAGTACATACATGTAACTAGCGGCACAGCCGGAATACACTACTTGACAAGTGTCTTCTGGGATACAATTTAAAGTGAGCATACCTGTTGGTTGTCTCCGATAGAGTGTCCTTGCGTGCGTGCTGCCCTCTCCTGGCCGTGTTGTCTCTGTGCGTTCTGCAAGAACTCTTCCACTTCCTGCATCGACAGAACTCCTGGCCTCCACAGACACTGGTCCTCACTGCTGCAGGCTAGAACAGTCAAAGGAAAGGTAGCGATAAAGAGGGTAAATGCAGTGGAAGCGGCAGAGCAAACTGACAAAGAGACAGTGAAGGTAGATAGAGATGTGTTTGGCAGTTGCTTTCTTTGATACCTCCAGTGGGAGTCGCCAAAGCCAGATTTTTCTTTTTCAAAAATTCTACACAGAGGTGCTTTAAATCATCTGAAATGGCTTGGTGCTTACCTCTCTCCTGGTGGGTATATGAACTGAGTGGAGGGATTTTTGCCTGATGCATAGAGCCAACCATGATCTCCTGAGAATGAAATCAAAGACAAAGTCTGTCAAAGCACTACAATGGGACGTGTACAAGGCTGTAGCCAGAGTTTAGATAATTGCTGCCGACCGTCATCTACTGTAGGTAATACATTGAGTATGTGTATAAGTACCTCAGACACGACCCCGCTTCAAAACATCAAAATCAGAGTCAACTTGTGTATGTATCGAAAAAGGCCCACTGATCGTGAGGTGTGTGTGAGCTACCTTGTGCTCTTTATTGGAGGGAATAGAAGCATCGTCAGAGTCCTCATCTGATGAGCTGACTAATGTGTCTTTGTCTCCACCTGAGAGACAAAACATCCCAGAGGAGTTTCATTTCAAACACTACACATTCTGCAAAAAAATGATTTGGGCATATATTTCTGCTGACAAATCACAGCAACTTCAAACAATACTTCTGAAACTTTGAAAGGTTTGTTTTACTTTTTTGTTTTGTTTATTATTATTATTGAAACCCACCCTAGACAGCAGTGGGAAGCAATGAAAGTGATACCATAAAAATAAAAATGCAATATATCTAACTCAATACAAAATACAACTCAGGATAAAGCAGTGAGCATCAGGGGAAGGCTGTTTGAATATATCTAAACTCAGTTCAGTTCGACATCATTCAGTCACATGGAGACAGACACAGAGAGCAGTACATGCTGCCGTACCAGGAAGCTCCCATATCACATTACATTGAGTTTAATAAACTTAGTTCAGGAACGGGACCACGCCCAGAACACGGCTCATTTCCCCAGCACAAGTATTTCAGCTCAGCGAACCTGTTCACTTCCTCTTCGACTCCGTTCTCTCATCCCTCCCCCCCAACCCCATTTTTTGTTTTCCTATTCTCTCTCTCTTGCAGGATTACAGGAACGACAGGGGACTCTGCACCGCTAGAGCTTCCCAGAGATGGCCCCACTCAACAGTCTTCGTTCCCACCAGCCGCCGGACACCAATGGCCCTCCATCACTTCCCTTCATCCCTCTACCTCTATCCCTACCCTCCCTCCTTTCATCTCTCTACCTCTATCCCTACCCTCCCTCCTTTCATCTCTCTACCTCGATCCCTACCCTACATCCCTTCATCCCTCTACCCCTACCCTACCCTACCTCCTTTCATCTCTCTACCTCGATCCCTACCCTACATCCCTACATCCCTCTACCCTACATCCCTTCATCTCTCTACCTCTACCCTACATCCCTCTACCTCTACCCCTACCCTACCTCCCTTCATCACTCGACCCCTTCTGCTTCCTAAACCTAACTATCATTACCCAATAAAAACTCTCGAAACTTATCCGGTTATTGGTGTGGTCCTTGGTAGTGAAACAGAAATAAACAAATCAAAGCTTTTCATGTAATTTCCTGACATTAGAACCTCTGGCATGTCATGTTATTGAAATGTACCGCCGAGCTGTAACATGCTGCAGTCTCAGCAAAGCACGGGTTTTTAATTGAATGATGAGGAAACGTTCCACCAAAAACAAAGGCCCCAGGGATGTTCCTTTCTTTCGATACAACGATACACTTTCACCAGAGAACAAAGGCTCCGCTTGTGCATATGGTGTTAAACTTTCAGAATGTCATATAGTAACGTGTAAATAGATGTGTGCGTTACCTTGGAGGCGGCGGAGCAGGTCTGAGGTGTTTGAGGTGACTGAGGGGGTGAGATCATCAGCTAATGATTCGTCTTCCTCCTCCCCAGCAAAGATGTCCTCGGTTATCTGATCCTGTACAACACAAGTTGAGAGAGCAAAGTATAGCAAAGTCCACAACAATACGGCATACACTCATAATACGTCAGAAATGAATAGTTCTCTGCGTCGCAGCTCACCTTGTCCGGTGTCATGTCTGGCAGGCTGGCAGCCATGTGACAGGTCTCCTTCTCTGGGTCGGGCACCGTGTAGCCGTACAGAGCCAGCAGCTCCTCAAAAGGAAGCTCACTGGCCTGCAAACACAGAGACGCAGACGGAGACAGCGGATGTAGATGTGATAATCAATAGCTGATTGTTTTATATCATTTCTGGAGCTGGGTTTTCAGAGGACGTTTGTTTGGATCCATTGAGCTTGGAAAGAGGACTAACAGTTTCAACTGTCGGAAAATTTAGAGATGCAAAGGATGCCGTCTTTCTGTGCTTTGCATTTTGTGGCAATGGGGATAGGAGGGTGTATGAAGCAAAACGATTATCTGTATCTGCTGACTAGACAATGTTTCGTTTGCACACTACTCCACATAAGTGCTATATGACAGAACAGGAAGACGGTGACACTATGTGGAGTGTGGAGCTGTTTTTGAGTGTGTAAGTGCAGCTCCAGTCAACAGGTGTTACTGTGGGCTCTGACACAGAGCGTTCTAACTCTTACAAACCAGATGCCCCGTCAGGTGCTTTTGGAATATATACTGTAAATGGCAGTAGTGCATCTTTAGCCCATGGATTTTTTTTTCGTCTTTGCAAAAAAACCAACGCACTGTAAGTTAAATCAAAGCAGAAATCTCCAGTAGTAAGAATAAGAATACTGTGACAGTCACATAATCAAAAGAAAAATATGTAGTTGCTTTCAGCAACTAGCTTTAACGTATACAAACTTGGCTGAACTTGACCGTACAGTGTGGGACTGCGCTGCCATCTTCATGGGGCGAACGTTCTCCTCCAACTCGTCTAAGGCCTGTGAAGACTTCTGCTTCTCCCGCTGAGGGCCTTCATCACTGTGCCTGATCCACTCTCCACTAGGCCACAACCGCCGCACTTCTCTTCAGAGGCTCTTCACCCGCCTGCAGACACACACACACAAACACAGAGCCATCTTCTACAGACATGCATGTACAACAGCACGGGGAATGCAGTGCAGCATGCCAGCACACATGAACAACATAAGGCTGATCCTGGCTCGTTGTACCCTTACAGATCAGCTGACTCCTAACTTTTAAACCACCATTTTTAACCTATGAGACCTGCAGTAGGGATACAAGTATCTCCTACAGATGCATACCCTGCAATCAAAGTGCGGCACTCAATTGTAACTTAAATCAAAACACATCCGCTTATAGCTTTTCATATGGTGTGACAGCACATATATTGTGTCAACGAGTTTTCCCATATAGGTTTTGGGCCAAAATAATGAATCAACGTGGGACGTCATGTGTCTTTGACAAAGACATGCCAGCTAAGAGTTAAGTAAAAAAAAATAAAAACTTAGTAACGTTACAAGACAGGATGAAAAGAGGATGTAGCCGACACGAGCCCACCACAGTTCACGATGACTGCCCCCACTCTTTGAATCAGATGACATGCTACTTCTCAAAGACACGTTTCCTGCGTGAAGAAGTTGTAAAAGTCCCGTGAAAAGCTAAACATTCATGCGACGTGCCTCTCCCAACCCATCGGGTTCCGTCTGTCTGACCAGGGGCGCTTTCCTGTGACTTGGTGCTGAACGTCTCTTCCTCTGCCCGGGCTCACTGCGAGCGGCAACAAGAAGGAAATAAGTAGTTCTCAATATTTCCGAAAGAGACGGTCGGAGTTCACCGCCGCCAAGCCGTGACATCTCTCTGCCCCCAACTTTTCCCCCACTCGATTTCACTTCTTCGCCGGGGCAGCACCTGGAATAGTTCAGCACCACCGTGTTAGACCCCGCTCCCTATTGTTTTCTACGGGTTTTACTATGAAGGCGGAGGGAATGGCTCTTTGACGCGAAGAACGCGGAGGGAGGCGATACGCCGGAGAGGTTCTCCATTTCTTCTCCCCAGTTAAAAAATGCCCCCGTAGCCCCGCTTTCAGCCGGCGGTAACCGGCCGGCGAAACCGTCGACGCTGTTGTGTAACGTACGGCGTGACACAAAGTCTCAGATTCGGTCCGGTTTCTCTATCGTTCGCGTCGTTACATTCCTCGTTTTTCTCTCACTTACCTCCGCCATTCCGTTTCTGCGCAAGCTGACTATTGCCCGGATGTTGTAGGTCTGCTCCTCTGTACAGCTCCGTTTATTGCCGCAACGATTCAGCAACAGCGACTGTTAGTTAGTTAGGTGCAGACTCGAGTATTGACTGTTTCCAAGTCATTCGGCTATTTTTGTCTCGCATTGAATAATTCCCCTTTAGTTTTTTTTTTAGTTTTTTATCTCCCTCCCACTTTCGGTATCAATTCATACATTGTGCTCTTGGGCAATATTTTAAAAACATACTTTAAAAGAACGTAAACATAATGTTTAATATATACCGTACAGATGGACATTCCCTATGTCATATATAAATATTGACCCGCGTGTTGTCCCTTTGTTTGTTTAAACAACAAGTTGGCACTGAATACGATATTGACGTTTTATTTAAATGTCCATATGCTCCACATATGGGGACTATAGGCTCGTGCTGAATACGCGAATGAGGGAGGGGGCTTGACATGGTCAAAGCAGATAAAGATATAAGTCCCTTTCCTCGGCCAATGGCTGCTCACAGCTCTCAGGAGATAGGAGAGGCAGGGTTAGTGTAAAGGTTGACCGCACGTGACACGATTCAGCCACAACAAACAAAGTAGATCATATGATGAGTTAATCTGTCCTATGTAAACTGAAGGCTACAATTAAGTTTTCTATCAAAGCCACATGAATAAGGGGGGGGGGCAGCACATGTCAAATTAAAGTAGGTCGGTATTTATTTTTCCACGTCTTTCATGATAGGCTGCTAACATTTGTTGCTGCAATTTTGTTTTACTGTAAAATAAACTGCCAATATTATGGATCCCTTTTTTCCTGCAGTTTGTTCTTTCTTATGACGCCTTGTCGAAGTCATATGTAAGTCTGCTGATTGATATTTAAATCTATATTTAAGGAAAGAAGAGAAGCCAAGAAAAGGCATCACACTGGTCCCATTAATTTGTCTACATCTGGATTAACAGATGCAGTATTGCATATGGATCACACTGACCTGATGTGAAAAGTGTTGAAATATCCATGCATGTACTTCTACTTTTAACATGATTTTATTGGCTTTAAAGTGTTTGTCTGGACATTTAAGTCAAGTAACAGTTCCTCACTTCAGACGTTCTAATGCATGAACAAAACAATGACGTTGTGCTCTTCATAAAATAACTTCAAATCATGCTTTCATTCTTCCATGCAATTGAATGGGTGTTTCAAGAATTGTAGCCGGTTAGTCGTTTTTTGCGCAATAAGGATTTCAACACCAAAGGACAAACAGGATGTACTGTCGAGAACAATAGGCGCAAACCTACTGGAAATCAATTCAAAGGCACACAATTGTCCCGGTGTGTTGCCAACAGGACAACAAAAAGTTGCTGACCTTGTAGACTTGGGGAGACAAACATGGACTTTTTACGTATAACAAAAACTGTCAGTTGCTGGTTCACCTACAGCAAATTTAGATACAAGTACATGCACCACATATCTGCTTCTTTAATCAATCTGCATGTGAGAACATGTGACAGTATTTAAGGTGCTCATCAACAGGCAGCTCCTCCCTCACTGAGAGACCTCTGCTTCCTTTAGTGACCCTCGGTGAAAGGGGTTTTAGTGGGGCTGTAGGACACTTCATTGTGTCCCCGGTTTCTTCAGGGTCTTTAACTCTGTTTGTGTGTTTTGTGTGAATAAGAAAAGCTGTTCACGAAAAGAGCAATTAGATGTTTATTGTAAGGCTTTGTTGGTGGCATGTACTGTGTGTTTTACGTTAGATCACAGCCCAGAAATGAAGTGTCATTTTGTGTTACATAAGGGGTACCAATATTATGCTTACCAGTAAACCGTCCCATTACAAAAAAAAATGGACAGAACACGCAAAGAAGACGGAAGACAATTTTCCGTTTACAAGAGATTACAAAACCTGCATCGTGCCATTTTTAGAAAATTATACAGCATACTTAAAAAGTGGAGGGAAAAAATTGTTTGATAAAACAATCCCAACTCAAGGTCCGCTTGTTGGCTTGAGTTTGCTCAGTCGTTTGAAGAAATCTTTGAAGATAGCACTTGAGTGCTTTCGTGACCTCTTCTCCTAAGTTGGCCTTTGGCTTCTGTTCATTCTTGACCTCGGAGATAACAGTCTTTGCTAAATAATTCCAACTGAAGGTCCACTTGCTCTTTCTAACCTAGAGCCTTCAAACATTTCGCAATACAGATGCTTGGTTGAAATAACAGATGAAACATGAAAAATCTGATGAACCGCGTGCTGTGATGGAGCGAGTAAGTGAACCATCATTTCGGATTGTTTTGTGAAAGTGTTGTTTAAAAAAGGTAAAGAGTATGAGCTTTTTCTGATAAAAAGCATCACAGTACCCTTTGTGAATATTAGATTGTCATTAAATACCTTAGAGGTTCATTAATGTCTAGGAAAAGAAGGTTATTCAGGAATCTATGACATAGGTATGCTTTAATATGTGAAATGAGGAACTTAATGAAGATACCAGGGTGCAACAGTTGCCCCATCACACGTAAGGTGTGTATGTATAGGCCTCAGTGTTTGTGTGCATGTTGAGGGGGTTGTGTGTCGTGTATTTGTCCTGGCATCATACAGCAGTGGAGCATCTGTTGGTTAGGCCTTTGGTGAAGTAAGAGGTCTGATTGAAGAGTTCTTCAGACACACCGTCCTTCAGCAGTATATGAAACGAAAGATCACTCAGGAGAAGACAGTCACTCGGTGGGGAACTGGGCATTGAACCATGGCCCATAACACCCTGCTGTGACAGAGAGCACTACCTGTACTTACAGTGATTAAAAGCAGATGTGAAACAGAGATCATGCTCAGTGGCTGATGGTAGTTTTCTCTCTTCATGGCATATTTACCGTGAAGTGTACTGTATGTTCTGTAGTATCGGCTGTTTTGCCGTTACCACATGTGAGAAGCCATAACACATTCCATCACGGTTGTCTCCATTATTCAGCCTGCGGTTCAGGACTTAGACCCGCTGACAGTTACATTCCAGGGCCTCATGGACTTTCTTTGCTTCAGATAGAGCAGTGAGAGGAATGCAGATACACAGAGGAACCAGTGAAGAGAATACAACCGGTTCCTGTAAACAGTCAGACTTTAAACTGTTCATAGCGTGTGCAAAGGTTTTGTTTGTTTTGTTATACTTTAACAAGCATGCTTGTTATTTGTTTTCATCCCTCCTCATTGTGTGGTCATTTGAAAAGAGGGTGGAGACGTGTGGACTGCATGCAGATCCAGGAGCAGGAACCTTTTTCTAGATCCATCCATGTCCGATTTCCAGAATGTTCATGTGTCACCACGGCAAACACAGAGCTGTCACAAGAGCCTGCCACAAAATGTCATCCATATGTCACGAAGGACTGTGTCACCACGGGACTCTGTACATGCCACCATGTGACACTTCATAGAACAGTTTAGCGACTTTAGTATGTTTTGTATTTTCAAACAGAAGGAGTTAGTTCCTCATTCGTCACGGTACTTCCTGGGAATGACTCTGCAGTTTCAGTCCTCGACTCGTCAATACTTTCGCTTTCGTTTCGTCACCGAGCACATGGGCATCACATTAGCAGACTGAGACGAACCACAACAGCTCACCCATGATGTTAGAATGACAAATTAGATGAGCACATACAAGACTTTTTTTCTGTGGGCGCAGTTGTTTATTGTGGTCATCATTTAAGATTAAAGTGTACTTGCACAAACACTTAATGAAATAGGCAAAATACTCCCAAAAGCAACGTACAGGTTCAAATTTGAATCCCTTTTGAAAGTACTGTGAACTGCACATGTTCTTTGAAATGCTGTTGTAATAAGAAAATGCACCTATAGGAAGAAACATTTAATTTTTTTTGTTTTCAAGGATTTTTGATTTTCTTTTGAAGCAGTGCAGCTCGGGGTTGATTTCAGTCTGTCTTACTTTTATCTTTTATCCAAAGTTGCTAATTTGTCCTGTAAATATATATTTAAAATAAATACGATGTGCACCAAGGATTTATACTACTACAATACTATACTACTACTATAGTACAGTATAGTATACTATACTGTACGATACTATTTATTAATAGATAGTCTAAACGACTATAATAAAAGCATGAGTGAGTTTTTCAGCATCCTGAGTTCAACAAGGCCTGGCTTTGGAGACATTTCTAAAATATAAAACAGGATGTGTTAGAGGAGACACTACTGGTGAACAGAGTAAAACATTTAACTATTACTACTTTAAATAGATTGCCCAGTTGATTACTTACATTAAGACAATACTTTTTTGTATTACAAGTTTTCTGAATCTTTCATGTTTAATCTGACACAAATAGACAAAATTGTAGTCAAATAAACACCTAAATGTGTATTTTGGACGTTTTCTTTCTTTGTAAAAGAAGCAAAATAGCCGAAACTCTCAAAACTGACAAGTTCATTGAAAAAACCATGCACTGTTTTATGCCCAATTCAAGTAGAACTTTACATTATAACATCTTCCAACTCTGTAACTACCATACCACAAGGGGGCAATGCTGTCCTGTGCATGGGTTGATTCAGGAATTGAAAACTTCAACATTTCATCTCTTTCAATAACTTTGCCAAGACGTGCACACTGAAATCAGGCGTCAAAATAGTAAAACTAACTAAGGTCATCTTAGTTTATTCTGAGAGCATTCCTCTGTTCGTTCTATATTTGATGTATGTGTGTTTGCGCCTGGCTGGCTCAGATGGCACAAGACATCACAAGCAGCACAGTGGATTCATAATTGGGGTCAATTTCAGTCTGCTATGTTTGCTCTCCGGTTTCCGCATGCATACTAATGCATGACACATCACACCTCTGTCTACTCTTTGCATATTCAGCTTTGGAAAAAAAATTCAGATTTTAAAAAACAGTGAGTAAACAAACACAGCAACCAAACACACCACTGTGAGCGTGTACCTGTGAGTCTTTCATTGCATATCCTCACAGACGTTCCATCCACTGACCATTTACACTGGTATTTCTATCTCTCTCCTACTCCCTCTCTAAACAGGATGTTTGTGTCTCAGCGGGTCTGCCGGCAGCAGACCAGTACAAAGCTGATGACCAGATAGCCTGGCTTTGGAGTGCCCAGTTCTCCCAGCACTGTGACAGATTAACTGGGATTTAGGGCTTCCATTCGGATTCCCCACTAAACCAACACGGCACAAGAGACGGCAAAACACAGGAGGTCATGCAGCCGACAGCGTGCTTCCCTCTGGGCTGCTGTTGCCTCGACAGTGAAGCCCCACAAATAGCTTCTTAGCCTCACAAATGCACGGGATGGTCATTGTCTTGAATGGGACACTATGAAGGAAAAGGCCAGAGAAGGTGTCCCACTTCTCATAGTGAGAGCTGATGTGTTTGTGTGCTGCTGATGCATTGGCAATAACACAAGAGGAACCAAGCGCTGTGCTTTTATAGACCCTAATAATTCAGGCTACAATGATGGTTGCATTCAAAGGTGATATCATGAGACTCAGGAGACTTGGGTTTCCGTGTATTGTGCTGCTATGCGTGTGAACTCACCACAGCTAACATCAGACGCCTGACTGGGCCGTGGTTTGTGGAGCACAGGATCTGAATCATGGGTACAAGTTGTTTCACTGCAAAACAATGTCGTAAGTGTGATGTATCAAAGCACAATTCGGTGCTGTATACAGTCGCAGGAAGAGAAGTTGCATTTAGAAGTAAAGGTGGGACTTTTTCTCAGGTCTTGTAGAGAATAATTTTATAAATTACAGTGAATTACTAAACACGGCAAAGTCACTTTTATGTGAATAATCTGAAGTAAAAGCAATGGCAGGAAAAGTGATTCATCGAACAGTGTGTTCTGTTTTGTTCGCTCGTTTTATTAATAGTCTGCTTGACTTTTACCACAGAAGAAGAAGAACACGTTAGCATGGACACAGTGGAGGGCATTTCCTGTGAGACGCAATGAGCTCAAATAAAAACACAGGAGTGGAAAGATGTGTGTGGCTCTGCCCTGTCCTCTTTTAGCCTCTCACTCCACCCTCCAACGCCTATATCTATATCAATCACTCTCTCTATCACTCTCTCTCTCTCTCTCTCTCTCTCTCTCTCTCTCTCTCTCTCTCTCTGGCCAAAACACTCCTTTCATAACATTTACCATTTCTGGCCCCCAATTCACTTCAATTGAAGTAGTTCAAGAGCAAAGTCGGTTGTTTGAAAGGTGTCACTTTTCAAGTTGCCGATGTGAAAGCCTGCCAAGCGAATGTTTGCCGGATGAAAGGATAGACATAATTAGGAATCCCTAAAACCCTAAAAGTGTTCACCTCCAATCTGACTGACACAACAGATTCACTGTTGGAGGGATTTCCTCCCATGTCATTTTTTCAAATATGGACAAAAACCTGAGTGTGAATTAGGCCAGTAAGTGGTGTCATTAAGTCAGTGACTCCCAGACACATGGGCCTTTCACACCCAAAACTCACCGGGGTGTGTGTACACACACACATGTGCCATGGAAACAGCACACAACCAGTCTACTGTTTGAATCCACGGTTAATCTGCGTTCAGAACCAGCCCCCTTTTTACCTGCACACACTGAGAGAGTAGAGTGGATATGGACTGTTTGAAATGTTACATCACAACTCAACGGTCACTGGTTTTCGACACTCTGAATCACATAAATCATATGATCTCAACGTGCTGTACATGTTGCTCATATGCTTTGCAACTGCCTGAATTCCTAAAGACTGTTGTCTCTTTATTTCATATTTTCATGAGGACAATTTGTTCTTGAAGTGCCTCCCCGTTCTTTAACAATAAATATGAATTTACGCAAGCTCATTGTAAGAAAAGCAACCCTCTGTACGCTGTGCCAATTCCTGAGTTAAAATTTTTAACAATACTTGTTTGTTAATTTTCCATGAAGATCCTCTTTCAACCCTCTGGCTATACTTGAACAGACATTTTCCCCGGGAGCAAGAATGCCGAGCGAGCGAGTGCCTTCGTGGTGACGGTCTCGTAGAGCCGGCAGTCCACTGAGAGGTCACGTCTTTATCTTTTGGTCTGCATCCATGGAAAACAATCCATCAGGGTGAGAGCTGCAGAGAAAACATTAAGTCCCACCAGCCTGAAACGTGTTGGAAATACAACTTTCTACATATTATCATTCACTCGATCCGAATAAAACGTTGTCCTGGTTATGAGATGTAGGACACGGGGAATATCACAGTGTAAAGTTGAAATATATGTGCCATAGCCAAACACAAGATACAATCTCATTTGCCAGATCTTGCATGTCAAAGTATTTCAAAGATAATATCCAGAACTTGGGCTGTGTTTGAGAAATGCTTCTGTGTCAGAATAGTTTTCAGGCATCGGTTGTGGCTTGTAAAGGTTTGGAGACATGTTCACTTTCCTGTGTTGGTGGTTTGATTGTGTTGGTTTAGACTCCAGGGAATACAGTGCAGAGGACCACAAGAGCAAGGTTATAGCAGTTGTGCGTGCGTGTGTGTGTGTGTGTGTGTGTGTCTGTGCACATGTATTTAACTCTGCCGGAAAGATGTGACGATATTGGGTTTGTGGTGGTTCAACCCAAAGGCCAAACTGTTGGAAAAGATGATCTCAGAAAGCAGACACATTTTTGGTGTTTACACAAAGTACTCATAAACCTTAGACGCACCTGGATCTGACACGCCATTGTTGGCTCCACTGTTTGCTGCCCTCTTCGTTTATTTTCACACCACATTCCCTCCATGTAACCCCGCCCCCGTCCACCTCTTCCAACCCTCTCTCTTGTTCACTTCACACTCCATCAATAAACAGACCATGACAGTGACCCGTTCTCGTTCCCCGTTGAAGCATGATGCTGTTGGACCCCCTCCGGCAACAGCACACTGACAGGAACAGGAGGGCAGATGTGGGATGACTGGGAGGTGGAGGAGACTGCAGCAATGCTGCTGGACCGTCATGTATTGGACTTATAAACACAGGTGGACCGCAGACCTGCAGGCCAGGGACTCCAGCGTGTGTGTGTGTGTGTGTGACATCACGGATAAACTGCAACAACATATGCCTCGCAGATGCCCTGTACCTCTGCAAAATAAAGTGAACAGTGGTTGAAAAAGAGTTCAGAGGACTGCTGTGTGCGCCTTGGGCAGAAGATAATTACATACGAGGAACACTTATTGTCCATAGACTGAAATCATCCCTCAGTGACAAAGAGTATATTTTAATAGGACTAAAGAAGGACTCAGATCCTTCCCTTGAGTCAGAGACAGTCATTTTAGTTCATGTGCCACATACATTGGAAATTTGAATTAACCATTTCAACCACTTTTGAATAATTGATATACGTATTGTTGGGTATACTTGGTGGAGTGGACCGTCAGCTGTCACAGTGGCCCGGCCTAATGAAATGTGAAGTGTGTGTTTTTAGCCTTTATTTGGTCCAGCGTGTCTGTGGAGCCAGGGAGCTTTAGGATGTCCGCGTCCGATGGCTGGCCTGTCTTATTGCCGTTGCTGGTTCAGCGGTCACCATGGTAGCCTTTACCACCTCTGCAGATCTCTATCGAGCCTTTCCTTTTGTTGAGCATCACCGCGTCGCACAGGCCACAGAGCCCACTGTCACTGAGTGGCTGTTAGCCCAGCTGTGACTGATTGCCATTCACACAGTAATTCATTCACAAACATAGCAGACACCATTCACTTCACACAGCCACCATGGCAGGGTCACATGCTGGGAAAATACCTCTGAACGTCGAATGCACACGCGATTATGTCAACATTCTCAAAGCGTCTCTTTGCTCAGCAGCACAGAGTATTAACACGTATCACTGTGTTTATCTGAAACAGTTACGTAACAAAAGAGCATTAGGGAATCATTTGACCTTTTGGGAAATACGCTAATTTGCCAAGAGTTAGGTGAGCAGGTTGCTAGCACTGTTTGTACGGTGAAGATGAGGCTACAGCCAGCAGCGAGTTAGCATAGTTTAGGACTGGAGTTAGGGGGACACTAGCTAGCCTAGCTCTAGCCAAAGGGAACACATCTACCTACCAGCACTTCTAAAGCTAACTAATTACTCAATTGCTCCCTAAATCATCATATATGGTTGCAGTTGTGGCCGGGCACAGTAACTTAAGCTAACAGACTGCTGGTGGTAGCTTCATATTTTCCATGCAGACAGGAGAGTGGTATCGATTAACTCGTATTACTCTGAGCAAGAAATGTATTTTCCAAAATTTCAAACAAAAAAAATATGTTTCTTCTTGAAGGGAGCCTCTAGTACAAGTTACCATACAGTATTTACGTACATTTGTATATGTGTAGGCATTCGGCAGTTATAAGTAGGCTTGGTCTTACCAAATGGCGTATGAATAGCACACCAATTTCTAAAGTAATTTCATTGCTAAGCTTTCATTTGCTTCTTGTTTGGGATTGCACTCCGCTGCAATAACCGCTCCGAGTGCTCCAGACGTCCGGTGACGTAGTATAAGAGCAAGAAAACCCACATAGGGAGTTGGATGAGGCAGATGGAGGAGTCAAACAAATACGACTTTTACCCAAGAGACTGGTGTTCAGTGTGAAACTTCTAAACTTCTGTACGTAACTTAATCAACATAACATCAGGCCCAAACTGTGATCTTTTCTCTGGACTTTAGCCACGAGTTTTAAACTGTGACGTTTAAAACAAGTGTGTCTGTATGCGACGAAAATACACAAAAAGTTTAGAATGCGTGACATGACACGCAAAAGAGCCTCAAAAGTGACATGCTTTTCATACGCCTTCCCATGAGATCATGTTGAAGAATGTATATTAAACCTATATATGTGTATGTATATATTTGTCTAATTTAGGTTTTGGTATTTTTGTGAGGTCCTGTTGTCCTTGAATCGTGCATCATTGTTTCCTGTAAAAACTCTGTGACTTGTACCAGAGTACCATACAGACACTAAAGGAGAAAATCTAAATCTGTACTGATGGTATTTGGAGTCTGGTCTGCTTCCGTCAGTGGGTTACGTCTTTCTCAGGCTCCCGCTGCATTTCTTAGGAGAGCTGAGGGTGTGGGGTTGGGGCAGGGGTAAGGGGGGGGGGGGGGTCTGTGGGCTTTGAGAGACTGTGGGTGTTGGGGCTGCTAGACGGTTTAAGTTTGGGGGTCAGTGGAACATGTGGACTGTGTGACCGTCAGTCCTCGTCTCAAGGGAAATGTCCCTTTGACCCTTTCTTATAAAACAGCAGACAGACAAAGCACAGACAGCCAAGAGACGAAAAAAACTTCCAGAAATAGTATGCATATTTCCTGCATGTAAAGGATGCACGTTTTCTTCTCCGTGTGGCTGTCAACCCCATAATGTTTGTGTTTGGTGAACAGAAAGTCGTGGTTCTGGTAGAAATGAGAGATGATCACACAAACACAAATAAGTGAATGAGCATAGATATGCATCATGCCCACAGGCAACTCATTTTCTGCACAAATGTGTGTGCTTTGCATTCACCAAACGTGCACATGTGCACACAGGAATCTTATTCAAAATGTTCCCAGACATCATAGAAGCAGTTCTGAGAAAATCGGGCATGATTGTTTCCATGACTGAGGTCAAAGTTATTTTTAACATATTTTGGCAACGCAAAGGCTTGAAGTCTATTTCGTGTTTGGGGCCCCCTATTGTCAAGAAAATAAATAACGCCATAAAGATATTGACTTCAAAACTTCCAGAGTGATTGTGTGAGAACAGACATGGTGACATTTTGAAGATGAAGGCGCCATGATGAAGAATTCAGATATGGAGTCATGTTTACAGGCACTTTATGTTGTTATCACTGTGTTTCACTGCAAGGCCTAAATTGTGGTATTTGAAAGTCACCAGCCATGCAGCCTTTCAACATAAATATTGGAGCGATCCAACGCTCATGTCTCTGATTTCTAATCATTTCCAAATTACGTTGTCAAAAGGTTGTGTGTGTGTGTGTTGAGGCTGAGAATCCAGATAATTCATTCAGGACTGCTGGGCTTTGGTTGAAAGATGCAGAATAAAGATGTCAACTTCTTTCTCTTTTTTGCTTTCAACTTCTTAAGAAATTGAGGAATCTTTGCCTTCCTTGTGTAAAAAAAAAAAGAACGAGAAAAAGAATAAAATCATACAGATTCTGCACACAGCAGTTGCAACTTGCCATACAAATACATTGTACATCTATCTGTCTTACATCCATCCATTTATCCTTGCTATCTGTGCACTCTTGATGTTGTTATTTTGAGCTGGATGCAGATAAAAAGGTTATCTAAAAGAACCAGCTCGGCTGTTTCTCAGACAAGCAGTCACCTTGCACCCTTAAAGACCTCAGACCTCCACTGATAACCCACCAGCAGCACCACCACTCCAGATACACTATCAGCCCGCAGAGCTCTACTCAAGACCTCCAGCAGAGACATACTCCATGTTGCATGCAAGGAAATATGTGATGGTCCTCAAGATAGAGATAATGTTGCTTTTGTTGTAATATCCTGCAGAGATTATAGTTGATATATAATTGTATTTATGGAGCACATTTGATTAAAGTGTAATCAAATGTGCTCCACAGCAAATGCATCATCAAGGAACAGTTACTGTGCAACTGCGTAGAAATGGAGACAGGTGCCGTGTTCTTCCAGGATTGAAACTTGGCTCTTCCTGAACAGAACTCCAAGGAAAAACAATGAAGTCTTGTTTTGATAGTTGATCCCTAATTGCAGAATCCAGAACTGTGACAGGGAGTCCAACCTACATTTGTATCCTTTCTATGTCATCAATGCAAAAAAGCGCCACGTTGATACACCATCAATTATCTGTGTACAAAAATAACAACTATGCCAGAATAACAGGAATATTGGATTCATACTGTAAAAAACAAAAAAAGTAAAGTAAAAGTTACGAGGAATTTCTTAACTCTTGTGAAGTGTTTTTACATTTTTGAATGATCTGGATTCAGATAGTTATTCCGTAACCGTTATAAAGACCAGTTTCTTTCGTTAACCGTAGGTCCAACACTCAGTGATGCATCCAACATTAATGATTTTAACTTTAGCTGCTAGCCCGTAATGCTATCTTCTACATGAGCCAGCAGGATTATTGTATTGTCGTATATATTTAATGTATGCTGGTTTAAGGTGCTCATCGTGGAATTCAAAGCATATCTATTGTCTCCACATGGCTCTTAACATAGCAACAGCTAAGCCGGCGGCTAGCAGCTAACGGTGCTAACAGCACGAAGTGCAAACAATGGCAACAGTGCTGACAGAGTAAACAGTGTTTACCTGCGGGGGGTGACTACACCGTTGGCTGAGACGGTGTCAGCGGTAACCGGCAGTGCAGAGCCGCAGTCATTAGCTAGTCAGTAGGACACAACAAAGAGACTCATGTGCACCAAAAATGTTGCACGGCCAGCCGGTTTATGTAAACAAAGCACAGAGAAACTGGGATTACAACACACAAAGAGCAACTTCAGTCTCTGCTCTGGACACCAACTCCACTACATCTTTACATTACCAATAGTTGTTTGCCGCGATAATGCTTTGAATCCAGTACATAGAACCTTTACCAAGTTCAGATAGATAATTACAGATAAATCATCATTTATCCATTCAAATGATGCTTCTCTCTGTCGCCGTCTCATGTATGCAAGATCAAACTACATTCAGTGTTGTTGATGCGTTTGTTCGCGTGCCCTTTTCTGTACCACCAGGCACATTACTATCAGTTTGGGTCTCTCTAAAACGACAGCGTCTCTGGCACATCAAATATTTATACTCCTTGACTTGTTCCAGGGCCATTGAATCGAATCGTTGAGAGAAACCCGCTCCTATTGCATGGTGTTCATAAGCATCAAGACTTAGACAGTGATGGAGTGGAGCAGTTGTTGTTCAATTGTCAGGTTCATAAACTAGTCTCTTATCTCTCCTCAATAAATAAATAAAACCCTGTTTGGTCTGAACCTCCACATCTACATACTGTATATCTACTGTACCGTAAATCTATATCCATGTCACATTGAAATGCTGCTGGAGCTCGTAGAGCTGCGCAAACAGTCTCTTTAATTCTTGAGGAAACTTTTTCAGTGGGTGTGGGTAAACTGCAGGAGTAGAGGGCAGTGGGGTGACGGCCCGAGAGGCCTTGCTTTTCCACCGCTGCAGCTTCTCCTTCGTTCCCACCACACTTTACATTCCCGAACATCTAACTCATCACCCCGAGCATACGTCAGTGTGCCCTGACTCACAATGCTGCTGCACACACAAACACACAGCAGCCTCACACAGAAAGATGCAGAAACAACTAACTTTTAGAGGACTTGGCAACAAGGCCATTTTTCTTTTCATGATCTGGTGACCTGTAGCAACATTTCCTTTTTCTACCACAGCACCAAACATCCAGGAAGTCTGCATCCAGCTTGCAACAACACCGAGCTAAGGGGTATTTTCATATGGTTATAAATGGGTTGTCAGAGCGCCTGTACATCTCTTGCTGCTCAGGGTAAAGTCAACAGCTCTGGGGGTCATTCATTAATCTGCAATGCCTGGGCTGACATGTGCAAAAGGGCCAGACTGCCTGTAACCTCTCACAATCAGTGATACCGATGGGACACAGAGAGAGAGCGAGAGAGAGAGAGGAAACACCGTCAGCCACCACTCCTAAGTCTCCTGCTCTTTCCATCTCGCCTTCTTTTTATCAACATTTGTTACGCTCTCGGTCACTGTTAGCCTACACCGTCATCCATCACAGTCTCCATTTCTGGCCTGTTCTATCCTATTTCAGATCCAGCAAAAAACAAAGCGCACGAAAACAAAAAACAGAAGAGATGGACGGTTTGAAAAAAAAAAAACGAAGCAAACATCAGCAAAGAGAAAAGAAGAAAAAGAAAACACAGTAGCCCCATCATAGCCACAATTTGCTATTTTAGAGAGGCTTGAAACCATGCTATCAGATATGGACGGTCACCTTGCCTTGGCATCACCTTTTCACTGAGCACCGCTGGGTTGAAGCAATGCAAACATCCAATATCTGCAGACAAATATCCTGCTCTATTCTATAAATTCTTAGCATATGCATGGGAGTTTTTGCCTTTTATGTCTTCGAATAGTCATCAACTGTAGGTATGATTTAGACCTTGGACACAAAGGTTGTCTAAACAGTCACACCATGAGGTCCACTACAGCTACTCTCAAGATTTAATCATCACATCTTTTTCAACATATGCTTTGTATGTCAAATCAAAGTAACTTAAGCTGCCAAATAGATGCATTCCATCATTAGTTAGTCAGTGTTCAAAATACCTAAATCGAAGCATGTAGCGACAAAAATAAAAGAACACTGTGCACCTACAACTGACCCTTTCAATTGGAGCCTCATTTCTCTCCTCTGCCGCTCTTTTTCCTGTTCTCTAGAAACTTTCCCTCAGCTGATTTTGCTCTGCTCCTGGTCAGATGTCCCTTGACCCCTCTTCCGTTGTCTGTCTCTCTTTCTCAATCTCACAGGCTGAATGTGAACTCACGGTGCCAAAAGCCAACAATGAGAAGTAACAGCCCCTACCCCTCTGTTTCCACCCATTGCAACATTTAGTGGTTGGGATAATAGCTTTTGGGAATTCGATGGGAATGTGCGTTCTGTTTTTTAAAACACGTAACAGATCCAGTTCAGAGAGGGGCTGGGGGGGGGGGGGGGGCGTTGGTGCTGGAGTAGCAGAGGCGAAGAGGAGGAGTGAGCGAGTCAGACATGGTCCTCAGCATGTTTCACACCGTCCACATCCAGCTGTGGTCCCGGCATTGTGTTCTCACCAGTCAGTTGGTTCCTCAAGTCACACAGCGCCAGGAAGTGGCCGTAGGAAAAGCCTTATTTTACCCACAGGGATAATAAGGCATTTAAATTAAAAGGAGCAATATGCGACATTCAGAGCATTATTTAAGCAGCATACAACTATTTTATATGTACAAGGTATAAGAGAGTACTGATGGTCACAGCTCTGCACGGTTCCCCCGCAGGTAGGCTACACACCGTTAGCCCTTTCTGCACATTTGACGTAGTTTACTGTTAGCACCGTTAGCTACGAGCCGCCAGCTCAGCCGTCGCCATGTTGAGAGTCATTGAGAGGCAATCGAAGCGTTCCCAATCTCATATTATGCACTCATGATGGGATCTACAGTTTATCATTTGTCCACCAAATTTATTTAGATCTCATTTAGATCTTAAAGCAGTGACTTAACATCACACTTGTGGTGTCTCTAACTGCCTATGACCCAATGACCCGACCTTCTCTTTGTAATGCAACCCCATGTAGGCTACTGCAGATGAAACCATATCCAGGACCTCGTAGCTACATTCAGCCTACCAGACTCATGTCTCCTTCTTCTTAGCGACATATTTCCTCTGAATAACGCTAAGAAAGTGCATAAAAGGACATGTAAGTGTGACTCCTTCCCCTTCCCATCCGTTGTTGGCGCCAATGGGAGCGGTCTGACCTATCTCACACTCCGAAGTAGCAAACGGATCCAGTCATCTTTTATTTGAACATGAAAAACAATGAGTCATCAAATCGCAAATATAAAACCGGTTGCAACTTCTTGGCCCGTGAGTGGAGGGGGTGCATTCCCAGAAAAGGCGAAAAAACACACAAGTCGGTTCTTTTTTATGAAACTGCGGTCAACATTTAGATAACGATGAGCTTTCTGGTCCAAAGAAATAAATAAATGAACTGAGGGGGAACATGGTTGGTTGAGAATCCATCATTATCATCAACCCTGAAAATATGCAACCGAAGCAGAACAGTAGAGGTGTCGGCTATCAATTAGAGGATGACACAACTCAATTCAGCACATAATGCCTTGAGGCCAAACATTGTCACATGTGTCGGGACATGTAAGTGCAGCAATGTTATGACACAGACAAATGAAGCGTTCTTGTCTGAAACAGTCGGCTGTTCTCAGACGAAAACAAAACTCTGACAAACAACTAAAAACAAAACTATACACTTTAAAAAAATATATAGCCTAAAGACCAAATCAATGAAACCCTCCGACTGCTTGTTTAAAAATGCAAAGCTGCGTCATGAACACAAAGCGAGCCATCTGCACAACGACACGCGTGGCTCTGACCTCTCTCGTGACCGAATGGAGAGGTAAGATCCCGCCCCACCGCGCTGGGGGGGGGGGGGGGTGAGAGCGAGACGGTCTAAAAGGAGGACGCCACAATGATGCAGTTCAGGACGCAGCACAAAGTGGATTTTTGGAGGCGAATACTTGCGTGATTGGAACATTGTATAAGGACGAGGAAGGAAAAAAACCGTGGACTTTTGACTTTACGCCGTAGATCATCCATTTTTGACACGAGAGCATATTTTGACACGAGCGCATCGTTACGCAGGAGAGAGAAGCGGGTCTTCCAAAGAACTTCAAATCTCACCAAAAACCACCGGGATGTTCAGATGAGAGCAGTAACTCCAACAGGTACGATACGTCACTGTAGATGAAGAATACTAGACTGTACTGTGGCAGACTTTATTTTGCAGAGTATTCAGGTCATTTCCAAATGATCACTCCTTCTAACTTTCAGTAACTTTTCCAAAACAGGAAAGTTGATCAGACCTCCAGGAGGAAACATATTTGTTTCAACTGAAATAGTGTGAAAGCGTCGCCAATCATTTTATTTTGATAATGAGAACAGCGTTTGTTTTTTACAGTGTTATTAATTTGGGCTACACACGAGTTTAATTTTCTAGAACCCTGTTCACCCAACTTCATAATTACATGTACCCTATCATTTAGGCAAGGTTGTAACGTCCTAAACTACAGCTGCTACTTCTTCTTGTATTTTTTTATTTGATCAATTTCTTCATATATCTGTTTTATATTGTTTAATATCTCATTTGCTATCTTGGCCAGGACACAATATCAGTAATGAACTTCCCTAGATACATTATTATGAATTAGGTAGGCCTAATATTTTACTGATTTGCTATTTTTTATGTTCTACACAACAATTTCTTTCATACTCTAGGAGTCCTACATTTTTGTTCTCCAGAATTATCCAAAATGATGTTGAATATAACTTTTAAAAATCAATCTGATCTCTTAACAGGTCCTTCACAGGATCCAACATGCCAGTTGTGACTCTGCCTGATTGAGCAGCCTCGCCTCACTCCGCTGTGCCCAGTGCTGTGGCGCCCTCTGCTGTGTGTGACAGAGGAAGGCCGGGAAGGACAGGCAGGATGGGGAACCGGCTGGAGGAGGGGATGAACGACGTCATCGTCAGCCACTACAACCACTCAGGAAAGTGGGACAAGCCTCGCAGCAGCGGGGCCTGTAAGATGGCCCTGCTGCTCTTCATCTGCGTGCTGATCGTTCTGGAGAACGTTACGGTCCTGCTCACTCTCTGGAGGAACAAGCGCTTCCACAGCCGCATGTACTTCCTCATTGGGAACCTGGCGCTGTCAGACCTGCTGGCCGGCGTGGCCTACGTGGTCAACATCTTCACCTCAGGAAGAAACACCTACTTCCTGACGCCGCTGCAGTGGCTGGCTAGAGAAGGGAGCATGTTTGTGGCCCTCAGCGCATCCACGTTCAGCCTCCTGGCAATTGGGATCGAGAGGCACATGACGATGGTGCGCCTGCGTCCGTGCGAGACAGCAGGTCGGGGGAGACTTCTTGGACTGCTGGTAGCTTGCTGGCTCGTGTCAGTGCTGCTCAGTGCCCTGCCCAGCCTGGGCTGGAACTGCCTGGACAACATGACCTCCTGCTCCACAGTGCTGCCGCTCTATGCTAAGAGTTATGTGGCCTTCTGCATCAGTGTGTTCAGCGCCCTGTTGGTGGCCATCATCATCCTCTACATCAGGATTTACCGCCTGGTGACCTCTAGCGGCCGCAGGGTGAGCAGCCGGCCTTCAGAGCGCTCGCTGGCCCTGCTGCGGACAGTGGTCATTGTTCTTGGAGTGTTTGTCATGTGCTGGACCCCCCTCTTCCTCCTGCTGCTGCTGGATGTTGGTTGCAGCCCAGATAAGTGCCCTGTGCTCTACCAGGTGGACTGGTTTATAGCTCTGGCCGTGCTCAACTCTGCCCTCAACCCTCTGATATACACTCTGTCCAGCAGGGAGATGAGGGCGGCTTTCTTCAGGCAGCTGTGCTGCTGTCAGACCAGCATGGAGCACACTGGGACTACCGTGGGGGGTAACCCCAACCTGGGCACGGTCATCCCCACAGTGGAGAACAGCAAGACCAGCGCAGGAGGGGGCAGCGGGGCTGGCAAGTCCACGCTGAATAGAGGGAAGGTTCCCACACCTATCAACGCTGACAACAAGCATGGAGATCCCTCAGCCACTGCGGTGCCCCATCCCTCCGGGCCTGCAGACCTGCTCTCAGCTGTGCTGGTGAAGGCGGGGGCGCTGCCGACCCGCAGCAAGTTCTGAGTGGAACATTAAGCACCTTAATGAGGCTTTGCAGTCACACAGAAGAAGACACAGAAATGAAAGTCCTGCTATCAGCCACTTTTTGTTTATGCACTATGGCCAGTGTAGCAATGGATTGGAATGATATTACTGCAGATGAGAGTACGATCAAAATCACTGAAAGCCACTATTTACAACAACTCAACAATATTATTCACGACACCAGAGTTACTGATATGTTGCGCTTGTCTTACACTATGATTAACGTTATGAAATACAACAGGACAGTTTCAGAGACATGGATTAAACCAAGCCCCAAATTTAATATATTGTCTTAATTCATGTCTGAAACCAGACTTGGTAATGCTTCAAAAAACAAATGTGTATAATTAACACTATTAGTGTCCGTCGATGCGTTTATTTTATTGTGTCATCACAAACAATGAAGATTAAATTGGGGCACTTTTTTTTTTTTGCACGTGCTATATGCAAGTACTCTTAAAGCACCTGCAGTTTCCATCACAACTTGATTTGGTAAAGTATTTATTTTCTGTGAAAACATTTGCCATCTTAATACTATTGGTATTCCTGTTCAAAATAGTGCGTGTGCATAGAAAACACCACGGTACTCGGACTTAGGTATTGATTTTTGTTATGATTTGAGATGCACTGGGAGAGCGAACAAGACCAGTCGTATGTTTATCAGACTAGCGGCCTCATTCGGCTGCGATACTCATTACACACACACACACACACCACAAATCAAAAGTGGTGGACGAATGAAAAACGACAGCAACATTGCTGTTATTAGATTCTTACCACTAGTGGGCAAGAGCGTAATGATTGTCCTCGCGGTGGCGCTACAGGATAAACTCTAATCAGCAGGGTTCCATATCTCGATGGTGGCCATTTTTGGACAATTCAGGCCCAGTTCTACATTAGCAGGACTGACTGATATTTAATCTGAGCTCTACTGTGTCAGCATCAACTGGACATTTTTGCTTCTGATCAGCTCATAGAAACCACTCGCACACGTCTACTAACCACTAGTGAATAAGAGTGTTGGATGTGAATTATTTAATGGCGGTAGACTGTAAATTACATTTCTGTCTAGGGTGGTGTAGTGCCTGATACCATTATATAGCAAATAAAATAAAATCCTATTGCCTTTTATGAGATTTCCCCCATGTGTCATGTTTTGATATTGAAGCAATCACCCCCTTCCTCTCAGCCATACTCGGCCTCTGTGTCGGTCCTCTGCAAACATTGTTAAGGTCGGCAGGAACACCAGACAGTTTGTCGGCACGTTTTTGCACCATATGAACCGCAGATCCGTCTGTAGTCACATAACAGCTGAAGTCATACATATATAAATGCACAAATGCTCCGATTTGTCAGTTTATCATGCGTTATTCAGACAGAAGAAGAGAAATGTCATGAGATTTAACCCGGCTGCACTCATTAAATATCCTAATGGGAAGCTGATTGATGCTCTCTCAATCCAGTTCATCAGTAGACCTGGGTCAGCCAGGGTTATGAATAATGCTGAGAAACTCTTGATATTTATTTCAAGCAAGGGTTTCCAGCTCCACGAGGTCAGATAGCTGTTAGTCATGAAAGAGCTTCCTGTTGTGAATAGTCTCCGATCTCTGTTTCAATTTAAAACTGAGGTTTTGTTACATTACAATTCAAACAGTGTGTACATGACGCTTTTTACGTGACCATTTAAAGGATGCGTTGAGATAAAAAAAAAAAGTGTTTGACGCGGCATCGTGGAAAGGGTTTGGTTGTCCAAGACCAGACAGGAGCTGACAGACTGTGCATTTCATACTCACCTGAACTGAAGGATGTGTCTCTGCGCTGCACCTCCGGATCTGATGGAAAAAGACAGCGAGGACGCAGTAACAGCCGCGCATTTCCAGCTTAAATGTCACTGGCTCCTTCTTGAATTAGCCGGGGATGACGGTGGCCTTATGCCATCTGGAACATGAGGAAATGACAAAATGTTGAGCTCCAGCATCATTTGTAGTCGGTGAATCCCTCTCTCCTTCTGCTCCTTTTTATCATTCTCACCATTCTGGTCCAACTTGTTCATATTTCCTCATTAGATTTAGTTTGATTCAAATGTCTTTGTTGTCAAAAAAATCTGTTTGGAGCAGTAAGGAAAACAACGTCCACACAAGTGAATAAGATAAAGAACATTGGACCTTTTCATCGTCAGTAATTTAGATAACCGGGTGAACATACAACGTACAGATTTACTCCACAAAGGACAGATGCATTGTTGCAGTTTCAGCAGAAGTATGAGGTTTCTGGAAGCGTCGGCTAATAAATACCAGGTGTGCCAGCTAATTGCTCAGTGGCATCAATTAGATAACTAAGCTGTATACCTGGGAAATACAAAGTCAGAAGGTCTTCGTCTCGAGCCAAAAAACTTGTGGCATGGAATGTATTCCCGAAATAGATAATAGAGAAGGGCGTGATAAAATCGCGTGTGGAAAAACCTTCCAATAACAACATAGACAGACTGTTGTTCAAAAATATGGATCCAACTCCCTGGAAAAATTGAAGAAAAAAATCCAAATGCTGGAAAGATCGACCAAAAATGAGGAACCAAAGAAGTAAAGTTCAGAATAATAATACGATTTCAGGTTTCATATCGAACGTATTGAAAAGTTCAGTTGTGTATCAGCTCAAATGTCCCTAATGGTGATTACATACAACTGAATTGTGCTCAATTTACAGATTAAACAAACGCATGAGGATATGAAACGGTGCTAAGTTATTAATATCTAACACCACGTGATGAATTCAAACTAGCTCGGTGTAATCTAAACAACTCTCAATGTCATGGCGAAATATTTAGCAGATTTTGACAATGTGGATGTGATGCAAGATTTCAGAACGCGACTTCTCCTGGAGCAGGACTTGGTTCGACACAATAACAAACAGACTGGATTAAGCTAAAGGTAAAGAGAAAGGGTTTTATTCCTCCATGGGGTCCTTTCCATACCGTTCTTAGACATGTTGAGAACAGCCTCAGCCTCTCAGTGGCAATAACAAGCGATTTTAGTGGACGTTCCCTCAATATTGGACACAATTTTAAAATTGTTGTCTCCGTTTGACACTTAGACACAAAAACATGGCGAAATAGGGTCCAGGTTAAAAAATACCAACCTTTGAGGGGAAAAATAGTCACACAGTGAAGATGAGCAGGAAAGACCCAACTGTTCTCATCCACAGACTCAGTGTCATCATCCTTTCAATCTTTATCTCAGAAAACAAGCTCAAACATGTTCAGAGATTGATGGATTCCCTTTCATTTTAATCTTTTTCGTGTCCTCAAATTCCAGAAGATGAGAGATTCAATTTGTCCAAACACCATTCAATGGTTGCATGTGCTAACTGGGTCAAACACCTTAATAAATCATGTTAACCAAATAGCCGTCACCAGTCTTCTTTGAGGATTTAGACATGGTGGATTTGTGTCATTCTCTGTGCACAATGCCTATTTGCATATGACTGATGTGAACACGACAGAGGACAAGAGAATCACACCACCCCCTGTCCTCATGATCCTGGTTTTATACCGTGAGGAAATGGGCATGCATGCGCATGTGTGTGTGTGTGTGTGTGTGCATTTGCATGTGACACAGAGACGCGTGTGTAAGCATCCTCGAGTGTTTTTGAGAGAAAGAACAAAGACTCCATCTGGTCCGAGCTACTGAATGTGCCAGTATGAAACGCTTCTCTCATTCTCAAGTCCTCTTTTTGAAGCAGCGTGTAGGTGGAGTGGGGCCAGGCGGTGATCGGCGAGGGCTCCCGTTGGAGGTGCTCGCTCATGCAGGGAGCCCCCAGCTGAAGCGATTCTCTCCTCTACAGCTGAGTTGCACCCACAGTCATGTGGCATGTGGTGATTCTCCTCCGCTACCTTCACCTCCACAGCTGCGTAATTACTTGTGCAACAACCAGAGTGAAGACTCAGGCAGACTTTGGTGATAAGCTCCCCGGGATCAGAGGGCTTCATCCAGGGAGCAGCTGGGAAGAAGCTGGGGGGGGGGGGGAGAGCGAAGGCAAAGGTCACTTGGTGGGAGGATATCTGAAGGAGCTGGCTGAGACTTGGATTGGTGGACACAGCATCCCCCTCAACACCCCACAGCCATTCATCTCCTGTAGTCAAGACTCCGGTTGAGTTTCAGAAGCAATACCAAAGTAGAAAAAGAAAGAATGTTTTCTGACAGTTTCTATTTTCTTTCTCCTGAAGCAACAACATATGCCTCCTTTCTAGGACGTCTTATTAAATAGGAGTCGAATGTGTGCCTTGTAGGGCTGCAGCTAACATTTGCTTTTACAACTGATTCATCTCTTTGATTAATTGCTTGTCCTCTAAAATATCAGAAAATAGTGATAAAGCTCCATCTCAATTTTCCCACAGCCCACGGTGGTTTTCAAATTGCTTTTTTTTTTGGTCTAAGATACAAGCAGTTAATATATAAACATGGAAAACAGCCTCACATTTGAGAAGCGGGAACCAGCAACCACCGAAATGATTAATTGATTGTCAAAATTGTTGTCACTTATTTTTCTCTTCATTGAGTAATTGATAAATCAACTCCATTTAAAAAAGTATATTTTTCATGTGAGAATAATTTCAGTGTTTCTCTGGAGGACAGGAAAGCCATTGTGCAGTCAACCATCATGTCTCGTGCTGCTCATTGCACCTTAAAAGTGCTCAATACGAACTTCAGAGCATATCCATTGCTTCCACACGGCTCTCAACATGGCGACAGCTGAGCCGGCAGCTAACGGTGCTAACGACACAAACAGCCCGATGACGAGTTAAGTGTTTATGAAGGAGGCACGAATCCCAGGACCGGGACACATACCGTATGAGACAATACTGACCCTGAGAAGACTGCTCTTCAGTACTTCACACAATACATTGAATGAAGCTGAAGATCACTTAATTTCAACTGCTTAATCTCCGCTCCATTTCTTCTTCTGCACTCAGGACAAAAGAGTAGCATACCCGATTAAATGAAGTGTAACTGTATTCGCCAGTCTATGCACGCGGCCTTTCATTGCCATCCTACCATAACAGATAGGTGGCAGGAGTGGATAAGCAATCTATGCCAAAGTCAATACCACCCCCCCCCCCCAAAACAGCAGCTGCTTTCTCTCCAAACCCTCTGTGATTGCGGTCCTCTGGTGGGGCCTGACGGCATGCACACACCTGCTCACTGCTGACCTCCAATCTCCTTCCCCCACACCCGCAACTGCTGGGATTAGCGTGTCTGTGATAGGGGCTAAGTGAGGAGGACGGCAGCCTTCTAGTGTGACACGAGTGTCCCGTTGCTCACTTGTGGCATTGAGCGCGGGTGCACAGCTGGCTGATTCCTTGCCTCTGTGCATGCCAGCAGCCTGGAGTGTTTGTGTGTCGTGTAAAAAGAGCAACGGGCAGGCGGAGACACCCATGAAAGACTTCAAGTGTGAAACTCATGCGAGAGCCTCGGACAACTTGGTTTCAAATCTTACTCGGCACAAAATAATGAGCAACAAATGGGTCTCTCACAAGTCCCCCAACTTCGTGGAGGTGCAGTGCTAGATTGCTGTAAAACCCATTTAACAGAAGTCCCCTTTGTTCCATCTCATGTAACCTTTAACCTCCCTCTTGAGATCAAAATGTATTTTTGATGAGAGCTCTGGGCAAAATGGCAAAATTTTGTTGTGAAATGTTGAATGACTTATTTCTAAAATGTCTTTTTTTTTTAAAATTTTAAAAAATTGTTTTACTTCCTAATTTGTTTGCTAATTTGTTTGTTTTTTTAGTGTCCCTGTAAGACATGCCAGCGTGTCGGCGATCCATCATGCGAAACACCAGGACCCTGAAACTGAAGGACCTAAATAGAATTCGGCCACAATTCACTGTATCATTTACACCCGTGCTTTTTGACACTGCAACATGTTAAAATCTCTTCTGTGAAACCGGTATCAAACTATGAATAAAATAATTTTAGGCCAAGCATGCGTGTGTGCATGTTATGTGGTTTCCGAACATGTACTCTGGCTCTGCGTTGTTCACAGGTGTTCATTCCTCCAAGCATGTCTGATGGATTAACAGCTGCAGTCACCACCAAACCGGTGGCACCGCCCAGATCTGACATTACACACATTGTGACATGACAGCTGCACGCACACACACACACACACACACACAAGACAGTCTACACACACCAAAATCATGGTATAACGCTGTGAGGACGTTGCCATTTGTTCCAAACTAAACAAATGCCCAATAAGAATAGAGCTTTAGATTAGGTATCCTTCAGTCTACTAGAAATGAGCCAAGGGACATTATGAAATACTGGAAAAAAAAAGAAGCAGAGACAAGGTAAGCGCTACACAAAAGCCAGAGAAATGAGTGAGATATGTTTGATTTTTACATGCCGCACTGCCACAGTCGTTAATATTCATATCCCTCCCCAGGGAGCCTTGTTTGAAAAATGGGACTATAGCAGCCCCCCCCCCCCCCTCCATGTCACCGTCTCTCTCTCTACACACAAACACACACTTGTTTGGAGTCTCATTGGGGAAGTACAGCCAGGCAGCGTCTCCTCCCTCCCTTTTTTTTTTTTTTCTTCCTTCGCTTCTCCCCAACAGAGTGATCCAGCTCGTCTCTCTCCGTCACGCGGGTAATCAGCCTCTGCTATTTCATTTGGCTCAGTAATGAAAGCAATCCCAGTGTTTTTCACTGCAGCGCAGCCCAAATAATGAGGGCTGCTTCCCCCCCCCCCCCTCAGCCACACCTCACCCCCCCCAGTCCTCACCCTCTCCCTCCCAACCCTGCTGTCAGTGGATGAGGGAAAGCAAATGTGCGTGCATTTTGAGTGTGTGGAGCACGCGATCTTGCCAAGTCCTTTGTGCCTCTCTTCCTTCTTTCTGGGTGAGTCTAATGAGTGTATTGCATAAAAACAGGAATATTTTGCAAGTCTTTTCTTTTTGAATCAAAGACAAGAAGAGTTTCCTTCTCAAATTGCTTTTGAGGCGTAAAGTGGTGGAAAAAAAAATACACAGTATTGCACAAGAAATGAGAGAAAGCCTTACACCAGTCTGAAAATGAACATGATTGGGTGTCGCAGAATTTGGTTTTTCAGACAACTCATCTCCGAGCCCCTGCTGCCCCCCAGGTTGGGAACCACTGACCTACATGTAGAATCAACACTGTGCATACAGATGAGATGCTTCAACACAGCAGGTAAATTATACATCCCGTCATCTTTTTAATAGTGACAGAAACTGACCATAATAATAATAATTATTATTATTATTATTATTAATACAACCCAGTCAATTTTGGATAAAGAAGAAATGATGAAAATATTTTTTCCATTTGTCATTTTCCAATGTTCATGAAGTGTTTGGAGGAAGTTGGATCTCCTCTAAAATCAGTGTTTGCCACAAAATGCTGCAACCAGGCAGCAGACCCGGGAACCCATTCCAGATGGCAAGCATGTAACGCAAACACAACTCACCAACGAGCATGTAAGGACTCAGCCGAGTGAAACATACGCTCAAATATGTAGAAAGTGCGAGAACGCGGCCGACAGTCACAAAGTTTGAGAGTTGTGCTTCCTGCATCTCAGCCTACAAGCTTAACTTTAAGTCAGTGAGAAGACAATGACAGCAGTGACAGGTTGCCTTTTTATTTTTTTACAAACCCAGCATTGTCTAACAAACGAAAGGCAAGCAACCGACAAAGAGCTCCAGGTCAGCGAGGGCAACACAAGCGCCAATACAACGTCTCTGTTGCTCAGGAGGAACTCACAGCAACATGGAGATGTGTCCAGCAAATCCTCAACGTACAGCAGCACGACAGTGCAGAGCAGACTGGGTGAAGACTAGCAGGTGCGGCTTTGTGTAGAAAAGCATCCGAAATAGAACTGCTGTTGGTAAAAACCTTATATCTTTGAAAATAGCTTCTTTTTTTTTCGTGAAAAATGTAATTTTCCAACATTTACATACGACAGGGTCTCCCAAGCCCGAGGATGACAATTTAATGAAAGATCAGCTAAATATGACGAGTGAGGTTTTCACCTTACAACAGCAATATTTTTTACCAGTGTCAATGAGGTGTTTTATGTGGAACAGCAGTAATTAAATGTACATTTCTCATAAACTGGGGCATCAGTACATTCAGACTTTCTCCCAGCTCCAGCTCGGCGAACTTCTTCTGCATTTCAGTCAGCTGTGAAAGACGTGTAATAAAGTTCAGTTCAGTAAGGAAACGAGAGAGAAGTTACAGCAAAGGCTGCCTCAAGTTCAGGTGTTGCATTTCATGTCAATCGATCCCCTGGATGTTAGAGACACTTGGCGCAAGTACAACAGCAGTGGTGGGCGAGGGCATTAGCCCACGGCGTGTTGAACCATCAAAAGTAGTCCCGTTCTCTCTTCTTGTAGTTCCAGTCCAGCAAGAAGAGAGAGCGGTTCACTCCGCTGGGAAGATCCCATCAAACATTCAAGCGTCACGTGTCCGATCACAACGACGTCCCGGAGGTCCCGGAGGGGCGTCAGAGTGTCTGCACCAGCACGGGGAACAGCAAAGACAGATGCTCGGCGCCTCGGATCGGGAGTTTGTGCGTGGTGTAGAAGTGGATGACTTCTGGGATGGTCTCGAAGGGAGGGCTGTTCTGTCCCAGCACGTATTTGCCGTCTTTATACTGAGTGAACTTCATGTGCATGAAACCCTGGCAGCTCCTGTGGGGAGAAAACAGGAAGAAAGGGTTTATAATGGAAGGAGACAAGAGGAACAAGAGCGGGAGAGATGGAATATGGAAGTGAGAGAGGAGTGGCGGGAGAGGGATGACATGAAATGTGGGGCACATAAACGTCAGACATTTTGTCACATAATGACACACTGGAAATGACAGCCCGGATTTATGTTCACGTCTTTTTTGTTTTCTGCACTCGGAGGACATGATTCCAACCAAGATTTAACACCATGTCACAAATTAGGAAGGCCGGGACATTGTGATGGATGAATGAGTGGTGTAACAGCTCGGGGGGGGGGGGGGGGGGGGGGGGGGGGGGAGAGACAAAAGCCAGAGGGAGAGAGACGAACGCTGGACTGTGAAAGCGGCTTAGCCGAGAGAAGCACGCTGGCTTCCTCCCTTTAAGTGATATTCAGCCACGACAGGACTTCCCCTTTAAGAGCCAGCCAGTCATGATGTACGTCTAATTATAGAAGCAGAGGGAAAGAGGACGCTTGAAGTCGGTCCCCATAATTGTCATTGTTCTAGTCAACCAAATTAAATTTTATAGAGAAGTTAAACTCTCCAAAAAACACTCGCTGTGACTACAAACAGACAAACATGTTGTGATTTGTTCCACTGGCCTCAAGAGCCAGACGCTTCATCACTCGGAGTTGACGGCACGCTTTCATCCGGTCCAGTTTGTTTCCTGGACTCTTTGCACCTCATGATACATTAGAACGTACGAGAGCACCTCCATAAATATTCGTGCTGGTTGAATTCTGGCAGGCCTGTCTGTTTCAGTGCAGACTCACTTTTCATGTTCTTCATCTCGTCTCCAGTGAACAACCATCATCATTCCTCCCGTTGTCCACGTTACTATCAGACCTTACATGAGGTGAGGTTGACTTTTTCCAAGGCTAGCTGCATTATTTCACACAGTTTAGCTGTTATTACACAAGCCGTCCTTGCTGTCATCACAAAGGTAGAGTCAGCAAACCAGTCACAACACCCTGATGAAGACCAACCTACTGTTTCTTTCCAGTCCAGACACAGACATGACTGAGAGACATAAAAGCTCAATTTAAATATATTACAACTTAGGCCTTAATACTGTCGTTTTGGTGGCTGTTTCTATCTGTCATTTTTTTGAATACACACACAAGCTTTCAGTCTTCTCTCCAGGCATACCAGACAAACAGAATGCAAGGGCACTCAAGTATACATTCCAGTAAATGGCCCTGATGCAAAATACCTGACACAAGATAACACTCGAGGGTATTGTCGTCTCTTGGCATGTGCAGACTACAGAACAAGGGGTAGATTCGTGTCAGACAGTGGAATGAAAGGAACGTGAAAGTAGGTCAAAGCCTTTAACGTGTGATGGAGTTATGACTACATATGAGTTTGGGTAATAGTTCGGGCTTTTTTTAACCATCTTCTCTTCCAAATTCATTTCGCTGATCAGGCGCTTACTTGAAAACCTGTGTGATCATCAGATTGCTCTTGTTTCTTGCCACCTCAGACTTCTTTTTGGTGTTGTTCAGTTCCTCGATACCAGCAATTAACTGTTATTACTGGTTAGATGGCCAAAACTAAGACAATAAAGGCCGTATGAAACTAAAGTTTCCCTTTAAGCCGATTAGAGATCTAAGCGGCTTCGAGTCTTTACAGATGGGGCAATGAAGGATAGTCCCACATTCTAACCAAGCAAAAGAACCAGCGCCAGCTGGGAAACCATTGCCAGGAGTGACCTTGTTGCTTGAGCAAGTGTGCGTGTGTGTGTGCTTGTCAAACCCACTCTACTCTTGTAAATGAGTAATGCATGAGCTTGTTTATATGTCACCTCCCCTTACTTCCCTCCCGGATTCCCTTCTTGTGTGGCCCACAGAAGGTAATTCATATTCATTAGTGATTACGGCGAGGATGATGTGTGCACTCAAGTGTGCTCAACCTGCCTGATTACCACTTAGAAGGCCCGCTGGGGCCACATAGGAAGGCCCCAGAGAGGGGCCAAGGATGGGCTGAGGACAGCGGGATGATGGGAGGGCGGTGTGAGGCCGGGACAATGGATCGCGGTCGTAATTACAAGGGAGAGATTTGACCAGATCAGCAGTATTGTGCCCTGCAAATGAGTATCGGGAGCAGAATCAGTGCGGCAGTGATCTTGAGTGGGGGTGATGGTGGAAGGGAGACAGAGGAGGGAGAGACAGATTGAGACTGCGATATGAGATCGCTAGCTCATATCGCATAAATTAAATTGTAACACTGTTTAGTGGAGAACGATACTGAAGGTGCACAGGTGTTTGCTTAGCTTGTTGTGGTATGTCAGTCAGTGTAGGGGTGTGTGTGTGTGTGTGTGTGTGTGTGTGTGTGTGTGTGTGTCTTACCGTAGGGACAGGGAGTAGTCAGTGCGGTTGGTCTGACTATTTCTGACCAGGTAGCTACATTCTTTACACAGCGTTAGCAGAGACTCTGCCTCCGAACGCGACAGCGAACCGTGGTACCATCTGATGAACAGAACACACACACGCACACACACACACACACACACACACACACACACACACACACACACACACACACACAGTTAAGTGTGATTGCAACACATATTTTCACACCTTTTGCTGCTGGATGTCACTGGCATCGAAACTCTGTAGTTGTTATTTTATCGATTTGAATCCAAAAGATGATAATCAAGTGAGAGGTAATTATTAGTCGTATGAATGTTTCTAGAGATTAAGATTCAAGATTTCTAGGGAGAAAAATGAATACCAAATAAAAAAGAAACAACTTCTCTAGTCTCATTTTTCACAGCTGGGCATTTTCAGTTACAGCGGTAACACCATGGTGGAGAGCGTTCTCGCATCTGCGCTGACACACACTGCGAACTGTCGTTCCATCAGCACATGGTCTTCAACATTGTAGCCAAACAACACTTCTAACAAGACGCAGAGTCTACAACCATGCTAGCATCCGCTGAAGCTTGCAGCAGCTAAATGCTCACAAAAGTATGCCAACGTGCTCACAATGACAATGCTAACATGCAGATGCTAAGCAGCAGGTGTTTACCACGTTCACCAACTTAGCTTAGCATTAAGCATGCTAACATTTGCTAATTAACAATAAAAACAAAGAAATGGCATTGGATGAGTATCTCTGCCAAATCTTATGGCAATCTCTGCCATAGTTTTGGAAATTTCACGAAAAACTACAAATGCCAACCTCGTGGTGGCGCTAAAGGAAGAATAAGGGAATCGCCTCTGGGGACCAGGAATGTCTGTACAAAATATCATGGCAATTTATCCAGTGTTGTAAAGATACTTCAGTCCGGACCAAAGTTGTGAGCCAACAAACCAACTGACCAAATTGCCATCCACAGAGCCTTTCCTGTATTGTGGCTGTAAATACACTCACAAAAAATGATACAATAATATAAAGCACTGTTTGGGATAAACACAGCCAGTAAGTAACACAATTAGATATTCTTAGCCATGACTTGGTGAGGTGTACTGAACGCTACAGGTCGACAGTGATGCGGTTTCTGTTTAAAGCAGATCTAAAGGAAACAAAAAGCTCAAAACAGCCTCTAAGACAGGGATTCCCAAAGTGGGGTGCGCGAGCTGCCTCTAGGGGGTGCGCGAGAGGAAAAGTGTAATGGCGGTCTGATGGTGTAATAATATTAAATATAAAAAAATAATGTAATTTTAATTTAAAAACTGTCAGGTGGGACATCTGAAGCTATCAGTCGTAAAAGAGGAGAGGGACAGAGAGAGAGAGAGGAATCGGAGGCGAGGGGAACGGAGAGGTGCAGCACAGACAAATCTGGAGGTGAAAAAGAGGAAACGAGAGAGCATCAGACTGGGGAAAAAAAAGAGGAAATATGATGAAAAGTATCTGTGTCTGGGCTTCACTTGGATTGGCAACGCAGATTGCCCAAAGCCACAGTGCGTGGTGTGCAGTGAGGTTCTGGCTAACAGTCTGAAGCTCTTATTTACGTCGCCACCTGAACACCAAGCATGCCAGTGCAAGTCAAAAGCCCCTTACATTGTTTATATCCAAATTGGAGGAGTTACAAAACAGCCAAAAACAACTGCAGTCTCATTCATGTGTTGGTCTATAAATGACGCACTACGGGCTTCATATCTGGTTACAGAATAGCGAGAAAGGGGCTACCGCACACAATCGCCGAAGACGTGAGCTTGCCAGCTGCCAGAGAGATGGTGGAATGTATGATTGGGGAGAAAGAAGCAAAAATGTTGGACATGATCCCGGTGTCCAACAACACTGTGTCGCGCCGCATCGATGCTTTGTCCGAAGACATCCTGGCTACATTAGTCGCTCATTAATTGTAAATTAAATGTGATCATCTGCCTCTGAGCCTGTGCGTGTGTCCTCGCATCCGTATTGCTCTTTAAAAGTGACGCCTTGTGTCACTGAAAGTTATTGAAACTTTGTTGCAGTGTTTCAGGGCGTTTTCACACCTTCAGTTCGTTTGCTTTGTTGCAGTTGCTCCTTTGTTCGGTTTGTGTTCACACTGCAACATTTAACAGCGGACTAAATCTTGTAAACAAATGCCACGCGCGAGCAAACTGTTCTCTCATTGGTCCGATTCTTATGCGGCTATGAAGGCTTAAAAGGCTCTGTTGCTTCTTTTTTTTTTTTTATTAAGGGGGGGGGGGTGCGCGAACCCAGTCGGGATGTAGAAGGGGGTGCGCGGCCTAAAAAGTTTGGGAACCGCTGCTCTAAGACATCATCAGGGAGTAATGGGGCGTAGTAATCAACTGCCATCCTTAAGTGAATCTGTGCACATGTATCCGTTTGTGAGCACAACACTGTGTGCGCACGTGCTTAAGGGGTGTCATGTGCTTGGATTTCATTAGTAAAACGGCCTTTTATGAGCACAGAAACAGCACATGAATTACACCAATGATGTCTGAAACTACAAGACCAAAGTAAATGTTTCCTTTTAATGTTCCGACTTAATTAGTTCTCATTCTAACCTTTCGCAGTTCTGCAAGTTCTCACCGCTGCTGCTTAGCCTAAACACATAACTGCTTCTTTTGAACGTGTCCGTGCCCTTAATAGATCAAAGCGGTGCAATAAAATTCAGTTTTTTATTTATTTGTGGGATGTACAACCCCTTTCCCCCTGAAATATTCAAAATCCGTCAAACAACAACGTTTGATAACGTATGAGCATGGCAACCATGCAGAGACACTTACAGCCTGCAGAGATGAATAGTTTATGCTAATTGTGTTTACATGTACAAATAATTGCATAATTTATATTTGTTTGATGCATTTAAACATCAGAACTCAGAATAACGCTCCAGACAACATGCCTGCTTTAATCTTATGTTTCTGTGATGCGTCTTATTCTTTACAGTCCTTTGATTGCCACATGTGTAACTATTGCACAGCATTGTGGGTACAATTTGCAGCTGATGGGAACTGTATGATCAGTACTATTAATCTTTCTTCATCCTGAATTATATTCAAGGTAATTAAATGTATGACAACAAAGACAATCATTAATTATCAAAAGCCTCTTAATTTGATGAACCCTTAATTGGAGTGTGTGGCGTATCTACACCCTCAGACACCTTCATGTGTTAATGTAGCTCCTGTGGGTGTAACAGAAGACTGCGTACATACACCTGCTTCTCCAGAGGCAGAGTAGGGTCCACTCTCTCCCCCACCATGGTGAGGCCTTCCTGCGGCATGCGAAACTTCATCCCCCCTCCCGCCAGCGGGCTGGACCTGGGCCCCGGCGGACGCAACCTCTCTGTGGGCGACGAGGAGCGGTCCCACTCTGCGCCATCAAACTGCACTGTTGGCAGACGGGGGGCAGAAAAAGTGAGTCCGAGTATTTACACAGTGCTGTGATCAAAGGGGATTAAACCTCACAGGCAGATTTGGGTAAACACCAGACATCCGGCTATTGCAAAACCACGCATGCAGCAGAGAGACCTCTCGTGGATGAGTCAACGTAGAGGACAGCAGGCCTGACAGACTGCAAAACTATCAGCGTCATCACAATTACCGGCAGCAACATTTTTATGAGTCACCGAGGGCAGATAAGAGACAGGAAGTTGGCGTCTTCCCTGCTTGGCTCTGTTGCAAGTCTTTGTCTTCCACTAGGCTACGCTGCAGATTACTTAATGTTGACGATACCGATTCCATTCTGGAGCAAATTACGTGTACAGACCAAAGTGTTATTTACCCCTTCTGCGCCTGATTTTGGTGAAATTCAATCTGCAGAACTTGTAATTAAACATTAAGTGTACCGTAGCACTTCGAAGTACCTTAAAATGAACAAGGCAGACATCTCAACTTAGAGGGAGCTTTTCATGCGTGGTTGATGCAAGAGGGGAATGTGGTAATTTAAGAAGGGAGAGCTTTAAACCCCCCAGAAAACGGACAACACAACAAACGCAACAGGCAGGGACAAATGCAAGGTGGTGCAGATGTAGGACAACAGCTGGGTCATGAAGGACAGGGTGACTGCATACGCGCGTGTTGGCGGTGACAAAGGGAGGCCGTAAAGGGGGAGGGTTGTGTTCAGGGTGAGAGGTCACCTGGCTCTCTGACTGGGGGCTCCTCCTCCAGCTGACCCACCGGGGCGGGCCAAGGCAACTCCGACAAGTCCCTCATTTCTAATAGAGGGAAGGGGAGCGGGGAGGAGGCGAGAGAAGAGAAAAAGGGAGCGACGGAGTGAGAAAACAGCAGATGGGCTCGAACAAAGTAACGATGGGAGGATGTGTGAGAGAAGTGGTGGTGATTAAAGATGCAAGACTGAAATCAGGTGCAAGATTTGAATGTGAGGAGGCGAGAGTGAGCAAGAAGTGAGATGTGGAAGCCCTGTTGAGAGGGTGCATGTGTGATTGCATGACAGATGTGGTGTGTAATCAACTATACCTCCTGGCACGAAGAAAGGGAATAAACTCTCCTGTCTCTTTGCTTCATCACACTTGTGGGAAAAACCATCTTCAGACCCTTTATTTACATCATTTGATCATGCGTGAAAAGACTGAAGAATGCAAAGAAGATAAAAGCAGAGAGGCCATGAGACGTCAGAGGCTGCATTATTTAGAGTCATTTGAACAAATCCACTTTAAGAAACTGTCTCGTAGCAGTAGATGCAATGAAAACAAAGCGTGACTTTATGTGCACTGCAACCCACAGAGCAGCGAGACAGAGGAAAAGCAGAGCGCGGGGGCAGAATAATGCTCCATTCACTGTCCTACCAACAGTAGCAGAGCGGCAGAAGGTTCACAAAACTGAAAATAGCTCATTATCTACCGTGGCAGGCAACCATGTACTTTAACAGTCATTACTGCAGCCTCACACACACACACACAGTCGCATTATGCGATTTGCCAGTTCCACACAGTGCATTCGGCTCCTGCTCACAGCGAAAACGGATTACAAAACAAATAAAAGGAAAAGTGGGGTGACGTCTTAATGAGCAGACAAATCCAAAGACCCCCCAGGCCGGCGACATCAAAGGCCATTTGAAAAGGCGTTTGGCGAGAGACCCAAGCTGTACATACATGCCCCTCTCCCTCCCTGGTTAATTATTGAGCAGGCAGACACACTGCGCCACTTTCTCTGGCTCTCAGGTGAATTATTGATGCATGGCGCAGCACAATGGCCCCATCTGGAGCAGCCCGCACCTGCGCTGAAGCCAGGATTAAAGTGTGGCCTGGCACCCCTCAATAGCAGACATGCCCGGACACAAACACACCAGACACCTCGAAACACCAGCGCTGCCACACTGCCGCCTGTCCGCTCGCCACCACATCACATTTCACGCCTCTAATTTTCAAGTGAAACTGAGAGTCACCGATTGGAAAGATAGAAGAAGCACACAATAGCAAGCGAAGGGTAACAAGAAAGGAGAGAGAGGCAGAAAAATAGAGACAGCCAAGACAATTTATTACGACTGTGCTCAGCCATCTGAGTGACAGATAAGCTGGGGTAGTGCTGTTGCACAGACGGAGGGGGAAATTCTATCAAGATTCCTTTTCTTTGATTCTTAGGTGGCTGCTGTCCCTCTTAAGGAATCATTCTGTTTGGTGTTCTTGAATATTGAACCTTGAAAGTTGTATTTTGCTTTGCCAAAAAAATAAGAGGCGAGATGATTTCAATTGATCCCCAGGCTTATCCCAATTGCCTTTTTTGGCTTTGGAAAACGGATATTTCTAACTATACACTTGTTTCTGGCATCCGTTTCATTTATCTAATAAACTGTAAGGCAGACCACTCAACTACCTGAGTTTCAAACCCGTTTTTTGGGGGTTTGGGTTTTGGAAGTTCTCTTGTCATAACAACATTCAATGTCAAATCACGGCCTGATTGGATAAGTAGAATCACAACCAGTAGATGACTGGATCCTTAGGTCCTTGATACAAACCTTGATATATAAAAAATAAATAAATAAAAAAGGTGCAGTCAGCAATTTTGTCAAAGTCAGCGCATATCTCCTCACAGTCCGCGAGCTTTCCATTCGGTGTGTGTGAAGGGGGGGGGGGGGGGGGGGGGGGGGAAATGGTGTAAACAGCCCCGGCTCTGTAAATAGGCAACAAAATAAGTATCTCGAACCGAGCTCCACAACAATGTTCCAGCCAATCAGCAACAGGGGAAAGGTCATGGGTGTATAAAGAGAAAGGCAACACAATACAAAATATATTAAGAGTATTTGTGTGGCACAAATATCAACAATCAAGAATTGCTGACTCCACCTTTCAGACTTCTCAAATATCAAAATAATAATCACGAAAATGTAAAAGTGACCAACAAACAAAACAGAACTAATCAGACCCATAACAGATGTTTGTGTCTCTGCGGCTCAATGTCTGCTTTACGGTGCGGCTACAACTGACGGGTCGCGACCACGGCGATGTCCGCTCCGAGAGTTGTACGTGTTTTTCGTCTTACGTAAAACGTAAAGCCTTCCCCAGTGAGTCTTCAGAATGTGAAAGTTCATTTTAACATTTTGGTAGTCAAAAAAAAAAAGTCTTGTTCAGCACAGAACTGAGCTCCACCCTCTTGTGTCACATCTGGTTGCAAAACAAAAATCACTGTAGTCCACAAACCAATGGGTATTAGAGGGACAATGTCAACTTCTTACATACAGTCTATGGTTCAGTCAGACCTCTCTGGATATGCAAGGCTAGATTTAGGGTAACCCACGTAACCCTGCAGGCTCCACCATGATAACTGGGACTAGTGTCTTTCTTTTATCCGGGAGAATTGGCCGCTCTCTCTACTGCAAAAGGCTGAACATACACACAAACAAACCTTGCCACAACTCCTCACTGGGATAACAAAAGGCTGAATACCAAGCTAACACACACACACACACGACATGTCACTCATTCACTAAAAGGGAACATCTGGCTTCCATTCACTTCCAATGGGAACCTGTGGATCTCATAGATAGCGGGCTGTTACAAGACAATGAGAAGCACTAATGGTTTACGGACAAAAGCACACTCATCAGCGCTCACAGCCTCGGCTCATGATTTGTGCTTAAAATCGACTCCACAGTAGTCATTATATATGCTTAAACAAAAGGAGTGCCCCCCCCCCCCCCCCATCAGTTCTGTTTCCCATCTTACCCCAGCTGAAGAAACAGGCTACAGCGATTCAGCAATCTTTGGTCTGCCAAAAATCCCACATGTGCTGGTGCCTCTTCTACCTGCTAGCAATTACCCGAAATAATGTGAGGGGGCGGGAACGACCAGACCTTTCAGTGTTGCACACAGGACACGTCGCCTTGAGTGACAGATTACCCACTTTTCAAGCACACCAGCTGTTTTCTGTGGCCGTGTAATAAAGGAAGAACAGACAAAGACAATGGAACAGCTTCATTAGGTCCATTAATGAAGGCATCTGTTTTTCAAACGGGCCTGGCGTCACATCTTTTCTCAAAGACCTTCTGCTGGGCAAAACGGTCCCCAGGCAGACAATTAACACCGTATGCCGGTGAAGACGAAAAACACAAATTCATACAAGTTTCCTTTTCATAATATGCATCCACACCATTTACATTTGAATTCCAACCACCACACGTCTTGTCCGTGTATCCATTTTCCAGGCAGTCATTAAATCTATCCCTCTTTCCTCCTCGCACCGCTGTCACCTCTCTTCCTCCAAGTGGGGCATTATCTCTCTTTTGGTATTCCCTCGCTCCTCTCGTCTCGTGCCCTACTCTACTTCCATCACCCGTCTCTCACATCGGGCGGCGAGAGGGAATCACGAAGGACATGCCTTTTCATTAATGTCAATGAAGGTTCACGCTGAAGGAGAAAGAAATGCAACGATGGGGAGAAGGAAGGGGCAGGTGAGAGGAAATGTGACAAAGAGTAAGAGTAAAGAACCAGAGGAAGCGACAAGAGTCCTTCCACTGTAACGGCAAATTGATGAAGAGGCTGGTCAGATGGAAATGGAAACCTTTTTTTTTCATTTTGTGCGCTCACATTTGCATGCACACACAGATAAATACATTTCAAGGCCCCTACAGCGACATACACACATGCAGAACAGCCCAGAAAACCGTGTTCCGTTTGGTCAGACACAACACATACAGATGCAGAACATCCATCAAGGTGTCTTTGCAAGCTTTGCTAAACAGACCTTCCGTAGATCACTTTAAAGCACCCTTCAGCATCTAGCCCAAAACACTATTCACACAAGAGTGGATAAAGCAATCCAATGCTCTGGATGCTGATCTTAAGTACATTAAAGGTTTACCATGATCAGCATCTTAGTTCAGCATGCCAACATCTGCCCACTAGCCCGAAACATAAAGGTCAACTGAGGCCGATTGAATGACATTAGTTTTGCAGAGGTTTGGTCATAAACCAAAGTATTGGACAAATTCAACCTTTGACCTGATGATGGCTCTAGATGAAAAGTGAAGGGATCCCCAAAGGGATGACCTGTGAGAAGAGAACTCTGTTGTGAAGTTTGATCGTTGATTTTAGAAAAAAGAAGGCAAAGAAGCACACCCTTGTCAGCATCATAGGAGCAAGTTTGCAGATTTTATGTTCCTGGGAACCAGCATCACAAACAATCTGACTTGGTCATCACACATCTCCATCCTGGGGAAGAACGCTCATGAACGGCTGCAATTCTTAAAGAAACTCAAAAAGGCAAAATCCTGATGGGGACATGCATGTCTGTTCCAAATGTCATGCCATCAAATAGTTATCAGAACATTTTACTCAAAACCACAAACGGCAACATCATGGAGTTATGAAATGAAAAGTCAGGGGATCACCAACGTCAGTAGGATTCATCCTCTGGGCACCATGAATGGCAATCCATCCAGAAATGTTTTGAGACGTCCTACCAACAGACATCCCCATAGCATGGCTAAAAACTAAAATGGCAGTTTTCTCAACTGCTATATCCTGTATATTGTTTGGAATAAATCAATTACAATGTATATCAAACAAAGTGCCTCAGAAACAGAAAAAAAAAAAAAAAAAAAACTATGGGATCACAAAGATACCCACTTTAACGTGTTTTTGTGCTGCAAACAGTTTGTCTGAACCAATTTAAAAGAGAAACATAAGCCGTTTGCCTTCATGACACACACATTCATACTGGGGAGCTTCCCTGCAACAGCCCCTGTCTTCTGCTGTTGCCTAATGAGCAGCTGGACTGGAGCAAGTGGAGGAGAAGTGCTTTTCTCAATGGCACCATGATAGTAATTTCTAGGGGTGGAAATGTTGTTCATTCATCCGTCCTCATCCAGATTTCCAGCTGATTTGCGACTCTCTAATCAAGCTCACACTCCCATCTATCGACAGCCATCATCTCCATGGAACAGCTCAAAGCTCCTTTACTGGACTGAAAACTGACAAACATGAAATACCTGACACATACATTCATCTGTTCGTTAGTTGTTGCCATCAGAGAGATAATTAGATTGTGCCTTTCATTAGCGCACTAATTGGTGCCGAATGGTTGCAGAGCCGATCACTCTCCGCTGGACTGTCTATTGACTTCCAAGAATTAATTACTGCTGTAATTTGAGTTGGATGGTGGTGACTGGAGACAGCTTTCTAACATCGCAATTAAAACCCACCGAACTGAGAGCAGTCCGACCCCTCAGGCACTGCTAGACTCACACTCGCACAGCTGAAGTGGACACTGGAAAATAAATTAAAATGCTTTGGAGGAAAGCTTATTTCTGATACCATTTGAAAAACAGCCGTAGAATGCAATACTCACCCGGGCGATTACATTTAAGCATGGATAAGCTGTGGAAATCATAATTACAGAGCTTCTCCTCAGAAGCACATGCATGAATGCAACGCACGGAAATCCACATACAATACGCACCAGCGTTCCTCCCCCCCCCCCCCCCCCCCAACACTCATTTGTGCCAACATGCACACAACCTCTTCTCACCCTTGAATTAGGGGGCCTGATAATCAGAGCTGGAAAACCTAGTTGAGAATCCACGTGTGTATGTGAAGGTGATGATGAGGGGCTGCTGGCAGATTGCGAGGCCCCCCTTTGCCCCCTGCAGCGGGTTATCTGAGTGAGTGTGTCACATCCACAGGGAGGGAGGGCCATGGGGACAGCACCATCACCGCTGCTGCGTTGGCATATATATATATATATATATATATATATATATATATATATATATATATATATATATATAGATATACACACACACACGTATATATACACATATATACACACACACACACGATGGATTGCACCCTGCCACGATGGCCCCGACTCCCCCCTCCTCTCACCTCGCCACAGCCCCCCGACCATTAATTCTCCTCAAGGCCCCTCCCCTCTGCAACACCGGGCCTCCACAAACAGCCATTGAGCTGCCACCAAACATACCATAACCTTCCATTTCTCTCCAGCTGGCTGTCTCCACAGCCTCTCCGTCCATCTCCCTCTTCCTTCCCGTCCTTCTCATCTCTCCCCTCCCTCACATGTGGGCCGTGCCTAGCAACGCAGAGAGTCTCTGGGAATATGGATTAAATGTGAGACTGGAAAACACTGTTTGTGTGTTTACACTCCAGTGCTTTGGTGTGCTCAGACAGACAGCACCGCCAGCTCAGACTGCCGACTCCAAATGGAACAAACATGGGGTCAGACGACTGGAGTCGTACAAGCGTTTCCCTCCACTGCGCTCTCTGATGGCACTGCTCTGCAGCAGCGCCGACTGTATTGTGGCACAGAGAGGAAAAGCTGGAGAGGACTAAAGCGGCAGGTGAAGCAGGAACGAGCGCTAAGCAGGCGAGGGCTGCTATTGGCTTTTAAATCAACTGCCGCGCGCCTCCTTTTGAATTCACCTCCGCTCTCAAATAAGTTACGGAGCCTCTTTGCTGCTCCTCTGCTTAATGCGATTACAGCCTGAACACTGTGTGAATGTCTTTGTGTTCAGACAATGGTGCGCTGACCATGACTCTCTTATTACCACTGGATCGGTCATGCACACGCAGGCATGTAATTAACTGAGAAGAGAGAGGGGGGGGGGGGGCACACAGGAGGGAAGAGGGGGGAGGAGAGGTGAGAATGGAGGGGAGTGCGTACGAGGCTAGGTTGATTTATTATCCCATCACCTTGACCTCGGTGACTTGGAGATGCAGCTCAATTAAGCAGACTTGGCCTTGCCTGCCTTACACTGATCCACTCCGAAATGACCCATCAGTCCAGTTCCGTTTCCCTTTACCCCTCCGGTGCTCTCATTTCTACTTCACTCTCTCCCTCCAATTATATTCAATACATGGAACGTAATGAGGTTTGGGACGTGACATGCACAGTCTGAAAAATAGTAATCATGCACCGACGATTATTTTACACGAGGTTTATGAAAATAAAGGCTTCGTTCCTCTGCTAACCTTCTCTCTCGCATACACACACACACACAAGACATCGCTGACAATTCTAATGATCATCTCAGAGGTTGTGACTGTGGTCCGTTATATGTGAGAGAACAAAAAATCAATGGTCAGCAGGAGGTGTTTAGATGCAGTAAAAGAAACAGAGATGCGTGTCAGCTGAGCTGAGACAGTGACGGTCAAAGCACACAGAGAAAATAAAAGAAAAAAAGGATTCCGAGCTGTAGTGATCGAGGAAGACTCTACTTTAAAGGTCAGGACAGTTAGATGAGTATTTCACTATGTCGTGATGGCAGCACGGCTCCGTGTGTGCTCCTGGCTTTGACCTTAAAAACAGCCCGTAACCAGTTTCACAAATCCATTTTTTTCTTTTTTAAAAAGCACATTTTGTGAGATACGTCTTGTGCTCGACACCCAGAAGCTCCGGGGGTTGTACAATCGTCTGCGCAGTAGGTGGTAGGGATTCAATGTTTGGCTAAAAGACAATACAATGGATGATTGCCAATCGGGCGGCATTAAACCGGGTGTTCAGTAAAAAGTGATTTTCCTGCAAACTGCTCAGCCATCCTAAATATTACAACCTCAATTTTTGCTCAACGCTTATATTCTGGGACGCTCTGAATATCGATTTAAATATGCAATGAAGCATGATTCAGCAGCTCCATGGTCTAAAACGTATTTGTGAATTGATTTCCTGGATAATTCTGACATTTCTCAGAACAACTGCCATGTTCTGCAGTTTGAAAATTACAAGCAAAGACCAGTAGACAGCCGAGTCAGGGGAGCATTCCTCCAATCAGGTGAGGGAACTTCTAATTGAAGGACAGCTTATCGATTATCTCTTGTACCAACCTACATAAGGTCGCTAGATGTAGGTGGCTTTTGCCAGACCGTGCGCCGCCCTGATATTTATTGACTTCACTGTAAGAATATTGTCATAATCTTTACCAGTTACCTGCAAAAGCTTTGGAGATGTGATCCTTCTTCCATTCCCAGGGTAGGTCATACTCATCAGCCGGTCTCTCGTCATCTTGCGGCAGCCTGCTGCTCTCCTTGCTCTCCTCCTGGGGTTCTCCGTACAGCAGCCCCGGGCGCTGGCCTCGCTCATCTTCATAGGGCGTATCGTAGAGCTGCACTCCGCCCCGCGGCGACCGCCGCCCTCCTCCTCCTCCTCCTCCTGGACCGCGCTGCAGCTCTGTTGATGCAAAACAAAACACATTCATACGCAAAAATTTAAATTGAAATCTCCTTGGATGCGTTACCAGTCTGCGAGACACAACAGGCAACGTTAAGACATCATATTTGCCAGTAGCGATGAAGTTCTCCTAAACACAACAGAGACGTTATTCTTCAGTCAAAAGAAAAAGAAAAAGCCTGTTGAGTTCTGACATTACTTGAATTCGAGGAGAGAGAAAAATGATGTTTACACAGCTCGTCGCGGGCTCAGAAGCTCATATGGGGGGCTTAATAAGGCCCCGGGCTAGATGCTGAGTTGCAACACGTTAGACAAACTCCTTTCTCTCATCCACCCTAAATCCCAGCAGCAATCTAGCACGGCTCGCAACAGCATCCGTGTTCCCTCATTAACATTTACATCACTTTCTCAGTGGGTTCCAACCCGGGAAATGTTTCTCAGCACTTGCAACTGTTGTGTGGCATCAGATATGGCCATGAGATAAAAGGCGTTAAGATTATTGACGCACAAGAGGAGGAAATCGGATTTCTAAATGCGTCAAAAGGAGCCTCTAGGCTGCAGCAGCGATGGCACCTTTGATATGTTGACCTCAAAAATGTACCCTTTAAAAAAAAAGAAATACAGGTGGTACAGAAGAGGAAAAAATGAGGGGGGAAAAGAAGGAGTCGGCATCTTTTGTGCACACAGCCGGCAGCCTTGCAAAGGAGGTGCACTCACGTGAGAAGGGAACAGGACTAAAGAGAAGGGTTCACCGGTGAAAGGCAGGGGGGGAAACTTTAACCTTCAAACGACAAGACACCGCTATTGGGCGGCCCTGTAGTCACCATGGCAACCAAGTGGAGGGCTTGGGGAAAGGCCCCGAGGTTGTGAAGAAGAGGGCGGAGGGGAAACGGAGAGAGGAGGAGGAGTAAGGCGAGGGGAGGAGGGATAGAGGAGGCGGTGGGGCGAGGAACAGGCGGAGAGGGAAGAGTAAAAAGGAAGCAGTGAGGAAACAAGGGGAGGCGGGGGGGGTGATGGGAGAAAAGGACAAGGGAGGGAGGTCTGTCAGCGTTTGATGTTAAGTCATTGAGACAGAAGCACAGCGGGGCTGAATGCTGCTCTACCTGCGCTGGGAACCCGCGGTGTCAGCGACAGCCTGGAGATGGAGAAGATGAAGGCGGAGAGATAAAAACAGGCGGAAATAAAATGAGAAATTCATAGTAAACATGATGGAGGAAAACCACAGGAAGGGGGGGGGGGCCAGAAAGACAGAATGGTGAAATAGATTGAAGACTGAGGAGAATGACGACAGGAAGTCAGGCACACAGATGAATGTCAGAGCTGGAACGATCTTTGATCCTTGTGAACGAAACTGGAAGCACTGAAGATGGTTTTTTTCCCCCTAAAACGTACAGTCAAAAAAAGCACACAGGTGTCTTTTGAGGACAGTCTTTGTGAGAGATAATTACTATCCCGAGTCTTTGCCGCTCTGCTGTGTGTTTTTTGATGACAGACAGACTCTAATCTCCCCAGCTGCAATGAGAAAAGATTGTGTTCAAGGTTTCTCAATTAGGCAACTGAAGCCCGATAGCGTGAACTTCATTTGACCACCAAAAAGCCGGACATAGTTTTTGCGACAGAACAGATTAGAGAGAAAGCCAGACTCCCCTCAGGGCCGGGGAGAGCACTCCAGATGAAGTGAGAGAATGGAGGAAGAGGAGGGGGGGGAGGCTTTAACACTAAATCGCTAGGACAGAGCAGGGAGAGTGCGAGGGAAAGGGGCAGACAGAGAGGTTATGGGAGGAGAGACGAATGGAAAACGATAGATGAGAGCTCGATGATGTGGGAGGAACTCACAAGGGAGGAGGGAGGCTCTGAGACTGGATACCAGGCAGACGCCTCTAAAGGGATGTTCCACCAGGCGGAGAGCGTGCGACGGGCTAAAAGCACGGCGGAGTGGACAGCGCCAACTAATGTAAAACTGTCATTAAACCGGAATGACTGAGCAAGACTGTGTTTAACACTAGTGAGCCTAGAACAAAGGAGAATATGGAAATAAGGATGCAGTATTCTGCAACTGCAGAAGCACTTCACTATAAAAATAAAAAAAGAAGAAGTGCGATAAAGACTGAATAAGTCATTGATCATCTCAGGGTTGTTCATCAAAAACAAATTGCTGACAGATTTAAGATCAATGACGACACTTCGTGCCAGTTATACGAGATGGTGCGCCTGAAAAGCAATAGAACAGCAGACTGCTTTTTATGTCAGGTAAGAAGTCTGAATTTAACCCTGCAGGATGTTCACTTACTCTCACGTTATGGAGGCAATTCTGATTAATTAAGTAATTAATTATTGGATGAGTTTACGACATGAGGAGAGAACCAGCAGAGAGAACTACAATACAAAAAGGAAGCAGGAGAGGGAATGGGACTCGAGCACCGTGCCTCTGTGATGACAATGTGGGTCAGTGAAACATTCGAACACTGATAAGGCAAGGCAAGGCAAGTTTATTTGTATAGCACATTTCAACAACAAGGTAATTCAAAGTGCTTCACATAAAACCATTAAAAGCATCAAAACATAAGGCAAAAGAAAAGGAGATTTAAAAACAATTAAAGAAACAGTGTAACAAATAAAATTCAGTCGTAAAAAGTAAAGGCGATTTAAAACATACATTGAAACAATAATTGATGCCTCCCTGAGACATTACGCTGCACGCAATCAACCATACACTGCCGCAATTCTGCAATTACTCACACACAAACCACGTCTGGATAAGACACACCGACCGATACGTGCACTGACCTGTTATGACCCTCTGGGCCTCGTACGGCTCCATGTAGCTGTTGTTCTCACAGGGAACAGGTCTGAGATCTGCCTCTGGCCTGTGGTCCACGCGAGCGTCGAACGGGTCAGAATAATCTGTGTCGCCTGCCAATGGAGCAGACGGCACCACCTAAAGGACAAAACACATGACTGATGAAGAGAAATGGGTTCGGTTACAGAGCATCAACGCGTCCTCGTCGGAAACAGAACGTCACCATTGACATTTATACAATAAATGCAAACCAATTTCTAATGTTGTTTTGCAAAGCAATCACGCCCTCACTGAACGGAGCGTGAACTATGTTTGGTTACAGAGAAAACGCGTTTTGGTATCATCGAGACAATCATTTGCATCTTTAAGTGTGCACCATCGCAAAACCATACCAAAGCTATAGCAGCTATACAATGTAGTTCCCTCTTAACAGCCTTGAAGAAGGGACTATATCGCATGTTTGTGGCTATATTTACATGCAATGCAGCCAGAAACCATCCTGTCTGAGCGGCATGTGTTTTTTTTGTCTGTGGGAAGAGAACACAGAGTGTAAAGAGGGTGCTGGTTGCACAGGAGGAAACCAGTGATCAGCTGGCACAGTGACAGCTACACAGGCAGCCATATGGTCACAAACACACACACACATGTGCATATACCTATAAACACATACACATTTTGGCAAAGGGCTCTCTTCCCATCTCTTCCTCTCCGACAAAAGGAATCGCTGTCGCAAAAGGCTCGCTTCCTAAATTCCCGCTAGACGCGCACACGCCCTCACTAAATTACATTTTAATCCCATGTTGATTCTGTAACAGGTTATCTATCGACGCACAGGAATCTGCAATGTAAATCAGAGTGCGGTTGTTCCCACGGACCCTGGGAAATTAATGAGAGCTATCGACCGGCGTTAAGACCATTACTTCAATCCTCTTCAGGACTTTCGCACTTGTAGCATTTTCCACGAGCCGAGTCATGGATTTAACTGCAGCTATGAAAACCCTGAAATACGCCTTAACTTACTCAGCACATGCGAGCAGAATCAACTTGAGGACCATTTCCTTGTAAAACCTTCGCTTCCCGCTCTAGTCGCTCCGTGTCAACATCTGTTTGCCTTTGTTCTTCGCAGTAGCCGTGTATGTTGTCTACAGCACGACATGCACAGTACATAGCCGGAAAACCACTGCAGTCTCGATGACACAAACAGCACCACGGTATAAATCATACCTCCCCGCGGCCCTTGGCATATCCCCGCACCCCGTACTGTATAAGGCCCCTCACATGTGCTCATGCGGGGGTCTCCCTCAGCTTGGAAAACTAAACCCCATTTATTATTTATGAAAGGACATAAACTCAAGGGACTGTGACCCTCTCAGACTCAATGGTCCGCTCGAGCCATCAATAATTCTTTCTTCCATCTAGGGCAGCGAATTTATGTGGCGCTCGGGACGTAATGTGATTTATGTAAACAATGCATATTTGAGACACACATTACTAGTCACTTGCTTATGGAGTCTGATCGATAAAGCTGTCACGGAGATGGAAACGGGATGAGAAGTAGGGAGAGCATTTCTTTCTATCCTTCATCACTTACTTGCCTTCATGCCTCCCTCTCACTTCCTCATAAAAAATAAAAAATAACTGAATTTGTCATCACCCGCTTTTTGCTTACACCTACACACACACACACGCTGAAAATCGGAGGCTCTTACAGGCTCTTGCTGGTCCTCTAAAGAGACAGTACTGAGGAGGATCTTGGTGCGTCCCAGCTCCTGTGAGTCCACTTTGATCAGTCTGTGTTTGGGAGACTTCACGTCCACACTGGATGACTTCATGGGAGACCCGTACACAGGTGTGGCGGGGTCAGAGGTCCCAGACTCGCCCCTGGACCTGTTTTCTGAGTCCTCGTAGGGATCCTCGAAGTCCAGGTCCCTCTGGAGCCGGTAGGCTTTGAGGATCTCGCTCTCCGTGTAGTCTGGTGTGGGCGGCTGCGGAGGCACCTTCCTGCTGCCAAAGCTCAGGTAGTCTTTCAGCCACTTGGCCATCGCAGCTCTGCTTCCAAACCTGCTGGTGCGTGGTGGAGGGGGAGCAGGAGGCTGCAGGGGGCAAACAGGGACATGGGGGTTATTGCTTGGTTATTGCTCATGATAGTGTGAGCTATCAATTACATTTTTGCGGCATATTTTTCTGATTGTTGCAAGACAATTGAAAGATAAAACGAAAATCACCAAAAATATATTTTTTTTAATTCCCAGGTCCTGATCCTTTCATAATATCTGTGACGGACAACTTTCCACTGACAGCAGAGCCTCAAGTGTGCGTTTGCATGCACTCATGTGCCATTAAACTACACCAACAGCTGGGCTTTAGGCACTCCTTTTGTTTTACGTCTGGCATCTGGACTTTGCCCAAAGGCTGCGATTACAATTCACACCCCTGCAATAAAGTCCAACGTTGACATGCTGATAAAAAAAAAAAGACAAAACAAAAGACTTAAAGTAAATATTAAAGCAATGAGGAATTAAAGAAATCGTGTTTTAAATGGAAACATCGCATTAATTGCTTTAATTTTGTAATTCAACAAACATTAAAACATAACTGGTTTAGTTTGGGCAGACGTTTTTGGAGAGAGCTTTAAATGAAAGATGAAAATAACCAGTTTTTGTGTTTAACTTTCAATCTTAACAGTCACAAAAACACTGGATTGAATTACTAGAGAGCGCTGCGCTGTGAACGCGCACTCACTTACCAAACCTATTCAGTCCTTCAGCCACTTTATTCCGCGTTTCTTCATGTCGAGCACAATAAAAGCGGCACAGAAAAGTGACAAAACCTTCCACTGCTCGAGTTTCTTTCTTTTTTTTACTCCACAAGAAAAAGGGAAACAAGAAAAACGGCAGCTTTTCTGGTCCAAAAACAGAAAGCACTGAAACCCTCCGGAGTTCCTCCAACGACTGACGGCAAACGTGCGAGTGAAGCGAGCGCCGACAGCTTCGAGAGCAACTCAGCCGAGCGGTTAAAGGGGAGGCGCTTCGGTCCCAGTGGAATATCCTCCGACTCCCTTTCGCAGTCAGCCGACCGTTCATTCATTGAAATATCTGCACAGCACACCGCCTGCAACAACAGATGCATCCTCTTTCAAAACCACTAGAACTGCTGCAAGCGGGGGAACAAATGAAGAAACCGGAGGTAAACAAGAAGAAGAAGACAGAAATCAGCTCGCGCGAAATGTGCTCCAAACGTGCATTATTGATTCGCATGACGTCACTGGAGAATGTTCCTGTTTTAGCTTCACTGAAGGTTTTTCCAAAAGGATTTTTTTGCAGTTTCCCCCCCCCCCCCAAAAAAAACCTGAAGCCTGAAGGGGAAACAAAACTGTTATCTGCTTCCTTTATAAAAGTTTTGGTGGACTAAGGAAATCTCATCATCTACAGTGGAGTTTAGACAGATGTGTAGACACAAAAACACCAGTTATTACAAAAACAAGAGGACAATAGCACTGAGGCCTGTCCACTCTGATTGAAAACTAATGCATTTGGGGTTAAGTGCGTTTCATTCGTTTTGTTTTCATCCTGTCTTGAGTGCGTGTTCATCCTCCCACAGATGTCCCATTAACCGTGTCGTCCAGGCTGGTAAATTGGATTGTGTGCTACAGTGGGTAGGGCCATCAAAGCCTGTTAAAAGGCCGTAAATGCCTCCTTCTTCACGACACTCATGAGCTCACTTTCTCCCAGGGGCGGGGAGATGGGATGAGGTCATTGTGCTACAATCCACTCCCACCACAATCATCAACATTATCCCATCAAGACCGTCACATCATCCTCCTCCTGCATGCTCCAGTGTTCACCAAGCGCCGACTTCAGACCCAAAGGGGTGGGGGGTGGGGGGGGGGTCACAGGGATCACAAATAATTCTGTTTCTGAAGGCGACCTGCGGGTATGTGACTGCAAACATCTCGCAGGTCCCTGCAGTCCAATTTAAACCATTTATAGCAGTGAAGTTGTAAACTTGAAGACACGATCAATTTCATGACATCAGCCGACAGAAAAGGCATGTCAAAGTTCTCCAGGGCCGAAAGCCCCTCCGGACTCCTCAACCCCTTTACGGTCTCCTCCTTACTGCACTAAAAAGATGCTTTTTGTTTTAAAACATCAACAGAGGAAGATTGTGGCGAAACAAAATCTTGTGGGAACAAGATTCATACTGAGACTCATTAACATGTGGGAACAAGATCAATAAGATGTGTTACAAGTCTTATCTTCTGGGAATGATACAGATCTTGTTTGCACAACATGGGACCTTGAGACAAGCGCCGTCTTCCCACAGGTGACGATCTTCTTCTTCAGATGTCAAAGAAATACCATTTTCTGATTCTTCTTCTGCCCTTTCTTTGCCATCATTTCCTACCTTTGTATTTCATCTCTTATCGTGAATGTACCAGTAATCTTTCTCATCTTCCCCTTCCCCACGGCTACACATTCCTGTTTTTCATCTGCACAACACCTCCTCTTAACCCAGTAACATATTGTTTCCACCCTGGCTATATGGTGAGAGCCAGAACTCTACGGAACAAAAGATTGTTAACTGAGCAAGAGATGCAAAATCAGAGGCAGAGAGAGAGACAGGAAAGCTGTCAAGACTCAGCGAGAGGAAGACGCATGGAGAGCACAGAGGAGAGAGGAAAACAGAAATCAGGATCTCTCCCACAGTGAGATCATCACAAACAGGCAGACAGACGGGTATTCAGTCGTTGTGTTTTCCTTTCAAAGTAAACACAGTTTCATCGGAGCCAAAAGTGTAATTGAATCAAACAGAAACAACAAGGCGCAGTGGAATATGTCAGATAATTAATAAGACTCCCTCATTATAAAGGGCTAAATATGGATGTGACATTTCCTCCAAACTTTTAAAATTGTTGCTTTTTTTTTTTAACAGCTTCATTAATTACACAATCATGCCGTAGAGCACGAGCGGCCGTAGACATTCATGTACAACCTGACACACATCGATAAAAGTTATCCTTTGTTAAAGTCATGCATTTAATTTAGGGTTGGAAAAGAGGCTTCACAGTTGAAAGACTCGCTTCTGTAGTTTGTCCTCTGCTGTGCATTTACTGCCCTCCTTTGGTGGCTGGTGTGTATTACAGGTATAGTTTCTATTTTTTGATAACAACAGAGGAAAGTCTAATTTCACTTGATAGTTTGGGAAAGTAATACAAAGAAAATAAAAGTTTGGGAAAGTAAATGAGGTAGCCTAACTTAATTCGTATCCAATTACGACCAAGAACAGGGCAACGTGGATGAAAACAAAAAGAGTTAACGCCAGGACTTCAGTACAATATCTATTTATTAAAGTATTTAAGCTCACTAGCACCCAAACTCGTAGAGTGATATTTAGTTCAGCCCTGCATTGAAGTATTGTATGCATCTTTCACTCACCTCGCTCTTTATTACAGTACAAAGGTAGTTGCTTCCGGGTTCAGCTCCTCCAGCGTTGCCATTGGTTAAATTCACTAGCTATACCATTTCAATGACTGGTTGACAATGTCCAAAATAATGAACTTTCTCATAAACCCACCCCCCTGCGTTAAAGCGTGAGCTCGAGCTGCCGACACAATGACAAAGTTGGACAAGACGGAATGCTTCTCTACCATTAACTCTGGCCTGTTAAACCCAAAATAACAGCACTGCACTTTACCACCACGTTGTGCGAGACGTCCCGCACGCGACAGTACATATCATCCATCATCGCCAATCAAACGCTGATCCGGTGTTTTGCGCAATGCTGATTGGTTGATTTACGATGGGGGCGGGTGCATTGCTGCTGTCCGCCAGGCTGCACTGACGATGGTGTGTTGCTGCGCGCCGCTGATGGTACAGAAGGAAAACTCACCTGCAGCTGGACTGTCCTCCACAGGTTTTGCAGGTCAGTTTATACATGTGTGTTGACAACATTACCTGTATGATCATATTATAATTAACTGGGTTATAATAGTTCCTTAAGTATTCCTAAAATGTTGGAGCACCATGATGTTGCAATGTTGCTGGGACAACTGTTGATGACTTAGTGATGGGTAAATAAATTCAAACCACTTCAAGACACAGCCTGAAGCTGTTTCTTACAATAACACTCAAGTTTGTGTCTTTGCCTTGTTCATTGCAGTGTTAGTGTTGAGACGGAGGCCATCAAACCATTATGAAGAGTCTGAAGGCAAAGTTTAAAAAGACTGAGGTAAGAGCCATCTGTTGGTGCCATGTGGAGCGTTACAGTTGGATGTATTTAAAAGTAGTACACCTGTGTGCTACAAGCTATTTAGAGACATAAGCCACAACAAGCTGTGTTTTAACCTAATATTACAGCGTTCACCTGCTAGTCATCTATATAGATCCCAGGATGCTCCTTTTGTGTGCATGTGTGTGTGTGTGTGTGTGTGTGTGTGTGTGTGTGTGTGTGTGTGTGTGTGTGTGTGTGTGTGTGAGTGAATGGGGGGACCCTGGGATTCAGTGTCACTGAGCAGCAGCAGGAGAGCAGGACTGTCTCCAGACTGCTGCTATAACCAGAGATCTCAGGTAGCCTTCAATTATTCACACATGCGCACACACACACACACACAAAGGAACCCCACTTTCCTGCTGTCATCTCGGTGCTACTCTGAAGGGTTTTGTAATGTGCGAATTAACCTTGTTCCCTGATGTACTTCATTTTTAGGATTCTACTTCTTTTGCCTGCTCCATGTAGCGAGCTGCTTGTTGCAGGCCGACACACTGGGGTCAGTGACCTTGCAGCGCTGGTGGAGGCAGAGAAACTAGCAACCGCTGGCTCTGCAGTGCGGTCTGAGCTATTTGGATCCTGGTGATGCTTTTAGCACCAAACAGCCTGTTAGTGTCCGTCGCCTTCTGGTGAAACTACCTCCCTGTTAGCGTTAGTAATTACCACTACAACAGTGACAAGGATGATCCTTTTGGATGAGTGGTTTCACTTAGTAGCCATTGAAGTTAAGAATACATTTCCCAGGGTTTTCCACACAAATAAACCTCCCCGTATAGCCTGAGAGACGCATACTCTCCATAGAGACTAAGATTTGAGCTTGTTTGTCTGCCTCATGATGTCCCCTCCGCCACGTAAATGACCATCCAAACTTGCAGAAGCGAGCCAATTTGTTTCTCCTCTTTTTGCTGAGTCCGTGCATCACACAGGCCCTGCTCTGTAACTGCAGAGAAACAGATCTACAGTATGACGCTGCCGGGGGGTGGGGGGGGGGGGGTACCGTGCAGGACCTGACACAAAAAAAAAACCAATTGGAGAGAAGGAGGAAGCTTGTTACAGAGAAGTAGGCTGCAGAGGAATTAATAGGTTAGAGAAAGGAGGACAGTGAGGAAAGGAAGGAGGTGGCAGTGGACAGACCGGCTATGTCCCTGCTAGCAGCTGAGGCAGGATGATGGGATAGCGTTTTGGATGCGGACAGGGAGCAGCATATAGCAGGGATACTGTGTGTGTGTGTGTGTGTGTGTGAGTGTGTGTCAGAGTTTTTTTGTGTGGCGAGCTATTTGATTTCAACGGAGGTGTGGTTTTGAGGACAGCATAAATTCTCCAGTATGTAGATCTATACTATGACGCTGTTGTGACCTCTGAAGGGTATCTGGTAGAAAGTTATGGGTGGCAGAGTTCTCTGCAGTATCGAATGTAACTGTGTTATGTAGCGAGGCGGCAGTGTGTATTGTCAGGCAGGACACACAGCGGTGTCTTGGTACTCTCTGGCTGTATTTAGCTGTATTTAGCTGTGTGTGTGTGTGTGTGTGATGCCCTACTAAGCGGTATGGATCCTCAGCAGCCTATTTTTAGCCTGATGAAGCGGTTCTGTCCTTGTTTCAGCCTGCTGCCGCTGCTAGTAGGTATCTTTTCTCTTTATCTACAAATCACAGGGATAGGAAAGGAAATATCCCTCTATTTTATAATATTTCTGTCTTTAAAGTAGCGTGTTGTTACTTGTAAAACTTGTATCTCTGGGCACCATTCTAACAGCATTATATGTATTTCTTTGTGATGAGATATGCTGTGTGTGGTATCAGTTTCCGTTGGGGCGGCTCGAGGTGGTGACCCGTTCTCTGACTTGGTCCCCCTCAGAGTCAGGACTGGAGTAAGAGTGATGAGAGGCTCCTGCAGGCTGTGGAGCAGAATGAGCCCGACAAAGTCTCCGCTCTCATCGTCAAAAAAGGCCTCTGTCCCACCAAACTGGATGCCGAGGGCAAGTCAGCGTAAGTTGGGCACCTCGTGTTTACCTTTTTATTCATTTGAAGTAAGTTTGTATTCCTTTCAGTTCCGCTCATCAGCGTCGTGGTTATTTTTAATAACCGCTGTTGTTGCTCCTGGCCACGTGAAACACATCATTTATTGTGCAGCCGCAAAGTAGTTTCCCATGGAAATGCCTAAACGGGGAAGATGTATTGCCTCCTTTCTCCTGCACTGAAAATAAAGTGATGAGCGGAATCAGCAGTTGGAGCTGAACAATTCTCGGAATTTTATATGGAAACCGATTCTCACATCTCAACTCTCGTGACATGTATATTGTCCTTGGTCCTTCCGGCAGGTTCCACGTCTGTGCATCCCGGGGCCGCCTGGACTGTCTGGAGGTCATCATCTCTCACGGAGCAGACGTCAATGTCACTGATGGCGCTGGTGGGGAATAATCAAATACAGGTTTTATCTGGTGAATTGTCATGAATTGTTTATAAATGTCTGTTTCATAACCGGTTGCAGGCTTCAGCGCGCTTCACCTCGCAGCCAAAAACAGCCAATCAGAGTGTTTGAAAAGACTCTTACAGGTAAAACACACAAGGACAGTGTTTTCAGGTTAACCAACAAATACTGTAAAATATTAATGGAATAATGTAAGCTCGAATTTTAAGACGCCACTAATTACAGATGGTTTATCTTTTGCTGCTTATTGCTTCTTCTTTTTTTTTTTACCCGACAGGAGAGATTAGCAGTAGACTGCATCGACACCTTTGGGAGGACACCGCTTCATCACGCAGGTCCCAGTTAATGAATTATGACACCAGTTTTGACACTAAAGAGTAACTTTGCATGCAACAAATACCTCTCATAGATCCCATCCGACATCTTTTAAGTATTAAAAGTAAGCAGGTGTAAAGGAACACTGAAGCTAGACTTGACAAAAATATTTGATCGAACACCCAACTGAACAGAGAGGTGCTTAGAGATTTAAACTGCGTTTTCAAAGGCCGCTACATGCTGCTGTATGTAAACTCCTGATATTGACTCTAATTGTGATTATTTCCTGCAGCGGTCAGTGGCTGCTTGTCCTGCTGTGAGACCCTGTGGGATTTTAAAGCTGATCTGGATGTCCAGGATGGGGTATGTTGAAGGGTTTGAATAGTTTGAATAAAGTTTAGGCAGCGTTTTCTGTTTTGAATTGTTACGTGAGATGAATAAATAAATTAATCAGCATTAACTTTTTATTTACCTACTTTATTTGCTCTTATGTAGTACTTTAGACATCACTACCAAACATGTAAAACGTGTTGTTGCTGCATGATGCTTGAATAACCGTGTGGATCTCTCTCTGTCAGGACGGGGCCACCCCTCTGATCTTAGCGGCTCAGATGAGCAGAGTGGAGCTGTGTGTCTTTCTGTTGGGTCGAGGTGCCAATGCAAACATGCAAGACAACCAGGGAAGGTACTGGACTGTTAATAATACTCTGGGGGTTTGATGAGGCAAGCGGGACGGCTGGATCCGGAGCGCTCTCTGGTAGCTGCTGCTGAAGCTTTGACAGATGGAATGACGGCCTGCTGAGGCCGACTGCGGCATTGAAACAGCCTTCTTAGCGGTGCTAGAACCAAATGAACCTCTGCAGGAGTATTCTCACAGCAGTGGGGTTGTCTGGCTCAGGGTACAGGAAGGATTCCCATTGAAGTCTCCAGAGCTTTGGGTCGATTTGGAAGGATGCAGGTCAAGACTTCCAGCAGGGACCAAGAGCTTTCAGTTTAGCTTTGGATATCTGCTTGGAGAGGATTATTAGAGACATTTGTTCAGGCCACATCATTGTATCTAATGGAAATAATTCCAATGCCTTTTCCTGCAATTCATCCTGAATCACAATCTGATCGGTATCTTTGGAATCCGTGACCGAATTGAAAATAGAGGTCTGTGGGTTTAAGCGTTACTAATGACACACAGGCTGATGATTTATCAGTCTGAAATGGATGTATGTAATTCGACTGCATTGTTCGTTTCCCCAGTGAGGCTGTTTTCCTGTTGAACTATGATGTTTCGTTTGGAATCGCAGGTCTGCATTGATGCTGGCGTGCGAGAGCGACAGCGTTGAGACCGTAGCAGCTCTGCTGAGAGGCGGGGCCGACACGCAGCTGGTTGACGCCCTGGGACACAAAGCTACCGACTACAGTGTAACAACGGGCAACCACCGCATCATGCAAATACTGCAGGACGGAGCACCTCCAGGTACAGTATGAGGCACCTGGAGAGATAGACGTGATTGAAGATCTCACAAGGCTCCTTTGACACTTCACACTCTTTATAATCATGTTATCATAAATGTAAATGAAACAGCTTCTTTTTTGAAAATATAAAGTGGCAGCATGATGTGAAACACGTGGCAGCGACATCTATCCGATCCTCAGATCCAGTTTGTGGCTTCTGTCTGTGCTGCTCTGGGTCCTGGCTGTGACTCTGCTCCTCCAGGAAAACTGTAATAGTGGGAAGTGGATCAGGAGGACAGCTGGGTGTGATTGTGAAGTGGGGTTTGAAAAAAAGAGAGAGAGAGAGAGAGAGAGAGAGAGAGAGAGAGGCTTGTTCCACTTTTATCTCCCAACAAAGACATTGCTGCTATGTGGAAAACAGATGTGCGGCTGGTTTGAAAGGGAGATCAAGGAGAGAATTTGGTTTGTATTTGATGCCTGACCACATTCGTTTTATTCTATAATTGAAGATTTTAGTACAAAAAAAACTACAAGACACATGGACGATACTAATACAAACTACATGTTAGAAAAGAGACAGGAAGTGAGAGTATATTACTTGCGTATGTGCACGTATTCACATGTACCCCGAGCTGTTTGCTGATCTCATTGCTTTTGAGGTTAAAGTGTCTTGCTGTGTGTTTTCTTTCCCTCTGCGTACGAAGCTCCTGAGGGCGCAGGCGAAGAGGTAATGTTGCATAGCTGCGTGTTGGATCACTCCCTCCATCAAATGAGCTCATGGCCCACTTGGGCCGATCATATTGTGCATGTTTTTCCAATATGAGGTCATGATTTGTGGGGGCTGCTTTCTTTTTGTTTTGTCCTTCGCTCCTCTTTGTCACCGACCCTTTGTCTTAACTTGGTTTACGTTGAGTTTGACCTCGGCTTGTCTGTGATCAACCTCCCACCCCCACGCAGCCCCCCCAAGTCCCCTCAGGCGCCTCATCAATGCAAGGGGGCACTACACCCCGCAAACGGAAAGCTCCTCCACCGCCCCGCTCTCCTCTCCAGGTACTGTGAGAAAACCCTCACTGGATGGAAAACACTTCCCTCCCCCCCCCCAAGTGTTCATAATAGATGCTAATCCCATTGGTAATATCTCTGTCGTACAATATTGCGAGAGAGATTAATTTAAGAGTGTTATGTCTTTGAAGATCCAGGGTCTGCCACCCTCTCCAAAGCCGCGGAGTCCTGCTCCGTCTGCCCAGTCCCCTGAGCCCCAATCTCTTTCTCCATCTCCCCATCCTCCAGGAACACAGCAATCAGCCCAGGTCAGCGCTGTAAATCTTGATTTTTCCTGTAACGTGAAATTCAGACTTCATCAAGTGCTCACATTTCTCGTGGTTGTCTGTGTAAAGGCAGAGGATGAAGAGGTGTTTGAGGAGATTCGCCGACTGCGTCTGGAGAGAGGCCGTCTGCTCCAGAAGATCAAAGCCTTTGAGCTGCAGCAACAGAGCGCCCTCTCTGCCTTGAAGGAGGTACGACACACATCCAGCGGCAACACCTGTATCAGAGAAAACAGCGCATTTGTGAAGACTTAGGGTTGCTTGTTATAACCACCATTGTTCTTGCATGTGCGTGTGCACTCTAGTTGTCCCAACTAAAGCAGCATCTAAAGGAGACGCAGGCAGAGAGAGACAAGCTGCTTGATGAGCTGAAGGGAGGCCATGGTATTGGGGCCAGTGACTCTGAGGACATGGATGAAATGTTTGACTTCCCAGGTATGTGTTTACATGTGCTTCCCAGAACCTGATAGAGAGCATGCATGTACTTCCTTGCTATTCCACATGGGCATTCCCGTGTGTATCCCATCAGGATGTACACGGATTGATTGTTGTTGTCGGTTCTCTTTAACTTTGCCTCCAGAGAAGCTGCTCTCCAAGCGCTCCAGAGCCTCCCCTGCTCAGGATGAGGCCACTTCTCAAGGAGACGCAGACTCGGCCAACCCCTCCCCTGTCCCCGGAGACCCGGGGACTGTTGCCGAGCTGCGCAAACAAATAGAGGAACTCGCCTCACAAAACTCTGAACTAGCTCTCAAAGTGCAGGTGCGGTCAGAGAGAGAACAAATGCACAAAAACACGCCTAACGAATGACCGCACTTACAACCAATCACGCATATACAACGAAAACAATACTCATTCAACTGGCATGCCCCACTTAAAAGCACACAAACATAACCTCCCTTTTCTCTCTCTCTGACACACATACACATATCAAGATAATATCACAAAAATGTAAATTTGTATGTTACAGCAGCAAGACACACCAAAAAGCAAAGTAACCAAAATATTATGTATTAAAAAATGCACAATATATACAATAGAATAACAGAGTATGACAAATGAAATATCAGAAAATAGAATATATAAGATAAAACAAAATGCACAATATATACAATGAAATAGAGTAGTGTTAAATGATCTGCCGAGGTGAAAAACAGTCGTGCAAAACTTAAAAATCAACCCCAGCAAACAACAGTGTAGCAGTGTGTCGTTATGTGGAGGATGATCTGGCCAGAGCTGTTATTGTAAAGTCTTATTGCAGTGGGCAGGAATGTTCTCCTAATCAGACACATAATACGATTTTTCTTTTGCTAACGTTGTGCTCTGCACGCACGCACACACACACACACACACACACACACACACACACACACACACACACACACACACACACACACACACACACACACACACACACACACACACACACACACACACACACACACACACACACACACACAGTCCAAGGGCATCTTTAAAAAAGAAACATTGATAGTGAAGTGATTATTAAGTGCTTCCCCCTCATGCTGGCTCAGGAGTGGCTGACTGTCCCTGACTCCAACATTAGTCATGACCACTTTAACTTCATGACGCCACACTGTGCTACACTAATGCAGTGAGGCAGTTGTGTCCATGCAGGTATAAATAGAAGAGAACAGCATCAGATGCAGACACGGGGGGGCAGTTTGTAGACATTCTTTACTAACTGGGTCATGCTGGTTGAAGCACAGGAGTTAGTATGCAGAAGTATTCTGCTCTCGTGTGCTTCACTCACCACTGTATGAGTGTAGAAGCGATCTAGGAGATATGAGATTAAACTACAACCAAAACCTCCTGCTGGGATTTAAATGGTGGAGGGATTCCATAACTCGTGTTTAATTAAGTTAATTAAAGAGCAGTTCTATCAGTTTTACACATAAAGGTCAGTTTACTAGTCATTGAGAGTCCATTTTAGCCTGTAACAACAGTTGTACACTGTCTTCTGGAGGAGCTTTGTCAAGAGTGAGAAAATAACTTGGAAGTGATGAAACCAGGGTTATGTCTGCATGGGCTTCAATTTATAAATGATTTATGCATTCATGACAGAAACCCATATGTATAATTAACAGGATTTAATTGCTGCTGCATTGATTTTTACATTTTTTCACTGGAGTACTCTTTTAGGTAACAAGTACCTGCAGTCGATGGTGCTCACCTACTTACAAGCCTAGCATGAAAGGTTTTACTAAAATGTGAAGTGTACTCTAAGGCCACGACATGTAAATGATGCTCACAGTACATATCTCCACATTGACTGATAAACAGTTGCTGAATGGTGACAACCTCCATACGTTACTGTAATCTCCTCCGTGTTGTGCACAGATGCTGGAGATGTTCGAGAAGGACGACACAGACATGCAGAGCTCCAGCTCGGACTTTGTCCCCATCGTCCAGTACGAGACCCTGAGGAAGGAGTTTGAAGTCCTTCAGGAGCACCTCTCTCAGGCCCAGGCGTCAGACGAGGCCTCCAGCGTGGCAGAGGACTGGTATGACTGATTAATTCATACCAACTCAAGTGGCCGTCACAGGACACATTCACCGGAGCTCTACGGAATCAGATCAGGGCTTTTATTATGAGATGGGCTCACTTCATTTCTAAAGTCTCAACAGTATCTTTTGAGGGTCTCCATCAGGGCCATTTTTTAAAAAGTGCTGAGCATTTACATTTTTCCTGCAGTTTGGACTGTTCATCAGACAAATCAAGCGGCGTCACCGTCTGCTTTGTAAAATTGCAATTGCGATTCCTGCATATTATCTACATGTTGATCAGTACTGGAAATAACCCCTAGCACGGGTTTCTGGTGTGATGTTAGACATGTTTTTGTTGTTTGAGTTAGTGCAGGAACGATTACCAATCTTTATCTTGTTCTGCAGTGGTGATGAGAAGTCTCAGGAAGGAGGTGCAGATGCAGAGAGTGTGGAGGCTCTTCAGAAGAAGCTGCGAGGGCTAAAGGAGCAGTTGGCCTCCTCCCAGTCTGAGCTGGAGGAGTTGAAAGAGCAGATGCGCCTCGGGGTGCTCTCTGTGGAGTGTGGCGAAGGGGACACTGCCGCAGCAGGTGCTGGGGCCGCAGAGGAGGGTCCGAACCAGGAGGCACAGCAGCTGAGAGCGAGGGTGACGGAGCTAGAGGAGGAGCTAGCTAAGAGACTGGCCGAAGAGGGAGGTCAGAGCAGCCGCGACAGTGACACAATCAAACAGCTGACAGAGAAAGTAGAGGAACTCCGTGCTGCTCTGTCCCAGAGAAAGGCCGCGAAAGAAGACGGGGAGAAAGACGGCGAGAGCAGAAAGACAGTGAAGGGCCTCCGTGACAAAGTTGCTGAGTTGGAGGCAGCCCTGGCAGAGGGCCGGACATCGGGGAAAGATGGTGGAGCAGCAGGAGATGGAGGTCAGGTCCGTCGTCTCCAGGAGCGTTTGGGAGAGCTAGAGGGCGAGCTGAGGAAGTCTGTGCCCCGCTCCGAGTTGGAGGAGGTGCAGGTGACTCTGGGGCTTCAGTGCGAGCAGCTGGCCAGGGAGAGGTCGGACGTGGCCAGAAGGCTCAACAATGCGCTCCTGGATCTGGAGAGACTCAGGCCTCCTCCACGCGGAGATGACGAAGAGGAGGAAGAAGAGGAGGAGCATTCAGAGAGCTCAGAGCCCTCGGGCATATCAGGTGTGCGCTGTTGTTTTTTCTACTTTAAGCATCCAAGTAAAATGCAAGATGATTGACTTTTCTTTCCGTTTTTGTGAACGATCATGCCTCTGTTGTCCAATCAGAGCACTCCAGACGCACCATGGCAGCAGTGAGAGAAGAACTGGAGGTTGCCAGGCAGGAAGCAGCCCAGGCTCTGGACTGTCTGTGTGCTGAGCGGGAGAACCGGGCACAGGACACCCTGCAGCTGAAAGACGCAGTGCCACTCTCAAAACATAGGGAGGCGCTGTCTAGGGTATCGGAGCAGCTCGCTCAGACTCTGCAAGAGCTCCAAGAGGAGAAGACCCTTCGTAGTCAAGCTGAGGAGCAGGCTGCCGGACGAGAGGCCAAACTGCAGGCCAGGCAGGATGCCGTACCCAAAGAGGAGCACGAGAGAGTCACGGTCAGCAGGAATCAAAACAAATCTGAGAGTTGCAGTTCAGTCAAAATGATTTAGAAATAGTGAGGATATAGGCGAAGGTAGGCCTGAACAATGATTCAAACATTGATCAAAATCACAATGTTGTGCTGAGGGAGCTCTGAAATTTTCAAATTGCCGGAGGCACAATATTTATTAAAGGCAACATGTGTCAAAATAAAATGTGAAAGCTACTACAAGGAACTTTCAATTTCTGTTGATTTTGGCTGTCCTTAAAGTGTTAATGTTTCCGAGCACCAGTGTGAGACTGTTTCACAACCAGTTAAAAGTCACAGTTTTCACAAAATAAGTCCTTCACTGTTTAGAACGAGGTTTTTCAAAGGGACACACAAGTTAAAGCATCTTATTTGTTCGTAGCAGCTGCTTTTAGCTGTTTCCATCGTGTTGTCTGATTAACAAGGGGGTACAACATTAGCTGTTGATCGTTACTTACAGTGTTTTTTTCACTGTTAGTTGGGAGAACTAGAAGGAATTATAATCCAATGGGTTGTTACACATATTGAACTTAAGATGAGTATTTTGCTCTGGCTTTCTAAGTATGTTGCTGGTCAGACTGTACATTAGAATTGATCAGGTAACCCGTGCGCTTTCTGTCTTTTAGGCGGAGCTCCAGCACTCCCTACAGGCCGGCGAGAGCAGTGCAGCAGCAGCGCAGGAGGCTCTTCTGGAGAAGGAGATGGAGCTGAGGGAGCTGAAGTCCCAGAAGGCTGCAGAACAGGGTCTGATCTCCAAGGAGGACCACGAAGCCCTGCGGCTCTCTCTGCAGGCTGAGATCAACGCCGCCGCAGCCCGTTTCAACGATCTCACTCGCAAACACGAGAAGACCTGCACTGAGGTGTGTGTGTGTGTGTGTGTGCGTTATTGAGTCTGCCTCGTCCAATCCCTTCAAATGCCATCTAAAGCCACATGCGATGTTATTGTGCCTGCCACAAAGTAATCTGTGTTCCATGAAGGCCTTTTTCCTGCCTCTACATTATTCATGTGTGTATTATTTTCTCTATTCAGTGCGTCCCTCTGTTTCATTGATCCCTCTGTGTATGTGCCTACTGATGCAATGAAGTACTGTTGTATGTGCACTATAGGCTGCTAATGACACTTCAAAAGTCATTTCCATGAAAACGCTCACTTTGTAAACTGGGTAATTGCCTCTCCGACTCAAGTTGGCAAACACAGAGGTTAATAAGTGGCCACATCTTCACATGGAGAAAGACATGAAATTAGCTTTTATGCTCTTCATAGATTGAGTCCGGCTAAAAGTAGAAGGGATTCAACAGCAAAAACACAGGCTGTTTGTAACAAAATCCAAGATTTTGTTTGGCGGGTGCTTACACACACGTAGTAAGTACATTGATGCTGATAATGGAGGCAGTATCGTCACAAAGTCACATTTCCCTGAGATAAAGCAACAAAAGCAAATGCGTATATTTTTACTGTAGCTTGGTTTAGTGTGTTCATGTGCACTCTAGCGTGGGTGTGCGAAGATCAAAGAGAGAGCCGTTACAATGGGAAACAGGAATTTGCTTTGAGCAAAAATTCAGTGGGTTGGGGGAATAATGATGTTGAAGACAAATATTTTACATTTGACTCAAGATGAAAACAGGAAGAAGAGGGTATGCTCATCGTCCAAATCAGGAAACAAGACAAGGTATAGCATGAGATGTTACTGTGGAAATGACCAAACCAAACAGCAAAGTAGTGGTGGGTGAAGGTTTTCTACCACCGACACAGGTAAACACATCAAATATTTCCTGGAGTGTGTATGTCTGTCTTGTATTAATTACGGCAGCAACTGTAATTCCCCTTTCAAAACCAAACTCCAGTGCTCCTGGATCAGCCTCCACTTCTGCAAAAGCAGAAAGCATCAGAATGTGTAGACGCGATCAAACGGACTGCCTTGCTGAAGTGACATGGTGCCACTGGTGGTTTTACCGGTCTAGGTGTTCCAGGTGCAGAGGGAGGCTCTGTTTAACAAGAGTGAGCGACATGTCGCGGAGTCCCAGCTGGCCACGGTGCAGCAGCAGCTAGCCGAACTACAGGCCCAATCCAGCCACATCCAGGAGCTCCACAAGGGCATCCAGGAATCCCAGGGCCTGGTCAAAGAGAGGGACCGCAAGGTGAGAGTTCAGATGGCCAAACAACTGCTTTTAAAGCACCTTTGAAGTGGCTCAAACTCATGCCCTCTGTCTTTGTGCAGATAACAGAGCTGTCCAAGGAGATGTTTCGTTTAAAGGAGGCCCTGGGAGCTCTGTCGCCTCCTCTGGGCATCACCACCTCCTCCTCCTCATCTTCCCATCATGGCAACCCCGGGCAGCAAGTGGCACTGCAGAACAGGATCGCCATACTCACCCAGCAGCTCCAGGTGAGGAGAGCACTGACACTCGGGATGTGTGACGTGAAGACAAAAAAAACAGGATTTCCAAAATACTTTTTTTCTCACTTCTTCAGACCATATCGACCATCATCTATAAAAACAACAACACAGACGTGACAGTTACATTGTCTGTGGCCTTTTTGCAGGATTGGGAGAGAAAGCACAAACAGGTGGTGACTGTGTATCGTACGCATTTACTTGCAGCTGTACAGGTGAGTCGAATGCACACATCCGCGCCAGAGCACAAACTGAGACTGAAGCCCGTGTTGTGAGATGTAAAAAGGTTTCCACGTGTGTATGCGTGGATCTCATGACGGATGGATCAATGAAGTGTTCAGTGGACGGCACTGACCGCTGGATTTGAGTTTGTCCCCCTTTGTGGCGCAGACCATTAAGAGCGATCCGTCCACCATCTCTGCTTACCAGATAAAAGCGGATGAAATTTCAGAAGAGGTGCAGGCAAAAAGGACTCGACTCATTCTCTCGGCCTGTCAGTTTAATTCCTTTTGTCATGTTGGTTGTAATGAGAGATTGCTCAGGTGTCGTAAAGAGAACTGTTGGCTTCTTATTTATGCTTTTAGCAGGTTGGGGATGCATGGGTAGGCTGTTGCTTAATCTCTCTTCCTGGTGCATCAGGCATTGAGATTGAATGACCATGTGATTCATATTTTTTTGTTTTTGCTCAACACATTTAAAGGTGTCAGGTTCCCGGGTGTACAGACTGTACATGAGCACATTACTTCTCTCCCGGGTTTGTGTTTTCACACTTTGAAAGAGGCCTATAGCGTTACAGTCAATCCGTGCAATCTGATCGTAAGAACAGTATAATCAGCAAAAGCCTCTACGTCCTAGTCGGCCTGATTGGTGGCTTGATGGCTGCTGGCCATAGCGGGACGGCATCTCTTTTCAGCGGTAGTGTTAGCCCCCCACTTTCCCTCTCTTCATGCACAGTTTTTTTTTGGTTTGTGACCAGCTTGAAGGCAGTCTTTCCTGAACCGATCCTGCAAAATTTCAGTTTGCTGCTCTGCAAGGATGCGTGGGTAAACCTAAAGAGCCCGTTCTGGGGGCTCTGCCTGTGCTCATAGAACAAAAAACAACAACAATGTGGAATACAATGTAGAAACTTCATTTTCTTACACTGGTGTGTGTTGCCCAGCAGGGCCGTATGGATGAAGAGGTGCAGGGTCTGCTTCTCCAAATCCTGAGGATGTCACAGCCGTGACACTGAACCTCATAACGCCCGCAGGTTTCTCTCCACCGCCAGTCCCTCGACTGGTCAGCATGTAGCAGCTCCAGCTCAGCAACCTGTGGGACCAGCGTCACAGAAACCTCGTCCAGGAAGCCAAATACAACTGATCTGTGTTCAGACATAGCTGCATGTGTACAATACAGTAACTTAAACAACAGTCGCAAGGCTTGACTGACAAGCGAACAGTGAAAAACAGAACTGTAGAGTGCCTTCATGGCTGGATAAGTTAAATGACAGCAGCCTATAAATCAGGGGTGTGTGGTAGTAGAAAGTGAATGTGAACAGAGAGTGTAGAATGTAGAAGATGTGCTTTGATTGTGTGAAAAGCATTTCGATTTTATACAATATTATTATAATAAAATAAATAAAAACAAACCGCTACGCTGTTGGTCCTCTTCTTTGTACCTCGCTCCATGCACAGATACTGTAGATCGAACAGACAATAGGTTTCCAAAGCAACAGCTTCTACGCTGTCCCTCGCATCTATTATGGGGTGATGGAAAGCTGACGTCTTAATTTGGCTGGAGCATTGTGCATGGAAGGTGAGACAGCTGGGCTCTACTGTGGAGCGGCTACATTAGCTGGCAGATATGACGACTCACAAAGCTATACCATTTGAATTGTACCCTCGTTTCAAGTCGTTTTATTGACAAAAAGCCATGAATCAAAGAACAGATCCGAGAAATTCCTGAGAAAGCAAAAGGGGAGATCTGAAATAATCACATGAATTATTTGGACCTCGCCAAACACCTCGTAGGCCGCCTCGTGGCTGTGCATTCATGAGGCTGCAGCCAAGAACAGTGAAGGGCCTGGTTCAAGATATGTTGCTAATGACACAGAGGGAAACGCACAAAGTATGTCACCTACCTCGAGTAAGATTTTAAAATATTAGATTGGCATGGCTTACCGTCACTGCGGCCCAGGAGCAGGAATACACAAGCAAGTCATTGACAAGTGAAGACACAGATGTGGGGTTATAGGACAATTGATAAAATGGTGCATTTCCCTGACAAATTAAGGATTTCATTTCAAGTCCAAATCCCCTTTCTCTCATATCAATCACTGTAGAGGAGCGCCATCTATGGCTCACATCTAAGACATTCACCGAGGGGATTGTTGTTTTTTTTAGGGACACACATAGAGACAGCAGTCATGACACAAGAAGACAGTGTTCAACATTGAGCCCAAAACAAGAGCAGCTTACACGACTGTTCACAAGTATAAGAGCTTGATCATCCTGAAGTTTCTTCAGTCATTCATTGGCATGGCAAGAAAACTAGTGTTTTGCATTAGGAGCATAAATGCACATCATATACACTCTGACACGAACGCCTGTCTCTGTAGTTAATAAGGCACTGAAGTTGGAGGGGCTGTAGAAACACAGGCATGGATATACTGAGCTTGTATGCAGAGTTTTAAACCCCAGGGCGTGATATTGATTTGAAATCTGACCAATAATGTCCACAGGCTTATACAACGAGCAGTCCTTACAAACACACATTACTGATATTCATGGTAAATGTGATAAAACTTTCAAGACAATGTATTATATGTCCACTTGACTGTCTGTATGATAATACCTTTTTTTGTTTTTTTTTACTGGGATTTGGTGCCTCGATTCATCATGGAGAAACAAAACAAAGAGGCAGAAGTATGTGTGTCTCTTTCATGAATGCAGCACTGACTCAGTATGTTTCCATTGTGCCATCTCAGGGTCCAGGTACTGCAGAACATGTCACAATAAACAGTCTTTGCATTCCAGTGAAACAGACACTTCTTCCATTGTCTCGCAGTATTTGCATGCCTTGCATTTACACAGGAATGAATGACAGAGTAACCTGACATCAACAGTGGTGTGTAGCAGATTTGTTTTGTTCAGAGTTTTGTTATGGCGATGTCCATTATTTGTTCTGTGAATGACCTGTGACTGACTGACCGGTCATGATACCAAGCCATGGTTCACTGGAAGCACCTCACTGCGACAGCCATTGTAGGACTTCACTGCGTATCAAATCCTTATTTGATTCCCCAAAGTTCCTCTTCAAACAGTCGTCGGCTTTGGTTGACAAATTTTGTCTGGAATTCGTCCAACTGTGGATTCTTAATAGCTTCATGCTGAGGAGTTTATGATCGTTCGGGTAATCCAGGCAAAAGGCAGAGAAAGTACAAAGAGAAGTCCGATGCCTCAGTCTCCGTAACGGAATTGTTCACGGAAAGAAAGCGTCACGCTCTCCTTTGTTGCACATAGATATCCATCCGTAATCAATTGTTTCCATGTTATATTTTCTGTAGCGTTTGCATGGGAGCTCAAGAATTCAGCTGTGAAATATAGAAGACAAAGAAGGATGATTATTTTTGACACAGATTGAAAGTTAATACAGTCATTTTCTTGGCATGGCAGAGCCATCACTCATTTTCGTTTCCACATTTATGTTTAAAACAAAAACGTCAGTTTGAATAGCTTGTGTGCATGATTATCACGCAGTTGACAGCCGATGTTGATGTTGACATTGGTATCAGTTGACGCGGTGTGTTTATAAATGGCAGTGGCACGGCCACCCTACTCACTGCACCTTGCACATGTTTAAAATAAAAACTTAGTATTGAATGCACAATAAAGAGGTATGTTTATACATGCCACTAGGCCCAGTTTAATATAAAACACACTTTTATACAATATATATGGTCGGGGGGTCCCTGCTCCATCTCTCTATCAGTTTGGGGGTCCTTAACCTGAAAAACGTTGACGACCCCTGACCTAAGCTGCATGTCTTTGGACTGTGGACTGACACGAGGAGCACATGCAAACCCCATGAGGAAGGCCCCTCTTGCGATGAGGCGACAGTGCTAGCCACTACACCACCGTGAAGCGCTCTTCTTCATATGTATTATTTTCTCCGCTGCCCCACTGATAGGCCCTTTTCACAGCATTGCAGGGTAAACAAAGGTGTAATTAATAAGATTAATCATGGCCCCGATCCACTGAGATGGGCCAGGGGCCCTTGTGTTCTGCATGCTGGCTCACTGAAATGTCTGTGACACACTAAATAGAATGGGACCATAATTCATTCATGGCTGCAGTGAAAAGGGCCTATATCTGCATTTTCAATCATGAAATCATTTTAGTCACCTCGTATATACGTAGCACACTGCATGCTTACCTTCCCATGAAGGGCCGGGTGGCTCACTGTTTCCTCCTGACCACCTGTTTGAGGTGCAGCTCACTCTCTGCTGCTACAATAGGCAGCTCATTCTTAAGGTGGTATGAGATAAGGTGGCTTATGCTCTCAAATAACATGTCTTTGGTCCGGACCTGTACGGAGTACAGATAAAGATGGGAGGATGTGAGTTATTGTGTTCACTACATAAAGCACAAACCTTCCAAGCAGGATGTACAGTATGAACTTGAGTATTTTTTGGTACGCTGTTTTTAGCTTGCTGCCGGACTCACCACTCCCTCAGGGTCCACTAGCAGTAGGTGTTTGGGCAGCCCACAGTGCATGCCGGTTAGCACATACTGTCCTGGGTTGGTAGTGCTCTCCCGGACCAGGAAGTCTCCATCTCGGCCCAGGAGTTTCTCTGCGTCTCGCCTGCTCATGCGGCTGTGGTACCACGTCTCCCTGCGGAGCTGCTCCTCGTTTGGGGCCACGGGGGCTCGACGGCGTGGAGGGCTGGGCCACTGGTCCTCCAGGATCCGGACACCCCCCACTCCAGCTGCAGACCCAGCAGCTCCTCCACAGGCCTCGTGGAGCTTCAGGGCGTCCTCGAAGGGCCCTAAAAGGACAACGATTTTTCAAAAAGACAAATGTGGTCACTCTATAGTATTTTTCAAAATGTGTCAGCCTGTGTCCCAGTAACCCTCAGGACCTACTCATGTCGAAGAGGTCCATTTTTGGACTGTCAGGTGCCCGGGGCCCTCTGTGTGCATTGGGCCCCTGCGCCAGGGAATCCAGGTTTTCCAGACTTTGGGTGTTGACGTACTGATGTTCCTCGTAATCTCTGCTGCCTGGTGGCTGGCTGTCAGCACACAGGTAACCATCTGCTGTCAGACCTGAGAAAGACAGCTGCCCTCAATACATTTTTTAAATTCTGGATGTGCGTGTGAGTGTCATGTATGTGTGTGAAACATGTTTGTTTTAATCTTTTGACTCCATCCAGTGGTTAAAATCACAACTTGAAATATTGAGCTTTGTCAGTTTACCACATTGTATGAATATATTACTTCAATAAATAATCTAAGACAATCAAACCAGTTGCTCTATTGTTCTTAAGTGGGTGTGTATTGCTAAAGTCATAATCATAGAACAATTGTAAGAAGCAACCAATGACGAGGCAGCCGTCCCTCCACCAAAACAGAAAAGAAGCTTCTCACAATACTAATATTGACATTTAAATAACAAATGTTAACTGCTGTGTTTATTGCATATTTCTACACTAAATTAGTCTGAATCTTATCCACGACTATATTATTTTGTCAAAAGTCTTTCTACTATTGTTTTAAAAGTCCTTTGTCAAGAAGTGCCATCCTGAATAATAATCCCAAGAATCCTAATTCTAAGTAACCTTCATTCAGGGCACAACGTGCAGTGAGGACTGGTCATGTACCATAACAGGTCACAAAATGTCAAATATTTTCAGAGAGATACGAGCACACAATTTCATCACAAATGTATTTCCAGGTGTAATACCCCTCTACGGCCACTGGGTGCCTCACCTGAGCTGCTGGTCGTCTCAGTGTCCCAGTGCAGTTCATAGCACAGCTGACCAGGGGGATAAGAAGCCTGCTCCCTCCTCGCTGGGGAGCCCATCTGCAAACACACACCAGAGGAACACATCCTCAATACATTTAGTTGCTCCATATACCTGAACGGACAACTCTCTCATCTCTTGTCCCGCGCGTAATGCAGTTTGGAAGCACTCTATTTGAAACATCAGCGACAGCATGTCACCGTCGTTTGAACAAGGGAGGAAAGGAATAATTCCTCTCAGGCGGTGGGCAACACACGAGCCAAGGCTTTTTATGTAATCACATCTATCTTTGGCAATTACGGTGCAGGCACATCGGGAAGACAGTTATGGAGTATATTTTCATGCTCCGGCTGTTTAATTCCACGTAAACAATACGGGGAAGGAGCACGAAAACACATCAGTCACCGGTTTGTGAGGGAGCTGTCAAAGAGCTTGGCTGTCATTGTCTGGTAAAGTTTAGTCATTGGCGATGACCAGATGGAGCTTTGATTACATCTGATGACGTTAAGACGGTACGGTTACGTCCAGAAACAATGGTGCCTGGAGATTCACCTGTGCTGCCGTCTTGCTCTGTGGTTGTGTGTGGATGTGGCCCAGCAGAGCTCCATTTGGCCTGAGTCTGGAGTCCACCACTCCCCCGACAGGAGGCTCCTTCCCTGGGATGCTGTTGTAGTAATTATGTTCAGAGAAGTCCTCATCCTCCCCCCACATCACCTCTTCTGTCCTGACAGACCTGAAGAAGTGAAAAAGATACATTTGATGATCATAACCACACAATTAATACCACAACTTCGGTAATGTAAACTACTGGTTCCCAAACTGGGGGTCTCGGCCCCGACTGGGGGTCGCCGAAGCTTCAGCCGAGGTCTTAAAAGTTGTATTCTGTTGTCGTTTTAGATTTGTGCACATATTCGGGGTTTTCCCTTGTAGTTTCAATTGCAATCTATTGTTGTTTTGTTGCTTTTGTTGATGATATATAATACTCACTAATAATTCACTTTAACTTGTACAACTTGTGTCAAAAAAGAAGCCGACTACGTATGTACGATTGTTGAAAATAAAAGTGAATTAATAAATATATATAATAGAGTATTGTATTAAAAGTTCCTAAAATAACAGTAGAACTCATCTCCAATGCAATATTCACAGGAAATAATCGTGATTGCGTTCACTATTTGGGTTGGTTGTTCAGTCTGTTCAGATCCGTTCTGTACTGTTATTGTTATGCATGATGTATAATATAAATATGTCACTTGGTCAGGAGTCGTAAGTTTACTCAATGATCCAAAAGGGGTCCCTTAAGGAAATAGATTTATGTTGAAATTATTATTGTATTCTTGTATTATTACGTTTTACAGTGATTAATTGGATCATAATGATAAGGAGATCTGGGTGCTCAAATGGATTGTCTGATTAGATGACATGTCCACATCCGAAAGGGATCTTTATAAATCTGATAGCGATTCATCAGATGTAACAGTCTGAAGTGTCTCTTGTGTCTGCAGTGGCATCACTGCAGCACTTGGGGTTTGCTCCAAAGAGGTGAGAAGATCAGTGCGGATCAATATTATGAGACGGACTTCAGGTAATACAAGAACAAGCTATCATGTCTCCTTGTAATAAATAATAAAGAAATGTGAGAGTTGTACAGTAGATCAGGTGTTTGAGGAGGAAAGCGTGACTAAGCTCTTTGACGTCGGACGCCTGGTCAGTATTTATGTCAAAGTAAGTGTGATCGATTGTGCCAACCTCCACTTTCCCTTCCTGTGGGTGTCAATCTCCCGAAAATAACAAAATGTTTCCTTGACATTGAAGTGCCAACAATTTTAAAGCATTTTTCTTTTTGCAACAGGAACTGACAGCATGCAGTTATTTCTCAGCACCACGGTGCCTGCTATTTTACAAATCAATGATTATCTGTCGCGTCGCCGCGCCACAGATTTGGAGGACAGTGACAAAAAGCGCTTTTCATCGTGTAATAGAAGTCATGATTGTGGCTGTGCAGCATCTTACCTCTCCATAGACGCCATGGTTTTAGGAGGACTGTGCAGGTACTGTTTGAACTGCAGCTCGAAGGCTTGGCCGATGGTACTGATGACACCCTGGGCTAAACCGTCTGAGCACTCCAGGATGTGACATGCTGCAGGGAACAAAACAAGAGAATACTCGCTGAGCGTTTAACCATTTCTTTCCAAAACATTATTATGGTCATTTAGATTTTTCTTTTCTTCTTTTTAATGAGGCGATACCTTGCTCAAGAATATGAGTAATTTCTATTCTAAATCAAGAACTGTAGACGAGGTTTTAGTAAAGTCTACTTTCATATCAAGAATAGCTTCCAATATGCTGTGATCTCACTTTTTTTATTTCATACTATGTCATTGTGGCATCATAAAATACATATAAAAGTGAGTAATCCATGATTAAGATACAATCCATTGTTGTATAAATGTGGTTATGAAACTGAGGCTTTTCCGGACATACCTCTCTGATTCACTGGGTCTTTGGCCACATACGCAACATAATCAGGCGTGTCCTGCAACAGAAAGGCGGATAAATCGAATTAGACCAGATAAATTCGACGTATATAACTAAATTAAAGCCCTCATTGATTCTTTGGGTCATGAGATTGGAATCCGGTCAGATGTGTGCAGTCTGCCAACATGTCCATTCCAACAACAACAACAATGTAGAGAGCTGGGAGCGAAGCGTTGCACTCACTGTGTCTCCTCCAGAGGCAAATGAGATGGACTGCATGGGATGGTGTGCAATCACCTGAAAGAGACAAGCGGATTAAACAGAGGAGCATTGATTAATGTGGATACAGACGAGACAAATGGGAGATAAGAGATGTCAAAGCACAAAATAGTTTAGTCAGCAAGTTTTTGACACGATGCCAATACACTTTTGAAGTTAAGTGTTGCTACACACCGCTTATTTTTCATATTTTTATTTTCAGAAAAGAAGAAATGCTGCTGAACATCACTTCAACCGTTACAAAACGATGTAATATTTAACAATGAACAACCCCGACTATTGTTAAATAAGAAAACTTGCTCTTGAACTGATGATCAAAGTTGAAATTAACTGACACAAATCATTTCTGAAATTGAATAATAGGAATTCATTACATGTAAAAATGTAAAAGATTTAATTTATTTGTGGTCAGGAAGAAACTTTCTTTTCAGCAGCAGACAATAACATTGAATTAAGGTCAGACACGACAGGCAAAACCAGAATTTTTCATGCACTGATTTTGCTTCAACAACATGTGCAAATAGTCACAAACTGAATTGTTGATTTTTTTTAATTTGATTGTTCAAAATACCAAAGAGACAACATTTCTCGACAAAAAACTTTGACTCTAATCTGCCAACAATCGTCATACCTGTCGTGTGGTAGGGATAAGCAGACCGAGGCCATCTATGGAAATATTGACTGCAATACCCATGCCTGCAAATCGCAGATTACTTTTCCCCATAACGGACTGGAGAGCTTTGTTATGGGCCTGCATGAGGAGGAAAAAAGAGAGAACACTGTACCGTGAAAACTGTACTTTTATTCAGAAAACATCAAATGTCATCCTGTATTTACTGCATTTGTTCTGAGACAAAGTACTTGTTTATGTTTATCAGGACAATTCAGACATTATTTAAGTGTCTTAGGTTTCTTAAAGCCACCGTACTAACCTGTGTGTTAACCCATAGTTCTCCAGCAGGGATACAACAACTTAGTATGTAGTAACAGTAGCGTAATGAAACATGCAAAGTATGAGTTTTCTATTAACCTTCTTCTTCCACGCTCCCTTTCCGCCTGGCACAGTGTCACACAGCCTGTTGATGGCTTCCCTAATTAGGAGAATCAAGAGAGGTCAAAGGTCAGACTCCAGTGGGACACTGATCTCAAAGGCTCAAGGACACTAAAAGTAAAAATCACGTGGATTCCCTTCAACAATATGAGGAGCATAACTGAGACTGACGGTTGTAAATGCTGAGTCAAGAGTTCAGGGGTACAAAAACTGCTGCGTCACAATAATGGATTCAACAAGAACAGAAGCTTTGTGTTCCCTCCCTCGGGCTAAGGTCACAGGTCACAGTTCAAATGTCAAGAAAAGGTTTCCAGCAGGTCTGTTCGCCAGCACTAAACTAGTTCTTACCACTGATGTTAACCGACAGTGATTTATCATCCCGTGTTCAACTCCCTGTCAAATTAGGGGAGAAGAAACACGATAATTTGCCAAAATAAAGTGTCTTCCACTGCTTCTTCAGGGCATCGTTACTCACATTTATTTTCCTGCAGTGCAATTCTCTCCGCAGGTTTGGAAGAACTTTGCAGTGAAGCTGCTATAACTCCTGGGATTGGTCGCCTAATGGGTGTTTAAAGCCTCTGTGTGTCTGGTGGCGGGAGTGTGGCATAATGTGGAATTGAGGCTGCAGGGGACGGCGGGGACGGCAGTCAAGCACCCAGCTGCCCCTATCAAGTGGCTCGTAAATATTTAAAAAGCAGCGTCCCGGGCCCCATCTCGAGTAAAGGTCTTCTCAGGGATTTTTGAAAAACACCACAATGTTCAAATGACTCTTGCTGATGAGAGGGCAGAGGCATGAGGAGGAGGAGGAGGAGGAGGAGGAGGAGGAGGAGGAGGAGGAGGAGGAGGAGGAGGAGGAGGAGGAGAGAGATGGGCTGTTGTTGCAGCGTCTGTATCTTCCCTGCACTAAAATGCAGGGCCCCATTAACGCTGGTGTTGCTGTTTAACACCGTGACACAGAGAGTACTGTTGGGAAAATGGAGCTTCTTCAAGTCTAGGAGCTGAAGTACATTTTTGAAATACTGACAACCACTGAATGTTTTTGGTGTGGTTTTCCAGGACTAAATGAACTTGTGTACAAGTCAGCTCGCTGAAAAAAAGGCCAAGCTGTGGACGCGTAATAACGGTTTAGACTTTAAAACGCTGCTTTTGAATTGCACCCAGCAACAATTAACATGGAGTAAAGCATCTTGTTGAATTTGTTAGATTGATTAAGACGATCAATCATTGATTTTTGGCCTCATGGGACGAATGCCCCCCCCCCCCCCCCCCCCCTGTGTTCCCCAAGGTATCAGAGACCTCATGCCATTAGCATCACTGGGAAAATGTCAGTTTTAAAGCTGCTATTCATAAAATGTCTTGCACATGCAACTGAATGGAAAAGGCTGCTGTACAGTCAACTGAGGGAACGACTCTATAGTTAACAACCGCAAGGATGCAAAAATAAAACATATTTGTTTTTTAAACTCTCCTCTTTTTTAAACTCTCCTCCTCCTCTTCAAGAAGTTACAAGCGCAGACATTATCCAGCAGGGTGCGTTCATGGGGACCACTGCAGCTTTCCACAGTCATTAGTAAACATCATCAATAATAGATCTCCCTCTCTATCGCTCCATCCTCTGCAGTCTCCTCCCCCTGCACTTAAGCCTCGGATGCACGGTGGGCTCCGATTACATGCTGATCGATTGTGGAGGAGAGAGAGGAGGGCGAGAGACAGAGAGGGAGGGAGTGTGCTTCTCCCATGAGGCCCAGGGTTGCAAAGAGCCCTGCTTTTATAACAATAACATCACATGTAGGGCATAACAACACGACACAGACATACTCAGACCCCGAGGCGTACTTCTCTATGTATCGTCACTGGGCACATATACATGAACTGAGACACACAACATTGTATTGCTGCCATTGTTCAAAACGTGACTTAAGTTTTGCTTTCCATTGTTTATACTTGCATTGGCATTTCATTTTCGTGGCAAATGATGAAGCAGGGTTTGGTAAAAACGTTTCTCCACATTTGACACACACCGCTGGTGGCAATTTGCAACGAGTGTAGATGGTCACCAGCGTACCTTGTCACCTGAGTCCGCGTGTTGAAGTCCAGGGAGCGCATTGACTTCAATACTTCAATGCAGCCCATGTACTGCAAAAAGAAACAAACAGAAAACAAGTTTGGGAAACAATAATTATCAACGTGTCATGTGAATTTTGAAAATAAATGCTGAGCTCCAAAAAAAAACGCACTCTGGAAAACTATTGAGGTCACCGGAAAAGTCTTCCTTAAAAAATATGCAGTCTACAATATGTAATCCATGAATGGTAAGCATGACAATTTTCCCAAAATGCATCATAATCTAAATTAAAACCCCATATATAAGGCCATTAAAGTGTACTCCAGCTGAGCAGCTTCCTAATGGCTGGCAGGTTGGGGTGATAATAGCACCGTGACTAGATTAGCAGCACTAAGAGCTCCAAATCATGGACAAACTGCAGCTTCTCACGCCTCTGGGGGATGCTGAGGGTGCGAGTGTGTTTGTGTATAAAATCCCTCCATTGTGAGGATGTCTTGTACTAATTTGAATATCTGTGAGGTTTACATCTATATATCAGAAGAATGAAAAATCCTCTGACTGTGGCACATTCACAGCCTTGATTAGGACAAAGCAATAAATGAACATCCAAATAAAAAGAATAGCACTGTTGGCGTTGCCACTGAATGTGAAAGGCAGCGTCAGTGGCTGTGTTTCGCCTGCGCTCATCTCAAATATCAGACAGACCTTCGTGACGTAAAACTCCTCAGCGGTATATTAGCTTGTGTGATTTATAAACTCCCTGTGAAACTAATACGGTGCTACATAATTTATATCCTCTCCAACACCACTTTGGCTCAGTTGATGCCATATTTAGTGCAGTTGCCGGGATTGTTAGTGACTGCAACGGACAGCAGACAGACCACACGGCAGCCATACAAACAAACAGAGAGAGAGAGAGAGAGAGAGAGAGAGAGAGAGAGAGAGAGAGAGAGAGAGAGAGCAACCTTTGAGCCCGAGAGCTTAATGAGCGTTCTAACCAGATTTAGAGACGAGGGGAAGTCTTCCATCAGGAAAATTGTCTCTCTTTTTTCCTTCCCTCTCTCTGCCAATGCCTCCATTGTCACACACTCATCTGCTGATGAAACGCATCCCCTCTTCTATCACCCTATCTGCACTGCCCTTCCTTTTGGACCAAGTCTCCAGCACACGATTCCTAGTACTGCAGGGACACCGACTGTCCGAGAAGCATTCCTCGGGAAATGTAATAACACTCATGTCCCAATTACTGATGTAATAACTTCTCATTTAACCACTAAAGGCAAGGCAGGATCGAAAAGCATGTAAGTTGTGTAACGATGGATGGACTGATGATGGACAGATACTGAGGACAGCAGGATGTTAGTATCTGGATAGTGTAGATGATGAATGACTAGGGTTTTTTTCCCTAAGTGCTGTTGATGCAACCCTGTCTTGTTTGTAATTCATGTTGCCAAAGTATAAATGTCTCATGTCCTGGACAACTAAGTTCCTTCTCTCATACTTTTGTGCACTGACAGCATCTGAACCACAAAATGTACGCGCTGCACCATGGAAGGACCTTTCTGGTGAGAGGTATTCATCATGTGACTGATTAATACTGTGCACCAGACTGTGAGGGAACAGCATGAAATGATAGCAGTCTGGTTTTTATGTTGCTCTCTCAATGATAGCAGCGTTGGCAGCTGCAGTGCTTTGTTTGACGCTTGCTGCAGTGTCCTGGCTGTCAAAGAGGGCAGATGCAGGCCAGACACAGAGCCTGACATGGCTGTGTGGACAAAGAGAAAGTGCAAAAGGAGGAAACCAATACTGCAAAACATACTTGTGTCTTCGCCAGCAGAGGAGTAACTGTGTGGGAGCGAGAGGCACTGAAACAGAAATAGAGGGAGGGAGCGCTGCGCGCTATGGTAGCTATGCTGAATAAAAATGGCACAGGGCAGCAGAAATCTGCTGTCACATTGACACTAATACATGCAGCAAGTGCTCCTCCCTGCATAGATTTACCACTGAATTGCACGTATAGCTCTGCATCTCAAACGTTAGCTTGCACAGGTCATGTAAAATGATCGCGCAGCAATGAGCGCACTCCAAAGCTCGGTCTGACAATTAACCGAGATTTCAATCAAACATTGGAGCAGGACTTGTTATGAATGGGGGAAAGCGTTGCATGATGATAGGAGCTCATCGACAGACCCCCTCCCATACCGACCCAACCGTCCTCATCCTCATCACATGATGCAAATGACTGTGATTAAATGTAATTGAATATAGGAATGAATGGTGCCTGTATAATGGCATTAGAAGGCGTGCTTGAGCCCCAGACTGGGCTAATCAAGAGCCATGTCATTCGTTTGAGGAGGGGGGGGGGGGGTGGAGCAGCGCAAGAGGGGCGGAGGTGAACAGGCGCGGGGGATCGCTAAGGGGAGATCATTGACATTGACGTCAAGCAGTCTGCTCGGGGTGGCAAGCCCTTTGTAAACACAAATCACAAGTACTGGTAAAGGCATCTCCTCACATCTCTACCGTTTTATTCACAATCATCCTGATCTCTGCGGTGGGACAACTAACCATCCATGATGTATGATCCTGCTTTTCATTTTTTTTTAAACCACAAAGAGTTTGTGTGCCATTTAAAAAAAACCTCATTCAAGCATAGTCCAGTGACACCAACTACATTAGAGACTTGGATTCGCTCAGATATTGTAACTCCCATTTCGTGGATACGATCTGAAGTTCTCCTTGCACACGTGACTGTAAACAATCCAGAAGCCACACAAAGAACACACCACTCCCACAAGCCGACAGCGGGAGCTCACAATCAGGCATAGGTTGCATGCACTACAAATACAGATGGTTATTTTTCAAAGTAGATCATATGATGCATACAACCTTCGGTAAACACTGCGATGATAAAATACCTTGCTACAGTCATTCTAATGGGGTATCTTTCTCCACCCCTGACGCCGGTGTGCTATCCTGTCGCAGTCACACCAAGCCATCTATCTGGATTATATATTCCCCAGCCCTCGCCACATGAGCTGCATAACAAACTGCCCGGCACTGTGGTGTCCTTTTGTTTCCCACCCAGATAGAGAAACCTTTAAATGGGGCTATTAATATTTCGTGGTTCATCGATTCTTGTGAGCAGTAAATATGTGAGCACCAGAGGAAGAAAAGTTAGTTATTTTTGTTGCGCACTTCCCAAACAAACCCTGAATTAAGTGGATGTTTAAGGAGTGTACCTTTACAATGCATATACTGCATGCATTAAAAACAAAGGTGCCCACTGACTCACCCTGACAATATAAGAGGCCCCTGGTCCTGCTATCTTCTTGTCAGGGTGCAGCCAGCCTTGAGAGGGTTTGTGGATGAAGCCACCCTTCTGGGTGAAGTCCTCTCCCTCGAGCCACATGCCTTCCACCCTTGTCCTGCGGACCATTCCTGACCTGGAGCCGCTGGAACCCCCAGGGCTCGCCATGGCCTCTGTGGCCCCAAATCCGTGGCCCCCTGGATTGGCAGAGTTCGCCGCCGCAAGTGCTCGCTGCCCTCGAATGGCCTGCAAGGAACAGGGGGTGACACACACAGGGTCACAAGAGTTAAGCACCGCTGCGAGACTGGCCACCGGGCCGCTGGCTGAGGCCGCACCACTGTGCCTGTGTGATGACGAGCTGAGTGAAGAAGAGGTCTGGGAAGGAGCCGCCTTCCCTGAGTCCTTGCTAGAGCTGGACGGGCTCCGGCTGAGCAGGGAGTTGGAGAACTTCCACTGGGGCATCCTGGGGATGAGCATGCAGAAAGTTGTGGTGGTATCCTGGTCCCCATCCAGGGAAGGGGAGTCGGCCAGGGCTGCAGCCCCGGCAGAGGAGGACGATCTGGCAGTGTGATCCAGAGGAGGCAGGGGAGGCAGAGGAAGGCTGGTGGCGGAGACCACCGGTGTGGCCACAACTTTGCCGCTCATGGCTAAGCTCTGCATCAGGTCGTCGGAGGAGGTCACAGACTCGTTGCGAAAGCGGCCATACTTTGGCTTAAGGAGCATGCCCGGAGGAGCCGCCTGGAGCAGGAGATGGGGGGGGGGGGGGGAGGGGAGAGGTGTAATGGAAGAAGGGGGGAAAACTAGAGAGAAAATCTTCCAGGTGGAGTCCTATATCCTTGTCAACTGAACGGCGTCTGGTCCTCTCCCGTTCACACACACTGTCCCGCTCTCAGGCCACTCTCCTCTCTGTCTGAGCTGGCCTGCTTCCTTTCACTGCTCGCTCGTATACTCCCATTCTCCCTCTCTCTCTCTCTCTCTCTCTCTGGATGATGTCATTGGGTCTTTAGCCCTGCCCTGCCCAGCTGCTCTCAGACTGTATTAGCTGAAACACATCTGCCTGAACCGCAGTCAACCTCACACACACACACACACACACACTCTCTCTCTCTCTTTACAGAGCACCTAATTTCTATATACTATAAGAGAGATTCTGCAAATGGATAACCTGTCAGTATATGTTAATCTTGAGGCTCACTTAGCAGCAGTATTTCAAACCTTTCTAATTGAACAATGCTGCCACTGTATAAATTGAGACCACTGCAAAATGCAATGATATTAAGATTATAAATACAATTACTGTGAAGTGACGGGTCACTCGGAGAGTCCACTTTCTTTTCTCTCTCTCTCGCTCTCTAGATGATAAATATTGAATTTGAATAGACATTAAACAAAACTAAAAGCTAAATATATGATAAATAAGCAAGCACTCCTTGTACTCTACTGTCAATGTATTTTATTTATTTTTTTATCTTTGATTTTATATCTATTAATAATGTATTTCACAGTAAGCATCAGCCCTAATCAGACTCTGAATGTTTTTCACGGGAGCTCAAAATGTGCAATGTACTGTAGAGTTTTAATGAAATACAAAATAGAAAAAATAATGACAACATGGATTGTGAATGTGAGTAAATGTACTGGAATGAGTTTCATCCCATTAGTTAGAGTGTATTATGTGTGTGTGTGTGTGTCTGTGTGTGTGTGTCTCTCATCCGTCTCCCCAGGGAGCAATCGGCCATTCCACATCAAATCACTTCCACTCTGATTTCCACTCACAATTATATTTTTATCGTACACAGGGGTAAATAAAGCAGGATTCTCAGTGTGAAACAAACTGAGTTAAGCAGGTTCTCTCTTTTTTTGGGGGGGGGGGGGGGGGGGGGGTTGGTCAAATCATGCAGACATGGTGAGAGCAATGTCTGCACTGGTTGTGAAACAACCCAATAGTCAGAGTCACCTGTTACGCAAAAAGAGGGGCCGCAGACAAGGAACGGATCGTTATGTTCCTCATCAACTGCTTGATTCAATCAAGCCCGTTATTAATTCATTGAGTGCAATCATCATGTTGTCTGTCCAATACAATGTGACAGAAGGACAACACAGTAAACAACCTGTAAACAAACAAACTACACCGATTCAAATGGGTTTAAATTGTGCACTACACTGACCGCTATTGGCACATTTGTAAACTTAAGTTATTCAGAAAGGCATCAGGAAACTTACCGATGTGTCAGGCTGTAAGGGGAAAGACGATGAGAAGAATCCAGCCCAGTGAATTTCCAATGACTTTTATCAGAGAAAAGCAACACTTCACACAGCACAAATGAGCTGCATCTGTGGTTTGAGTAAGAGAATAATTTCAATCCACGAGTCAGGAAAACTCATTACTACGAACGAAGCACAGTGAAAAAACCCACTGGGACAAGCAAACTACCACTACGGCTGCCATCCCACCAGCTTCCAAACAGCCAATCGCCTCCTGTTTGTTTGCTACAGAGTATAAGAAGTTACTGATAAACCAGATGGATTCACTGCATGTTGACAGATGCACAAGTAAGCTGGCTTTTCCTCAATATATGTCCTGTCCCCTTTTCTGTGAGGACAAACACCAAAATACCTGCTCTTGCAACATACTCTACTCAAAAGGAAAACAGATATGAAGTCATTATTACTTCAAACCAAATTAAATAAACATGCTTTAAAGAAAAAGATACAAGCGCAACCATTTGAATTCTACGTTTAATTGCCATAGATAACAATATATTACTCGCTTGCAGCTGGTCAGTCAACTACACTATAATTTTTCTGTATGTGAAGAGTTAACATATGTGCTTCCTGACTTTGGTAGTTTGCATATACAAGAGGAACACACCATGCTGTGAATACACCACCAGTCATTAGCAGCCATTACCTTGACAACAGTGATTACAACATAGGTGACTTACTTCCAAGGATAATCCTCAAACTACTTTGTTTTGGTTAACATATAAAGAGAGTTTATCGTTCATGTACTTACAAAACATGTACTGGGAAAGGTAATATGTTTATGTAAGGCCCAAGAGACAATATAATAGATGACCGATGTTCTCCTTTGTGTATCGCCCATGATGGTGGCACAACAAAAATGACTGAAATATAAAGAATAAAAACAAGTCAGTGGAAATAGGCCTGTGTCACATAATGAATTAGAGAGTGGTCTATGTTAATAGCAAATGATAAAAAAATTGAATTTGGAAAATATCAAGCGACAAGACAAATTCAACTGGATCCACATTTGGTAAAGATAATAATCTAGGCTACCTAACAAAATATATAACTGAATACATTAGAAAAATAAGAGCTAGTGGTAAAGAAACATCGTTTATGTAAGCTTAGTGCATGTCATTATTATATGCACCATCCATGAATGCAACCAAATTAAAAGTAAAATAATTAACAATTCGGCAGGCAAAATTAAATTGAAACTTACTAAGCTTGGAAAAAAACACGAATGATGACAATTTAAAGACAAATGCAAGCTACATTGATGGGCTATATTTAGAAACACCGTATTCCATTGGGGTTCATGTTAGATAGAGTTCCAGCTAAATAGTATCCAACCATCATTTGCAAACTCACTGAAGGCTAAATGTAATTAGTAATTATGTATTCGCTTTGTATACCCACTGTCTGTAACGCTTATGGTTCATATTTAACTCGAATTCCGAAATGTCCCGAAAATGTAAATTGTTGTTTTCACCACCACCGAGTGCCTTTTCCATTTCAACCCGGGCACCTCTCACCTACAGTCCGAAGAGCTCCAGCCATGGCCCCAGTACACCCTTCAGCACCTCGGGCAAAACAACTCTTTGCACCGGGGTAACGACGGAAGGAGGACTCGCAACGTGGCAGAGAGAGTATAAAGACGAAGAACCCCTCTGCACTCCCATGAAAAGTCCTGGCGAAGTACCAGATACGTTCTCAAAAATACAGAAAATGTCTTCATTTTAAACGTCTAAGACCTCTTTGAACTATATCGCACAAGACCAAAACTTAAGATACTTGCGTGAATGTTTGTTTTTGAATAATTTACGGGGAAAAACACACTTGTTCGCAAAGCAGTGCTTCCTCGTTGAAGAGTCGTGCTTTCACATCCGAGTGGTTCATCTTTTCAAACATAGACGATCTAGCTCGGTGGGAAGTCGACGTGCTGCTGCCTTGACCAATCAGGGACATGCGGGTAACCGTTGGGTTTTGAATTGTCCTCTGAAAACAGCGGCAGATGACAGCAGCTTCGTTATTGCTAAGTTAGTGAGCTAAGCTACTTCACATAAACCGCAACAGCTCTCTGGACTTCAGCTTTGACTGCTATCGTCGACGGGAAAATGTCGAAAAAACAGATTTACTACTCTGACAAGTACAACGACGAGGAGTTTGAATACAGGTGTGATTAACTAACGTTTTTTGGCACGAGTTAAAAGTCCGTTATTTTGTGTTTTTACGTTAACGTTAGTTAGCTTAACGTCATATTACGGTAGGATTGGGTAGGCTAGCTAACGTTACACTGCTGAACGTAACGTTAACGTATGTTGGCAAATGGTAAAATGCAGTAACGTTACAGAGTATATAGGTTGTATTTAGTTTAGCATAATAATTACGTAACACTAAATCTTTGAAAATAGCTAACAGTTAAGCTAACAAAAACACTCTTAATCCACTTACAGCTAATAGCACGAGCTATGGTGACTGTTGGGTTACATTAACGGTGACGTCAATATGTGTACATTATTAGCATCATGAGGACCTAGCCGTCAACGTTCGCTATCATATGAAGTTACCTGAAACAGTCTAGTTGACTTAACGTTACTTCTTGACCATCCCTAAAATACGTTTCTGGTTCTTTGTGGATAATTCTTTGCTGTTTTTCTTTATCGTCCCATAGACATGTGGTGCTTCCAAAGCAGCTGTCTAAATTGGTGCCCTCCTCCCAACTGATGGCAGAAGACGAGTGGAGGGGACTCGGGGTGCAACAGAGCCAGGGCTGGATTCACTACATGATACACAAACCAGGTAAGTTTGCACATATATCCACATGCATATTAAAGGAGCTAATAATATGGCAATCATCCATTCTGTCCATGCTGGTTGTGAAGAAGTCCTTTTTACCAGGCGTCTACAAGATATGACAGAAATGTGCTAGATGCACCCCAAAGCTCAGCCAAAGGAAACATGTTTTTAATGGTTTCAGCAGTCTAAATTAGTCTCATCAAATGTGTATTTCCAATATTGTAGTATTTTTTAGAACAAAAGTCCCGTTTGTGTTTATGCCACTTCCCTGCTGCTCAGCAAAAAAAACAGTGTAGGGGAATGGAATGATGGGATTTTGTATTTAAGACTGTTTGGAAATACCTCCTTTAGCTTTGGCTCAGCTGTAGAGTGCAGTTTTCACACAGGAGGACTGTGTATTTTGGCCACAATCTCTTACGTTGTAGTCTGCCACAAAAGGATCTCTTCATCACCAGTATAGAGAAAAGGAATGATTACAGGGACTGGTAACTCTTGTTTTACAACAAATGTACATCAGCATGTGAGTGTTGTATTAAGATAGTCATGAAAAATATCTGAACCGATCCTTTAAAAGCCTGTGCCATTAGACTGTCATGAAACTTCCTACACACAGCTGGTACACGTGAAGGTACACAGTATATACTATAGTGCAACCACTGTACTGTGCAGATGATGCTGACAGATACTTCTTCTTTGCTTTACTCTCCAGAGCCACACATACTGCTTTTCAGAAGACCTCTCCCAAAGGATTAAATGGAAACCTGTAAAGTGCCTGCTATCATCTTTGCTGATATGTATTGTCTATGAACCATACATCCTTCATACTATCTACATATGTTCTAATGTATTGTGTAGAAAATCCTTGGTTGTATTGTGTTTTTTTTGTCCTTTCAAACTCCCTCAATTTTTAGAGGCAACGAGAGGCAATCTGCTTGATTCCACTGTGAATGATAACCTTATAAACAATATGAAAGTGAAAGTTTGCCTGTCAAGTGTACATTTTAATAATTTTTAAATGTCTTTATGATGCCATTTCTATGATGATTTATTTACCGAGTATCGGGCAGGCATAGTTATTTTTTATTTTTATTTTTTTTTTCTCCTTCCTTCAAGTCCATTACTTTCCAAAAAGAGCTTTCTATGTTTTTCCTATTCTTTAAACTTGTGTTTGTGTCATGTACATAATATTATTTCAAGATGTTATAAATGTTGACTGGGTCATGGTTGATTCAACACTTTCTTTGTTGCTGAAAGAACAAATTAAATGTACTTCTTCACATTAGCTGTGTTTTCTCATGAATATTTCTTTCTACCAGAACACAGAATTATGTTTTCTGTGTGATGCTGGTCAGTCGGAAACATTGACAATCAATGGAGTAACAAATTCGGAGTGTCTGATGCCCAGGGAGTAGGCTGGGGCCCGAGCCTTGTGAACTGTCACTTTCTCCGGATTATACGTCCCAGGACCGGGTTTGTTGGTGGCATCTCTGGGTAAGTCGTGACGTCCCAGCATGGAAAAGGCAGGCTTTCTGGGTAGATAAACACTTGGGTCCGTACTGTTGTACCTGCAAGGCCCTGGCGTCTGGGCTAAATCCACAGAGGGTCCCCCTGTGCTGTAAGTACCTGACATTGTGTAACTTGCGCTGGCTTGCTTGTTTGGGACTTGAGGGCCCATTAGCGGAGGCAGACAGTACTTGTTAGGAGCCGGTACTGAGTCGACACTCCGGTACTGTGAGCGACACCCCATTGTGTAAGACGGTGGTCTGCGCTGGAGGTTGTATGGTGAGGTTTTCTCAGGGCTGTATGCACCCGGTCCAGGTGTCTGGAATAGCTCCTCTAGTGACCAGAAAACGGTTGAATAATACAAACCATCAACTCAACAACATATGGTCGAGTAGCATGCTTAGTGTGGTGCAGATTTTCAGTTGTAACAGCTGACACTGGATCTGTAGAAGTAGTTTCAAAAACACATGTCTTTGTACAAGGGTTCATCCTTTCACAATAACGGATAAGTTAGTTTGGTCATAATTCAACATGCAGCATTGCAACATATTTGAAACAAAATGTGCACTCACAACAGTTATTTGCCTGTTATGAAGAGGAACTTACTCTGTGTTTTCACTCGGGCCAACATGGAGTATGCAGGTGTGACAGCCCTTCCGAAACGAGTCATTTTTGCATCAATGTGATACTGTGGCCCTGGACTTGAGTCTACACAATACACTGCAGGGAAAGTAAACATGTATGATCAATTCAATACATAATATCTGCTCCGTCACTTTGTTTTGATCATGCAGTGGTCCTAAAATACACTGGCTAGATGAACATAAGGTGAGAATCTACATATCTATGAAGCGTCGTCTCCCCCTACTGGCTTTTATTCAGCATTACATAACTGAGGATATACAGTGTAATGTGACTTGGGTCATGTGGTGTATTTAGGGATATTACATTTAAAACTAATGTTTTCTCTGCAGATATGTCGCTACATGACAACCTACAAGTTGGAGAAAGAGATGAAGAACTCACTCGTGTCACTCATCCTGCCATGGAAGGAATAAGCAGGGCTAGTCGTCTTGGTGAAGTCGTGGCCCATGAAGCCAATGGTGGGAGGAAGCCCATAGCGCCCAGGCCCTGGCCCTGGAGACGTGGGGAGTCACAGATGTACGGCACATTATACAACATTAAACATGTTCACAGTGCACAAGTGACACCGTTGTGCAGTAAAGGAGATCCAAACAGTTTATTTCAGCACCAGTCGGTTCATAAGAATGCAATGTACGCACATTTGCTGAATGACAGAATGTTACATAACTCAGAATAATTGTGGCCTCTTATTTGGCAATCTGATGAACTCAAGTATGAGGCAAGAATGATCTGCATCACCACACCTCATAGTGTACAAGTGTTCGGTGGCATTTTTCACAGAGGGGAGCGAGTCCTGGCAGGTCTGCACACTGAGACATCCTCTACTCTGCTCAAGTCAGTGTTCCCACTTTGAAATTATGAAATAACAAAAGTGACCAACTGGAACATGATATTCATGCCCTTACACAGGACGTACAGTTTTAGACACATGAATTTACACAATCAGTAAAAAAAAAAAATTTCTATCAGTGAACTTACCTTTTTCTTTTCCTGCTATTAACGGGTATTTTTTCTCCATTTGACTCTTTGTAGAGGCGACGAATACTTCAGGAGTCGCTCAGTAGCAGCAATACTACCAAAAACATTCACACAGCATGTCAGCTGCCTGAAGAAATATTCATTGACAATTCTAATCCCATAAAAACAAAACCTAAAATGCAATGTTTTTTGCACCTTACCACAGATAGTTCCCTCTTTTAGCCAGCACTGAGGCCGACTGCATACTTGGAAATTCAGCCGTTAGAGGAGCACCTCACTCAGTCTTGGTGGTCTTTCTTCAGATACCACAGGATGCTCCAGAGTCGAGCCCCACTATGCCCACGCTGACCCCCTTGATGGTCCAGAATCAATCCCTAATTTCCTCTGAAACAACCAGGAAACCTGAGACGCATAATCGGTATCAAAGTGTCAACAGCGGAGCAGACTCTACACTGGATCGGGTTTTTTTCTATCCATCTGCCTGCTTGTCCCTTTGTCCACCTGTGGGGGCTCGGACACATGAACAGCCCTTCCTCCACAGAGGTTGATGTAAAGGTGCACTCAGCTGGTGCTTAGGAACAATGTCATCACTCCGATTCACTCTCACGTAATGCTAGCTCCCCCCTGCAAACCATGAAACAAAGACCCCCCCCCCCCTCCTGCTCATGGCTGTGTGGAGAGGCAATATCACTCTTCAGCCATGCATGCAGTTGCCACAGAGACTGCTGTGGAGAGTTTGTTGCGGCCTGGTCCCGTGTTGTCGCTACAGTAACGTTTGTTTCCTTTTAGGCTGGAGAGGTAAGGCCTACAGCATCAGCTCAGAGCACATAGGAGAAGGGGTGTCGAAGTGCCACAACTCCACAAACATCTAAACTGTGAATGACTGTCTGTATGCGCTCTCCATACACACTTCCTTACATTTATGAAAGTAGGAATGCAGAGGAAATTCATAGTCATTTCCATAGATACTGTGTTTTCTATTCCTCAAGCAGGCGTTTATAAAGCCCCAAACACAGCAGGGTGAGATGCGAGGGCAGCACACCTGGAGCAGTTACAGGCCGACTACCTTCATTTGACAGACGACCCTCTGGTTTCTCATCTTCATCTTAAGGGCAAACCGATTCCCCAGATGCAGGAACGGTTTCGCCCTCTTTGATCTCCGTTGGTCCCAGTTGGGATTTGACGGACTCGTTTACAGGCCCGAGCTGCCTGTTGCCAGAGGCCACAGTAACCGAGAGGGTCGACAAGTGACGTGCGGAAAACAAACATTAAACTTTAACAGGCTCCAACTCTCTCCGGGCTGCTGCTTATAACCCAAATCTGTTGTTGGCAGTCATAACACACATAGTACGGTGCCCAGAGAAACCCAGAGACGTATGCAGCCTGTACACGCGGATACACACACACACACACACACACACACACACTTTCTGTCTCGAACGCAGAAGCTTGCCAGGGGTCACGGAGTCCGTTGTCAAAGCAGAGGAGCAGCAGGGTTGCGATGCAGCTCGCTGCCGACAGGAAATTATCTCCAGACTTAACGAGCCCTTCAAAGGAAATGGAGCAACGCAGCTTTCATAACCTGCACCTCCTCTGCCAGTGGAGCAGATGCATGTACTGTGCTGCATCTGCAGAGATCGCATTGTTCTTCAAAAGTAAACACGGATCAAGGCATTTCTTCCCTGCAGTTATACAAAGTGTAATTGCACGAGTTATAACAGAAGGAGTTGGTGTCGCAAAGTGCAGAAGACAATAACTTAAACCCAGGTAACCCATTGATGACTGGACACAAGACGCACGGCTAGTCTGCTTATTAAAAAGGAAACAAAACCAAAACCTTGGATTGTATACAAATTTTATTCTCGTTTGTTTTAAAAAGCACAAGTTTTGATATGAAGAGGGGCTACGTTGAATCAAATTTGGTACATTTACAGAAATCCTAAACTTCATTCTTGATTTTTAAGTTGATTGCTTCACGAATCAAAATTGAACAAAAACAAAATAGCTTATGAACTGTACAATCAAATCTCAAGGTAGGTAAGGGGAAAGGCGACTTGAGAGTAGATGATGTTGGTGTCTCGGTGCGACAGTTTCAGAAACGTTTGGGCCGGTGTGTCCTGGTGGAGCAGTTTGAGTCGGTCAGAGACCTTCGTTACATGTCGGTCCTCTTCTTCTTTGTTTCCTGTCAATCTCCCCTGTGCTGTCTAATATGAGAAACATTTGAGGTCATGTTTCTGTAAAGCATATGGTTAGCATATATGTCTTTTTCCAAGCAGGATACCAGCACAGGAATTTCATCAAAGATTTCAATAATTGGGTTAAAGCTTGCTGTGAAAAAAGAAAAAAGCCTTTGACAGCACATTGCCTTTTGTTTGAACTCAAAAGAACCACAAGGGCAGAAAGTAGACTGTATGGGCGGGCAATGACAAAAAATAGAAATAAAAATGATATGACCTCTAGCTACAAATAAATACCACAGATAGAAAATATAAGAAAATATTTTGCTTAAAGTCAGGTGTAATTACAAACATAAATACTTGATTATTTCTTCTAGTGATTATAAAGGCAGTACAGTGAATAACAAAGACGCTATGGTGCCTATTGGTGAGCAGGAGTCTGGAGGAAGAAGAGTAAAAGTCTGGAGGACACCACCTTTAATAGCAGTCGCACACAGTCACAGCCAACCACACACACACCGATGTAGAAATGCATCCACACAGCCTCAAACACACACTCTCATTCTCCAGACTCCATCATCTCTTCCCTTCAGGCTGAGCAAGTCTCTCTTCTCTTTCCATTCACGAGCATATTCACAAATAATGTACAATTTGGAGGTGGCTTCACTCTGTGAGCGTTTCTGTGGACGACAAGAAAACGAAACAAACCGTCATTTTAAGACCATCTCAGACACGTTTAACACTTCTTTCACAGAACAATAGAAATCTATGGAGCGCTTATCGTTGTTAGTGCAAGTGAGCTCGCTCATGGACGCCGCTCTGCACTGCTGATGACGACGTCGCGGAAGCTGAGCACCCACCCTCCGGTTTGCACCGTTAGCGCTGATAGCACCGTTAGCTGCAAGCCGCCGGCTCAGGCGTCGCAATGGGCATATACCCACTGGGACTCACGTGCACTACAATTAAAGGCGCGGCCGGACTGCGCGTGTAAACCTCAGAAGCTCGGGTTACAACACACACAGAGGGAGAATGACTTCATTTCTGCTCAGGTATTACTTCACGATAGCTTTACAGAGCAAATAGTTGTTTGCTGCTCTATGAATGCTCTGAATTTAAACTCTAGCACCTTTAACATTATTGCCCGGTGCATTTCAAAGTAGTATTCAAAAGTAGTATTCAAAAAACTACAGTGCCCAGCTGTTTAAGTAAATATCTTACAAAAAATGTATATTTGTGCCCAATGTTTTGGTCTGAACGCTACAGACAGGTCGAGAAACTCGGCAAGTATTGAGAGACAGACCGATGCATTGTCTGCTTTGGTCTTTGGACAGGATTTGTTGACAAAAATAAAGAGATCAACACCGGTATATCCTTTAAGCTCGAGGAAAAACACACTACAAACATGCCCGAGACCTAGAAACCAAAAGTCTGAAAAAAAAACAACGACAAATCTTTGGAGCAGCTCCTACCATCGCTCGGGGGTGTTTTTTGTGTCCAGTGTGGGAAGCTGAGTGTCTGCTTGTAGAAGCACCTTCTGCTGGATGACCCCCCCACCTTCAGGAAGGTGGAAAACGTGCCCTCCCTCTGCATCAGCAAGGAAAGGATCAGAATCTGGGTCGTATTCATAGGAGTAGTAGGACACCTCTGCCATGGAGCCCTGCTCCTCTTCACCTGGAGAGATCCGGGACGGGGGGGGGGGGGGGGGGGCGGGGGGGGGGGGGGGGGATGGAGACGCATTAAACCAAATGAGAGTTGGTGGAGAGGCCTTGGCAAGGTTGCTCTTGAATGGTTAATCACAATCTCTGTATGAACTTGATTTCGTTGCTGAAGGGTAAAGAAGTCTGCGTCATGGAGACTCAAAAGGCACCCTTCTGACTTTGTGGCCGCTAGAAAGTTACAGAGCAATGTTTTTACATTTGGCTCTCTGCTTTGTCTGTTCTCGCACAAGAACGTTCACGCATGGAGTTGATCCGACACACATTCCTGCCGATTGTTTCACACGACTCCACTGATCTGCAGGTGGTTGTAAAGTACAAAGGAACATAGCAATGCAGTAGGGAAGCAGAAGAAGGCCGTTAACAGTTGAACTAGAGATGTTTCAAACCTTTAAGGACGATTGACTTTGCAGATGTTTTTACGAGGAAGACATTCAACACCTTTGTTAAACCCTTTCGGATACACACTATGCTTTTTTGGTGATCAACACTGGATGTAAACACAACTTTTGGCAGCTTACAACAAGACTCCGCGGGGCCTTTTGAACATCCTGTACATCTGAAGCTCTTGCAGCAATACCCCATCACAGACAGTAGGGGTCGCTCCCTGCTTAAAATGTTGTATCGTCACAGAGCAGGCGACCACAGACTCACTCTTTTGGATAAGAGTATAGCTTTATTAAATGTTTACCATGAGAATGTACGACGAGTCCACTTTAATTACATTTTACATCTTCATGGTTTTAAGAGGAACACGCTGGACTTTATGGTTGAGGTCTAAACACACACACACACACAAAGAAGATGTAGACATTTGATTCTTAGAGAGGGAATTTAAAAGTGACGAAAGCGCATTCACATGAAGGCACATTTCATCTCAAATGAAAGCTGCAAGCCCGTGTATCCGTTGACTGCATGTTGTCTTCTGGTGCAAGTTCACTAATAAGACAAGTCTGCACAGGGCAGCTAATTCCAGAGCTTCAGCTTCCTCCACCGTACCAGTGGAAACTGTCAGCTCCTTGGCACCGGCCCGCCTTCACCGATTACACTCTCAGTGCACTTAGCGGGCATGTCGTCGACATTCTAATGGTTTACAATGACAGTGTTTTTACAGTACTTATTCAATCTAATCACCCCTGGGTTATCAAAATCAAGGCGAGTGTGTGTGTGTGTGTGGGCGTATTTGCCTGTGTGAGCATGCAATATGTATGTGTGCATATATAGATGTTTACATATATGTGTGTGTGTGTGTGTGTGTGTGTGACTGCATAACAGCATTCCTGTGGTGAGTGTGAAGCTTTTGTACTTCAGAGACCTTTGACTGAGAGCAGCTTTTTGAGCTGCAGCTACCGGGAGCTGCAGGCTGGGAAACAAGTCAGCGCAGGCTGTGCCACATCACACACACACACACACACACACACACACCTGTACACAACTCAAACATTCACATAGGAACACATGTAATCCACACACACACACACACACAGCATGCATGTGCAGCGTGCACACTTCTGCAACTTGTCAGTGACTTGCAGTGCCTTTTCATGTTTGTGTTGCCAAACGCAACACAGCTACATCCTCCCCGGCCGCACGCAGCCAAACATCCGATCAGGAATTCTCTGGCTGCCTCTCGGGAAGTGGCAACTGATCTAAGCTCATGGCAGAGCAACAATCAGGCCTGCAGTGTGAAACCTATCCACCTATTTATCACACCGATTGTAGACATGATGTGCTGCCACACACACCATACGGATCCGCTTTCCTCTACTTTCTTCTCATCGCGTCTCTCTCTACCCTGCTCTTTTTTTTCTTCTCTTTCTTCTTTCATCTCGTCTGCCGCTCATCCCTCTTTAACCCCCCCCCCCCCTTTCTCAGTTTTACATCCCCCCCCAAACCCTTTCATCTCTTTGTCTCACACTCTTTCTTCCCTCTACCCTTGTGAACTCCCTTTCTCCACATCACAAAAAAACGTTCACGCATAAAACATATGTCATGCCTGAAATCTGGACCCTCTACATCTACATTCAGCTGAGCAGAAGCCCGGATAGACTATTAATGGAGGCGGGATCACATGACATTCCTACGGCAATCAAAGCTGTAGCATTCAGACAAGAGAAGAAGTAAAAGCTACTGTAGAAAACACATGGAGTCTCTGCCTCGGCTGCTGGGTTCAGCTCAGCAGGCAGATGAAGGGAAGGTTGGAGCAAGAGAGAGGTGGATGGAAGGTAATGCAAAGCTGTGCATACGTAGGGAGAGGTGTGGTAGATGGAGTTACCTGTGTGTACAGGCGCTGAGGGCTGCTCAGTTTCCTGGTTTGCTATTGGTTGCCTGTCCTCCACCCCGGTCGCCACTGGAAATACAAACACATACAAACACACACGTTCGATTATTCACATTTGCGCGGCCGCCACGGCACTTAAAAACAAAACTAGTAATGAATTCAACAGAGTTTCAGTGTTGCATAATCGAAATGCTTCCCAGAAGCATTATCCACCCCATTAAGCAACACTTCTTGGCAAAATAATGATGATACACTCGGTCTCAACAGAAGCCTGTAATGAAATCTTTCCAAAAATAGCAGGGGCCAAACTGTGGCCGCAGGGACCGTGTGTGGAAACAAATTGTATCTTTCTCCTTTTCAAAACAGGGGAATGGTGACAGGAATCTCCCCCCGCGCAACCATACACAAACAAACAACGTCAGGGAGCGCTCAACAAAAATAAGATCCTTTTGATAATCTACAGCATGAACCACTTGGCACAAACTGAGGGCTTTTCCCAACAAAGTTGTGTCTATGCCTTTTTCCCAATCCGCTCCACAACATGAAGGCTCCTTTGTTGTTGGGCTGCGCGTCGGAAAGGAATGTGACAAGGATTTCAAAGGGCTGGACAAAAGCACTCTGTCATTTGGAGAGAGCCCTGTAATACAGCAGAGAGCGAAAGAGGGTGTTTGGGGGCACGGCGGGTAGCTCTCCTCAGAAAACTCATCCAGTAATCAGCTCAACACCTGAACAGCTGTTTCTACAGCTTAGATCACAGCACACACACACACACACACACACACACACACACACACATCAGAGCCAAGCCAACGGACTGTATCCAATAACTCATTCTTCCAAAGGGAGGAAAGGTTCTGGGACATACCATCAATGTCTGAGTTACAGCCCACCTACTGTAGAACAAACAGTACACAGTTGATTTGAGCTGCTCTTGGAGTAAAGTGAAATGCAGACATCAAAGCAATTATTTCCATCCAAGTCAAGTAGCATGAGCATGATAATCAGGCTCAGTTGCCTTTTTTGTCTCACTTCATTCATTCAGCCCGACGTTTTGTTCATGTTCGCCAATTTCCTGTTTCGTTTTGTCCTAACCAATCAGCTGCTGCCACATTGGATGCTGGGAGCACTGATCAAAGAAATATGTTGATTTAAGAGCTGGCGCTCTACATGGACGTACAACTGATGAGTCAATCTTATTCGCGCTGTCGCTACTTTCCACGAATGTAGCTACCAGGTAGTTAGCTAACTGCGTAAAAGAAGATGACGCCCACTTGTTAATCCTAACCTCTGATTGGTCAACGGCTTCTCCAACCAGAAGACCGATTTAAAACGTTAAACATATCTGAGATGGGGGTGGAGAGAGGACTGGAACCATGTTTTGTAGTAGTGCAAGCAGCAGCGTGAGTGAATTACGGAGCCTCGGTAGTTGTAAGGCCAAAGTCGAGGTGATGTCAGATGATGTGCGATGAGAGAGCTCTTACTGTGAGGACACTGGGACAGGGGAACCTGCTTGATGCATGTCCCATTTCGACAGGCAAACACCTCCATCTGACACTGGTTCTGGTAGAGCTGGCCGTCTGACCCACAAACTGGCTCCCCGTCGTAACCGCAGTCCCTGTAGCACGTGCAACGTTCAAACTGCTCCTCCTCCAGACAGCCAAACACATTGTTGCACTGGTTCGCCTGCACAAAACCTGCAGGGAAAAGAAAAAAGAGTTTTTAGTCGACTGATAGTGGGGTGTCTCTGTGAAACTTTAAAAGCGTCGCATGAGTCTCACCTATCCACTGATTGGTTGAACTTTCCACCTCATTGCAAGTGGGCCCATCACACAGCTCCCGTGCCAGCGGACTGTTCTCGCTGACGTTGTAAAACCGGGTGGCCTCAAAGGCTGCATGGAAAGCATAGACCCACACCAGCACGTTCACACATCCACACAGACAAAACAATGATGACGCTCACCATAACTAGGTCATCAACTTAAAAGAAAAATACCCAATTTTCTACAAAAAAAAAAAGAAGCCACTTCATAGCTTGGCGAGTTTCTAAGCTTCCCTGCACTACTGCAGCGCATGGGAGCCGAGTGGTTGAAGCACATTCCATATAACAGTAACGTCCCGGGCCAGTTGATGTCATTCTCATTTCTACACTGTCCTCAGTCAAATAAAGGCGAAAATGCCAAATAAATATATCTTTGAACATTTTGTTAAATATTCAATATATTTGAATATTCGTCACATGCACACCTGGTTCATAGTAGTCGTAGATCTTGACCGGAACAGGCGCCGTCTTGCCCACAATGTACTCCCTGATAGCTTGAAAGGCCACACATGTCATACACTGGCTGGGGATCTAAGAAGGGGTGACACACACACACAAAAAAAAAAAAGAATGTATGCATACGATTACACTTTTTTACACACATACATACACACACACACACACACACACACTCACACAAAACCCTGTGCAAACACTGGCGAGTAGCCCTCTACTCATCCACCATCTCCACACATACAGTCTTCTTTGGAATGAGCTCTGACAGACACAATTTGGACTAAACTCACCTCATCAAAGTAGAACAATACTTTTCTTCCATTCAGCTCATATCTCTTCAGACCCACTCGCTTGTCCATCAGCAGCTGTTGAGTAAGACAAAAGAAAAATCAGGCTCAGTATGTAAAAAAAAACACACACAACACAAGTTTAATGCTGGAATTTGTTTAGACCTTTTGTAGGGTATGTGTGTATTTTTATGTCCTTGGTTTAGTGGAAACTATATTTTCCTCTCAGTTGCCCTGTAACCTAGTGACCTTACCATCTTACCCACCTAAACTGTAACATGTTACACGGCAACGTCCTCTTTAAAAATATCAGTTTCACAACAATGCACCATGAATGCATACACAATTGAAAATGAGCCAAAGACATCTTTCTTTCATGCATTATATCTATCTGGATCAAGTAAACGCTATGGCCGATGCTGAAAAGACTTTCGTCTGTAGCTGATTAAGAGTACAAAAGGACCATTCATGGACAAAGAGCACATGGCTCATAGCTAAGCCAGCTGGACATTTGATTCCAACATTAATGGACAACTAGTAGTCACGAACACGGACAATAGTAATCAGCACCACGACGGACTGGACAGCTCCGTCTCATGCTAACCAGGGTTCATTATTCACTGAGAGTAAATACATCACACAAACCCCTGGATTGACTGAGGCAGTGCTTGCTGCTTGCACTCGAATGTGCTCTGTGGGCCACAACTGGAATTGAAGCCATATGTACTCACCCATGAGTGCATGACATGACTGCAGGGTGGAAAACGTACAGGTTACCAATCATGGAATTGGCTTTAGGCCTTCATTAGTTTAAATCAACAAGGGTCCATAGCTTTCCTCTGAGATCGCCTGATCAGTGTTTCATACTTAGAGACTTCCTGGTATTTTGTGAACCTTGAGGATGAAAGTATAGTTGGGTCAGACATGCATGACCATATCTAGTAAATATGAGTGTATGAATGAGTAACGGGGAAGCTGTTTGCTGCAAATGTAAGTGTGTGCATAGAGAGCCAGCAGAGTCAATTCCCCCCACGGGGTGATTTTTCATTCTGTCAAAAGGTGGCAGCCTTTGGACAGCAGGGGTTTATGAGGTGCTCAGCCTGAGCTGGCGCCACCGAGACACACACACACACACTCGTTCTCCCTCTCTCACACACACACGCACACAAACACTACTCAACTGGCCTCTCTGTTTACGAAAGTATTGTTTGTCTATCTAGCAACTACACATTGCTAATGAACTCCCTCAGCTCAAATGTTAAACCCACGGTGTGTTCCGGATCGTTAAACGAAGCTCATTATATTGGGGTGATAAGAGGCAATGGTTGTGGTAGCTCCCAGTCAGTCAATCGACATCATTCATGACCACAGCTTCCATGAAAGCAACTAGACATGACTGTAGAAGCCAAGCTTGCCACCATAAATTGAGGAATGTAAGTGGCAGTCAGGCAGGCAGGCAGCAGTAAAACTCCGAGGGAGGCCAGCAGGGGTGTAAACTGAGCTTGTTAGCCACTACAACTTGGGTCAGCTTCAACTGACACACTCACAGGAGTGTGCGTGTGTACGTATGTGTGCCGTGTTTAACATCTCCCCAGGTAGCCAGAGAGGTGGCTCTTTTAGAGGTGGAAGCCTGCAGACTGAGGCCCTATAACTGTGTGGTAATGAAGGACAGGCCTCTGATGGATGGCTGGGGAGCTGACCTGGATTCAGCCCTGAAACTAATCATCTCTTTCTCTCGCTCTCCATCGGCAGAAATAACCCATCCATCCCACGTCTGATACTCCTTTAATCCAGTCCTCTGTTTATTACAGTATATCTGGTCTCTTGCCTCTGTTATTTTGCAAACTATGCAAAGTCTGTATCTTACAGGGCCCGAAGAGGTGCGTGTACTTGGCCCAGAGAGGCCTGACAGTCATTGACCCTGAGACATTGTAACTCTACGGTCGGCTGGTCCTTCTCTTGTCACACCCAAAAAAAACACCATCAAAAAGGACCCTCGCCTTAATGATCTTTCCATCGCCTATGACACAATCAAACACATGAGGACACACGTGTGTAACACGCAGCACTAAGAGGGGCCCGTCCCATTTGAAGTAAGTCTTCAGGAGCTGTTCCGTCCATTTCCTTACAACAATGGAGATCATGTCAGGCAATCACGCGCCGCTTTCCCTCCTCCGACTAATATTTACACAACAGCCTCCACTGTACCACAGTAAAAACATCCATATCTAAAGTATCTGTGCTTATGCGAGTATGTTGAAGGATGCATCCTGTGTGAGTGTGCACGTGAGTCGGGGGTTTGCAAAGGAAGCCGGAGGAGTCTGATGAATTCCATGACATACTGCATTTCCGTCGAATGGTCTCCAGATGTGGCCGCATCTGTCTCTCCTTCCACCTGCCGTTCAGTTTGGGCACTTACCTGACTACTTCCACTGCGTGTGTAACAGTCTGTGAGCCACTTACATCTGGGACATTAATGTGGTTACATACCCTCTCTAGACTTTCAACATCTGCTCGGAAACCAGAAATCATGGGAACATCTATGACGGCCATGTTGGACGATCCTGAATGGAGCCACCTACACAGAGAGAGTGGGGTCAGGGTGAAAATGATTAGAAGCAGAGCTGGGCTTTCCTGCGACGCCAGCTTCTTTCCTGTTATGTAGTTGTTGTGTTCTACCTGGCACAAACTTCTAAGGAGATGTGGAAGTCCATTTTGTCCTGGTGGGCAGCTGGGTCGTCGTCTTCGATGGGCGCCCGCCGCTTCCGGTTAAGCTCAGAGCGGTTGTCAGCACGGCTCCGGGAGCGCGAGGTAGGGTGACGGGAAGACGAGGAGGAGGGGGGCTGCAGGTGTCGCTCCTGAAAAGGCTCTTTCAGGTCCACCTTGAGCTGGAAGGCTGGCTTGGCCACTGGGTCGGGTAGGTTGTAAGACACATCGATCTACAGACACACAGAGAGCAGCGGGAAGGTTTTTCCACAAGGATATCCATGAAATTAAGACTTTATATGCTGGAAAGGAAAACATTTAAGCACCACATTACAAATATCACTTTGAAAGGACTGGCCAATGCCGACTGAATGTTTACTTTCACTGTCTTAGTTGTTTTGTGGTTTGACATCCCTGTATCGTAAAGTTACTCTGGCCATGCTAGCGGCCTGGCCAGAGGTGCCCTAGGTATAGCCTCGCAGTAATATCTGCTATCAAACCACGTTTGTATTTGTTGGCCAAAAAAAACAATACTTTTGTATGAAGAAAAACAATTATTAACTTTTGGCTTTATCATTTGGAAACAAGTTCAAATATGAAAGACCTCTGGCCTTGAAAAGACAACAACGTCAGAAAAAAAGGCGGCGCTTTCACGCATAAACCACAAATCATATTCACTTGACACGAGGCATGCTTTCAGTAGATCATCCAGTCTGATTTGAGACCTTTGCAAAGCTACTAAATAATAATCCTGAGGCAAAGGACACATACTCATCACATACAGTGTGTCTACAAACACACACACATCTCTTTGATTGCCCCACTCTTGTATTTCATTAGAGCCCAGGTGCTGCTGGCCTGAGGGGCTGTCAGAGGGCTGTGTTGACGGAGAGGTGCGGATGGAGGGAAAGTAGAGAGGGCGAGAGGTGTGAAGAAAGAAATTGTGTGTTTGTGTGTGTGAGAACGAGTTGGAAGACATTTCAGGCGCTGCACAGCAGAGCACAACATCCGCTGCTGTAGCCGGCTCTGCCTCGGTCAAATCAAGTCATACCTCGCGTGCAGGTTTCCGGAAAAACGGGATCGTAAACACCTCTGATCGCCCGTGCTTTTTCAGTCATGCCTTGTTTGGTTTTTAAAGCCGACGAATGTATAAACACAGGTGATAAGAAGAGAGGACAGAATATCATCCAACAAATAGGAAGAAGAATGATTCTGTTTATGAAAGAGGTTTTTGTGCATCTGTGACAAGGTAGGAAGTAAACAGCATCCCGTCCAGGGGACCACAGGAACGATCAACACATTCCAAAACAACTGGCTAAACTCTACCAGATTACTCCAATTTAAGGGAGGAATTGAGGCATTATGGGACCACTGTACCGGCAGATTCTTGCTGTGAGCTGATGGAAGTATGCCGAGCGTTATGGTTCCCCTTTGGACAATGTTCAAGACGGCAAATGTTTCTATTGTTGGGAGTGTGTACTACAATACCTGCAAGAGACAGCAGCCCTCTCCTTTAGCGCTGACAAAAAGGCCTGTGGGGATACTGGGGATCTGAAAAGAGAGAGAGAGGAGAGAGAGAAGAGAAACAAAGAAAGTCAGAGGGGGCAGGGAGAGGTGAATGAATCATTTATCAAGTGAATGAATGCTGTAGGCTGCTGCAATGCCACTAGTGGTTCCCTGGCTACTAACCAGCAGGCCTTAATTGCCCCCAATTAAGCTGACACCACTAATCACAGTAGAGGAACATGCCCGGCAGAGAGAACGTACTGCACTCTCACCTGAACCACTCGGGCTGTCCGTTGGAGCACTTAACACACGCATGCAAGCGCACACACACACGCGCACACACACACGCGCACACACACACGCGCACTGACCTGACCTGACGCCACAGTGCCCTGGCCAAGGAGGTGCGTAGCCACACTGTTAAATGTGTAATGCGTGGGCAAACAGGCCAATAAAAAACAGTTATAAAATAAACAGACCAACAAGGTGCTTCTGGGAAACCCAGGGCAGTTAAGCCTGGTTTGGTTTGGCAGTGTGAAAGCGTCCTGGCTACTTAACAGCCGGACATAGAAAGAGAGATTAATGTTTAATGCCAGAGACCGGCTCTGGCACATACCGGTAGTTGCTCGTCAATCACTACAATAAAGAGGGAAAAGTTTCTCCATTGCATTTCAGCGCTGGAGTTTTTCTAATGCTGCCTCTGAACTGCTGGCAATCATTCGTAGAGTTGACGACTCGTGAATGCTGATAAAGCGCTGTCAACCTGGACGAACATCTAAAATTAGCAGCAAAGCAAATCGATTGTCGTGCCTCATCTGCACAGGAAATACAGTTTACTGCTTGCCCTAAACACATGAATTCACTGTTTCTATGGATGTGGTTACCTTGGCACTCTGAAGGAGTTTCTGGTTGTCCCTGTTGAGTTCAAAGGTCTCCTGGAAGTCGAGGTTGGTGGAGGCCAGTGAGATTGTGAGGTTGACCCCTCCGACATAGGACAGGATGGCATACTCTGACAGAGCCTGCAGAGCTACACACGTGTCCTGCACAGGGGTTGAAGAACCATTTTGTTTTTAGGATGAATAAATTACAGTTGCTTTCGTGGCAACAGCAAATTGACATCACCTTTACTAAAGACAGTCGTGACTTAAACCCTAACTGCTGCGTCATCAAAAACAGAGTACACTGAAATGATTCTGGTTACTTTCATTGTCATTTCTTTGATTGGTATTTTTGTCAGACAGAGAAAAGCTGTTTGATTTGATTAGCTCTTGGAATGATGCTGAACCAGAGGACAAAAGAAGCCAGACAAGACGGGCTACCTGTGTGGACGAGAAGCCGCCCAGGGCATTCCTCTGCTGGGAGAGCCATTTGACCACAGGCAGGGCAGAAGCCACATCCCCCAGGAGGGTGTAGGTCAGAAGGCCGTATGCTGTCATCTCCACCTCTGCTGACACCACTGGGAACAAACAAGAATTAGATGCTTATTTGGATTTATTTGGGGGAAATCAGACAATATCAGATCTGTGTGGTTGGCCGAGGAGACGGCAGGTACAGATAATACTCACGTCTAAGGTAGGTAGTAATGAGTTTACCTGACTGAGAGAGGCCATCGCTGAAGCCCATGAAAGTGTCCTCATGTGTCATAGTGCTGCCAGTCAGACTCCAGTGGGTGAGTCCATCTACAAAGACAAACAAAGTGAGATGAAGACAGAGAGCGTACAGGGAGGGCATCCTGGATCATACGACTCATTGTATCCATATCCTCATTGTCCCGATCTTTCAGCAGCTATGCAACCAAGCTCTGCGTCTTCGTTGTACGTGGGGAATAAACTCATTGTGATCAAGAAAGAGTGTTCCACTGAACTCTGTCAAATCTGCTGAAACTTGCAGAAAGTTTCAGTCAAGAGGAAAAGAAGGGAAATGGCCAAAGGAAACCCAACGTTGAGATAAGAAACAGAGGGGGGAAGGGAGCGGTGAATAGAGCTACTGCTGCAGCAGCTTCCTTCAGTCACTTCTGTAAGTAGCCTTAGCGCAGGAGGCTTCAACTGTAACGCTGTTGCAAAGTCATCAACGACATGTTTTTACATTTGAATATGTTCTCATTTTGTCCTGGTGACTTGCTCACAGTGAAGCAGTACCTTGTGTGATGGCCATGTGGTTGAGGCGGCGCAAGGCCAGAGGGGCGTACGGGCTGCGGAGCAGCGCCATGGCGTACGCAGACAGGGCCGTGGTGTACGGGTCATCTGCAGAGTAGGTGTTGCTCTCCAGGAAATCCTTGGCTTTGGCCACTGCCACCTTCTCCTCCTGGAGCAGACAGGACAGAACACGAGACGAACACAAATGAACAACAGCTTAGAAGAGATGGCAGAGGTTGACATTGTGTCATTTTTGTTAGAATGTTCTGAATTTATTCTTTTTTGTAGCATATTTGCAAGCAGATGTACATTTATGTACATTTCTTCTCCAACTGTTGATAACCGGTTGTTTGAAGCTGTAAATGTGTGAGTCAAGTGAACTGTTTTAGGTGTATTTTAGTTAAAGTGATACAGCACCATTCACTACTTTTAACTTACATTTTGCTTTATTATGGCGGTGCCTCCATAAACACAATATTTAGGATTTCTGAGCGTGGTGTTGATGGGAGCAGGCTTGCAATGCAGGGCACTTGTGAATGATGGTGGTTCCACAGACAGTTTATAAAACATTGAACAGTTAAAAGTAACAAAATAAATTTTGTATTCAGTGTTTGTGAAGTTTTCATCTTTAAAACTACATTGATTTCCTACAAAATAACTGTCAAAAACATGCCCTCTACACGCACACACCAGCACGTACAAATGTACGCACGGAGACACACACAGATCATCGTCACCATCATCATCCCTCCGCTCAACTGTTCAGAGGCTGCACTGTCCAAACTCACAACCGCCTCCTCCTCTCAAATGCAGTTATTGAATAAACGTTCATTTTGGCCATTCAAAAGTTGAGAGTTTGACTTTCATCTCATGCAGATGTGACCTTCCCTCTCATCCCTGAGATGATAGGCCTCCAGAGCCACTCACTCTAATTGCAGCAGTCATCTTTTAATGAAGTGAAATTGGAGAGGGGGGGGGGGGGGGGGGGGGGTTGAAGGTTCTGCTTTGATGTGAAGGATACCTTTTCAGTTTTTATCAGTTGTAAAAAGGACAGAAGCTCAGACTCCATCCCTCTGGGATAGATAGTAGAGGAGGAAATGCTGAATAAAGAGTCAACTATGTGGACAAATGGAGCGCAAAGACAAAAACAATCAGAGCTACAGAAGCTTTGTTCAAAACATGCTGAGGAGGATTTCACCAGAATTAGGTTGTAACTCTTCCCTTTCCCATGTCGTTCAGTGATTAGTGCTATTAGTGAGAGAGCAAAGAAAAGACAAGCCAAGAACAGGGAGATAAGTAGGGCAACAAGTCAAAAAACGCAGAAAGGAGACAGGGAGGAATGCAACCGAGGTGTCTTTCACGGAACTTAATCGTCTCTGCCCGTCAGACCAAATCTTTTGATGTGGTCCAAAACGTGATTAGATATTAGATTAGCAGCACTGGCGCATGACAAAGATGAGAAGGCTGACTGCCAGCACATCCATCTTCACAAATATCAGGAATGCAGCGATACGTCCACACACGAAATGCACGAATATTCCCAGCAGCCTGGTGGGCGGAGTAAGTGGGACAGGTAGCGCACCGGTGAAAAGACGTTTAACCAACCGACATGAATCCATTTTTACAACACTGCATCCGCTGTAGATGAACTTGTATTTTTACGGGGCTTGTTAATAAAGTGCCGTCACATTAACACCGTTTAGCTCACCGCTGAGGAGCGGTCGTGATTCTGTTGGGCTGCTTACCTCGGTGGTTATCCCAGTCTCCAAGAGAGCTGCTACCACATACGCTGTAAGGGAGATCTTCCCATGGATCCCTCCCTGTGGACACAAGCACACATTCGCATAAATGACGTCTGAGGAATATTTTTTTCCCAATAATTCATTCCATTAAATCATGTACATTTTTGGGGGTAGCTACGGGGCTGGAATTGAATTTGAAAATGCCACCGCCGTTCCTGCTTTTAACCCGACCCCCACCGAGACACAAGCCTACCTGCAGGTCTTTGTTGAGGATGCGGCCCATGGCGGGGAAGGAGCCGTCGTCTCGCTGATATTTGATGAGCCAGGACTTGGCGGCGCGAAGCTCCTCGGGGTCGATGAAGATGAAACCCCGAGACTGAGCAAAGGACTTCAGCACAAATGCTGTCAACCTAGAGGAAGAAGAGGTGGAGAGGTGAGGGGAAGGAGATAAGAGAGGAGATGTATCTTTAGATCCTTTGAAACATGTGCCGACAAATCCCCCCCCCCACCAAAAAAAATATGAAGAGTTTGACTGCAATCACTTTGTCAACAGAGTGAGAAGTTTCCCAACCAGTCACACTCCTTTAATCTGTCAACAGACTGTAGATGGAGGGATGCTTTTGTGAACGACAGACGGAGAAAGGACTGATATGTACAGACGGGTCTGAGGAGAAAAAAGTAGCGCGGAGGGGCGCAGAATGGTGCGGCGGGCTTTGATCACCACCACATGATGCGGCAGCTGTGCTCTTGAGAATGTGAAACCTCACACAGCCCCCAATCAAGTGTCTTTCTGCATGCATGTTGGAGTTTCCCCAAAAGCATTCCGCGACTTACACAAACACGGATCCCAGGGACGAAGGTTGTGCATCTGGCTGGCCTGGGAGTGCAAACTGGAAGTTTATGAGTCGTGGTTTTTAGTGGGTGGCGATGGAGCAGGGGAACCGCGGGGAAAGGCCAAGGTCCGGCCCGGGGGACACGGCTGAGCTAATAAACACACACTCATCCATAAACAACAGACCTCCCGGTAGTGGTCGAAAAAGCTGAAGCCTTTGGCCAACAACTCCTCAGTGACAGCAAGACATTCCATTACAGCACCCCTGACCACAACTGACTAATAGGATGAGGCAAGCTGCCTTCCAGGAAAACAAAGACACACAAGATGGAAATGAGCAAATAAACAAACTAGCGCTCTAGTTTCTTGTAGTGCTCACAGCTCATAAGTGAGAGCACAGTCCAGGAAAGAGCACCGGGGGAGAAGGGGAACTTTACTCTCAAAAAAGCAAAACACTAAATCTTCCCCGCCTGGAAGCTGGATGTTATTCCTCCCTGGAGACAAAACTAGGGATGAAGTCGCAAGCCTGTTGGAATTTTTATAATGTTAAGTAATATTGTGTCACTGGCTTTAAATTCCCAGGAAACAGGTACTGGAGAGTGTAAATATGATTTAGTTTGGAGAAGGAAGGCAGCCCCAGACATGCTCACTTCCACCACGCGGCCCAGAGGTCCCCCTCTCCCGATTCTCCCCGTTCCTGATTCTTACTTCTGTTTCCTAACTCCCAAATTCCCTCTCTGAGCTGCCCTTATCCAGCTTCATACTTCAAAGGGTAGATCTGACGGCAAATAGAAGACAATACATGGGCGTGCTGCTCCATGATAAAGCCGAGGTTGATAAGCTTAATGGGGAATGTTATGAGTTGGACTACGGGAAGGCTCTACAGCCAAGCGATGGCAAAAGAAAGACAGCAACGTTGACTTGCCAGTTTGGCACAGGACTGGAAATATAAATCGGGTTAAATACAGCAGAGTATATCAGTTCTTTCAATCTCTGGTATTCAGCCCCCCCCCCCCCCCCCCCCCCCCCCACCCACCCCTACTAACGCTGTCAGATCAGTCTTTGGGCAGACACAAATGCCATGCCAGCCTCAACACGTAGAGCCAACTACCGGGAATGTCAGAGAAAATGAAAAAAAGAACTGCCCCGCTCTTAGAAATAGTTATAGAAGGAGGGAGTTTGTTTAGCTGGGACTTCAGCTTCCTCCGTTATCTAAAATGGAAGAACATATGGACACTGGAGCTTTCGTTGTTCGAAAAAGTATTTTTAAAATCTGTGTCGTGAGAGAGTTGAGGGTGAAGGCTTCAAAGGGCAGCAGGCTTGAGGTATACAGTAAGATACTGTGATGATTGTCGAAGAAACATTACAAATCCAAAGGAGTGACTTTATACATGAAGCTTAAGGTTGAAACTCAGGTTATGTTTAGTCAGCTGGAGTCCGTGATTAGGGAATTAATGTAGTTCATGAAATGTCTTCACAAGTATGGCAATAAAAACCTGTACATGTTGGCACAAACACACACAGTGTTGGTCTGTGTTTCTGTGTTCACGAGACAGAAGGTAGTTTTCATTCGGCTCAGCGTGAAAAGGAGCCAGCGGGTTGAAGACATACCGTCGGCCCCATCGCTCCTCGTCGGTGTCTCCCTGCGTCTGAATTAAATGAAGTCAGTGAACTTTCACTCTGTGCAGTGTTAACAGCCTTGGCACCAGAGATGGCCAAGCGCTGCACACCAAACCATCACTGCCAGCCTTGTCATTATGTTCAATCTTTTCATTAGATCCTGTCCATTTCCACTCGGATACATTTTCACAAGCTGGAATTCATAAACACTGCATCACGGGTGCTTTTACAGTAAATGCACTGCTCTACCCTTGAACTCTGGAACCAAAACGAAAGCTGGGCTTGTTTTGGATGCAAACATGTCGATGATGGATTCATAAAGTGTCTGATGAAGCTTAACCGAAGGTACACCATCTAAGTCGTGCCCACCACAACCCACACTCGTTACCCCGGGCGCCAAGGAAAACTCCAAACCGCAGCTTGTTACATCCTCACATCCTCTCACAGTCATCCCGGGATGAGTTCAAGCTTTCCACAGCAGTTTAATGTTATTACACCCAGGTAGTTAGTCATTAAGACGCATGCTCCGCTTCTGTTTGCTAGGTCATTTCAAAAAATTTAAAAAAAGGTTCGAGAGCCATTTGGCGAAGTGGCTCCAGACAACTTATAACAATGTCTCCGATAGCTCGTCTGCGGGGCCAAAGCAGCATGGGTCCACTCCTTCCACTCAGTCCAGTGCCATGGGTATGAACCCTGATTAAATCAAATCATGACAGCTTTGCCTACCTCAGGGATCCAACCATGCCGTTTGTTTATGATTCTCTGCCGTTTAAGTAACCTGCTGTTTCACAGCGTTAGCTCTATTAAATATCATAATACCCACCTTAGCTCATAAATCACCCAGAGGTATGCACACTGTGCGTGGGCCTCAAAATGCAAGCAGTGGAGCTCCCCATTGAGGGCATTGATTTTATTTGGATCACTATCATGAGATGGCTCGGCCTGCCAGCCTGACCGCAGGGAGTGTAAACCTGAAATAAACACTAACCAGTGATTTAAACACATCAACAAGCAATCGATTCATTTCAGCACTGAGATTCCGATGAAAACTTCATTGCTTTGGCCAGCAACCTAAGTCCCAGTTACAGCTGAAGAATGTGGCTACAGCGAAGCATTGGCTGATATGAGTTGTGTAAACCTCGACAGCTACACCTACAATGACTTACCACATACTGCCGGAGGAATCCCTTTCTCCAAAGGCACTGTAGGATCCATCCTGCCGTTTGTAGGTCAGCTGTCTCTGGTAGCCTGGAGGAGAATAAAGAATGGGGGAGGTGGTGGGAGAGAACTTTCAGCAAGAATCGTTCCTCATGATTAGTAAGAAATTACAAAAAGGATGAACATACTTTCTTCCTATACACCACTGCAGATGCTTTGTTTAAAAAGTCTCAACATTGTATTTCGTGTTCTAGAAAAGTGTCAGGGTGTTAAGTCGGGGTTCTTCTGTGTGATCTTCGAAGTTCCGGCAAAAAAAAATGAGAAGCAGCGAGGTGAGACTGTGTTTTACAGGCGGTGCAAAGACAAGCAAAAGCACCACTTGAACATGTGGTACTTTCCTGATCTTGAAATTGGCTTTTTTTGTTCGGCATTTTATCCAGTGAACAAAAACCCAACAACATTGTGATCGATGTGGAAATCATGGTACGTTAGGTCCTGCTCTTTATCCAGCCCAGCAGCTGAATTCCTACTTTCAATGATGCATAGCCTACACGCATCGGGATTCTTCTGGGATCCTGAGGCTCCGTACACATTTTAAGAACTCCTCACAGTCACAACTCATTTACTGCAGATCCATCTGCAGCACAGCCTGTGTCCCTGACACGGTATGCTAGAAAAGGTCGAGGAGGGTTAAGTGGAGAAAACAGAGGAGGTGGAGAAAAGATTGCTCTGGGTAACTCCGTGATCCAAAGTACTCAGCGCCAGCCAGGCTTCTCCGTCGAGAAATCCACAGCTTCACAAACAAAAACCACCGTCCAAGGTAAACTTCACTCCAATAGTTTCCAGAAATTAGACAAAATTCCTTCTGCTCAGCATTAAGTCACTTTGCTCAAAGTCGAGCCAGAAGGGATTTGAATTGTAAAGATTGATGATACACTCTAAGAGCTTGATTGATGCATTTGTTTCCTCTGCTTAAACAGCTGCTCGCTAATTTGTCAGTGTCAAATATTGAATCACCAATTCAGGTTTGTCCAACAAAAGTAGGGCAAGTTTGCGTGAAGTAAGAGCTCTTGGTACTCTTGATACCTATCCTGTAAGACATATCTTGACATTTTAAACGTTTTACTGGACATTGTATCCAAACCTGAGTATATCAGGAGAAAAAATGATGAAAAGACAGATCAAATTTACAATAAATCAACAGTTAAATGTACAAAACTCAAACCCAAGTTTCCCTAACACAAACATGTAAAACTTCATAGGCTCAGAGGTGAAGACAGTTCTTTTTAAAGCTTAGTGAGGAGCTCATCCTTTTAAGGGTGCAACATGTTGTGAAAACCAGCATTGCAGTTGCAGTGCTGGTTTGCAGTTTGCAGTTCATTTACCTTGCAACAGGTAATCAGTTGCTTCATTCTCAACTGCAGGGCCGAGCTGCCGGGTCTTCTGCAGGTACTTGAGAACAAAGACGTTGGGGGCAAAATGGATCATGTTCTGCTCCCCACATCCAAAGGGCAGACGCAACAGCTTGTCCAGGTTATTCAGAGTTGGCCCCATCACATCCCCTAGTACGGGTGTACACATAGACACACATATAACACACGTGTGTGGAGCTTTACCGATCTGTGCGTTAAGAGATGTAGATAGTATAATGAAAGTGGTGTCGATGTTTCGCACATGCAATTAGAAGTTATATAAATGCACACTTCACAAAAAGTTTACCAATCATAAATGCGGTGGCTCTCTCAGATCCAGGCACCATGTTGTGAGGGACCCCCAGAGTGAAGGCCTCGTTGTGGTTCTCATCAGAGTCTTCCTTCCTCCAGATCTTAAACTCCCCAACTGATCCCCAGCCTGTTGAGAAGCCTATGTGACGCACCTGGACGGACAAACAAATTAGCATTCATGTTATTATCAGTAAAGATAAATCACTGCAACTCGTATAATAATGCAATAAAAGAGTCAGACCTGTCCAGAGAATTGGCCTGTCCACTGGAGGATCACTGATTCATTGGATGGATGTAAACCATGGCCCACCTGGAGAGAATTATGCAGACGGGCTGAAGGCAAACACTTCAGGAGCACAAATAGGATGGTACACAAAAAGATAGGAGTCAACGAGAAAACATTACGAATCAGTGAACCCAGTTTTGTAAAGCAACTGATGCTTTTTTTTTTTTTTGGACTCCCTCATACTTAGCACTAATAATGTTCTTCTGCAAAGTCTTGGTGATGCTAGTGTGATTCACTCACCTCCCACACACAAACACAAACATACAAACGGACCAATGGAGAGCACATTTCCTCTCTGGGACTAGAGTTTCATTGCGTAACCACATTAAACCACACCGTGCAAGGCCGAGCCCCACAGCTCATTCAACCCAAAAAAATGGCACCATCCGCTAGAAGAGAAATGAATCCCATCGGGCTGTACTGCGCAGGCTTTAACTCCTGCCTTTGGTGAATGGGTTGAGGCTCATGCTGGGTCTGGGGATCACAGTCCTCAGTGACATCAGACCGTTAGGCGTGACCTTACCAGACAGCATGCCAGTAAAAGTGGCGCCAGTCCTCCTAATACTCAGACCCCATGGCCTGCTGAGTCTTTTTCAGCCTCTTCTCTTTGTGCCGGACTTGTGACACCAAAGGATATTGGTGCAGGACATCACATCAGTCCATGTGCTCATCATTTCACCGGCTCAACAGTTGATTAATTGCTGCCAATCTATCACACTAAACCGATACACATATATTTATCCGACCTCTGACTTTCCTCTACGCAGTTCCTTTATCTCCTTACCTGGACAGCGCCTCCCTTCCAGCTGATCCAGAAGCTGCGGAACTCGTCCCAGGAGAGGATGCCCGGTGTGGCGGCACTGATCAGCGGCTCGCCCATCTTGCCCAAGGAGATCCAAGAGCGAGTGTTTTGCCTACCCCCAAGTACGATCTCTAGCATCTCTGCACTGTCGTAGGGGCTGGCAGAGAGGGCAAAGTGTGCATCGTTGTGGGTCTTCACTGCCACTTGGAACTGGTTCATCTTGGCCGGCTTTTTCACATACTGGTACTCGTACTTGTTGGGGGTGGAAATGTGGATTCTCTCTGAAAATGGAAATATGAAATACTCAATGAGTCATTTCAAGAAATGTAATTAGGGAGATGATACAGCAGGTAAGCTGTGATCTACCATTGGTCTCCTGAAAAAGTCTTAAAAATGATATGACATCAGAAGAATATATACCATTGGGACAGAAGAAGACACTGTAGGTGTATTCTCTTGGAAGGCCTTCTGGCTACAAGGAGAGTGGAGAGGAAAAGTGGGATGAATCAAGAAATAATAAAAAGGTTTCGACAGATTATCTCAGAACAATTCAAACCTATTGTTGAAATATATAAAAGCAAGTCTTCTCTGTCAAGTGACATTGATCAACAGCAACTTTCTCACCTCCACATGGACAGTCCTGCGGACATAATCCAGGCCGATCGGGGTCCTTTTATCGTCCACGTCGTTATTTGTTTTGCCCGTCTGGAATCCATCTGAACAGCAGCTTGGTTCATTGTAGGCAATAGCACGAGCTATCGGGGCAGCAGAGAACAGGATCAGCTTTCCTGATTTGGTTTGTGCGGTATGTCCGCGGAGCATCGCCCCAAGTCAGTCGCAAGACTTGAGTCATTGTTCCCGCCTATATTCAGTTATGTGTTATTAAATAAAATGCCAACAGTAGCAGCCCTGGGGCAGAGAGACAAGCCCTTCAAATCGGTCTGCCTTGAGTATCTTCGTAGCTCAAATTGTTTATAATTATCACTACAAAGTACTTCTCAGAGTACATGTGACTACCGGGCGAAATTGTTTTGAATTTTGCCAGTCTAGACATTGAGGCTCATCCTATACGAAGTACTTAAAAGTCACTCTTTATGGGGCGGAGGTTAATTAGAAAAAGATATCCTAACAATGTTGGCAAATGTCAAGAGATTTGGACAACATCAAAAGGTGTTTGTGAGGTCAAAAATCAGTAACGGCAGGATATGACCATATCTCTAACGATGTCGTTTGTGGACATCAACATACGTGACACAGGACAAACATGTCTGTAAGAGGACTCCCACTTCTCTTGCTGGGGAGCACATTGGAAATGTGGCCCTGTGCCAGTGGCGTCTCTTTGTGTGTGTGTACTGAGAGGGAAACACAAGGGGCCAGGGGACTAGGAGCGGGGCCACGGGGGGCCCATTGACCGCCAGTGGCCTGCAAACTCATCAACATGCCACTGAGTGTCACAGCACAGCTCCGGTTGCTCCCCCACTGCTGGCCTGCTTTGTTCTCACATGCGTTCTGGAGGGCACTGCTTGTAACTCTGGGTGGGTGACCAGATCACACACACACAGCTCCGGCCCCTTGGCCGGCACAGCTCGCTTAAGTCAAAGACTTGCCTTTTTGAAAGGCATCACACTGAGGGCACGGACGCCCTGGTGAAAGGCTGATCTTTTATGCCACTTACGAATTCAAGTAACGCTATTTCAATGACACAGCACAATCTAATCTGTATCGTTTACATTAGCATCAAAACTCTGACGCATACCTGCAAAACAAAGGCTGAGCCACGTTTCTGGTAATGCGACAGGGGTTGTGGGATATAAGAATAGTTGATCCTACATTGTTGGAGTAATTTAACTTAAGGTCTTTAAGTAAATATAAAGGTGCTTTGTTAGTATGTGTGTAGTAATGAAGTACGACAACTCATTTGATCTCCTGACCAACAGTGAAAATGCTTGCCGTGGGAAGAAAATTCATTTCTCAAGTATTTCCAATGGAAATGCCTGATACCTGGCCAACTTACCTGAATACCTCTCTAATCTTTGCCTTGCAACTGGCAGTGTCATGACATTGTGAAAAAATGTGCAACCCCTACAGCCCTGCCTGTAAAAGTATTTAAAATGATGCAACACAGCAGAGAAATCAAGAACCCTCGTTCATTTTCGATTTCAACATTAAAGGGTATTTCAGGGGGAGCGTTTCCTTTTCAGAATCAAGGGTCAAAGGGTTCGGGTTCGGGGTTAGGCTGTTGTATGCTGTACAGATGAAGGCAAACTTGTGGTTTGTAAAATGTACTTCATAAAACCGACGTGACTACCTGTGATGTTTGCGGACCCCAGTTCCGTGAAAGACAACACAATGGATGTAGGCGTAGCCTCTCCAGGAGCAACACACTTCTTCCTGGTAAGGTGGTGCTTTCCAGGGTGGCCAATAAACTTTATGCCTTTCGGAACTGAGACTTTGACATGAACCTGAGAGGGGAGAGAAGCAGGAAGAGACAAATCAGAGGCAATTGATCTCCTCTGACGGGCTACAATGACATCATTCCGACCGGCACGCCCCTCCCTCATATAGCGTGTTCTCTTCAAAGCCCCGAAAGCGAGAGAGAGAATTTCTAAATCGCATTACGAATTTTCCATGCCGACTGACTCATGCTTCTCACGCTCCCTGAAGGATTACGTTCCACTCATCAACCAATTTTCACAGAGGGCTCGGTAATGCAGAGGGGATCGCTCGACTGTTTTTCATCCACACGCCACAAGTCGTAAATAACTGAGCAGAAAATATAGGAATCACATGTTGCCGGGGTGGACATCAAAGGGAGGGGCTACTCTGGTTTGTATATTCATCTCACATGACATCAGGGCAGCACACGCACAGGCCATTTAACAGGCTCATCTGCAAACATCGTGATGTCATCAGTGTGGAGCGCAAGACAGAACTAAGAGGGCTGTTCAAAGGCAGCGCTACAACCTGTTCAATTTTTAAGTCTTTTGCCAATTAAATCTTTTCAAATACCCTCTCAGAAAACCTTATTCTCAAACCATCCTTTGGAAGACGGTGACAGTCACGTAACATGCACACAATTTGAGGGTAATGGGCTAAAACATGAGTATGGCCCTTTAAGCCGTATCCCTGCGAAGAAGTGGTACCCTCGTCATCTTCACAAATATATCGATAAAGACTACGAGGCGTGTACTGTGTGAAGGCGACTGCTGCCGAGCCTTCTTGCACATAATGCTGCACTGTGGGAACGTAACTTGCTTCCTGTACATCTGCCGCCCTCATTCATCATCTCACCTCTGAACAGGTCGGCAGGTAGTTGTAGACAGTGAGGGGAACTTTGGTCTGCTCCCCTCGGATTAAGCTGGAGGGCAAGGTGAAGTCGACAAAGAAGGGCTTGAAGGTGCGAAGCTCCGCTTTCTTTGCTAAGCCCAGCCCCTTTTCCTCCGACAGGCCGACGGCTTCGGTCACCCAAGTGGTGATCGAATCCGGCACTTCCAATCGCAGCTCGGCTTCGCCGGTCTCAGAGCTGCAAGTGACACATGTTGAGACACAACTTGAGTGGCAAGCTTAGTTGGAGAGTGAATTAACAAGATTCTTTCTTTCTTTTTTTAAGCATCCTTTCGTGGTTGCTTCATAAAAAAGGCACAGACTACAAGGACAAGCTTGATGAATCAATGGAGATCACTTTTATGTCAGCAACACCTGCGTCAACACCAACACCTGCACCAATGTAACTCCTGCAAACTCTCTGACATGGACAGGTGTGAGGGACAGTCAGGCGTTGACCCGATCTGTTTCTATGGATGAAATGGACCGAGCTCATTATTGGCAGCGCACATTTAATGTTGGTGTTGGCAAACTGTCGCACGGCATAATAAACTTGTAAAAACTCCACGTGTGCCCTCCCTTTTGATCAAAGTTGCCCAAAATCCACTTTAATGGATTTTTAAGGGAAATCAAGAGCTTTGGACTTCACAGGATATTCGGCAGCGCTGGAGTCCCATCCAAAGGAATCAAGCATATGGAAATCTATGGGCAGTCCATTTATGTTGGCTGAAAATGAATGGAAGGTGCTGTTGAGAAAGTCTGTTCCAAGATCGGCCAATTTAAATGAGGCACATTCACACCCGGAGGGGGGGGGGGGGGGGAGTGATGGAACATCAGGCTCCTCTCGCACCTTTCCTCCCCCTCTCTTCCATCTTCACTCTCTCTTTCCCGCGTCCTTTTCTGATCCCAACTTCCCTTCCACTGTTCATCTTCGTCGATATTCTTCTCCTCACACCTCCTGTTTGTCTTTCCTCCTCCTGCTCTACCTATACTTGTCTCCTCTTACATTTCATGAGTGGTTCTTTACCTTTTGTCTCCTCTCTGTTTCATCCTCATAGGTTTTCGTATGTTTGCTCCTCTCATCTCTTCCCCCATCTGCATTTTTCTACTTAAGTGCTTGGGATTGTGACTAAATCCCATATAAGTACAGACAATCTGATATTTCTAGCCCCGGCCATGTAACACACACACACACACACACACGTGAAATAATAATACAAAGATTTAAATACCTGACGTTGAGGCAGTGCCACACCCAAGTCTCTGGGAAAAATGTGCGCCTACGCTTCTCTGCTCTGCAACCAAAACACAAGCTGACATCAGTAAAAGGTTTCAGCTGCTCACAATAAAACACCAGCAGCATTGGAAAATGTATTGTTCTGCACTCCGCTCTGACAATCTGTGAGTCACGTCATGTGTTTAATGTTCAGCACCAGAGTGGCACAAAGGAATGCAGACCGAAAATATGGACACACCAACAGAACTCATTTCTTTTGTCATTTTTTTTCTTTTTTCTTCTTTCATTACTCATTTTGGAGACCTTTTTCATCCCAGGCACGGCAAATACTGGAATGTGTACAACTAGAATATAATACTAAGAGGCATTAAGTAATTATTGCTCTCTCGTGGGTTTGCTTTCAAATGAATTGCTTTCAGAAAAGTACATGCTTTAGCAACTGTGTGTGGTCCAGTCAGAGATCACAGTCAATTTTCATCACTAACTTGTTTTCTTCCATCCGGCATTAAGGAGTGGAATAAGTAACTCAAATACAAAGACCCTTAGTGGTGCGAGAGGCCACCCCAACAGAGAAAAGCTGAGGAAGGCTCTGGGTTTTATCTATTAAATGAGGTTTTTCAGTCAGGAAAACAACCTTAAGAGGCACACAGACGGCCTTTGACTTCTCTGAAGCAGGTCACTTACCTGGTTGTGGGTCGAGAGTGCATGGCAGCCACTAAGGTGGAGGTGTGCGGCTGGAAGGCGGGAACGGCCTCGTCTGTGTACATGCCTCCGCTCTGCCGGTGGTTTAAACTCACCATATCTGTCATCACAACCAGCCCAGTTTCCTGTGTTAAACATAGAGAGAGAGAAAAAAACACACACAAACACACAATGATTGCTATTTCTTTTTTTTTTTATACCTGTACCATCTCTGCGGGCTCTTTAACGAAGTGTGTGTTCTCACTGAGAAAGCAAAGCGTGCGTCCTTGGTGATGTCCCAGTGCCACGGGAACACAGAGGAGCGCCTGCGCCTCTTTGATGACAGCCCAGGCCACCAGAAGTGTCCGTCATCTTTGGGAATGCCGAAGGCATCCGAAACGTCAAAATCTGCCAGCTCTTTAAACACCTGCCCAGAGGAAACGCATTCATTCACTTGTTTTAAGAAAAACAACAGGTAAGACTTGGTAAAAGATTCAGTCACAATTTAAGGCGGACAGAATGAAGATATCGCTGTAAACTTAGAACGGACCTTATCTGGACTGAGCTGGAAGTCAGGCTTTAATAGATAAAGGCTCTTATCCACAGTGGCCACACACACACAGGAGCCTTTTTCTCCGCGGACGCGCAGGGTCACGGGGTCTCCGGGCATCGACTCATTAGCTGACAGAGAAACAGACACCTGCAGACCGACCAACACAAATCAACTGTAACACGACTGTGGACCAGCAAGCATTCATACAACCAGTTATTTAGACCAAACTATTGTGTATTAAACCTCAAACGATAGTTGGCAGAAGGGATGCAACTAACAATTATTTTAGTTGTTGATTCACCTGCTGATACATTGTTAGATTCATTGACTCATTAATCATTGAATCTATAACATGTCGGAAACAAATCCTCACATTTGAAACGTTTATTTTCCAATTACTGAACTGACGAAATGTTCCAGCACCAGACGGCAGTGTTGCCCGATAGTTCTTAAGTAGCAATGTTTCGGTACCATATTCAGTCAACGAACATAAATCCTTTCGTGTTGAATTGTAAGATGTGGTGGGAAACATGAGGACAGAGAGTGGAAAACTACAGACTTTGAAAGAGGGAGGGATGGTGAGAGTCGGTCATAAACCTTCACACTAGCGTGCAGTCACAAATTAGTCCCGTTAATCGGTTCCGCTGCCCTCCTCTCACCACTCTCATCCTCTGCTGTCACGACCCCACTCATCTGCCTGCAGCCTGCGTGGCCTCTGTCTCATCATGCCCTCACAAACCCCCCTCCTCCGGCACACACCCACACACACACACACACACACACACACACACAGTGTTGTAATGGCATACCAGGGAGCTGTAAATACTTCAGGGAGTTAACTCCACCTAATGCAGGCAGGAACTGAGCTCTCCCAGGCCAACACAGCTGTTTGTTTACAGACATTACACTGTGGACAGAGCTGGTGCATGGATACTTGGCCTCAGCTCCAAAATATATATCCTGACTTCTCCATGTTTTTATGAATTATTAATAAAGATATTTTGATGATACCTGAGGCATATCCAACATCAACGTTTGGGCAACTAACTTACCCGCGTTCATTTATTAATGTGTGATCATTTTACAAGGTTACAAGGTTTATTGTACGACAGGGTTGCACAACGGAATTTAGACTGTTTGCTACAAAAGGAAAGAAAACAAAAGTCAGAGGAAAGAAGCCATTTTGAAGTCTGCTGGTTCGGCAGCAGATACGTCTGTGTCTTTTCCCAGACAACAGCAGGGTGAACAGGCTTTTTCTGGGGAGAGTATTGTCTTGAAATAACAACGGTTGTTACAGATGAAATGGTTTTCTTGGGATACTTAATGCCTTTCTGTGTGTAGACCACCTTGGAAAAACTGAATATGTTCAGCTTAAAGCTTATTTTGAAATGCCAACATGGTCACGCTCCTTGCCTGCGTGGTTCATTTGTTTTAATAGAGGGACTAAGTCATGGCTGAAAAGGAACCAAAATAGTTCTCAACCCAATACCTAGACACACGTACCTGTATTTTGTATCTTGTGTATATTTGTGTTGACACATTTTCTTTTTCTTTGAAATGAAAGATGAAAGTCTCGTGTGGAATGGGTTAGGGGAAAGCAGGGAAGCCCAACAGTATTTTTTCAAGATAACGCAAACCTGGTTCTCAAAATCGGGCTGGATCGGGATTTGCAGACTGTCCGTTACGCCTTCGCCGTTTTCCCTCACGTAGTAGACCAGCAGACGGCTGAGTGGTGCCATGCTGTGGCTAACGGGAAAACGCAGAAACGACACGCAGCTGTCCATCTCGGCCTGGGAGGAGGCGGAGCCAGCAACACCTGGCGTCGTGACAGCAAGGGGTGGGGGTGAAACAGTATTCATAAAGACTCGGTATTCTGATGTTAAAGACAGCTTTGATAAAGATGCTGGGACACTCGATCAAAGAGAACAGATAGGAGGATCACAGGGAATAGCTTGGGGCCTGTGTGATGCTTACATAAGGGGCTAAAAGGCTTAATGCTCAGACGTTTTAACTCAGAGCACATGCTGCTGAGAGTAGAAAGAAAACAGGCCTCCGAAAAGGTTTTTCTGAACATCTTAAATCCATCAAAATCCAGGGGATAAAAAAACACACACTGACCAGAGGCAGGAGGAGGCAGCTGGGTGGTGTGAATGTTCTTGTCAAAGGTGACTGTCGCCCTTTTCCCCCGGTGCGAGGCTGTCAGGTTGGCCGGTTGTTGGCCCGATAGGACGATGTTCCCCCTCGATGCCACCTCGTAGTGTAGCGTGAAGTTACAGGGGCAGGTGGATTTGAATGCAACTTCCGCTTCTCGGCCGACCTATACGCACGCCGGAGAGACGCAAAATACGCTGACGTCACCAAGTTGCCGATGACACTGCGGCAGCATTGACGCAGTGCATTATCTTTTGGTGAAAAATGGTCTGAAACGACTGATGCTGAAGACGACATTCGCAGAGGAATTGAGGAAAAGAAGGGCAGCGCTGACCTGGAGTGGAGCACTGGGGCTCTGAATCTGGATGTGACACCTGCTGGGAGAGTACCAGCTACTGATCGACAGGTAGCTGGGCAGGTACTGGTCTCCTACTGTCTTGTCGTCAATGGATGTCACCTTAGTCTATGCCAAACAAGAAATAAAAAGTTCCTGCTGACAATGACCATCTCTGTTCCCCCACGTTTATATGACCTAACCCTCCCGCTACTGACCTCTAGCCAGACATACTGGGCCGCGGTAGGGATGGAGGGGATCTCAAAGGTGGCCTGGCCGTCCTTGGCGATCAGCTCGCTGGTGTAGACATTGTCCTTGGGGGTCAGCTCTGCCTTGACGCGCACCCTCACCCCATCAGCTGGGCTCCCGTCAGGGTACGTCACCTCAATCTACAGGGAGAGAATTAACAAACAGCAGGTGGGAAGATACAAAAAGCAGACACCGGGGTAATTCATCTACAGTCACCAGGTGGCAGACATTAAAGCTGGTTACGAACAGGATGCGGTGTTACGTGCGGCGGGTTGTGTCTCTACCGCCTCACCTTCCCTTTGTAAGGCAGACCAGGCTTGAACTGTTTGCGCGTGTCCTTTGAGTACTTGATGTCAATGAGCTGTTTATGGACGGGCGTGGAATCGTCGAAAGTGGTTTGTCTGCTGCCATCGATGCTGCTCACCGACGCCCAAATGCTCACGGTGCCCCTGAAGTGGTCGGCTACATCCAACGGCATCATGTCTTTGACACACAGGCTGAAGTTAGCGGAGCCTTTGATCTGAGAACAGGAGAGCAGTGGAACGTCATTCTAGTGCCAGAGCTCGAATCGCACATAACAACAATTATGTTCAACGTATGTATGGTAATGATATTGACTAAATTCAACCCGAAATAACACAATCATATTTCAATACCAGCCTTTCATTTGCTATCACATTCTCAAACATGGAGCAGTAACACGCAGAGTCAGGATATCTGTTGACCAGGGAGTAAATAAACTGACCTCCATGCTTTTAATCACAGGATGGCCCATCTCATGGCGGTAGTAGCCCACTCCATTCACGGTCATATTCACTGTCAACTTCCCCATCACTGCTTTCCCAAAGGTGTACCTGTACCACATTGACACGTCAGAACTCTACATCTACGAGGCAGCAGTCAGTGAATCCAGAATGAATTAGAAGAACACGATGGCCGCACTAAAGCAGAGCTACGTGTACCCAACAGAAGGAAAGACGAGGCTTCACTTTGGTTTGATATGTCATTTGAAGTGACTTACTTGGCCCTGACAGTAGCTTGCTCGCATGAGCTCAGATCACGAATGTAGCGCGGTGGATCGATCACCAACTCAAACTTGGGCATCACTGTGAAGGAGGAGAGATAATATTGCTCCAGTTACATGATTCTAGTGGTGGTTGTATAATGTCTCGTACTCTCTACGAGTGTCTTTCTGCATAAAACGACACTCATTGCAGTGTTTTCTTCTTGTCTCTAAAGATGTTTATCAGAATCATGTGACGGTTGCGTCTTTATTTTATGAAACACTCAATGGACAAAAGTAACTTTTTAAAAATACACTGAACATGAAGTATCACTGCTGGAAATAAAAACACAAGAGGACAATTGATTCTACAAAGAACTATGAACTGTTGTGCTTCTCTTGTCTCACCATACTTCTGCACTTCAAACGACTTGTTATAGGTGTGGCCCTGCACCTCCACGAAGATAAACCACTCCCCAAGCACAGGCTGGTCAGACAGAGGGAAACTCATGTTCACGACGCCTACAGGACACAGAAATGTAGTCAACACCTTCAATGCCTGTATGATGGACAGGGAGCAACCTCACCCGTACCACCGTACACACCCCCGATACGTTTTATCACCCTCTTTTTTAATACTGAAATAAAATGAGCAGTCCTAAAATGACATTGAATGACAATGAAGTTTGAATCGATATGCTGCACAATGAAGGTGCAAAGACACGAGAGAAGCCGTGGCTCACCACAACAGATGGATTTGAGACTTCTCCACTGGACCATCCTGGATCCTCTTGGATCCTGTCAAATGAAAAGTGTGAAGATTACTCATTTCACATGTAAGTCCTTGAACTGAACGTGACCCAGAGACCTGCCGACTGTCAAAATACTTTTACAACTTTCCCTCCGGTTGCAGGTAAAAGAGCAGGAAAAAAACTAAACTAAAATCCAAGCGCTAGCTAGAAGTAATGCATGAGCTTCCCTAAGCTTCTTATGTAGCAGCAGCTTGTTATTTGCTCTACAAAAAACAGTTCTGGGAAGACAGACAATAAACGAGTAAGGCCAGCAAGTGTGAGACAGGGAGACACAGTGTGTGTGGGGTTGTGGGGGGGGGGGGCTGATAAAGACAAAACCAAGAGACGAGAAGAGATTCCTTTCATGTTGTTTATCCTTGTACAGTTCCAAAGAGCGCCCTGTTATCTAGGTGAGCTGCCCCGACTCCTGCTCTGTAATCTCCGACCAGGCCGGGAATTCTAATTGCCACCGTCCCCTGGGTGGTCCCAGGCCAGCCTCCACTCACCAAAACATACGCCTCAATCTGCAAAAAGAATTTTAAAAAAACAGAGAGGAAAGATAAGACATTATGAATAAGATACAAACTGTTACGCCTCGGGAGGATCCTACGCCCAACGCTTCTCCCCACTCATTCCTTATCCAACAATCATCCATCTGTGAAAGTGAGTATTGCCCCGTACCAGCAGCGGGCCTTTAGAGCTGCAAACATCAATAAACCGTCTGTCTGCACAGTTGCACAGCATATTCGGAGCCATTGCTAACATTCCAAGAGAAATGGCTGCTGTAAACAGGTAACTGTACATTTCTCTGCACTCGCGGCAGACCAGGTTTCTCCTCTTAACTCCACCAATTAGAGATGGAAAAGTATGTCTGTGCTAAAATAACATGTTGTCATATTGCTGAGGTGATATGGTAAAAAAAAAAAAGGCGACGTGTGTCAGTTGTATGATGTAAACACGGATCTGGAGATTGAGAATTTGTATTTTTTTGCAATGCAGATTTCGCCACACATCTTGTTGATTTTCAGTAAAGACTCAGTTCTTTGTGGCTTATTTGCCTGGTGTCAAAGAGTGGTGTGCAATGTTTGCAATGTTTTCAGGCGCAACTTTATTTCCGTCAACGTGACATCTACTTTGAATTACCTTGTCATTTACTGGCCTCAGATCAGGGGTGACCGTGTAGACATTGATGAACACTGAAGGCAGAAAGAGAAACACAACATTGTAAAATGCAGCAGGTTTGCACCCTTTAAACATGCATTGTGAACATTTACTGGTATTTCTGTTCGGATCAATGAATGTGTGCGCCGTCACGAATCAAATTATAAAATATTGTTGACAGAATTGATTAAATTGACCGTCTGAATTCATGTGATGGATTAAAATGCTACATCCCAATCAGAAGACACCGTACTACCTATCAGGATCCCCATCGCTGTTCTTCAGTTTCAACCCAGCATCAACATGACGGCATCTTATGGCTGATTTTCATGAACCAAGTTTGATTCCGTGACAAAAACTCCCAAAAAAATGAGCCTCAATGCGCTGCCTTTCTGTGCAGCGATTAACTGACTGACTACCAGGTGCACTATGAGGGAACCTTTATGTTTGGGTTTGTAGACGGGCTTGTCGGTCTGGATGAAGACGGCCGTGCCCTTGCTCTCCACCGTGACGGTGGTGTAGTTGTGGAAGATGTAGCCTCCCTCGGCGAGGTGACGGTTCCCCCACACCTTCAGATGGGCCTGGCCTCTTAGCCCAGCGGGAACCTGGTGGCACACGCGCACACACACACACACACACACACACACACACACACACACACACACACACACACACACACACACACACACACACACACACACACACACACACACACACACACACACACACACACACACACACACACACACACACACACACACACACACACACACACACACACACACACACACACACACACACACACACACACACACGGATTTACCAAAAGTAAATGAGGTCAGTGGCGGAAGGATTGAAATGTTTACTGTAAGCTGCACAGTTCACCTTGATTGAACATTTTTGATACATTTCTATGGAACCAAAGCCACCGCATAAGAAAAGAACCACATTCAAACACCGGAGGACGATGCCAAGCCGAACCAGAGCACGCTGCTCATGACTGTATTTCACGAGAATGAGGGTGGAGGTTACAGGGAGGGGCGAGACGGAGGGGAAGAATCCAGTTGTGTATACTAGATTGATCTATTCCAGCCTTCGGGGGCGGCGGACCATACATGCACGTCAACAGCTGCTGCATATTATATTGAGGCTGTTACCTTATTCCCAATGAATGAGCGGAGACAGATGTTGCATTACAAATAACGTTAGTGTCGATTTGCATGTTGCCTGAGGAATGTGCACGCAACGGACAAGGGGGCTCTCACTACTGTGCAGCTGTCACAGCTAAACAGCGCCGCGCAGTCTACACATCTCTGCAAGGCAGCGTGCACATCACCGTGGGAAACGGCTTCAGTAGAACATCGTTGGACTCACCTTTAGCGTGATGGTGCCTTTATCTGGAATAGAGACAACGAGATATGTCAATGTAAGATACTTTCCTTTTTTTTCTCAGAGCATTTTCATGTACTTTTTGTCTCAGTTCTCTGAAATCTGTACAAGGGTCTCTTGGCTCAACTTGTTAGTGCAGGTTCTCCCTCTAAAAGTGATGCACTGTGCCGGCGTAACCTTCGCTTTTGTTCTCACCGAGCACCGAGACGTGGCTGTGGGCGACCGTCTGTCCCTTCACCGTCAGCTGCACCTGGACGCTCGTTTCTGCTTTGGCGTTGAAGATGGTTACGCTCACGCTCTCCTCTACGCCCGCTCGAAACACCAAGGGTGCGGCCACCAAATAACCCCTGTGAGAAGAGCAAGGTGGAGAGGGGGGAGGGGGGGGAGGATGGGGATAGAGAGGTGAGATAGAAGGAGGGCAGGAAAAGTAAAGGTGGCAAAACAGAGGGAGAGAGAGAGAGAGAGAACAAAGAGACATGAGGAGGACATACATGTGCTAAATATGCACACACATGAATTGCATCAGTGCTCCACATTTAGGCGCGTTCAGACACTGACACCGTTTAAGTGAATGTTTTTCCAGTGTTATCTTTGAAGACGACACAGGTAAACGAGGAATAAAGTCACATTTCCGTCTCGCTTCCTCCCTGACCCGCGCGCACGGCTACGTGCACGCAACACAACACACGTACAAACAGGGACATTCCCATTGGATTTGTGCAGCGAGATCAGGTTAAATTTCAATGGTTACCAGGGACACGGTACCTGTCGGCCAATGAGCGTCCCGCCCTGCTTCTCTCTTTGGGTGGTCTGGCACCTCTTGACAGAACCTCGGCGTCTGTTTTGAAAAATAACGACTGAGATTCCACACGGTCACTCTGACACTTAATTGAGGGAAGGAGCCTGTCACCGAGGTCACAGAGCAAAGGTCATTCTTTGATGCTTATCAACAGGGGGGGGGGGGGGGGGGAAAGGCCAATTTAAGTTTGATTTGGATGAAAGAATATGCCATCTGCTGAGGGACTACGTCTGTCAGGGAGCAAAGACAGAATAATAATACTATTTATTTGTAAGGTGCTTTTTCTAGACCCAAAGCGCCAGTTTCAGGGACTCTTGTACGCATGGTCCTGTAATCTAAACCAGTAGTGAGGCCTGTGAGGGGTTATCTTAGGGGCATGAGGAGCAGTTTAAGGAGAACTTACGAAATGCAGTTGTAGCTCATTTGCTACACAAGAACAACACGATAAAACAAACTGATGTGTCGGAGTAGCCAAACCTGATTTGATAAAAAAAAAAGAACACCCAGTCCCAAATTAGCTATGCCATCCACATGCGGCAGATATGTACCTGAAACAATACAAGCGGGAATATTCCCTTGTTTGTTTCAGCCATCACCAAGTCATTCAAACTCTTACTTTTCAAGCTAAATTGGCCAAATCACCCCCTGAAAAACTTTACTGAAGATCACACAAATTAGGAATGAGCAAAGCCTTGAGCGCAAACCCAATTGCATGCCTGAGAGAAGGATCAGGTGGTTGGCATTACAGCACTACAGCATTGCAGCCGGAGGCAACTGCAGTTCCTGAGAGAGAAAGTCATGAGAAAATCCCCCTGGAAAACCAGGCTTCGGGAGAAGGAAGATACAACGAGGAAATTGCCTCTGCGCGTTTGATCTACAGTGAGTTTAACCAGCTCTCGGATGAGCCCGGATCAGGTGCTGGAGACCATGCTTATTTCAGTCACATGGCTCCATGTCGGCTCCTCAACTTCTCATTGTGTTTGCCCAACTTCTGTCCTCAGCTGGTCAGTGCCTTAGAAGGATTTGTGCTCTTTTGTAGGTGAAGTCTTGAAAACAGCCAGTTCTTTTTTTTTTTTTAGTTCAGTCACATGGTTTGATGCTCTTTCGCCTTTTTGCCCAAATTGCACCCTCAGCTGAGCTCTCCTTTGCAAATCACGCCTGCATTTGTCAGTATTTTCTGTTAACTCATAGAGTTGCACTCAACAAACATGAACGGCAAGGTTATCATCAGAAATTACAATAAATCCTCACATAGAACATATTCAAATCGCACAGATTAGGACGGTGATTCTTACAATTTAGTGATCAAAATGTTTGCTGCACATATTTTAATCTAAATTGCTGATGTTGCTGTGACCACACACACTTTTCCCATTTGATATAAAATGTTGACGCTGAATTTAATAAAAGTTGTGCACATTACAATTCCCGGTTGAGAGCATCGGGAATGCTCGTAGAGAGCAACGCGGGCTACTTACTGTCTTTCTTGTGCAGAACTTCTGCTCACGTTGCAGATGAACAAAGTCCATGAGAGACTCAACGCTGTCAAAGACACCCGCAACATGTTGGCCTCAGTTAACGGAGACTTGCCGGATATCGGCTCCCCCCCTCTGAAGGACTTCGAGGGTCCTCCGACTCAAAGTTAAATGAACTTTAACAGTCTGTGTCTGCAGCTCCCTCTCGCTCCGTGTTTCTGGCCATCGAGGTCGGCTGGCATGGTAGGCGTGCAGGAGCTTCGTCCGGAACCAAAGATCAACTTGTTTTTGTAATCATCCCACTTCACCGAATCCAGTTCCAAGCAAATCTTTTTTTTTTCTTCTTCCTCTTAGAGCCCCGAGAACACGGACAGTCCTCTCCCATGTGCATTCACCCGCCCCGGTTCCGTTCTCTCATATTTCAGCATTACAAATTGGAAGCGTCCTCCCACTTCAGGGAGCACACATGTCACTCTAAAGCAATGTTTGACATGTAAGAATCCGTGCAACTACTGCTTCCGACAGTTCCTTCCCGAGTGATCTCTAGTAAGTCGGTGGGTTTTTTTCCTGCTCCTCCAGCAGCCAGTCAGGAGACGTCCGGCTGCGCTTCATTCACCTCAATGCGTCCTCTTACTTGTGAGCCGCGGCAGCATGACTAACCCCAGTGTGAGGCGCGAGCCCGCTGCTCAAACCACCATCAATTACCTGCACAGCTCACATACTTCAGCTGACAACTCAGCAGATTCACCGGCTACAAATAGTTTCCTTTGCGCTGGAAAACATCAGGATGCTGCCGAAGTGGAAAACAAAGAGAAATTTAAAAAAAAATACAAATACAAAATAAGGTCTTAAAGAAAGATTACAAAAATGTTAAGTCTTTTTTTATGCTTGTTTAAATACGTTGGTGCACTCTACAGATATCTGCTGCCCTCCGGTGGTATAAGGGCTTATATGCAGTTAAGTCTCACCGAGTGTAAATGAAGGACCAAGGCATTTCTTTTACGCAACATTTATTTAAATGTTTCTGAGGTACTTTATTGATGAGAACAAATGAACAATGTCAAACTGTAGTTTTTCAGAAAACTTCTGAAATACTTAACTAAAAAACTACAATATGGCATGAACACAATATTAAAACAGTAACAACATAACCAGTAAAGAGTAACATTATAAAAGTAAATTCACATCTTTAAGTAAATCAGGTACCAAGTGCATGATCAGGATGAAGAAGCCGCTTCAGAACCAAGAGGGAGCTTTTCTTTTCCGAGTTCAGCTTCAGCTGGAGCGTGGCCAATGAGCTCAACAAAAGCCCCGACCCTAATGTTGAACATGTGTCCTCGAAAGAAGTGCCAAAGCTCAAATCCAATAACAGGAGCGGAAAGATGAAAACACTGCTGAAGTATCCCGACTAGATTTTAAATCCCTGCCAGTGGCACCGATCACCCTGTGGACGGACAGCAGCAACGAGATCATTTATTCTACATGTAGTGACGATTTACTCTTTTTGTATTTGTCTCAAGCACAATCGTGAATGATGTTCCCAACGCTGAGGTCTCTCTGTTTCTCTGCCACTACGTTGTGATACAGTCTGCAGTGCAGTTTCCCTTGGTCGGGCTCAGTGAAAGCAGCCTTGGAGAAAATCAATTGGTCATCCTGGTTCACCACCACGCCATACGCCCGACAGAGTCGGGCCGCGAGCACCTCGTCTAGAGATAAGAGCCCAGCCAGTCCGTCCAGAGGGAAGCGGCAGTTGCGGCTGCTGTATCCGTGGCTGTATATTAGCAGCAGGTCTCGGCCGCATGTCACCAAGTGTCGGTGCAGAGCGCAGCTCTGCAGGAAGTTCAACCTCCGAGCCAATCGGAGCAGCCGTACGGGGTTTCGCTCCAGAAAAGCTCGGTTGATGGAAAGAGCGAGCGCGATGGCAGGAGAGCTGCGGAGCCGCTCGGGGAGCTCCATGACGTGCTGCGCGGCACGAGCTGAACCTGGGGGAGGAGAGGAAAGAGTAAACAAGCATGAAGAAATAAAAAACACAAGATATTTATAATCTACTGAGGGGAGCTACGGATAAATTCTGACTCCAGTACACCTTTGAGTACGAGGTCAACAAAATCTATTGTTGTAGTGTAAAACACAGACTGGGGTTACATTTGCTGCCAATGACAACAGCTCAACGGAAAAACTCTTTCATCAGATCTCTGCATCAATAGCCTGCTCATGTAAGTTATATGATGCTTAAAATTGCATGCAAATACACCGGCCAAAAGGTCAATCCTGTATCAAACAGTGACAAACCCAAGTTGTACAGCAGACCAAGAGCTTGCAACTCTTCCTGGTTGGGATGCGGCCCCGTTCCGGTCGCGTAGCAATCCAACAGCCAGCTCAGATTCTCCTGGAGGTGCGTGTCGTTGATGCGTGGGTCGTAGAGCCGCAGGGGCTCGCCACAAAGCCGATAGGAGGCATAGATGAGGAAACGCACTGCGCGCTCTAAAATGGCCACACAGGTCAAACCAGACACCCTCTGGATGATCATGTCCTGTTTCACGCCACGCAGACGATCAAAGGCGAAGCTGTACATCTGGAAGACGAGTTACAGTTATGGTAATATATTTTGCGAAGAGTTTCACATATATTTATGTAAATTCTATGGCCACTGGACTGATAGTTTTGTCGGTTTGTTAGGCACCAAAACACACAGCTTGTGTTATGGAAGTAAGTGTTGCGCTGTGTGTCCAAATGTCAAACATGTACTCATTGCTATAAGGTAATTTGGTGCATTTTCTGTACTCTAAAGAATAGGTTGCTGGTCTGGACATTTACTGCATGTTGTTTTAGAGGATGCTTACATGAAGCTGTGCCAACTGTGTGTGTTACAGTAAAGTAAATAATGTTTCAACTGCCATCAAAGGTGTGTAGATGACGCCAAAAGTTCCAATTCCCTTAACACATGGTTAAAGTTTCTCTTGACCAAACTCTGACTGGGGGAACACTACTTGCCTCCGTCCATGGCCGCAAGTGAGGGGAGGCAGCGATGTCATCAATAAGATAAAACACAGTTTTCAGCAACACTGCAGGTGGACGTAGATCTGTGGGGTTTGTCGAGTCTTTCCCAGCTGCTGGTCTGGAATACTCTTTCACGGCACACGAGGGGTCTCCCCTGGGCCGCCGGTCTCTTTCCGTGCCCATTAACAACTCAAAGCGGTGGAGGCGGTTCTGCAGCTCGCGGTCCCGCAGCTCACGAGCTGGGCACATGGTCTGGCAGGTCCCGCTGGGCACGCCATCTTTCCCATGATGCTCGCGTCTCTCATCCCTCTCCCCGTCTCTCACCTGTGCTTTGCCATGGCCTCGCTCTTCAGTCCTCTGTCTCCATTCTCCTCCTCCTGGTGGTGCATCCCTCCTCTGAGAGTGAGAGCTGCTCGAGGGGAAACGGGTTGGTTGTTAGCTGAATATGTAGTCTTAATAGGAATCTGATACAATAAGCATACACAAGAAGGGCTTCTCTCGCGGTGGCACTAGTCGACATCTGACCCAATGACAACTATGTTTAACTCACTTCTGCTCTGACGTGATGGTTACATTTTTCTGTGGAGTTATAGATTGTTGTGCAACACAACACAGATTTATACTGAAAGATAAAGTTACCTTTATCTTACAGTACACAAACATACAGTATGCAAATAACCTATTGTATCTGTTGCTTCATTAATATAACAATTAGCTTTAATTGTCATCCTAGTTTTATCTGAATTCAGCTTTTGTTTTCTGCTTTTTCGGAAGTTATGCAACAAAGGACACAACAGCAACGTGTTTCCTGATAGCAGCTGGTAAGGCTATAACTGACTGGTAGCTGTACTGCGAGGCTGACGTCTAAAGTTAGGCATTAGCTAGCTACAGCAGTTAGCTAGCCACCAACGACATAATAACGCGCCAATTACATTACTGTCATCGAATAATACGCAAGTTAAACGAAGCAATCTGTCGTCACAAGTTAGAAAACTTGGCTTTGTGTGACATTTGCTATAAAATGCTTGATATGTGAAAAAAAGAATGCACTCACATGCGACGAGGCGCTCTCCTGCGGTTCATTAGTCATAGAAAAGCACCGGTCGTCACTTTCCAGAATCAGCCAATAGAAATGAGTCACTGTTGTTTTGACTTGACGTCACATCCGGAATAAGACGCGCAGTTTTGAACGCAGAGCAGTTTAAAAAAAAAAAGACTGCTCTGGTTTGAAGTTGAAGGCAGGAGGATCTTTGAATTAAATTATACAAATCGTAGTTTTACTATTTTTAAACATTTGTAAGTTACTGTTACATTTAATCCTGAAACACAAGAGGCGCAAACTACACAGAAGAAATTCATATAACTGAATTCCACACTGCTTCTACATCAAATTTTTAAATTAATTTGTGGTAGTTTTCCGTTATCGAGTAAACATAAATGTAACATGGCTTTAAACATGCAACTCTTCTCAGAGAGGCCCATTTGGATCCCTAATAACATGTTTGTCTTTTAAATGCCCATGTTGACAGTTTAATCCATATTTTCATTGGTTCATGTTGCATTTATTACAATAAAAGTATGAAGTAGTATCAGTCATTTACAATATATCATAATACAGCTGCAAAGAAATCAGACGGCATACATAAAAACAAGACACAATGGTACAAATACATGTAAACTGGGGGAAATAATTGGTTGAGGGGTATCCAAAGTGCATGTACTGTGTATCCCATGCTGCATGGCATCCTTCATTGTTTAGGACAGAAGAGATGGTGGGTTCTTGCGGCGCCGAGCTGTTCTTCCTCCGTGGCCTGCTGGACATGGATTGTGTGGCGGCAGACCAACGATGACAACTCCAGCAGCTCTGAAAATGTTCTAGGAAGATGGAAAACAACAATGTTTGAAAACAAGTGCAAACTGGTCAGGATGCATTTTTTTTACACATGCAGTTCTTTAGAGGTAAGTAACTGCTTTGTTTTCTAGGGCTGTCAAACAGCAGCCCTACTTGTTTCAGCGATATGAATCTCTTTAAAGAAGACTTTATCGCAGTTATGACAAAGCAGTCACAGCATAGTGAAATATTATGGGAAGGAACAAAAGGGGAACTAGAAAGGTGCACTCAGTAGAGTGCAGATCACCACCAGGTGTGTCTGCAGCGTCCATGACCACCACTGCAATAACGTGTGATTGAATGAATGCATCGCTCAGACGCACACACATTAGCATGCGATCGCATGATTCTCCTGGCGTAGATAATTAATGAAAACGCTGACAAATAGCAGATCATGTATTCACAGCACCACCAGGTTCTCTGTATATGTGCCTACCCTGACAGCTGCTGACTGATGGCCTTCGATGTTGCTTTCATGTCCTTAAGGCACTCTAGAGAAGTGCTGTTGTCCTCATGATCTCCCTCTGTGCACTCCATCAGCAACGCCTCACTCTCCTTCAGGCAAGCCCCAGCTTTATCTGAAATGAGCAGATACGATTATAACAACATCTATCATAGGTTCCTGCAAAACACATGTCATTTGGGGTTCAGGAGCACACAGAAACTGATTAAAAGAGCCACATTGTTAAAAATGTAATTTGTTTTATGAGGACTCTTACTTTGATCACCAAGTTCCTACAACACACAAATATCTGCACAAGTCAGAATAATACTGGTTGTTTTACATTATTTACTGACCATTCCTCATTCTGTTATTCATTCATGTGCAATTCATGTGCAAATAAATAATCTGTGCAATCCAAATATATATTTTTAAATGTAATGTTTTTTGCACATGTATTATTATACCTTTACTGTGTGATTACATGTTTATTATACTTTTGATCTTCTTATTTTTTACTTATGTCTCTTGCACTATCCACTCCGCTTCTGTAATCCTGCAAATGTCCCCGCTGTGGGACTAATAAAGGATTATTTTATTAGAGGGTCCTGTATTTGTTTCGTCTGTGCTCATCTCATAGGTTTGAAGTGGCCAGAACGCAGCTGGAGTCAGGTGATGTCAGATAGTTCCCTGAACCAATTAGAATTCACCAATTAAAGAATAAATATCAGAATATCGTTTTATATAGTCGGGGACAAACCGATCAAAACATTGAAGCAGATTAGCTGAATTTTTGAGTGTTAAACTAATTCATTTATGTTTAACAGTGTTGTTTTTGCACAACTTTAACTTTTTAATGACTTTTAAACAAAGTAAAAACAACAACCTAGGAACTCCTTTCTGTCCCCGTCAATGTAGAAATTCTTGACAGGCAGCTCATGTCGCGTGGTGTCCACAGCTGCGGCGAAAGACTTGTAGTTCTTTGTGAATTGCTTTGCAGTTTCCCCCACAGGAGTCAGAGCGGCGATCTGATGGAAAATTACAATATTAGTAAGATGCACTCATCCTATCTTACACACACTTTTTCTTTACATTATAACACACTTCTCTAAAAAAAACATTTTGTAAAATATTTACATTCTAAAAAATGGACTTTCATGGTCTTTTTTTATTTAGTTATTTCAACAACATGCATTAACATTTATTGTTTTTAAAGACAAACCACATATCATAAGACATCCTTACCTGTAGATCCAGCAGCTCATTCGCTCGCCTGTCCTTCTCCATGAGGAGGTACCGACGTTTCTTCTCCTGGACCTCATTATGCAGCGCCTCTTCTTCCTCCATCTCCTGCATGAGCCTTGCCTCTGCCTCAGCCTCCGCCTTTGCAGTGTTGCTCTCCATCTACATCAAAGTGATGGAGTCAGCGCAATCACAACACGGGACTCTGACTGTTTATTCCCCGCAGAACACAGCGGACGAGCCACTAAAAACTACTAAGATTACATTTTATTGTACACTGATTTAACAAAGCAGATGCATTAAAAGCAGTGTTCAGCCTTTCAGATACTCGTATATGTTAAGACTCGCTCACCTTAGCTGTGAGGTAGGCCAGTAGGAATGTTTGCATCTCTATGATCCTCTTATTAGTCTCTGGATTTCTCTCAAGCTCGCCTGCATTTTCAAGAATTGTTTTTTCTTCAAGAAAAAAAAAAAAAAACCAACCTGTTATACGACACATTTGTACAAAACTTCCAGAATTTTAAGACTTTCAATCACTTTACCTTTAATGACTGAAATATCAAAATCTGGTCGAAAGCCGTGTCCATCTGAGAAAGTGGATTGCAGAATACTTTTCCCAAACAATGAAGTTTCTTGTGACGTCATTGCTGGAAGGAAAATGGCGTGAAAATACGCATAAGTTATCCATAGTTCACATTTTGACAAAGTTAGACTCGATCCGAATTCAGGGGGAATAAGTTATTAAGAAGATCTTTGCACTGCCGGCTTTCATGTTAGATTGTAAACGATTCTAGTTTAGTCACTTAAAATCTTAAGTATCAACAACAACTTTTACACCTAAATATATATATATATCCCCTTTAAAGCAGTTTAAGAGATTGGAAGTTAACATCATTGCTCCTCGAACACACGACAATAACCATAGTGAGAAATGTACTCGTCTCATGAACAAGTGTGTGACGTATACATGCGCAGTTATCACCAGAGTAATTACTTACGTGTTGCTGGAGGGACCATTGAGCGTCTCGGTGGAGTGCCGACCCTCGCTTTGACGCCACTGGGTTTTGGTGAGGAAGGTCTCAGCGGAACAACAGACTCGTTAGTCAGTGAGTTACTCTGTAAATGGTTATAGTGGTGCAATGAGATACAAATGTATAACAGACACAATGTAACAACAGGTAGACACCTGAACCGCATTGACACCACAGAGGCAGAACTTATTAAAACATCTCTTGTTGGATTACCACGAGTGAAACGCATAATATGTTATATGAAATTGAAATAGTATTACCTTTGAAAGAGACGTCTTCTCAGCAGCCTGCATATAGCGAGACTTGACAATAGTTCCACTTACTAAAGCTTGATGTTAAGACGTTAACAAAGAAAAAAAAAGAAGTTGCTGAAGCTTAGTTAAACCTATTTCAACACATCTGTACATCGCTCACATCATTGAAATGATATCAGCTACAAGTTACCCCTCAAAAAAAAGGAAAAAGAATTGTTTAAGAATACAAACACAGTCGAGAAAAGAAGCCAGTTAAGATGAGCACATTTACAACACAGTTTGTGATATTAAATATGATACAGCTTTGAAGAAGACGGCATAAAGCAGTATATAAAAACAGTTTTGGACCATATTGAGTCTATGGGTGGAGCGAGAAGATTTTGTTCCAGAAAAGGGTTTAAGAGGTTTCTATGCAGCGTTATACTGAAACACTTTTCTGATGAGACAACGTCCCATCAATGGGATGTTTATAATCAACATAATTCAAGCTGATTATTAAAAGGTAATAATTGTGGAGAACATTTGGAAAGATTGTTTTAAAACACTGGTAGAGGACTGTATGGTAATTTGTTGGCATACAGTTAACTAACGTTATGTTTAATGTCTGATAAGTGACAGCACGACACCCAAACTAACAATTAACTTAGCGTTTATGAATTTAACGTGAACATATACGAATACTTACATTTAACACCTTTCTTCCCAGTTCCGGTGGTGGTGGGTTTACTAGCATTGCTCCCACTTTTCGTGCTGAAAACAAACCAAAAAGGAGTAAAATAAATTAAAAAAAATGTAGGAATGAGAGCACAAATTACAAAATAAAAAGGTGACTTTTATTTTGGAAAACGAGCTAAATCGAAAGCGTTGCTAACAAGTTAGCTTACAGTAGCTACCGATAAGTTATTCACAACAACATAACGGCTTGTACGTGTATCTGCTTTCCCAGACTACGTATTAGCTATATGTCTGGTCCAGCAGTGTGAAAATGTGATGTCTCTGTTAAATAAAACGTTATAGCGCATTAACTGAAATAGCTTAGCCTGACTGGCTCTTCTCTAACGTTACATTACATCCTCCTAAAATTTAACTGGACACAAACCTGCGAACTACAAGAAACTAAATAAAAAGACAGGACCAAATACGAGGAGGACTAACGTTACCTTTTACTCTCGTTGGAGGTACTTTTAAAAGTACTTGGCATTGTTGACGTTCTTCTCGACGCCATAATGTTTTTGAAGCAAACCGCCAGTGCACCCGTTTCTTTTAACCGGTAGAAACAGGAAGCGATACGTTCGTTCCGCCCTTCTTTGTGTATTTGTGGCACGTTGAAAAGTTAATGCTCAATTTAGCAATTGCTAAAACACGATTTCTGAAACTACGACCCTCCTTGTCAAGACTCAAACCACAAAAACACATACAGAAAAAACAGAATATTACATCTCCTGCTACACCAAACACTTCATTCAAAATGTAATAAAGTCTTCCAAAATTATACTTTTGCAGCACAACTTTTCACGAAAACACCAAATAAATAGCTCTTATCCACATGCCAACTGCACACTGATGTGACTAAGTATAAAACTAATATTTAGTTTAAATGTGTAGCATGCTGTAAATATAAACTATGAACACAAATACAATGGGAAAACAAACACATTTGTTTATTCTCAATTATCATATACTCAACTGAAGATGAAACCGGGTGTAGTTAGTTGCAAAAAGTATGAATTAGGATTTTTAGTGTAAATCTTACAATGTGCTTATGGTTTAGCATACATAGTCAATAGATAGGTTATATTAGTGATAGTTTAAACAATTGAAACTGTATTATACTGTTTATTAATAATCTTGTACCCTCTTCTCTCTCTCTCTCTCTCTCTCTCCACAACCCAATTCAATTTATTGGTCAGACACAAATGTAAGATGATTTCATCATCATGTTTATGGAGACAGATGTCTCTATTAGAGATAAAGTCTTTACCATCCAAAATGATCAGATAGATAAAGCTCAATTTTGTTTGAGGGTGGATTTGTCTTCTACCACTAGTAACCACTAGATGGGTGTAAGGGTCTACAATCCTTTCAAATTACAATATACTCTCAGTCTGTACAGACTTCATTCAAGATTATGTCTCCCCACTGTGTGGTGTCTGCTTAACAAGTTCTCTTACCTGCAGTTTACTGGCTGTTTGTGTGCACATGTCTTAAAGAACATAATGGGTGCTGATCCCACCTGTCTGAGCTGGTCTCGGACAACAGGAAGGACAATGTGAGGAGAGCGGGTGTGGGACTGGGTGGTAAACACTGACCAGCAGCCTCCATCCTAAGTCACATCCACAGACACATGGGTGGATAAAGCACCCGGGGTAGAGAGAGAAAGAATGCCCTCTTATATATATATTATATATATGCCTCAGTCAGCTTCAAAATGTAGGCAATTCTGCAGTGAGTTTGATATTTGCATGGGAATTCTACTCTGTATCATTTTAGACAAAGTTTTTTTAAGAGTAGTTGGATTAGATTTGATTAGATGCGGTGAGCATGCTGGATGACATCCAGGTCATTTTATTTTGACCTTTCTGCTTTAATGAATTTTCATGATAAAAGGTTGAACATTTGCACTTGGCACTAAAACAAATATCTCACAAATACATGCCTGTTTTTGTATGTGTGTGTGTTCCAAGCATGTGATGTGTGTGTGTGTGTGTCCTATCAGTCTGTGTAAAGGCCGGCCCTTATCATTGCTCTCCTCTCTCTTTCTCTCTCTCTCAGTGTAATAAAGACTTGAGGCTGTGTGTCCGCATGCTGGCTGTCCATCTCTCACCACCAGGCAATGCCAGCACCAATAGCTGCCTTTGAGGTGGAAAACAAATGCCGTTGATGATGGAAACATGTGCAGTATGGATGGACTCTTTTGGATTCAATCAGTAGAACTTGTGGTTAAATAATAAAAAAAATGTTTGAGTGGTATGGTGGTTTCCTTTAACTTCTCTCTGGCGTTAAGAACTAGATCCAAAGCTGAAGTGAAAGAGTGAGAAGAGCACGTTGAAAGACAGTGAGGACGCTGAATGAAAGTCCTTGTCTCTTTTCTGAGCCCACCTCTCTTGCCTTTTTCTCTTTGCTCCGAAACTCTGACGTCCAATGAAGGATTCGTCTATGTCACTGTGACCTCACTGATACTCTGCTTCGCCACTTGGACACATTTTTCGGGCGATGGAAATGCAAGATGAAACCCGCTTGAATTCATATTCTGAATAAAGTGAAAGGGAACTTGTGCGCTCTCCTAACACATGTATGTACACATGACTACACACACACACACACACACAACCCACCCATGCAGCCTACTCACCAGCCCTTCTTCCCTTTGCGGTAAGCTGTTACTCATCACTGCCCGGTCTGCCAGTCTGGTCCACATAGCCTTCCAGGAATGCCTCAAATACACAGTGCCTCATACAGTGGAGCCAATCGGCAGTATTTGGCGCATTCAGTTGGATATCTGAACGAACTCACACTGCTCTAAATCTGATTATTGTGCTTTTGCTTGTGGGTTTTGCTGTTGATTTTTGTCAGCATCCAAGAGTTGAATTTAAGAACCATAGTATTGCAGCTTTCCTGAGCAGATGGGTGTAGGATTTCTACTGTTTGCTCTTGTCTTGTGAAGCTACAGAAGGACCCAACCAGTCAGTCAAGGGCTCCCAGTATTAAGTAGATAAGCTTCTCTCTGTTGGATAACCACGGTACGCAGTGGAGCATTAGGACACTGTTTACTTCCTAACTTCAGACTATCTGGGCGGCTCTGCTGGTCATTTTTGTCCCTTTAAAATCTCCAAATCCACTCAGGGTGTATCACACTGGGTATGTCCTACTGGTAGCAACAGAAGCTTTGATATAAATGCAACATATTCTCATGGAAAATCAACACTTTTTGAGAAGCAGGAATATTTGCTTTGTGGCTGAGAGTTAGATGAGCAGATTGATACCATTCATGTCTGTTAGTTCAATGTGAAGCTGGGAAAAGGAGACTATTAGCTTAGCTGACCATAGCATAGCGTAAAAAGGTTGTAAATGGAGAAACGGCCAGCCTGGTTCTGTCCAAAGGCAGATATAACATGTTGAATTAGTGAGATTTAGAGGCGCTGGTCGGTGGATATTTTAATATTTTGGACAAAGCCAGGCTAGCTGTTTCCACCTGCTCTCAGTCAAAGTTGTCCGTCTCTTGGCTTTAGCTTCATATTTAACAGACAAACACGTCAGTGGAGTCAATCTTCCTATCTATTTCTCTGCTAGAAAGCTAATACGTGCATTTCCCAAAATGTCCAACCATTGCAGTCATTGCAATTTCGCTCAGATGTCACAAATATCAGGTAGGTAAAGGTGGGCTCCAGCTGAGATAGTGGCCTTTTTCTTCCACCGCAATCTGCAGTTTTGCAATGACGAGCAGCGTGGCCTCAAAGCAACAGCGAAAACTCCATCAAATGACCCAAAGTCCAGTTTTCCACCTCATGCACGTGTCGCTCACTTCCTAATTGTTTAATTACGGTGCTTGTCTGCACACTATGTGACCTCGGCTTGGTGCTCACTCTTGTGGATGAAGCCTGCAGCATCCCTGAGCTGCGGTGCTGGAGGCTGGGGGATTTCCTACATGTGTCTCGGGGGCAGCAAGGTGTTTATTCAGCCAGAAACATCAGGAACATGCAGTGTATCTCCAATGGCATCATTACAGGTCAACGGTTTATGTTCCTGAAATGTGCAATTGCAGGAGAAATGGAGCCCGCATGCTCCTCTGAATGTATCTCTATGTGTTGCTTAAGGAAACGTGTGTAACTTCAGAGACGAACAGAGTTGTACTTGTGAATTCATTTGAAGACCGTGTGTGTGTGTATGAGTATCGGCCTTTGTGTATTTGTGTTCAGCATCCATGTGAATTTTTGAGAGTGAGAGATGAGCACCATACAGCAAGCATGACTGGTTGTGTGTGTGTGTGTGAGAACCATGTGCGGTTCTTTAGCAGGGCAGTGTAGCGTGCAGTGCAGGAGTGAGCAGAGGCGGCCCAGGCCAGCAGACCCAGTACCCTGGTAATCCCTGCGTTTTCAAGAGCCCTGGCCCGTACTTGATGAGCTTGAGCAAGAAAAAGGTTGCGCTCTCTCTCGTGTGTTCCCCTCTATCTCTCTCTCTCTCTCTCTGTCTCTCACTCTTTTATTCCCCCTCTTTTTCTCATGCCCCCCCCCCCCTCCCCTCCCAGTCCCCTGGAGCCACTTTGCGAATGAATGGATACCAAGTGTTTACTCAGCAACTCTCCCTGTCCCTCTATATTTCTCAGGATTTTATCAACAAAAGTACGGCTGCCCTCTGTAAGTCGACTAATTGGCCATTTTGGTCTCAGTCTACTATTTTTTTGAATGCCTTTTTCATACTGAATTACTTATGTCCAAGAAACGTATTAGGATATCTCTGGTAAACACAATATTTAAAGTCATTTTTGCGTGATTATTTGTGGAGAAACTCCATTGCACAGATGTGTTGATTAAATCAACTATAGTTGACAGGAGAGCCCTAAAAAAGAGGAACCTGCAGACCACCAGAGACTTTATGTGCACATCTGACTAAAAACTGGGGATGTTGGGGGAAGCATTGCACAACCCTGCCATTGTGACTGGACACACCTGCATTCAACTTGTTCTACCTTTGTGGAAACTCACATTTTGTGATTGGCTTCTGCCACAAACACAACACCTATTTTAATGATTCCTGGGACACACGCATCCAACCACTGTGTAATGTCTTGCTGGGTTTAAATCTCTCATAGAAGTAAAAAAGGAAAGCTGTGTTCATTTCAAGGGAGGAGTAAATCTGCCTAAGTTCTATAAAACACGTTTAGAACTTATTAATAACTGTATGTTTGCGGTTTAGGGTAAAAAAAAAAAAACTAGATATATTTTTCAATGTTCCAGCAACTCTGAGCTAATTGCTGAGCTGAAATATATGAAGGAGTTAAGCCACAAACAGAATGTGACAAAAAGTGAAGCATGATGTGAAACTTATGCAAAACAAAACAAAAGCCCTCTCTGAAGGACGGAAGGCCACCTCAGTCCCTGCCTGACAAATCGACGACTTGAAATTCTCTCTATTCATGTTTAGGTGCACAGCATGAAAAATAAAATCAACAAATTGTTACATAAGTGTTATTCATTCCAGCATATTCAGGCTGTTTTTGGCATTGCCTTAAATATGATAATCTACATTCTGTGGTCAAGTGGTCACACACATATGTAAGTGTGATTCAGGCTACAATCAGCCAACAGGAACCACTGCCTCCAAGATATGCAAACCACACTAAATATTTGAGGCTGTGCATCACAATGAGATGCAACCACAATACCCAAAGCTGGAGTTTGTATCATCAATATGAACCTGAATCAGCAGGGCCTTAGCTCCTGCATAGCTCCTCTTCAGGGAACCTCCACCTCCTGACCGCCTGTAACCACACTGCGGATTATCCACCATTAAAAAAAATAAAATAATGTGCATACGGCTCTCTCTTACCTGTTGCATACAAGGATGCCAAACTGAGCTCAAACTTCAGCAGTGAAATGGCAGAAAAAAATGGCATTTTCAATCCTCTTTCCTTTCAGTGTATAAACAGCAGCATCGTCGTGGTATTGAGTGAGGGCGACAATCTCAGCCATTTTGTACAGTAATGCAGTGTGAAGCTGAAGCGCGGTGTTCACTGTGTACAAAACAAAAATGCATGTGCATGTTCGTTACATTGATGCACGGTGTCTGCGACAAGCGTGTGTAGGGAGCGTATAGAGGTGCACAGAGGTATGGGGAGGCTCCGGTGGGGTAGTGGGGTGGGTTTAGGAGGAGAGGGGATTAGCAAGAGGCCGCCGGCCCCGAGGCAGAGGGCCCGTTTCCTGGCCTGAGCCCCTGTTTGTCCTGCCTGACCTGGCAGCTCTGGGGGCAGATCCTGCTTGGATACAGCCCCGCTCCCACGCCTGTCTGAAGCTGTTAGCCACTGGCTGTGAGTAGCTAGCTGGGCTTAGTGTTGTCTGAGCTGCGGCTGGGTCGGGAGGGGTCCTATCATCTGTGGGGGGGGTTTCCAGCTACTCTGTGTTGGCAGTGTGAGGGTGACGGGGTAGTGGGCGGCTATGATTAATGACTTTGGTTGGTTTATCGCTACCATATTTGTTCATATCAGGCCTGTTAGCGGGACAGTTGTGTGAATCTGTTCCCAACGCATCTGTACAAACGGATGACATTGACGAAATCTCCCAAAGGTATTTGATTGAGTTGACATCAGCCGATTGTGAAGACCATCGCATCACATCAAGCCATTCAGACCCCATCTCACCCTGGTGTGCCATGCCTTTATTCAGGTTTGCCTTTCATTTATTATATCTGTACAGCCTCAGGTTAGTAGTGCATGACGCACAATGACATGATCAGTCTGCCTTAATACATCGTATCATTCACAACAGTCCACAGCAGTCACCTCCCTGTGTATCTTTTCTACTTAACTTCAACCCTCTATTTGCCTAAATCATCAACTAGCACCATCACACGATTGTGTTTGCAGGGTGTTGTCTACATACCACTTGTGTGCAGAACTGTGTTTTCCCTTTAAAGATCCGTAAGATAACACCTCTTCTCTTCTCTGGGACTGTTAGATTATCGCTCTCCAGAAATGGGAATGAAATAAGGGGATATTGACTTTTCCTCCCCAAAAGCTTTGATAGCTCAATTGCTTGTTTTCAGTGGCTTGTTATTATTTTTCAATTGGTGGATTGGCTGTTGGGCTCGGAGGAGCACGGAGCAGCTCTGTGAGTGTTGTTTCTGCCCTGGATATACACAGAGCTGTCAGTGAAAGCAAGGAGAGAGGAGCGATAGAAGGGGTTCATCTGTAAATCTCTGTTGGTGCCTCAATCAGTAGAGGAAACGATCCAATGTTTGGCACAATGGGCTTCCCAACACTGTGTTTATGGGCTTCATCTTACACTGGACAGCTGACAAAAGGCCTTTTCAAAATAAAGTATTTTTTAGCATCTAAACCATAAACTCTTTTTGAAAACTGGCATCAAATTAGAACAGAATGACCATAACAGTGCACAGAAGAAAAAAAATCCTTCATGTGATTTTACTGTCAAATACTGTCAGAGGGTTAATAAAATGTTGTTTGGGGTTTTGCCCTCCTGCCTCCATCGTCACTGGCGAGCCAGTGGCGTCATTCCTGCCTCGCTTTATAAAACTGTCAACGCCTCTCTCTCACCTGGACTGACACTCATCACCCAAACACCAGGGCAGGAGGACAGGGCTTTATTTCTGGCCAGAGCAGGGGATCGGTCGCTGGTAAACTATACGCGACGAACATTTTGACAAAAAAACAAACAAACAAGATCCTCACATTGTTTCTTTTATGAATCTGGCAAATTATTCTTACTTCTCTGGCATGTGCAACATGACCGCAGAGACGCAGCACTCGCCCGCCGAGGCGAGTCCTGTTGTCATGATTCCAAGTGTGTGCCTGGACTCTCCGCAGCCGCCTCTGATGCTGCAGGCCCGGTCGAAGGATAACGTTTTGATCAAGTCGGAGCCCCGGGGGAACAGTCCAAACACGGAGGACGGAGCCGCTCTGGGACTGACCGAGGAGCACCTGCCCACCGGGAGCCGCCGGAGGAAGAGGCCCGTGCAGAGGGGGAAACCTCCCTACAGCTACATCGCGCTCATCGCCATGGCCATAGCCAACTCCCCCGAGAGGAAGCTCACCCTGGGGGGCATCTATAAGTTCATCATGGAGCGTTTTCCCTTCTACAGGGAGAACTCGAAGAAGTGGCAAAACTCCATCCGCCACAACCTCACCCTCAACGACTGTTTCGTGAAGATCCCCCGGGAGCCCGGCAGGCCAGGTAAAGGCAACTACTGGACCTTAGACCCGGCCGCCGAGGACATGTTCGACAACGGGAGCTTTCTGCGGAGGAGGAAGAGATTCAAGCGCACAGACGTGAGCACCTATCCCGGCTACATGCAGAGCTCCAGCGCGTTCACCCCGACCCCAATGGGCCGGCCCTCGTACCCCAACACCCTGTACGGCGGGATAGGCTCTGGCTACGGCTCTCAGCTGACCGCCACGTCCCCGCATCCGGCCATGCTGCATCACTACCAGACCTCCGCCGGGGTCGGCCAAGGACAGCCGCGCAGCATGTTCAGCATCGACAACATCATCAGCCAGCAGACGGTGGTGCAGGGCGGTCCGGGGGGCGACCTCAACTCCCAGGCGCTGGGTTTGGGGCTGCACGTGGGAGGTGACCTGGGCACCATGACCTCCAGCTGCTCGGTCACCGGCAACGACCCGTCTGCGTGCTTCCAGACCCAGACTCTCAACCCCTCGGCGAACATGCTGAGCAGAAACAGCGGGAACCTCTCGTCCAACCTGGCCGCCGGGTACCCGTACTCCTCCTCGGGTTCTCCCCCGCACCTGCCCGCCATGAGCCAGTCCGGGTTCTCTCCCGGGAGCTCGCAGGTGTACTGCTCCGGAAACCGGCTGTCCCTGCCGGCCCTGCGCCCGGGCTCCTGCGCCGAGCACACGGAGCAGCTGCTGGGCCTCGCCAGCCCCATGAACTCCTACAACAACACCTACATGAGACAGGCCAACTTTGCGTCAGGATTAGAGCGCTATATGTGAGACATTATTAGCACAAAAAAAATCCGACTTCATCATTGGCTACTAAATAGTCACATATTAAAGGAATAGGCCCTCAATGAGCCCATAAGAGGTGAAACACATAACAGTAATACCATTGGGCATGACATACGGCCTATTCAAAATGCCTATATCCATTAAACGACAGATTTATAAGTTCCTGAATGAAAGGTATTTTTGTCAGGATAAGAAAAGACATGACACGTATATCTTGTGACACAAAATGACCGAGCCTCATGATAAAACATTCCTATTTTAAAAGCCATTTTGATCCGTTTGACACATTCCATGAGTGTACGTCAGAGAGTTGTATGTATTTCATTGTGCCACCTTTCGTTCATATTTCCTGCGCTCCAGAGTTCGTTTTAACATGTGTTTGTTATTTTGTCATTCAATTCAAGTCTGCTGATTTCCATGTAAATACTTTGTTGATGTATAAAAACTTTATTAAAAGAAAAGAGTGTTGTCGTTGCTGACGACAGGTCGCCTTGAATAAATTCATTTTTTTACAGTAAAATAAATGTGGTCTTTATTCTTTATTCTCGATAATTTGTCTGTGAAAACATCATTTTTTTAATCTCATATATATATATATATATATGATATATATATATACACTACAATCTGCTCAAAAACAGCTCAATCTTTAAATGTGTTGTGTTTTAAGAACAAGTCAACAATGAATAAACAATTAGACACAATGAAGATCTAAATCACAACACATGAATTCAGATTTTTTTTTCAGAAAGTAAATGAAATATGAACCACATCAAGTCAACACTATTGATCACACTTATTGACTGAATTAGTCAAACAGTGTACGAATGAAGCACAAATGTTCCCATCTGTTTACATATTGTCCAAACAGAGAGAAACAATATTGTACCAACAACAATGACGAACTAATGTTGTATAAATGTGTATTCACCTTTCCAGCTCGAACTGAAGTTTGTTACATCTTCACAATTTTATAAAAACAATTTAGCTCGTAGGTTGTTTTCCTCAGAATGATACTTTTAATTCCACCAACTCTTACTCAGACTGTGGTAATGAATTTAACTCGTCTCTTTCCCCTTTTTCAGGATATTTTAATCAAAAAAATGCTATAGTGCTACTTGTGAAAGGGTTTTATGTTCCCCAAAATATTGTCAAATTCAAGTGTCTGGATGCACATATCATTTAAATTGAATTTGCCTTAACTGTTGATAACGGACAATATCTGAATTATCTGAATATATGAATTGGTTCATCGATAAACAAAATAGTAACCAATTTATCAAAATTTGTGAAGTGAAGTCACCTGAAGTGAAGGAAAAAAAGGCATATTTGGTGTTGGTGACAGAAATAAAATAGTTTACAGATCTTCGTAGCACAACAGGGACAGTTTTCATCATGGTTGCTCAGTGACGGTGCAAGTGGTCACATTCTGAGGTTCCCGATTAAATGTTAAAGTTGTTCAAAAAAACATAACTCGTAAAAAACACTGACAAATACAGATGCAAAAAGTAGTATTCTAATACAATCATAAAAAGCTCTGCGTCTGCAGGTTTGAATGCTTATGAATAATATGGCTGTATTCATTTGTCTGTGTGTTATATCCTGGTCTGATATTGAGACGCTCAGACACTGAATCTATACTGCACTCAAACTATTGATGCACCAAAGGGGCAGATGTAGCAGCTGATGGGTCAATCAGATCAAACATATATGAAACAGGTACAACCTATAAAACATGACTGCATCAACATATTTCATGGACTTGGACTTTTACAGCTATTTTAAAGCAGTTTGTCAGCATGGCCAAATTAAAAAAGTTCTAACCAGCTAAACCTCATTACTGAGTTATTCATCACCAGGTTCAGACTTTCCACCACTAGATGGAAGCAAAAGCAAGATGTGGGATTGCATCGTGCTTCAGTTGCCACTTGTTGTCTTGAGGTTTCTACACCTCAGAGGAAATATTCATTTTACTTCAATACAATCTATAAAATATGATCGTCATGAATGAAAGTACCCAAGAATGAATCCATCAATTCGTTGATTGACAGCGAATTAATCGATTGTTGGTCTATTTGATAATTGTTTAGGTCAATTTAAATTACTTGAACGGTTATCCGTCAAATTAAAGCTTTCATCAATTCTACCCTATTTTGGAGAGTTTGTTTCATTCAACCTTAGCTTTCACTATCTGTCTGAGAACCAAATGCAAATGTCCTTAAACATCGGGATGCACAGGAATACACACAATTCACACTTTATGCTCTGATGTTCTTTTAAAAAGACAATATTTGAAGATTGAAATGAGGCTACTGCCTGTTATTAACAAATGTTGCCTGTTTGAACCTCTTTTTGCTGTTTTGTTTGAAGGCTGTTGTTTGTTCTTTTGTGTGAAACTTGTTATGCTTCATACCCTGCTAAAATAAAAAACTATAAAATAAAATAACTAATTTGCCCCCATCTCAAAATATCTAGTCGACAATATATCTCTTTTTCATTTGTATTATGATCCACGCTTATAGGACACAACACTGGTGTTTACTGTCAGGGTTCCAACAGCAGAGGGCGCCTCAACATCACAAACTGCGACGATGAGAAACTCCATTCGGACAATTCACAGAAACCTCACTGAACCTTTGGAAACGTGAAGGACCTGTAACATTCTACACAGCGCACGTTCTGCAGGTTATTCAATTTAACCAATTCAACCAACGTCAAAATAATGCATTTTTCATCAAATGCCAAAACAAAAGTATGTGCAGCTGTGGAAGCTTAATGTGTTTTTAGAAGTAACAATAAAAAGAGCTGTAAATTAAAACAGCCCTATAATTTTGTCGCTACACAAAATACATGTATATATTTGAGTCTATTTATTGTCAAATACAATATTGGTAATATATCTTCAAATATATTCCAACACAGAATAAATCAACAATAGGCACTAAGAATGGTATCGACAAATAGACACAAAAATAAGCATAAACAAATCAAATGTATTGGCTGCAAACTGTTTTGGCTTTTGGATTGAAATACAATTCGAATTGTGATTTTTTTTAAATAATTAAAAATCTATTCTACAATATATGGCTGCTTCTGAGGCGTGGAGAAAGTAATGCGTCATGTGTGTGGGGCAGCTGTCAGGCTGGTCTCAGTGCGTCTATTTCAGAGTTGATAGGACTTGTGACAGGCAGGTCAGACCAGAGGAGAAGCTGCATTAACCTCCTCAGTGGAACAGTCTTCCCCTCCAACAAAGAGTAACAACACAAGCAAACAAACACATCAGACTGAGATGAGATGAAACTCTACCCCAAATATGACAATTAAATGAATGTGGTGCTGATGATGTAAATACTTACATTTGTGTTTCTGCGGCGTAATGAGCTGGAATGTCAGCCCGCACACATTACAGACACATTACACGTCGTCATCCCTGCTGGCCTTCATCCTGACGAAGACGCAGCTCACCATGCCCCGGTGTGCCCTTGTGAATTATGCAGAAAATGCAGATAGTGTTGTGACTTTTTGACAAGGAAAAAACAAAACCCGTGGGAAGTGATCAGGGAATTAGGCGACTGGCCAAAACCTTTGAGGGCGGATTTCAATACGGCCAAAAATCAGCCAATTTATTAGGGGGAGAGAATAAAGAGCTCATTTAACACTTTAACCAAAAACTGATGTAACAGGTCGAAATGTCTCACGTCTGAACAAAAACTAAACATGTTAATTAAAAGCCAAATTAAAATCGTGATAATAGGCCTATGACATCCGGGTATTTATTATTATATTTAACTTTATATCACAGATTAAGGGCACACATTTTAAGTGTAATATTTCTGAATCCAACAAATAGCCTCCATTGGGTTTGAAAAGGAGCGAAGCTTTAATAATAACAATCATAATAAATGTATATTTTAATAAATAAAATGATGGATTATTGATATTATTCATTGTTAATATTGTTATGAATAGTTTTCAGAACTTATCTTTGAATCTAATTGTCTTTTTCTTTGAAGACTATTCCGAGCTTTAAGTGCATATTTTTTAAACTTTCTGTAGCCTAAACAAACGGCGCATTTGATTTGACTCTGCATATCTTTTACATTAATGTAGGCTGTATCATTGAAATCCCAATCACCATCATCGGAGACCACCTCATAGGCTACTTCTCTCTTATAATGAAAAAAATGTTCAGAAATAAATCGCGTTTCAATGATTCAATAAAAAACATCGTTTTTGGGTTAGGGTTGAAACAATTTTGTTTTTAAAGCATTTTTATTCATACTCGACAATACTTGACAATTTATTACGAACATAAAAAATTTTTATGTTCGTAATAAATTGTCAATATATTGATGAAGAAAATAATAAGGGATATCTCCAATACGTAAATGTATTACTATTTAAATTCTCGAAATAAGATCATATGCACAGGAACAACTGATGTTGCCCATACAAGTTGCCTAAAGAGGCAACATGTTTTTGATATTTCTTGGTTAAGTTGTTTTTTTATCGAAATATGTTTGAATGATTCAAGAGCAGATCCAAATATTACGTTTTGCACGGCAATTTAGTCGAGTTCCTGGTAACAGTGACTCAAAGACCACGTGACCAGCATGGTCCTATAAATACCTTTTGAAAGCTAGAGGCGATAGTGTGATAGTCTGGCTGGATACCTACCCAACCCCCGTGCGTAAAAGATATTGTGGAACGATACTTGGAGATCCAGAAGTAGCTTTCTCAACGAGCTACAGCACAAACTGATCACAGACGGAAACAATCACATCTCCGGAAGTGAAGAAGTCTAAATCGGCGCAAGATCGATGATCTGTGACAGTTTTTTTTTGAACGCCAGAAGTTGTCTGCTCGATGAGAAGCTCGCACGGCCCTGCTTGACCAGCCTCGGACGACCAGGAGTCGCCAGATCCACAGGTCAAAGAGTCATTTATCTTTTCAATAGATTCTAGCCATGTGTGCATTCAGTAGTTGGAGATAAAGCTGCAGCAAAAGCCCTGTGCGGTTGTAAGGGGGGAGAGGGAGAGTAGCCTCGCCGGACTAGAGGAGGAGGAAATCTGGGAGAGAGGGGGGAAGAGAAGCGGCGTCTCCGAGGATGACTTTAGGGGCGGATATGTCCGACAGCTCTGCATTGTCCGAAGATGTGGACATCGACGTGGTTGGGGGTGACATATCCGTTGGAAAGGACGGAAAGTACATTCACCACGAGTTCAACTTGGACAATGACTCGGACGATAATTACTCCCAAAACGCGGCAGAGAGGGTTTCTTCTCCCGGGCTCAGCAGCTCCGACTGCCCGTCAGACCAGATGGGTTCCAGCGCGGAGGTCGGGACCGGGATCGGGGAGAAATCCCGAAAAGGCGCTCTCGTGAAGCCCCCTTACTCTTACATCGCCCTGATCACCATGTCCATCCTGCAAAGCCCCAAGAAGCGCCTCACTCTCAGCGAGATCTGCGAGTTCATCAGCAGCAGATTCCCTTACTATCGGGAGAAATTCCCCGCGTGGCAGAACTCAATCCGCCACAATCTTTCCTTAAACGACTGCTTCGTGAAAATCCCCCGAGAGCCCGGCAACCCCGGGAAGGGCAACTACTGGACTCTCGACCCTGATTCCGCAGACATGTTCGACAACGGGAGCTTCTTGCGGAGGAGGAAGCGTTTCAAGAGGCACCAAACTAATGAAATCCTCCGGGAGACTGGTGGCTTTCTGCCCGGGTTTGGATACGGCCCGTACGGATACAACTATGGACTTCAGCTGCAGAACTTCCATGCAGCCCACAACCCGTATCACCCGCACCACACAGGTGGCTCATTCCCGTTCCCTAACGCGCCCTGCACCTTGCCCTCGTCAGCCTCCATATTCTCCGCGCCGCATCACCTTCCCTCCCTGTTAGGTGCCGATTTAAGAAAGCCTTTTTATCCCCAACTAAGCCCGTCTCTGCCGCCTCTCAAGACGGACTCCAGCACCCCGAGTCGGCCCTCTTTCTCCATTGACAATATCATCGGTGCGGCCAACTCCGCCTCTTCCTACGGCGTGCAGCCGGGCAGCCAGGCTCAGATCCTGGCCATATTAACCCCAGCGCTGGCCTCCGCTTCCAATCATTTGAGCCTATCGCAGGACAGCATATTACAGGCCGGGCCACAGGGTCAGACTTTTTCCAGCAAAACCCCAAATATGAACACTTGTCCTTTCTAAAAAAAAAAGAAAAAAAAAAAGAGTGAAAATCTTTTATTATAAAGCCAATTGTGGCTTCTGTGTGAAGGTAGGCTGTACATTCTTGGTGAAAAAAAAGAGTGTTCTGTCTCTCCCCATTTCCTATCAGTGTAAGAGGAGAGCGCTTTATTTATGGTGTGTAAATACGTGTATAGTATTGAGAGACAAATGCAAGAAGGGTCTTTTTAAACAGTGCTGACCTGCAATCTGGCGCGTGGCCTCCATTTGTCAGTGGAAGACAAAAAAAGATCCTGTTATTTTTAACATAAGTTAAAAGGTGTCACCTATGGCTACGGGGATGTTTTTTTTTTTTAATAGTTGAGAATTTTATTATGACCTGCATTGTTTTTATTTTGTGCGTCGTGAGAAAATGGCACTGTTGTTGTTGTTGTTGACATAGGCTGACAGAGACGACAAACTCAGGTTTTACTTAGAAAGCACATGGAGACAAAGGGGGGCTTCTGACACAAGAATAACCATTTCCCACTGTCACTCCCTCCTCCAATGAATCTCCTCTACATGGTGAATTTGTGACAATGTCCTTTCATGTCGTCAGTGGACACGTAGGCTATGTGGTTTTGGTATAAAAGAGCGCATTACCTCTCTCAACTTTTTAAGTGTTGTCCGTTCTTATCTATTTCACATTTTTACTCTGTGAAACATACAGTATGTCATGTGTTGCCAATAGAGAGAAAGAGAGAGAGAGAGAGACACCTAAATGTTCATAGGTCATTTTTTTGTTGTAATGACAAGAATAATAAATGTTTGTGAATTTGAAAAAAACAACAAATCGTTAATTAATTTTTTTATTCCACGGAAAGTTGATTCCTCAGAGTTAATAAACAAATACGAAGGGTTTAAAATAGACTAAACTGCAGCACGTGAGTTTAATTAAATTAAATGCTTATTTTGTCAAATTAAAAGAAACAAATGAAAGTCAACGTTTTATTTCTTTTCATTTAAAATATTGTTTAATTTATTTCCTTGTATTCTTTTTTTTTTACGAGTTTCCCTTCAGTAAAATATCCAACTTGTTATATTTGCACATTCTGGTCAAATCTTAACATTTAATTTAGTCTTTTCTTGTTCTAGTCATGCAGCTCATAAATATAAAGCATGTATGTGTGGACACTGACCGATTACAATAAGCTGATCACACACAAAAAACACAAGATGAGTCTCTGCAGTTAATCAGGACTCCTTTCAGGTGTGAAAAACGCACCAGATTCTGCGATTTCAAACACGACTCGATGTATATAACAGTCATGAATATCACGCAACAGTGAGCAAGTATTCCTCTTGTGTGGCTCTCGCTCGCTTGTAAAGGACCATTTTCAAGCAAGTTACAAAGGCTCCGGCTGAATGGGGGCGTTAGCAGGCCTCGGCGGTCTGTAATTGAAAGTGAACAAGGATATACCCACGGTCTTTCGGGCTTTCGTTGCTAATTTGTAGCAGCATTTTTCATCGGGCTCCCTAATCCACCATAATGCGGCTTTTTGGCCGTTTGTTGATGTTGTCAGTGCGGACCCCTGGCCCAGGGGAGTGAATGTGCGCGCAGCGAGCGGTCCCCTGTGAGACCAACCACACACATTTAGACCCTGAAAAGCAATCTTCTCTAAAGGCCCTCGGTTTGCGCCGCTTTCATGTCATCGTGTGTTGTCTCGGGATACGTATAAAAGAAGCAGTGGGACTCCTCCGGCCACAGAAAAACAGGCCCATTGGTCTTTTTCAGAGTTGTTGGAGCACATGTTTCCAGACAGAAGGGGGTGTAAAGCCTCCTTTATTTACCAGATCTGTGTGCAAAATGGTTAAATTAGTTTGCGGGTGTTTTGACAGATGATTATTAAGGATGAAGGGTGGGAGGGCTGACTCCTCTGTTTTCCTTCAGCACAGCTCACTGAAAGTCTTTGAAACGAAAACCAACACATGACTACTTTCTTTATCCGGACGCAGCCTTTATTCCCCTTCTCTCTCCCAGTTGGTGCAAATTTTGGGGATTTTGGGGAAATAATTTTGATTAGAGCTTCTCCCGCCGTGTATCCGTGGTGTTAATTGATATCCTGCATGCATAATTTACCGAGTAAATGAGGTGGAAAAAAACATTTAGCAGGCTATTGAAGTTTCTCTGTGCACGCTCGCTCTGGCAGGGAGTCATTACGCACCGCATCAGTCCATTAAAAATCCACATGAGGCGTTTGCAGAGGTGGTTAAAAAACGGTTAAATAACGGCAGGAACGAAAACAAAGCCAATAAAACTCACGGGTACAGAAAGCAATAACGCACGCGCGCACTGGATCTGCCACGAGGAGGTTTAGCCAAAGGCACCGGCCTTTGAAAACGGACGATTGCAGACTGAACCCATTTTCTACGGATTTTCAGGTCGAACGCGCACCATCACCGTCCATCTCCGCTTGTAAAGATTACAGGCTCGCGACCAGAATGGACCTGGAACTCGCTCTTCCTCAAAACCACCACAGACATCGGAACACGTTAGACATCCGGGGCGCGTCTTCTTCCCAGCCGCCCTTTCATTTTTCGTGTTCGTCCTAATGGGATCCCATCACCGCTCATATATATTGACGCGTTCGTATATTTCAGAAGGATGCGGGGTTGTCACTTGAGGACCACCCACAGTCCCAGCGTGCCTTTATTTAGGCATCACGACATCCGTCATTTCTCGTGACTTCCTCTCAAACGAAACCAGGGCTGAGTGACATGTGAAGTGACAGCCAAATGACTCGACAGTCACCAACAACACATTTATACATTTTAAGGAAATTCCCATCTCTGTCTAAGCGCTCGTGCTCCGTTTGGGCGTAGAAGCAGATGAACCCGTATATAATATATTGATAGACAGAAGATGTCAACGTTCGATTCATCTCTTCTTCTCCTTTAGAGATTAGCAAGGAAAGTCCTACATCATATAAGATGAAGTGATTATAGACCGTATTATTATTATCATCATCATCATCATCAAATTATCATCAGAGTTCCGTCCTAAACGCGCGTGACAGCAGGGGATTAAATGAAATCGTTTTGCTTAAATCTTCTCCTGCCTTGCCAATAACGTGGCGTCCCTGATCGATGCACAGTGCACTGCTGCGTCTTGAAGGGCGCGAGGACAGAGGCTGTGCTGACACCGCCGTGTGTGCATTGTGTGTCTGTGTGTGTCTGTGTGTATGTGTGTGTGTGTGTGTGTGTGTAATAGATATATGGGGCCTCAAGGTCAGGCTCGTCAATTGAAGCAGTTTAAAGACATTCTTCACAAAATGTATACAACTATATAATATATGCCCTCCTAATGAAGCTACACAGTTTAGGCCTATACCTTAAATACACAGTGGCCTATTATAGCACATCATTAGCATAGTGCTATATGGACACACGATCCTTTGGTGTTTTAGTCCCCCTGAAATGAACCATATCTTAATAATTGATTCTGTCTTTTAACGGGTTGATTTATTATGCAGAAACATGATGTTGCCAGAATGACGATCAAGACACACGGAGCAGGTGCTTCACAAAAACACCTGTATGATCATTGTAGTTCTATTTTCTGTTGATCACTTATAGGAACAAAATTTGATTTGAAAAGCCGACTATTTTCATCTGACCCTTGCAGTCTCCTGAACGTAGTTCCCCAGAAGAGAGACCCACCAGGCCGCAGATCTGTTCAATTGGAAACTGCTGTAGCTGGTTATATTTCAGGGAGTATAGGACTGCTAATAATGAAAACAAACCATCCAGATTTGACTTTTTTAAGACATGGCCTTCATCCCGCTCCATCACACACACTTGTCCACAAACGTCTGTGGTACCCGACTTTGGAGACAGGTTGGGGACAACCCCTCTGACGCTCTCCTCTAATAAACCAGCAACTCATGAGCTACGTCTCTCACTTTTCTATGAAACAAATAGGACTTTATCTTAACCCCTATACCTACCCCCCTCATCTTTCTCCTCCATGTGTGTGTGTGTGTGTGTGTGTGTGTGTGTGTGTGTGTGTGTGTGTGTGTGTGTGTGTGTGTGTGTGTGGCAGACGAGCCTCCACGCCCCCGCAGAGGAATGTTGGCCCGGTCCGCGGCTCCCTCGGCCTGGAGGAGAGGCGAGCCGCGGCTCTGCACCGCCGCTATAAATCACAGCCTCCCCTTCGCTGCTCCCAGTCTCCCTCCAGCCTCCGTGTTTTTGCAACAGACAGAGGAATCCTTTCGCTTAATTAATTTAGAATGTGTAAATAAAGCGAGGACAGTGAACTCCCCATCATCTCTGGAAACACAATATTAACTTTGGAAGATCTTCGCCCCGCCGACTCTGACACACTAAACGAACACCTGCTGCAAGAGGGCGCGCACGGACACACACAGACACACACACACACACACAGACACACACACACACACACACACACACACACACACACACACACACACACAGTGTCGGGGCAGGGTATTAATGACTGCAGATATTAGCCTGCAAAGGTCACCAGAACATGATAGCAGGTGATCGCAGTCATTCAGGCCTGTTTTAGAAGAGTGAAGATGTGTGTTTACTGTAAAGTCTGGGGCCTCCTGTTCCTATTTGTTGTTTTAAGTCTTCAATCAGACATTTGTCTTTAGAGTCATTCAAATGAAACAGACGAACCTCTTAAAGAGTTAAGAAAGTGTTCAAATTAAAATCTTACTCTTGGTACACTTTCTGACATAAGTGGTATGAGAATAGAAAGAACTGCCGGTTAACTGCCGTATATGTACAACTGCATCTGCTTTACAGTGAAAACATACACATCATCCTCTACTCCCGAGTGTCCACACACGGTGCACAAGATGATTTAGAGGAATCAGATCAGCCACCTGATCGGGCAACAAAAAGTTACACATAGGGCACAGATAAAAACACACGATGCAGGTGTTGATCCAATAACCGACACCATATGCATATACCATGCCAGCAGATAGTTACAGTTTACAGACAGAAGTGGAGTGCGCAGAGCCACGCGCATATTAAAAACAGACCAATAAGATTAAGAAACATTAATGAAGCAGAACAATGTGACCCCCGAGCAGTGGTGAACAATTTATAAGGTCTCCACTTAATGAGACAATATGCATCTCAGCTCTCTTTCAGGTTCATCACCTGCAGAAACGGCATCACTTCCAGCTTTAGCTTCTCAAAAGACAAATATTTATTACTGGCCTTAGGATTTTGATTACATTTTTGACCCTCTGGCTCCCCTTAATTCCAACACTGGTGTAAAATCAACATGGACTATTGGAGCCTAATCCAAAAACTCTACACATTCACTTAAAGGCTGTTATTTAGGCAAATTGAATTCAACTTTTTTATTTATTTTTCCTCAATGGGGAACTTTTGCGGGACTCTCAACGTCCCCTGGTGCTCCTCGGACCTCAAATAAGGCAACACGAGTCGTCTCCATCAACCCCGCTCCTCGGTTTGGCTTTACCGGGACGCAGGAAATGAGACTGCGCAGCACTTTTCTCTGCACCGCTTTGATAGCGAGGCGCAGCTGCTGCCGTTCGCTCTCGCGCACAATCAGCGGCGTCATGCGGGCAGCTTTTACGGCGTCTTCCATTTGTCGTTTTCTTGTAGTTTGCACCCTGCATAGAGATTGTTTAATTTTCTCCCCATAGGCCAAAAAAAAAGTATTAACATGCCTTTATGGATTCAATTAAATTCGTAATTGAGTCTCAGAGTTGACGGTAAGTTATTGCTTTTAGTTTTCTCTGACAGCTCATTTTAAAATGAGAGAATAAAACAATCTTTAAAATAAACAATTGTTTAACGTGTATATTTCTTCTAATTACGACCTTTGAGCCGAATTAGTCTAAGGCTCATTAAAACCGTGGACACATTTTGCCAAACAAAAACAAAGTCCATTTCAGGAAACAAAGTCCATTTCAATTTGTTTGATTTCTTAACTATTATATATATATCTATATATCTATATATCTATATATCTATATCTATATATATATATCTATATATATATATATATATATATATATCTATATCTATATATATATATATATCTATATATATATATCTATATATATATATCTATATATATATATCTATATATATATATCTATATATATATATATATATATATATATATATATATATATATATATATATATATATATATATATATATATATATATATATGTGCGTATTGGTTTCTGCCTAATGGTTTTTAAGAGTGTAATGATTTCACTTCAAACGTGGAGGCGACCCAGCAAAGTTAAACAAAAGTCAGCGTGGGGTGTGATATAAGAAAATGCCAAGGACACTGCAGCCTCGAGGTGAAAATGAAACTTTGTTTATCTACTCCTTTTCAGCGTGAAAGTGTGCGTTTTCCAAAAAGTAGAGTGGGGGGGGGGGGGGGGGGAGACCTCGCGATAAAATGTAAGCTTACCATCCAGAGTGAAATGCGATCGCGCTGAGGTCGTGGGGCCAAACTTTTTAAGACTAATGTTTATTTAGAGAAGTGAGCGCTGTCTATGGGACTCCCCGTTCTCCCAGAATGCTTCACTAATGTCTTTACCAGGCCCGAGCAGACCACCAGCAAGACTGCACAGCTCTCTGCACAGCTCTCTGCAGCCTGTTGTGGCCCTTTGAGACATGCAGGGCTGCATTCAGTGCAAGACACTGTGTCCCACTAATCCACCATTAAAAGCACCAAGTGGATGGAACGAAGTGTACCCTCACTCTGGATGAGCTGCCTTTTAAATAAAAAAATCGAATGCAATGTTTTGCTTTTTGTTAAAAATAAAAAATGTCATATATAGCCTAAAATTGTATCAATGCCTTTCTGATGATATTTAGCTTAGAGTTTTATCGACTTGATCAAGTATGTTCCAGACATATTTATTGAGTCTTATGATGCTATTTATAATCATTAAAAACTAAATGATATTGAATTGAGATATTAGGCGACCAAGCTTTCTTAATCTTACTTATTTAAAAATGTTTGACAATATATTTAAAATAGTCCTTCTTGCCGAAAGAAGCGAATCTGCATTAGGAAAAAGTGGCATTACCTCACCTGATGTTTTGATTAATCTAAAAAGAAGAAAAAAGGTTTCATCACAAAAATTGACATATTTGCAGCGCGTGCCCCCGGTGCCTGCAGAGCAGCAGTGTGTTTTCTTACAGTTTGTAAAATTGAATTAGATACGGTGGAATCTGACCTCTCGCCAGACCTGCACATTTTTTCAGCCCTCATGTTTTAGTGTTCCTTGGGTATTTGTTGTTTTCTCAGCTGGAACTGCCATTAGACGTTGTGTCCGTGCCGTCCATATCTTTACCATCTCTCCTCTGTAACCCCCCCCACACACACACCTCACTTTCTCCTCCTCTGGGCAGCTCACACACCGCCACCAACGTTGATCTGAGTCGCAGACTGGACAGGACTGCAGCACAGCGGACCACGGGCATGCGCACTGTGCACACACACGAATACCCGGAGGAAAGCACATGTACACACAAAGGGCCCGGGTCCTTCTGTCAAGTGAAAGTGCCGATCAAACTGCAACTTTGTTTCTTGAACATCTTTTGAAAGGTTGGTGATGAGGAGTATAATTTCGGTGCCAGAAAAAAAGATTTTCCACATGGAATGTCACCGGTATTTTTTTTTTTACACAAGGTGCTGCACGAAACAAAGACGATGTATTATGATTATTATTTTTAATATATTATTATTTTCAAACTTGGTTCGTGCTGCAATACGAAGAGCTTCAGCCCTCAAAGATGGCCACCCTTTTCTATGCGAGTTATTGGCCAAAGTGCCTGTACAATTGCACACAATATAGGCCCATATGATTCTTCAGCACATAAGAGCCCTGAGGAGCCACAACAGCAGTTAAAGAGTCAGCAGCATCGCAGCCTGCGAGCTGCCACTTCACTGGAGAGGCAGAGTGTACAGGAAGAGTCAGAGGACGGACGGGGAAAAACAGGCCGAGATGGATAAAGAGAGATCCAGAAAACGACATGTTGTCTGTATTTGTGATGTTTGTGCAGGGGAGACTTATTTCTCGGGACATTTATTCTTTCCGTCTGCGAGGAAAGACAATACGAGCATCCTTCATGTTCTCAGGGAGGTCCCAATGCCAACAATTCTGAGCATCAACACGCTCATAGTGAGCGCACGTGATGAAGTCAGTATGTGTCAGGAGGTTTAAATTCATAAACTTTCTTCATATCGGTTCAAGTTCAACTTGCTCAGCTTTTATGTGGTTGAGTGCAACCATGCGGACGTGCAGGTAGACAAAACATCATAAAAGTCTTATGAATGGCAGCCTGTACATATTCCCACTACAAAGAGCTGCACACACATGTGTTGACTCAGTGTCACATGTAGCAATTCCTGATATCAAACCGGGTCTCCGAAGCACGGGGAGCTTTTATATACATTTATTTTCTCTTTTTCATGCTATTATTCCAAGTCTGTTCATACATAATAATGCATGACAGCTGCACCGTTCATTGTAAGACTGTGTGTGTTCTTAGGCTGAAATCCAATTAGCACTGATGTATCACAAATGGAGTGTATTTCTATTTTTTTTTTTACATCTGTGAGTACATCTGTGTGTGCGTGTGTCTGTATGTGATTGCACAGAACGCCCCGGTTCAAAGGCGAGGTGAATGAAAAGGCCAAAGATGATGAGGCCACTCATGAGGCTCCTTATGGAAGAGAAACGTCACGCATAAAGAAAGGAAAGCAGAGCAGAGCAAAACCTGGCTCCACGGCGAGAGGCTGATGCACTCTGAGTAGAGGTAAAGGGGCATCTGATCACATGTACGCGTATGCGTGTGTGTGTGTATTTGGATGCGGGGGGGGGGAGAGTTAATGTTCACGACTAGTAGACTCATTTCAAAGGGCTAGAGGCGCGGCTGGGTGATGGATTGGAAGCTGAAGGGGTGAGCAGATGGGTAAGTAGAGAAAGTGAGGTTAAGTGGCAGTTAGATGTTGCAGATCTGAGCAGATCAAGAGTGGGGGTAAAGTGTGTGTGTGTGTGTGTGTGTGTGTGTGTGTGTGTGTGTGTGTGAGAGAGAGAGAGAGGGAGAAAAGCAGAGTTATACAAATATGCTATATTTCCGGGAGTGCCACCAAGACTTCCTTGTAGTGTGAATATTGTATTTGTCGCAGATTTCACACATTTCGACCCCATTTGACGGTCGCTTTGAATGGTGTTGCCGCTCCTCACTCTCTCTAATGGTGTGTTCGCACAGTGAGTAACAGGATCGACAGCTCGCTACACGGCTCCTCTTTCACTCCGAGCAGTGTGTGGACGATGAGCACACAACGTTTCCTGTTCGGTGGCCATTTGCAGCTGTAAAAAGCAAATCCGCGCTCTCTTGTTTATGCATCGTTTGATCATTCTACCGTGCAGCAACAAAATGGAAAAGAAATCGGCTATGAATAATTTTAAACTACCAACACCAATAATGTTTGAGTTTCCATGAATTGAACAGAATCTGCCAACTCCACTAAATTATAAAGGACCAAAAATGATTACACGTTACAGTGGACACAAAGAACAGGAACACTTTATTCCGCCAACAAAAACTCTTTTGTACAAAACACCACTACTTTGCAATGCCACTGTTTCCAAATGCAAACATTTAACTTCAGTAGAAGAAGAAGAAGAAAAAAAAAGATGAAAGGTTAAAGCAAAGTTTAGAAAGACAACTTCATGGTTGGTTTGTGGTTTGGCAAAATTGTTAGAAACTAAAGGTTAACCAACAGTAGAAAACCTCCTGGTATGAACTGTGAAACAAAGCTGCTGGACATATTGACAGAACTCAACATCAGAAGAGAAAAAGGCCATAATCAGCACTTGCCATCCATAGCTTGTAAACAACGTAATATCATGAAGCAACATCCAAAAAGGAACCACGGGACCACGAAATGACACAATGACGTGATGGCAGTAGCCTACAGTTTGTTTGAGCTAAATGGCAATGTTAGCATGCAAGCATGCTCACAAAAATCATGCATGCAGACGGTTTAGGATTTTATTTTGCTCTTTTTGGCATCATACTGTCGTTAAGCATGTTACAATTTGCCGTTCATCAATAAACACAAAGTATGGCTGAGTCTGAAGGGTCATTATTTTTGCAAGCTTTTGATAATAAAACAAAAAGACGGACAAATTGAACGTTTGCCCAGATGGTGGTGTAATAGCAAGATCAAAGTTACTACCGTTGATCCCGAGGATGACGTAAATGTCTTCATCAAACTTCATGGAGAACTTAAATTCAAAACTCCAAGTATATCATCCTCATGGTGGCGCTGGAGGAAAAGTCAGGGGATTTCTAAAGTCAGTAAGCGTCATCCTCTGGGGACCATGAATATCGCCGCAGAACTTCACAGCAATCCATCCACTTGCTGTTGAGGTGATAGACTGACGGAGAGACCGACAACGCCATAGCTAGAGCCACGCAGGAGTGATTGTACAGTATGATGGTGAGGATGTGATCCAGGCCCGCAGGCAGGTAAGCAGGCAGTGGCTGTTCTTGGTTGGGCTACACAGCCAGGCGCCAACAAGGTTTGGGGGAGGGGGTCATGTTGTGCATGTTCAGGTCTGGTTGTCCTCTCCCACATTGCGGGCTGGCTGGCCGGGACAGGCCGTCCGGGTGGCAGGCCTGTCACGGGCCTGTCGGTGCTGCTGTCACAGACCATTGTGGCAGTGGGGGATTGATGAGGAGCAGTAACAGGATGACTAACGGCTGCTGGGAAACAGGAACGGGAAGAGGAGGAGATGAGAAGCGGAAGACGAGGAGGAACAGAACTCAAGTTGCAGTTGGATACGAGAGGTTTAGCGAGGCTTCGCGGAGCATCAAATGCAAATGAAGACATGTCGTGTTGTTGGTGCTCAGGAAAACATCAGAAATTCATGTCTGCATGTCAACCGGTCTTTCCAAGCTTTCAAGCACTTTGTAAATATATTAGTGTCAGCTGGATATTGATAAAACGATACAATTACTGCGCTCTTTGATGGAGGCTCTCTCGAACTCCCTCGTCTTTTTCTTCATGTTATCAGGAAGTTCCAGGCAAAGTGTCCTTCAGAGTAATGCGCCCATTTGACATGTGCAGCCGAGGAGTTGTTTCTTCCCATCTGTCTGACTAAAAGAAATTACCAATCAGGATTATAACCAGACGTGGGCCAAATGGTTTTTTTTAAAGTTAATCATTCATGCTGAAGTTGGGAGCATTTTGATTGCCTCTCAAAGGCTCTCAACATGGCGACAGCGAGCCGGCGGCACACAGCTGCGAACAGCGCGAGCAGTGCAAACTATGGTGGAAGTGCTGAGAGAAGCAACAGTGTTCACCTGAGGGGGGGAATCACCCGCTCCAGCCACCTGCTACTCCAAGAAGGTTAAAACAAACAGCACTTGCAAATAAAACCTGGTCTTAACCTCTCTTTCCGCTGAATCATGCTCCCACTTTCTAAGTCCTCGCCAATTATCCTAATCCTTCCATCCACTCTGTGATGTTTCTCTGATGGCCGTCAAGGGATGTACCGGCTGATGTACGAAGGGTAATGGTCCTCCTCTTCCTCCTTGCACCCCTGCTTTCCTCTCCTGTTGGCTCTTCCTCCCCTAATTCAATTCCACATGCTTTTCTTGGCTTGACCGACACCCCGTCTCCATTCAACAATCTTTCCCTCTGCCTCCTCTGTCTCTTCTCTGACCTCCTTGTTTTCTCCATTAAATCCTTCTGCACTCGTTTTTTTCTTCTTTAAACCTAATTTCGAGTCTCTTCTCCCACTCTCCATCAACTCCCAGCATTCTCTGTCTGTTTTCTCTCCCCTCTTTCTGTCTCTCTTGCTCCCAGTTGCTGTGTTTTTAGTGCTGCCTCTGATTTGCAACCTCTGGATGTGCTCTCCGGGCCGTCTGCCTCCCTCAGAGGGAGCAGCTCACTGGGGCTGAGAGGGGTCACGCCTGGGTGAGGGATATCACTTCTCCCCTATCTCCTTCTACCTTTCCTTTATTTATTCACCCTTTAACTCCCCCTCTCTCCTCTATAAGGCTTTCTCTCCCTTCTAATCTTCTTGTTCTCCTCTCTAGACATCCCTCCTCCTTCTCTTTCGCCATCCCGTCCTCTTCCAGTGACATAATTAATTTGCTGAATTCCTCCAGAAGCACATCGGGCCAAAATCACATTTTAAAATGTCATATCACGACGAGAGGTATGCATTTGAAAATAAAATGATATTTATGCTTTCATCATCTCCCACATACTGCATATTATACATTATGTGACATATTTATATGCATGTGTATATTTCTTTAATGCCACCACAGGAACGATTTAGGCAAGAAGTGTGTGTGTGGGAGTGTGTGAGAGCGCTAATGAATGATTGTACATGTGTCAAGAAATGCCGTTGAAGAGCTTTGTGTACACAGATGCGGAAAGAGAGCGAGTGCGATGAGGAGGTCGGTGACAAAAAGGGTGAAGATGGAGATAGACGGCAAAAAAAAGAAAAGAAGAAGAAGAGAAACCGGCCGGTGTGTGTTCTTGTGGGGGGCAACTGAGGGGATCGTCTTCCCCCCTCGGCCCCTCCCTGGCCCCAGCCAGAAGCCTCCAGGGGTCCCTGGGTTCCTGAGGAAAAACATCTCGGCCCCCATCACCCCTGAACTCAGCGCTGGGCTGTTTACCTTGGCCTGGCTGCCTGACAGCTTTACTGATGTTACATACAGGCACACAGGGACCCTGATTCAGAGAGGGAAAGGGAGCAGGAGCACAGGGAGAGAGGAGGAGGAGGAGGAGGAGAGCAGGATAGATGAGCAATGGAGGAGTGAGGAAGATATAGAGGATGAGTGACAAGGATGGAGGATGGAGGGGAGGACGAATGGCACAAGTTGAGGTGAAAAGGAGGGAATATAGAGGGGCGGCAGAGGTGTGAGGGAGCGAGAGTGTTAGCTTACTCTGATCTTAATCACCACCATCAGATCCATTTGGGGAGATCTCCAGAGGAGAGAGCTGTTCGCAGGGCAGCAGAGTGCACGCTGAGCACACACCGAGAAGAAATACTGCCGGCAAGAAGTCTGCGCTGGAAACACAGGCATTCATTTTCATCAGCTTTCTAAGTATCGCTGTGCATATGAAGCAATATTTTGTTTTTAGGATCATTGCTCAGCGTAGTGTGAGAGTTTTATAAGCATATGTGGAATGGAGCCTCAATATTTGGACAGAAGCTAGCATTACTCATTACAGTGTGCTGTAGAAATGTATAGGCACTTTCCATACTGTTCATGGGGAGACACTGGGGCAGGGAGGGGGCTACTGGCACTCACTGTACAAATGTTGACACAAGTATACCATATCTATTTGAAAAAAATGAACATTGTCAATTTGGAACCCCCCCCCCCCCCCCCCCCTATTCATTCAACTATAACAAATATTAGTTAGGGAGGCCGATTGTGCAGGATTTGGAAGAGATTCTGCAGAAACGTCCCAGGTGGACAATTTTTGGCAGTTAGTGGAAGAACAAAAACAGGGAAACACACTTCTTTTGATCATGATTTTGAATTAGCATTCATCCCTCATCGTTTCAGGACAAAACTTCCACTCACGCCCGGCAGTTTGTCTATTTGTCGGCGTTTGTTTGTCCATCTCTGAGCCGCGGTGCCGGGCCCGGGCCGCAGGGGTTTCTGCGATGGGGTGGGAGGTCCGTGTTTTGCAGCTCAGAGCTCCAAGTCTTGTTTGTCTGTCCTGAGCAGCTGGACAAGCTGAAATAATACAAACGCGCCTTTGAACAGGCTGCTGTGTTGTGCCGCTCTGGTTTGGGTTACATCCCACACACACACACACACACACACACACACACAATTCTTCACTCAGACACACACACACACACATAGAACGGGCAACAGACTGGCAACACGCACAGAAAAGGCACAAACATGTGTCCACACAGACACAGGTGGACATGCAGACGTGCGTGCCAGCACCGATATGTGCAGATACACACAACAATACACCTTTGATTGTTGATCACAACTAAATAAGCCTGCAGTGATCTCTGCCAAACTGTGATTGATCATCGTAAACTTGGCTCTGCGTGACGGCCTGTTTGTCTGTCTCCTCTGTTTGTTTGTTTGTTTATGTGGACAGACGGGTGGCTTGCTTGTTGTTTGTTCATGGCTGATCATTTGTCACAATAAATCATTAGGGAGGGACACACACACACACACACACCTTTGAGCCCGCTGGATTGTTTCCACTCCTCTCAAACAGATTTAGGCTTACACAAACACTCCAGGCTCACTGCGCTGTCACCCTCGCACACTGGAAGCTGCAGCTCCCACTGAGAAAAAAAAAAAAAAGAAAAAGGACAGTTGAGTGCCACCCCACCACCCCCACTCCACTCCACACTGACGGATGACTTCCTCCGTCGTTATGTAATGGAGTTCAGGTCTTCACCTGCCCCGGCCGGGCCGGTGGCCTCTGTGCTCACACCAGGATATGAGAGGACAGGGAATTGGTCTGTACGTTGCTGGGTCACTACTCTGGGGAGCTACATCAAAACCAGTTGGGGGGGGGGGGGGGAGGGGGTTTGGGGGTGTTCACATTTATAGTAAGTCAATAAAGATTTCATTTGATTTGTATGACCTCTGCAGTAAAAGGCGTACTGCATGATATATCGGGCATGTTCCGTTCATACAGTTACTGGTCACCGGGCCAAAGGTCTATTACTTTTTGGTAAGCATGCGACGTCAGCGAAACCACCTACATTTTAGAAACTAAGGGATATAGAGTCAGAGCCATAGTATTGTGCTGGCACTCAATAATGGATTACTGGTTCACCACAATGAAACAAAGCCAATGTTATGAGTTACACCTGTACTTTTCCTGCTATGACAAGTAGAAAAAAATGTTGCAAATAAAAGTGCACTTGCAAGCTCTCAGAGCTCAGACTTTAAATGAGTGATGTATTAATACAGTTGCACTGGATCGGCCAACCAGTCAAGAATAGGGTTATAATAATAAAAAAACACCTTTGTGGGTGTGAAGGCCTTTAAAAGGGTCGAGTCTGCCATAATATGATTTATATCACAAACTGGATATCCTGTAACAATGGGATGAACGTTCCATTTGGAACTTCATACAGAAGTGATTTGATTTAAAAGTGTCGGACTTTACCTGAACGAGGATGTGACGGTGCCAATGGAGAGAGAGAGTCGAGGAGGCTGTGATCTGCCTGGATCATCCAGCCGTGGGTTATACAGAGTTGAACATCTGGTCACAAAGACAGCAGCGATTGCATTACTCATCCCTGACAGCAAGAGAGGAGCACGTGAGAGAGTAAGAGATGAGGTGTTTTTTACTGCAAATTATTCACGTGTGTTAAAAAGGTCTGCGGCCTAAGGCTGCTATTGTCAATCCCACTGACAAGTCAACTTTAGACCAACCTGCATGCCAAAGAGCCAAATAATTCTCTGACGAATTGTTCTGCCAAATCAGCACTAAAATGGCTGACGGTGAATATTTCACTTGCGTGTGACCATCGGTGACAGGTTTATGTTTCTTATCCATGGGATAAATGTAAAATGAAGCTTGGCTACTACAGATGCAAAGACAGTGTTGTTTAATAAATAAAATTAAAACAATAAAACCATGTACTACTAAAAGCAGCATGTCAGAAATCCGTTTCCTACTCAGGGATAACAAGCTCCCAATCCCAAACTCAGCAATTACACAAATAACATATTGCTGCATTGAGCTCGATCATTTTTAAATAACATAGGATTACTTTCTCACCGTCGGCAACACCCAGCAAAACAGCACGTTATGTTGCACTTCCTGCATTTCAAAACAAAATATGCAGATGGGCGAAGTTTGCCTTCAGAGCCCTTTTTGTCAGAAACCAGTTTAGGTTTCGTCAACACGGCTACTTGGTAACGTTTAGTTGAAGATCGTGGCCTGGATTAAATCGGCGCTGGCTTGCAGAAAGCTCTGACCGCTAATTTATCCCGTTTGCGCAAAATAGCACGTTATTCCGGTATTTACCCCCGCGCCCTTTGACCTCTCAACAAGCGCACCGCCCCGAGAGAACGTGAAACTACGCCCCCTACTGTTCACAGTCAACACCTACAGCGGGAATTTGTATTCTATTTTATTCTTCAGTATTTTGAGGCCTCTTAACCATGTTGACCTTAAATGTTACCCCCAGTCTTGTAGTTATATAAGCCAATAAGCCATCGGCATGTTCTGGATTTTTGCCCGTGACGTTTTGTGCACGTGAACAACATGTGTATATCTTTGTTATTGTCTTTGGCCCAAAGGATAACGAGGCCAACAACTGGCATAATAATATCCCCAATACATTGCCACCAGAAACACACATAATAACATTCTATTTATTACCATACACTCTGCATGGCGTACACTGCTGTAATTCCTCCATGACAAATCCAGCTAAGGAAAGCAGAGGAACAGAGATAATAAAACAAGAGGACAGCAGGACGACGTTGTAAAAACAAAAGTGTGCCTCTGTCCTGTCCTCCCAGCCCCTCGGTGCCCTCTGCTCCTGAACTCCAGGGCTTTGGGGTGAGTTTGTAAACAGTTTCTCAGTGACCTCAACATCTGACCACCCTGTCCTGTACCTGCAATAAAACACAGACAGAGGCACCACAAACGTAAACCAGACACATCAGCAAAGACCAACAAGCAGGCGTCCCAGTGTTCGCTCCAGCAGAGAGAAACCATTTCCAAAAACAAATGCTGTGTTTGTCTGCCTCTGTTTGAATTTCCTCATTTTTATGTTGAATTTATGTTGTGGGGAGATTTTTGTGTTGGTCCAGCACTGTGTGTGTGTGTATGTGGGAGCATACCAGCAAGTTATTGCACCATTTACTGGCCTCATATTTACTTGTGAACGTTTGTGGGAGTGCTCATGACAGGGTTCATCTGTCTTGCTCTGACCACGTTTTGTTTTTTTTACGGCGTGCTGTGATTTTTTGTTGTTGTTGTGTTTGGTTTATAACTCCTCAGCCACAGTCTTCATTAGACAATGAAAGGGAGTATTTGTGGCGGGAAGGTGAAGGTCAGCAACAGTGTTTGGAATACACACGCATGACTGATCGGTCAGCCGTGTTGAGCTATGCAGACTCTGATGATTCAGCAAAAACAACGGCTGCAAGTTTTCTGCAGGAGAAAATAGCCGCATGTCAGTTTCTGCTTTTTTTGTGTGTTTATGTTAGATTTGATTGAGCTTGGTGAAAAAAATCTTGGATTATGTTTCCATTAAATTGTTTATTTCTGAAAGTAAAGTGTGATTTAATGTTTCCAACAACTGCCTTTATGTGAACAGATACAAGTCACATTACACGGTTATAATTAATCAAGATCTAATGATTTACATACACCTCATATAGTACCATGTGCAGAAATAAGGGATACAAGTAATATGCTTCTAAATAAAGTAAAGTAAGATGCAAGGGACTAAAAGTAATTTAGTATAGAATAAAGTAAGGTGTAATTAGTTAGGAAGGGGACTGAATTCTAAGGTTCTAAGGACTCTTGTTGCACATGTGTGATTTGTGATATTATGCTATATGGATAAAGTCAAATGCAAATGTTTAGAGATAACTAAAATATAAACACAGATTGCGCCTTTAGTTTCAACTCTTTTCGTTTTTATTGGTCATTCATTGGCCAATGAATGATAGCTGTTGTGATTGGCTGTAAGTCAGGAAGTGAAACTAAGAGGGTGGGCACACAGGTGGAGCACGGAGGGATGGAGTGTGCGAGCGAGATAGAAAAGTCCAAAAACAATGGAAAAAATAGTAGCAGTGGGTTAAACAGTTACACGCACCGTTATCTCCTTAATGTCTGTCAATTAATTGGCAAGTTAGTTTCTGGAAGTAACTACAAATGTGTAACTGTTGTTAGCCGCTAAGCTAGCGGAATGCTATGAGCCGCTCATAAAAGTGTATCGGTAGCATCGGCTAGCAGTACTTTCTAGAAGTTAGCTTGTGTGGCTACTAGACAGCTTGAACCCAGAATGAGCGTGAGCGTGGACTTGACACTGATGGATTCAAGTTCAGATAGTCCCCACGGTGAAGAGGAAGCTGTGTGGGTCCACTGAGGAAGACGCCTGCTGGGACTGTTGAGATAGTGCCATGATAGGAATATATCAGCCTCTACTGTCATCTGCTACTCACCCAAACAAGAAGCCGTCTCTCCAGGACAGAAGCATAACCGTGAGTTTTTCATTCCCTTTCATTGGCTGGAGTGAAAGGGATTCTTCTAGCTTCAGCTGTACCTGCCTGCAATAGTTCTTAGTTTGTGTGCATGTGTGCACATTTTCTTCATACAGATATACAGTGACACATTTATCATACCCAGGCCCGGCGCTAGGGGCGGGCCTTGGGGTGCAAGGCCCGCCCTGGGACTCGGTTGGGCCCGCCCTGGACGGACGAGCCTGTCAGTCACTTATCACACGTAAAAAATCACAATTACAAAAATAACTATCTTTTCCCGAATAAATGCATACTATAATTATTATTATTATTATACTACACTTAATATGAAGTTTGCTAAAAAATAATTTTAACCACTTTTGGTTTGACGTAAAAACGGAAATGACAAGTGCAGAGCGGGCCGCGGCTGCGAAGTGCCGTGCGAACAGAATAGGCTGCTCAACAGTAGTTGTGATCCGAGTCCGAGATAGAGAGATAAAGAAATAAAAGATGGATATACGACGTTTCTTTCATAAACCGCGGAGTGTCTCAGAGGACGGGGACAGAGCGCGTGTAAGCGAAGCCGGGTGCTCACACGCACAGACGTCTGAGGAGATTGACAGCTCCAGAGAAGCTAACGTTAGCCACCCTGTCGAAGCTAGCAGGCAGCAGAGGTCCTCACAGCAGGCATCTGAACCAGCAGGAGATCTGGGCATTGATCAACCCAATCAAGTGGTGATAAAGAATTACCCATCAAGCCTATTTTCAGGTAAAAAGAGATCATTCCACAGCGCCTGGTACACTAATAGAGACTGGCTGGAGTATTCAGTTAATGCAGATGCTGCATATTGTTACCCCTGCCGAAAGTTCCGGGTGCCTGGGTCTTCCATGGACTCTGCCTTTACTCTGAATGGATTTTCCGATTGGAAGCATGCAGTGGAGATGGGGAAAGGGCTGAACAAACATGCAGCATCCAAAGAACACATGCTTTGTGCAGTTATGTGGAAAGACAAGGCAATGAGGATTGCTACAGGAAGAGAGGTATCGACGTTGGTTAACGCTGAACAGTTGCAGCGCAATAGATACTACCTGTCATCAATAGTAGATGTAATTGAGTTTCTCGCCGTCAGCCACTTGCCTTTCAGAGGCGATAATGACTCGTATGCGAGTATGTCTGATGATGGCTGTGGTTTGTTCTTGTCTATGTTTGAGTATACTCTACGGAAAGATCCTGTTTTGGCCACGATTGCCCAGTCCATTCCACACAATGCCAGATACACCAGCCATGAGATCCAGAATGAATTGTTGGACATCATGTCCACCATGGTCACTGAGCACATCGTGACAGAGGTTGGGGAGTCATTTTACACGATAAAAGTGGATGGTACTCGAGACCCAACAGGAAGAGAAAACATCTCAATAGTTGTGCGCTTTATTAATGAGTTATATGAGCCAACCGAACGTCTTCTGACAATTGCCACAGCTGACCAAGGGGATGCGGCTACACTGACTGACACGATCGTGGAGGAATTGTCTAAAGCTGGACTGAGTCCGAGGCGAATAATTAGCCAAGTGTATGACGGTGCTTCTCTGATGTCCGGTAAGCACGGGGGAGTGCAGAAACGGTTGCAAGAGAAACTGCAGCGAGACATTCCTTATGTCCATTGTTTCAACCACCAATTACATCTCGTGGTCTCGCATGCCCTGGCAGCAGAACAGGCCGTGTTGGATTTTTTCAGCACCTGCAATATCCTCTACAAATTCTGCAGGAGACCAACAGTAGCCATCCTGTACAAGGGAGAGAGGTTGAAACGCCTCTTGGAGCAACGCTGGACTGGTCACTTTGGCACTGTCTCTGTTGTTTTAAGATCATTTGATGACCTGGTCACCCTCCTCAAAGAGATTGACAGCCAGAGGACCTATGGCGCAGACGTGCGCGTTGAAGCGGCAGGTCTGCTTCGGACCATGTCTGAGCCCAGCTTCAGGTTCATCGCCGAGATGGTACACTCTATCCTGTCATACCTCGACCCCCCTAATACCATGCTACAGTCAGAGAACATGGATCTTTTGACAGGTATGCAACTTGTCAATTCTGCGTGTGTGTGTATTGAGAACCTGCGCTCTGAAATTAAATTTGTGGCTCTCTTGGAGCGCTGCCGGAGTGCAGAGCCTCCCATGGAAAAGAGAAGGCGCACCATCAACCCAGCCTTTGACATCTACATTGTTGAGGAGAGAATCGCACAGGAGGACCCCAACGACGAGATGGAACTGCGGAGGCTATATTTCAGCTGCATTGATTCAGTGTGTGGGGAAATCAAGGAGCGCTTCGGAGAGCGCAACTGCGCGGTTATGGGTGCATTAAAGGCGCTGGACCCAGAGGACGCCGATTTTCTCGACGCATCTAAGATCACCCCACTATTGAAGCTCACCAACACGTCCGTGGTGGATACGGAGTACACGGTTGCTAACCAGTTCCTACGTGCGCGAATGGATGACACATCCCCACCTGACGGGGGAAGATGGACTATGGCAAAAGTTCTTAAATACCTTCACCAGCCTCTTGAGGCAATGCCAAGCGTCATAACTGCTCTGAAACATGCACTGACTTTTGGTGCAAGCACGGCCCTCTGTGAGAATTCCTTCTCCACTTTAAAGAATGTTTTCTCAGATCACAGACAGTCGATGCTCCACAAACGAAAGGCCAACCTGATTATGCTAGCTTTCGAGAAGGACTTAACAAAGAAGTTCAGGAGTGAATGGAGGGACACTGTCCTACGCAGATTTCACTCGGTGGCCAATCGTCGTCTCCCGCTCTACTAATGGTGAGTTATCAGGTTTTATCCAGCCTCCTGGCCCTATGGACTAGGCTAAATGATTGGTTGTAGGCCTATGTGTTTGTTCTTTCTTGGAAAAACAAACAAATATGTAATGCAAAGCAATGTTTTCTTAATTTCTGTTGTAGGCTAGCTGTTGGTAGGCCCTTTTCGTTGTTGCTGCATGCTGCACTGCTGTGTTTCGGACAAACTCCGCACAGTGTGTTGTTGTAGAGTGTGTTATTGTTGTTGTTAATGTTGTTGCTGGATGTGCCTATTTTTTAAATGTCTTGTTGTGGCTGAATCTGCTACCTGCTGATCTTTCAACACACAAGTTGACCTACTATGCTACCATCGGCTGTAAAAAAACAAACAAAGAAAACGTGCCCCCCCCAAAGCAACGTAAGGCCCCCCCGCAAATCAGTGCCTGGAGCCGGGCCTGATCATACCGTAACCAGTCCGGTGCTTCAGGTTGGTTATTTGTGTTTTAGTTTCAACAGTTTTGATAATTTGTAGGAGCAAATTGATTGTTGATAGGTAAGGTTACCACATGTAAACCCTATTGCAGTTTATTGACTGTTATTATCTGTGTTTTTTGTCGAAATTGTATTATTTGGGGTATTTAGTTTTTGGTTAATTTCAAATTATTAAGGCAAAATATTTGTTTTTGTAACTGAACACAAACAATGTTGTCTGGGTTCACTTCTTTTAGTGATAAGCTTGAATCTAAGTTAAATGGTTATTTCTGTTAGCAGGTTGCTCACAGTCCCAAAAAAACAATTAGTTCACCTGAATTTAAAATAAGGGTAATCGGTCCTTTACAAAAGCGCTGTGAGTTTGACTCGGGTGGTGGGATTTGGCTGCTGTTGGCTCATGGTCTTACCTCATTCACTCCGGATATTTTCCAAGACAGGTCCTATGCTTTAACTTGATGTGTCGTTTACATTTGTTTGCAATGTTGCAGCTTCATTTCCATAAAAATGTGAGATTTCTTCTGTTGGAATCTGGACTCATTTGTCCATAAATCTCCTTAATATGTCCGTATGTACTTCAGCGTTGTCCGAATTGCAAGGTGCACTAGCCATGCTGCTATGCCGGGTGCTGTAAAACACAGTGCCTGAGCATTGTTGACTCTGCTTAACAGGAAGTAGGAATAGGAGCCTTTGGACCCGCCTTTTTACGCCCCTGGCCGGATTTGGTATTGTGGCCGGTGTGATCCCATTGCAAGATGGTCCCTAGCTATTATTTACATTTTTGGCCTCCTGGTTGAGTGGTAGCAGCATGACATGAATGCTTTATCTATAAGAGGTACCACTGTCAAAAAATGTGTTTGCATCAACCGTTACCACATCTTCTCTATTTTGGGATGCTAACTTTTCCAACTTAGCCAAGTGTAAAAAGTTGAAATCAATATGTCCTGATGTAAAATCCAGTCGCCAGTATCAGTGCGCCTCGCTAACCTGGTGTGTGGTGTAATATTTGATGAAGGGCCTGTGGTCTGAGAGGAGTCATGGTGGAGTCATAGTATCTTAGTGTTTACTCTTTAGCCACCTGTGCACTGTGGTGACCTCAGTAGCGCTTGCATTATGCGCAAACATATCTTATGTCTGACACCTGACACACACACACACACATGCCGTTTGTTGCCGTCTTCCTGTCAAACTGGCCTCCCCTGCTGTTTGTTTAGTGTTTGTCAAATTATTTTTATTGCCATGTCTAATGCGCGGTATGTTTCACATTATACAAAAAGTGAATCCACCTTGGAGAATTGGAGAGAGATGGGGGGCTTGTATTGTGAAAATAGACAGAAAGAGAGAGAATGAAGGAAAGCTAGAACGAGTGAGAACAGGAGGTGTTTCCAAACGTAGCTCATGCCTTGTAGCAGACTGACGGAGGAGACAAGGGAGGGGAAAAATAGACCAAGAAGCAAAGTGGAAATGACAACGAAAGAAGAGCAAAAGGGTGGAAAGAAGAGGGTGAGTTGGTGGGAAAGAGCAAGAGGGCATTTGTAGGCCACGCAAACAACAAAAAAGGGGTTAAAATGAAAAACTTGATGAAGCCCTGCTGGCTTGCGCTGACCGGATTGAGCATGGAGGCGGGAGGGAGGGCTTGGGGATCGGGCTTTAGAGGGGCTATCGGGAGCAGCACATCTGCAAAAGCCATTAAGGAGTGTCTATGTATTCGGCGTGACGCTGTGTTTTCTCTGCCAGGCCCGGTTTTGGGCCTGCGCAGCAAAACTGGGATCGGGTTTCGTCAGCGTGCAGTGGGGGGCCGTCTCCAGTTGACGCGTGATGATTTAGTCAGGTGTGAGCGTGCACTTTCCAATTTGCAGGGAAATAAATTAGAAGTGATTTTTTTATGAGGCCTCTGTCCCAGGCTGTCTCGAGGCTCTCTCTCCCCCCCGCTGTGCACTGTCAGCCCAACTGATGTGTTTATAAAGAGTGCTGCCCTGGGAGCTGCCCCCACGTAAACACACACATGCACACACATGCACACATGTACAATACATGGTATACACAGAAACACACGTGTACATATAGACTTGAGTAATGCAAACAATCGCATGCATGAAAAACACATTGTATGAAGTGTCTTTGCACAGAAAAGTAATTTGCAACCCAGGGATATTAATAATAAACCGTTTAACTGTTGTTACTTAAAGGAGAATAGCCGGTCCACCTTAAAGGGTCAGCCCACCTTAAGTGAGCCTAGGTCGTTGTTGTCGCTAGCTTCCGGGCTAACTCTCTTTACTTTTATCAGCAGATAGCAAGAAACGCACACAGGATCTTCCCTTGTGTGTCTTGAGGAGTTTTAGCATTTATTCACCCACAAATAAACTGTAATGTTACACACACTGCTATGCTACGCTCATAGCTTTAATGTCACTCTTAACTTCATAATCATCACAATCTCTTTTGTTTAACTGGAAACTGGTTTAGAGACGTTACGGCAGCTTGCAATACGCCGGCGTAAAACCTGAGTACACCAGGCAGACGCAGCTGACAACCTCGCAGCGAAACTAATTGATGCGGTGGAGGCTTCCTGGGAAAGTGGCTGCATCCACGACAATGCACGCAAAAGTATGGCTGCTAACTCTCACGTACGGGTGAACTGGGGACAGTTGCCTGTTTTGTGCAGCTGGCGGTAGATGCTGATTTGACCTGTTTGTTCATCGGTTAGTGTTGGGCCAGGTGTTTTCTTTTTTAGCACTCTAACCACAGCACCCCTGCATGCAAAGGACTAATCTTGTCGGTTAATGAGCCGTTAACGAGGGTCGGCTATCTGTCAGAAAAACAAGTTAACATCCCTAATGCAAACTGCTCACTATGTCACATTTAAAATGCTTTTCATATTTCGTTGCGCTTGTGAAGTTGGGCAGTCGTTAACACAGCGAGAAGTGTAATTACCGTTTTGTTACTGTGAGCTGTTACCCTGTAACATGATAACCTGAACCATAGCTGAAGATATGTGTCCTCATTACAAACCATTACTCTGGCTGAGCCGTGTGTTCACTGAGTTCAGTCACAGCATTTAGGCAGTTTTACGCCAAAAAAACCAAACGATGTAGAAATCGTTCAGGTGCAGTAGCAGCTCTGGATGACGTCTAAGTCTAAACGGAGAAACACAGGTGTGTTAGTCGTCGACCACATGGAGCAGAAGAGATCCAGACAGAGATGATGGTTCTCTGAGGCGAGGGAAACATGTTTGAGTTCCACTGGGGTCTAGAAGCCGGAAACCCAAATCCCATGACCTCTGACCCCTGTTTGGTTCCCCTGCTACTGCTCCCACACATGGCTCTTGCATACTTTACTAAATGACTGCCTGACTTGTCTTGTCTGGCTGACTCTCTTCATGCATGTTTTTTGTTTATCTCTGTCTGTCTTACTGACTGAACGACTGCCGGACCTGTCTGTCTGTTGGCCTGTCTAGCTGTGAATGAGTGTGTCTCTCTTTTCACTCGCCTTCCAAAGTTAAAATGAACAGCGTTTGTTTGACCATTTCAGACCTTTTGTTTGATGCCCTGTTTCTATTTATTCCTCTCTTACAAAAGCGTTGCAATGGACAAGGAATGGCTGAGTGGTGAAGTTGAAATGAGGATCTATGCGATACGTCCTCATTTCACTACAAAAACCAAAATAAGGTGGCAGCTGGCTAGAGGGAGAACACGAGAAGCTCGCCTGAAAACCTGCTGTTGCTGTATTGCCTCTGATATCCTGTAAATATCACAATACGAAACATGTTTTCTGCTTAAAATGAACAAACGACTGAAGAGAATAAGTATGGTTACGTCTCCACTCCAGTCTGATCTTGAGTGCACAGCTGATTGGTACGTGGTTTGTTTACAGGGCACAGTGTCGGTCTCTGTGGCAGAGTTCTCTGCCATCTTTATGCGACGAATCTATTTTTTCCCCCGTCCCTATTGATAGCTCTGTGTGCATGTGTTCAGTGTTTTACATCCAACATGTACCGACTGATACTGAAAATAAGAACTACTTCTACTTGAAATGCCTACTTGAGTACAGGCTCCCAGTTTTCATACATCAGCAACATTGACCGGTAGTGCTCTATTTTAACGTGCTAATGGTTGTTTATTACCCTGAAATAATTGTGTGTGCAGTGTTTCCCACTGAATTAGATTCTATAGAGAGGCAAAGTCCCGCCTCTTCCGGTGGACCTCCATGGGACCTTATTTCAGAAGAAATGTGTACAGCAGGTATGTGTGATGTCAGGAGAGCCTTCTCACGATGGCAGGGTTCAGGTAGAGCAAAGGGAGATTGTCCACTGGTTAAACGATTGTGAATGACGTCATTCTCTTGGATGGATAAAAAAAAAAAAAAGGCTAAAATATCTTGCCAAACATACTTGGGGGCCATTAATAAACCTGGGCGGCCCGCCCAAGTAAATTCTATGTCTGGGAAACACTGCATTGTGTGTTTTTAAAAAATATTTCTCCCAACCGGGATCGGCTGCTCTGCCGCATGTCTGACATTACTGTACATCCCTGAAAATGAAGAGTTTTGACAGAGGGTTGTGGCTAAAGTCGGATGTGCTTCATCAAATCTTCTGCGTTCGCGTACAGCCGATGGCAGACACTTTGGGGTTTGGAGCTTCATTCACTGCAGGCTTGAAGAATGAAATCTCATCTCATCACCACACCACAGTGACATACACTGAAAACAAACGGCCTCCTCCAATACCTCAGCTGAATAACATCCAGTTTGAATGTCACAGCAGAGGTATTTTTGACTTGAGAGTAAGCGTACATCAACAATACTAAACGGTGTGATGCAGAATCCATCATGGTCATGTTGAGAATGACCTTATTACCAATTCTTTTAACATTGTGACACGAGCAGATTGGTAAAACATGGGAAATCAGTGTGCTGTTTACAAAACGAGCGTGTTGATGAATGGAAGTAAAACTCATTTTGATCACCAAGATTCAATGCGTCATTTGGTCAATTGAAGATAATTGTACTTATACAATTATTGTGTCAAAGCATTTAGACATAAAAAATGAGGTATTGCTTTCCCACAGTAATTCCACAGTAATGATTGTCGCATGAGAATTATATATATATATATATATATATACATATATATACATATATATATATAGTCGGTAGTTTATTTCACCAAAACCACTTTTAGCAGGACTTTTTACAATGGAACTTTGAACAGGAAGTCGGTACACAGCCGTCATTTGCCGATCCCTCCTACACACAGCAGATGAACGCCAGAGATTGGGAACTTTTTTTACTGAGGGGGTCAAAGTCTCCTTCCTTTTACGAGTTGTTACAACATGAATGGGAGCACTGAGCGAGGGAAGGAGGGAGGAACTAGGTACGGAGGGAGGAAAAGCGGAGGAGGGGAGGGACGGAGGGGAGGAAGTGGATGGTGTAGTTTTTCTCAACTATAGCACCCCTGAGCGAGGTGAGAGGTGGGGGCCAGGGGGCACCGGCTGGGTGGTCAGCATGATCGGCGAACTGTGTGTGCTTATGTGTGTGTTAATAGCGGAAAGTCGGAAAGAGAAAGGAGTTCCGTATGCTAAGTATCCAACTGTGGGAGTAATCAAAAGCATCTGATATTTCCCTCAAGGCCGTTTGATCCTGTTTTTCTATTCTTGTTTTTCAATCACTTTTCTCTCCCTCACACTGCTGCTTCCATTCTCGTGTCATTGTTATTCCACGCGGAGCTTACACATGCACATTCTCTGAGGTTTCGCTCTTTATGGGCTGCAGAATGAGGTGTAGACCAAAATGACTACTCTAATCGAGTAGCAGCACGGGTCCTAAAACAACAGACTGCATTTAGCCAATAGAACTCATTCCTCTCCAACATAACACATCCAGGCGTAATAAAAAAAGGCATCAAGCATTGAAAGCTCAAGTGTTTTCACTTCACACGGACTCGCGCTCAGCAGGCAGAGAACTATGTTCGGTCGAGAGGTGGGATGATGCCACGAAAGGAATGCTTTTTGGAAATGTGCTTCTTCACTTTCTTGCAGAGATGAGAAGCTCGACACCACTCACTGTCTTATATTTGAATGCTTGTCTTTGTCTCTGGACAGCATGAGACAATACGAGCTGACATGAAAGAACAATGGAAACTAATTGGTGAAGACCTGTCTCTCTTTTTCTCTTATAGATTGGTTAGATAGCCAAACTGTTTTGTTTTGGGTTCACAACCCCTCCATCTTCTCTGTTTACCAGAGAATTACAGGCATGTGTAGCCCACTTCTGACTCAACTACGAGTGTATTCCCTCTAGACTGGCCTAATTCCCATTCCTTTTTTTGTGACATTTCAAAAGATTGCTTAAAATTCACTTGAATGGAAACACAGCTAGTGTATCCTTGTTCTGTCTCAATTACTTCACAAAAGATGAAGCCATTAACTCAAGTATTTGTTCACCACTAATCGAGAAAACAGTTTGTATCGGGGCATGAACCATTTCGCCAACCGGGCCATTTCTCTTTTTTAAATTTTCCGACTCATAGAAGTGATGTTACATGCAGTAACCACCATTATTCCTTCGTGATTTATTTTGTATTTTTCCTGTGGTTAGCCAAACGTTACCAGTGGAAACGCTGCATGCTCAACTCATCATCCATCAAGTCAGCTGTCAGTCAGGCTGTAGCAGCAGTGTGGGCGGCTTCAAGCCACATTCAAGAACAGTTAGCTGTCATCAAACGCTGCTAAACCCAAACACTGGCAGCCACAGACCCTATTCCCTCGGACACTGTTGCAACACTTCGGCTTCCCACACCAACACTCAACAAGCACACATGTTCTTGCTCCTTCGGTATTACTCTCAGAAATATTTCTTCATATGGTCCCAGCCAGTTCTTTCTCTTATGCTGTCCACACCCCACATCTTTGATCTTCTGATTTCCTTTCACTTTGCTGTCTCTCAAGCGGATATCTCTGTCAAATGCACACATGGCAAGTAGGACTGCATAAGTTAAACACAGTCAAAAGTGAAGCATTGTACATGTATCAGGCTTTGATCCAGAGGGCTCATGTGTGACAAAATGTGTTTGTGAGGGCGGAAATCTAAACCTGGCAGGAGTAAAGGGGATGGATCAACAAGATCAAGCGATGTGGGGCGAGAACATTCATTTCAGATGGCCCGGGCCGTGACAGAATTGGTCCTGCATGCTGCTTTCCACCGAGCGCCGGTGTCATATTCGCAGGTTCCATGTGTTGTAAAGTCGGAGTGGTTTTGGCACAGGGGGGCCGACGCCGGCTCCTGTTCTGAGGGCGAACCCCATCCTGCCCCAATGCATGGTGGGCCGCAGAGCAACGCAGCCAGTCGAAAAAAAGGAGTGAAAGTGTTGACAACGCTGAAGCTGGAAACCTAACCCAACCCTGACACTGAATACTCAGTCCGCCACTTCACGTTCCCCTTCACAAACATCAACCCCCCCCGTAGCTGTCTGTCTTGCCCTCTCGCTCTTTGTCTCTTTTTGTCTCTTGGCTCAAGTTCAGTCTTTTATTGATAATGATGTGTTCAGCTGGAGGAAAAGAAACACCAAAGTTCACTGTAAATTCATAACTCTGTATTACTTGCATGATTTCTCGCTCTGTCGGTTGTCACTGTCACTTTATTCAGCAGTTTGCACCATCATAAAACCAATGCTGTATAACCTTTAATCACTAAATCATAAGACTGCAAAGCATTTGAAATTAGAAGATGAACATGCCCATTTGGTGTAGGTCATTGGTAGGCAGGATAGATGGGTGGATGGATAGGTAGACAGACAGACAAACAGATGGATGTGACATTCCGGTCTGACTGGAAAGGGAAAGATGACTCCACAGCCCTCCCCTCAGATGCTCCTCATTCCTGTCCACACAGAGTTATTGTCCCTCAGAGGGAATGGAGACAGGTGTGCACATTGCCACCGAGATTCACACAGTGAACATGCTGTCAGACAACCAACTTAGTGCGTAGTGTAAAAGGCAGCAGAATGACGTTGAGACACAAAGTGTTTAAATGGAAGACACTGAAGAAGTCAGTGCATCCTAACCAGCTGCAGTGGGCGCTGTTCTGTCACCGACACTCAGCTCGGTGCTCCCTGTTCTGCCACCTTCACTGTTTTTATATAGCGTTGTGTTTTGATGGCTGATGGGGACGGTGATGGTTGTGAAGGTGTAAATGGTGGCAATGATTTATGTTTACTGGCACCGTAAACGGCTGATAAGAGTCAGCCAGGCTTTGCGTCTTATTCTGCAGTAGCTGCAGATTACTGTTTGCAGCATCAAAATCTGATAAGGTGTGAAATATAACACTTCATATCGTGGTTGACTGTGTTTGTGTACGTGTGTGCGTGTGTGTGTGTGCGCGCACTGAATCCTACATGTTTTGTGAGCTGATGCAAGGAGTGAGGACGGAGATGGAAGTTGAAGATCGGGACAGAGGAGGAGAGTAAAACTTAGTTTGTACTACTACTGTAGTACGAGCCTCCGCAGAAGGTGCGCAAGCTCAGAGCATGAACGGGGCCGTTTATACTCTGTGCGCTGCATTATTCTCCGAAACACCAGAGGGCGTACAAACAAAATGAGCTGTGAGGATTCAAAAACACAACAACTATAACCATATATATATATATATATACAACTATAACTATATGTGTATGGACTGTAGATGTAACCGTCAGAACACCGTAAACCAACTTCCACAAGGCAGAGGAGGGAGTGTAATCATCTGTAAACTCATATCTCATATGCATGAACTACTGTATTGCCTTTATACAAGCCCTGTAAAGAAACAAGTTCAGTTTTTATAGTTTTATTATAAAGAAACGAACCCTGTAAACAATTTGACTTGGCTTGCTAAATATTTACTCAAATGAAGGTTTTAACACTTCCTGTTTCTAAAGCATCTGAAGATGAATTGGCCTTCTTTGAATAAACTAAGCTGAAGAGGAGGTCAGAAGGAGGGAGGATGTATGAGGAGGATGGAGGGAAGGACAGAACAGGAAAAGGCAAACAAAAGGAATTTAGTGCTGTTAAAGTTGGGTGGTAAAAGCAAAGACATGAGTTAATGTTTAATCTAAAATAGCTGGAGACTTTTCTTCTAGATCTCCCCATCATTATAGACACCAGACACAGCACAAACGCGCTGCATAACGTTTACGTTTCTCACAATGAGCTGTAACTCTGCTCTTCCAGTCTAAGTGATGAAATAATCAATACTGTAAGCTGCACTCCAAAAAACCCCCCCATTCTCCTAATGTACTCTTATGACTCGTGTGATATTTAAAACCCGGATACAAACACTTGAGCTCCCCACTATGTGACCGTACTTTTATGTTTTAACACACAAGTGGATGAAACATTGGTCATTAATGTGCAGCAGCCCTCTCAAAAGCAAACCCATAACAAAGCCGACGCCTGACGTACTCCGTCAACATGTCCCTGCTTTTTCATTTTTCATTTAAATGTACAAAAACATGGGGTTGCTGTGATCGCCGATAGTGAATCTATTTAAAACCAGGTCAACAATTTTCTGTATGTAAGTGTTGGGAAAAAATAATTCAAACCAGTGAATTAGACATTCACGCTTCTGAAAATCTCTTTTAAATCAGAAATGTGACCGCAGGTGATTTTGTTCATGAGAATCCTGATCACTCATTAAGCTTGAGTTTGTGTGTGTGTGGCATGGAGCGAAACGCATAACTGCACAGTTTAAGATAATCCCCGAGATGGCTCTTCCCTCATCTCACCGTCTCCTCTTCTGCTTAATGAGGCATCTCTCCTCGCATGTCTGAGACTCTGGTTTGATTTGCTAATGAGGCGGCATTACACGTGCACTTGTGGCTAATGATGTGGTGTCGTGCATAAATACTCTGCATGCAGCTGAGGGAACAGCTCGATTGCTTTTTGTGAAATCAGTTTATTTAGTGATTAAGGAAGGAGATTTCAAAAAAACATGAAATTGATCAAACATTTAGAGTCAAACAAGATTATCTGTCTAAATTCCGAATTGAATTATACAAATTCTCAAGCCATAATGTTGCGTAATACATTAAACTGCACTACAGTGAAATAAATACCCACTGTATGTACACAGTGAGGTGTGAGTGACGGGGACATAACAAGGCTTTAGCAGTGGGGTCATTGAACTCAGTGGTGTCGTGCTCACAGCGGTGATTACCTGTGAGAGGACAGAGGAGGAGGTTCTTTCTCTCTATCTCACTGTTCATCTTGGCTCTGGGTTCTGCTGAGAGACAGGAGACTCCATTCACAACTGGTTCAACGACGTTCTCCCCGATCTCCTTACAGGTTCTCTGTTCCACATTCAGAGCATCAATATAGCAGCAAACATGTGAAGATGTAGTAATGTCTACCTGAGCAGAGGATGAAGTCACTCTCCTTCTCTGTTTGTGGGAAATACGAGCTTCTCTGCCACGTGTGTCTTTTTAGTGCATGTTCGTGCATGTGAGCGTGCCCCACATGCTAGCTCATGAGCTAGCTCTGCACTGCTCTCACACAGCGGTTACAGCGTTGGCACGAAAGCATAGCGCCCAGAATATCAATCTATAAATGAAATAACTACATGGCAATCACCTATTGTTGTCTACTCCTGTGTGAATTAGATACTTGACAAGTGAAAAGTACGAATGAGTATTTTCTCATTTGATTAAGAACTTTAGTGCGAAATGAACTTAACAGTTTCAAGTGAAATTAAAGTTTTAAATTTCCAGATATACATTTATGTGTATGCACACAAATACAAAGTAATCAGTTTAAGAAAATAGTTTGATTTGAGTTTGATCAGTAATTTGAGTTGGTTTGCCCTTTTTGTTATCAATTTTGACAATTCAATTGTGACAATTCAATTATGTATCATGATATCGCAATATGATTTCATTCTGATGTTCCATTAAAAGACAATAAGTTATCATTTTAAATGATTGCCCAGCCCTGCTGTCAATTACACCAACACAGACGGTATGTATTGGTGGTGTAACGGACCACTGTCGATCCGTGATCCGTACGGATTAATTACACAGTTTAACGTTAACCATCACAGTGTGAAATATAGTTTAACTGACGATCGTTATCGGCCAATATTCAGTAAAATATGCGATCAACACATCGGCATTCATGCTTTTCTAGCCGCTGATCTCTGATAATGTTACATTGTAACAAAGGTTCCGTTCTGTTACATAATAATGTTGTTTGAAGATGTTTTCATAACAACATAAATAGATTTTAGACGGTATATATGACTGCTTTACAATACCTCTAAGCAGCTTATAACACATCATTAAAACAACTAGTTTTAGTCCATAAAAATAGTCTTTTATTTCTTTATTATTTGAATTGTGTGTTTTTATGAAGAAAAAAAGCCACTATAGATGACTATAACAAAGGATAACGTAACATTAAGAATTAGTTATGGTGTACACTGACTTCAGAGTGGTTGAAATGATTTTTGAGGAATAAATAATAGTATGGAGCCTTGTAGACCAGCTGTATCAAACCACAAAGGGATCTGTATCTGCCAATATGGCTCATCAATGATCAATTACTATCAGTGGCAAAAAAATGTGATCAGGGTCAAGTTACAGTTGCTCCCTTTTTTCTTTTGTGCTGATCTGATCCGTGATACGAGCTAAACCATTCGTTTTATGATCCGTTGCATCATTAGTTTATATCACTTTTCAGTTCAGCTGAAACCTCCTCTGTTGCTGCCACAGAGGCATCGCATGAGAGGTTAGCGTTAGTTGGGATTTTTATAAAAAAATGAATTGAAAAGTATCCTGCTTACTCCTTTAGGGTCACTAACATCAGGATCTCATTTTAATTAAAAATGAACTTAAAACAAGGGAGATAAATGACTTACCGACAGTGTGGATGTGGCAGAGCAGACCTCTATGACAGAAGCTTCCTCAAGTAACATCAGTAACAATAATTGTGTTAAATAATGTAACGTCTACCTCACACTGAACTGGGCTTTCACATCTCGGCTTCTGTTCTCTATGCATACGATGCGGGTTTATACATTTTAAACACCTTATGCTGCCTTCACATGGACCTGACTGTTTGTGAAGTAGAACAGATAGAAACGATAGAACACAGAAAGGAATAATTCTCTTTCAGTAAGATTTCCCTTCTACTCTTCAGGCTTCAGCCTTTTTTGAGAAATAACGAACTTAAAAAAAGCCACTGTCAAAATCTCAAGCAGCCTTGACCTCCACCTTGGAATTCTGTGCTTCCTCTTGTAGCTACACACACACACACACACACACACACTCGTACAGTTACAGAACAAGAACAACAGCTTATTGTGGAAGCAGGTTGGCAGGAGGAAGAACAGGGTTTTACTGCTCTGACTAAAGTAAAACATGAGGACTTTGTGGTTCACAGTGCAGTTGGAAAGACAAATATAATTTTTTTTACAAGCGAGAGAAGTCCGGGGACGGGCTGTATAAAACGCCTTAATGATTGAATGGCTGAAGTATTAAACCTTGTAACTGTGGCTGTGGGGTCCTGACCTGTGCACACACTTTGAGACGCACACACACACATCAACAAGCAAATTCTAGTGACACACGACCCTTACACTTACCTTGGCAGAGGAGTTGCCTCCGTCAATCTTTATGTTGGAGCGGATTACGCAGTTTAATAATTACTTCTGAATGAACACTCTTTAAACACAACACGATATTCAGGAGAAAAAAAAAGCCTCTGATATTTATTTTCATGTTGAACATTCAAACACCTTTTGAGCCTTTTTGTTTTGCTTTGCTTTTTTATTTGCCGTAATATAAAAATGTAACGAGTTTCAATACCGTACCAATCTTGCATTTTCAGACATCTTTCACTTTCCTGACAGAAGTTAAAAAAGGAATATATTTAGTGCACAATGGAGAAGCTTTAAAGGGATTTTTATTTTTTTAATCTGCATAGCAACTAATCATTTCTTAAAGTATATTATCTTCCTGCCGTTCTCACGTGTCGGTAATTCTTTAACTGCTTCGTAGCAAAAAGAGGCGCTTTGAAGCACGGCCACTGTGGGGCACCAACAGGTACACACATCCAGTCCAACCTGAGGTTTCCTCCAGCACTCAGACACGTTGAACTCGGTATGCTAATGTTGACATACCAGACCGTCAGCCCTCCGTCACGAGGCTCATTATCCGTCTGCTGCCCTGTAGGGTGATCACCGTCATTACTCCCAACAAAGCAGGCCCATCCATTCACAGTGCTGGTCAACATTTCAGGAAGGGGGCTCAGATTCCAGGCGGGCTTTTCTCACGCGTCCCCCGGGGGTTAACGGAGGGACGGCTGGAGGGATGGAGGGATGGGTGGTAGGAGGGCAGGAGGCAGATGACCCTACAGGCATGTCGGATATGCCAGGACTGTGAAATGTAAGCACATACACAAATAATGGCATGCACAGAGTATGCATGAGAACAATCTCTGACTGTCCTCTCACTCTCTCTCTCTCTCTCTCTCTCTCTGTCTCTGTCTCTGTCTCTCACTCTCACACACTCACACACACACACAGGGGAGGAAGAGCCACAGGTGGTCATTGCAGGAACACATTTTCGCACAAACATTATTAATACAGATGCAAATACCACACTTATGTCCCTCATACTTTATCTCAAACTGTCTTAAATAAATCAAAATGAAATGAAGGAAATGAACGGCCACACGTGCGTCATTTGAATGGAAGGCTGAACGGTCCCGGTTGCACATGCGCCCCACTTCAGTGTGTGTAGTTTGTGTCACTCTTATTTGTGTGTGTGTGTGGATGTCCCTCTCCCTTTCCAGCTGCAGCTCTCATGCTGGGGCCTCCTCCTGGTAGCCATTATGGGTGTGTTTGTGTGTGTGTGTGCGTAATGTGTATGTGTCTGGGTGGTCTAGTCCCGTCTCCCTCCTTCTAATACTTTTATACTGTTCTGCCCTGGCGGTGCCCGAGGGCAGGGGGGTGGTTGGGAGGAGGGGGGTGAGGTAGGGTGACGGGTGTGAGCAGCCCCGTCGAGACGACGGGCCTAATAAAGCTTCACAGGGTCTAGGCCATCGCTCTCAGCACTTCCTCCCCGCTGCCCTCTCTGCTCCCTCCTGCCCCCTCGGTCCGCCACTACCCCCCCCCGCAGGCACATGTGGTCCGGCCCTAATGGGACCCAGCTGGACTCCCACCTTCCCTCTCCTACGGACCCCAACCCCAGCTCTCCTCGCTCTGTTCTCCTCTCTCCTTTTCAACATTCAGCCCCAGATGGCACTCCTTCAGGCAGAACATTGCTGGAGGATGTGTTTAGTATCCTTTTCCTTTTTTACATTTTCCCCCCTTCCTTTCCTCCCCGTCTTTCTCTCTGCTCTCGTCAGAATGCGTGGTGGTCATGTGATGTGGCGGCAGTCAGGATTCGGCTTCCCAAGGACAAAGTGGGGCTAAGCGAGGAGGAGAAGAGATAAGTGATGAAGCTGCCGTGTCATGCAGCAGACCCTCGCTGATGCTCTGGGATCCCGAGACTCTCTGGTACCCGTCCCCGGTCCCACCACAGCCAGTGGTTCACACGTCAGACTGCCCACGGCCGCCCTAATCAGTGCTCCACTGCGGTGGGAAACATTTGTTGGGAAAAAATTTGTTCCCCAGACCCACTCTGCTTCATCTCGCTGGAGTCGCAGCCTCGGCATGTAAACAGGGCGGTGCCAATGGCCCGACCCCCGAGGTTTTTATGGTACCGAGGCAGAGCAAACAAACAAACAACAGCCTGCTAAACATTCTCACAGTGCTACAGGCGACAAGTGTCGCCAAGTCCCCTCAGCTGTAATTCTAGCACGTACACATCGAAGTGTGCAGACATGTGCATGAATTCACACACACACACACCCACACACACACCACAGCCTGTGTTCCTTGCAGAACATGTGACATGACAGCCATACACAGCAGTTAATGATAAAAGTCTCTTGTGATGCATCATTTAATCACTGCGGTAGTACCAAAGCGCCCGTGGCAGCCTTTTTTATTCATTTTTCTTTTTTTATCGAGTCGCTAACGGGAAATATTTTAAAACTTCACGTGCGAAAACAGTGATGACAGGGAAGTAATGTTTATGAGGCTGGATTCAAATCCTGATAGGACAGCAAACAATACATTTTCACAGCACTTCCTCTCTGCAGCAACGTGTGCAGCAAGAGTGGGACTTTCATAGAGCGCAGTCTACCATAACAACTTATCATTCTCAGACCTAAACTAGATGTTCACACTGATGAATGGTTGCGCTCCGGCTCTGTGTGGTCCCTCTCTGTCCCCTGCAGATGGTGTCATCGCAGTTCCCCTCCATGTCGGGGATGAGAGGTAGTTGGGTGCGGCGACGCTGGGTTTGTGCTCTTGAATTCATTATCTCTGACCAAATCCCTGTGATCAGAGCTTGAAACCATGACGCATGCCCCCTCCCTCCCCCCCCCTCCCCCCCAATACGTCCACATATCCTGCAGCAGAGGAGGCCCCAGGGTGTTTATGTGCGGCAGACGCCCAGGCTAAACAGGAAGGGACAGGAGACCGTCACTGGGGACTCAGAATGCAGACCCGCATCAACAGGCCCTCTCAGTGTGGATCAAGTTAGCCATTGCTCGTCTAAATGAAAATCCCAAACATTACCGTTGGCCAAACACCTATAAGTGACCACATGTAGGCCAGATCACTGTGGGTGGCAAAGGTGCACGCCAATGCACGCTGCTGTAAATGAACATGTGTTCACACCTGCAGTATGTGTATGCTTCAATGTGCTTGTGTTTGTGTGTGACAACTAAAAGCAGAAGGCAGACGCTACACTGTCCACGCAGGGCTTTATGCGAGCGGCTCAGACGGAAAAATAAATACCGTCAAGAGGAGGAGAGGAAAGCGAGTCAGTTTGAAGTCGGGGAGCTGCAGAGTGGAGTTGAGAGACGCACGAGCCATCCTGTTTCAGAAACCTGAACGCAGCCTTGTTAAGGAGCGGTAATACGTGTTTGTGTGTGGCAGCAATAACACAGTTCCAAGACTTGGCTCCGTGTCTACACATAAGCCTGTGTAACCCTACACACCTCGCCGATGATGTCAGATTAGCATTAAGCGTGAGGCCGGGCCTGTGTTTACACGTGTGTGAATGTGTGTGTATTCCATGTGTCGAACAAGATGTCTGGTATTGTTTTTTGGGCAGCAAGAGAAATGTAAACAGCGGAAGGCGGTGGCTGAGGCAGGAGTGGAAGAGCGGAGACGTTTGTGTGTGTGTGTGTGTGTGTGTGTGTGTCGCGGTGGCACGATGACATCAGAGGCTGGGCAGGGAGCGGGTGAAGGGGCTCTGGTCAGTGTGAACGTCGAGTCTGTCACACAGACGCCGTCCGACTGCACGCCACGCTCACAACAGAGCACTCAGTGACTGGCACCGGCCTGAGGACCGGCTGACGGCGGTCTGCCAGAGCCTGTCAGCTCCGTGGCAGCTTAAACGTTTCAGCGCAGCAGTCTGGAAAGAGAAAAGTAACAGTCACGGCAAATGTTGGTGTTGGATTTCTACATTAAAAGGTTTCCATCTCAGCCTCATGGCCTCATGGCCAAACTGAAAGTAAATGGTGTGTACTTTTCTATGGTAAATTGAACATTTTAAGCTCAATTAGAATGTAGTTGATTTGGATATTTACTTTCTTTTTAAGTCGATTTTGAATGATTGTGATTTTTAAAACGACCCCACTCCCGAAAGGAAACAACAGAAATATAGCTCAGTGGTAAATGCCTGTAATCTGCAGAGCGGCAGCATACATGTGGCAGTGAGCCAGGCAAGTGTAGACGTTGCCAATTCCAGCAGTGAGACATGCAGAAATGCCCACCTGTTTCCTTTCCTTCAGTTTTGATATTTATTAACACCAGACGCTGATGCGATGAGTGCTCATTTTGCACGCGTATCCATTTTTAGGGAATAAAAATGTGCCCTTTCTATAACCCGTCATTTAAATCACAGCCCGGCCGGTCATCTCTTTTGCTTCACTGCCAAGTTTCTGCTCAAGTTTGCCTGCTTATGAAGCATTCAGCAGTAGTTGGAGGTAGAACCCATGTCGGCCCCGGAGGTGTTGCTCTGCAGCTGAACCGGTGCTCAGACCTCCACGGGTGAGGACAGATGTAAAGAATATTCCCAACAGGTATCAATGAAGTATCACTTTTACAGTAGTGTTCCGTTAAGTATTTTTGCTCGGGACCACCAGTGAGGGACGGCGGTTCCAAAAGCACACAGAGGAATGATGAGACTTCTCTTTCTCCCTCCATCAGAGGAGGTGGTCCTTTGCTTTTTCTGTGGTCTGTCTTTGATCCCCGTCTCTCTTCTTTCCCTGCGATTCATCCTCCGGGCGCAGACAAAGACGGCCCCTCCAACAAACGCAGCCGCTGCCTTTCAGGGCCAAGCGTCAGGCTGTTGAGGAAAGGAGAGGAGCAGGGGAGCTGGGAGGACACAGAGGAGAGGAGAGGAGAGAAGAGAAGAGCATGCAGCTTCACCCACCCTGGAGGTCTCTGGCAGCTCCCCGGCTCTCAGTACCCTACCTCCAGAAGACCTTATTCAGAGACTCACCTAATGAACACTCCTGCCCTCATTCAGCCCCACAATGGAGCCCTCCACTGCCATTGAGCCCGCTCACAATGGAGAACATCGCTCCAATTAAACCCCAGAGACAATGAGCCGGGCTAGGTGAAGGGGTGGAGGTGTGTGTGTAATATGTGTGCGTATGAGGGGTCGAGCTGGGGGGTCAGTGGGGTAATGAACAGGCCCAACCTCGCGGGTCTCTTCGGAGGTCCACTGAAGTGCCGTTGCCTCTGATGTGCTATTTGGATCAGTAAGATGCAATTAGGTGCCCATTCCCAGCACATCCCAAAACCGTGTGTGTGTGTGTGTGTGTGTGTGTGTGTGTGTGTGTGTGTGTGTGTGTGTGTGTGTGTGTGTGTGTGTGTGTGTGTGTGTGTGTGTGTGTGTGTGTGTGTGTGTGTGTGTGTGTGTGTGTGTGTGTGTGTGTGTTGAAAGACGAATAGGAAAGAAAAGGGAAAGGCAGAGTGCCGTCATGAGCTGGGCTACCAGAGCAGAAATTAAATAATAAATAGACACGTGACATGACCGGACTTGATTGCTTTAAAGCGGAATTACATGTCAAAGAAATGTTGCTTTGTTGTAATAATATACAGCTGTGTGACCGTCGAATCAATCCTTTTGTCACCGAGTTAAAAAAATGAATGTATAAATAGATATATGCCAAGCTGCATTACTTTGCATTCCATTATTTGTTTTTAGTACAGCTGGACAAGTTATGTAGAAAGTAGGCACGACAGTGTGAGGTAAAAAAAAGAGTAAGAACATGAAGAGAAGGATCAACAAAGGAAGCAGAGAAAGGGGAAGAAAAAAAAGAAGGAATTTGTAAATGTCAAATATGACACAACGAAATCAAACAATTTAAATAATTTAAAATACAAAAGAAGCCATTTTAAAGAAAAACATTGATCTGGATGTGATGTTATGTTTCGGGATGCGCTGGGTAAAAACAAAGCACAGAACCACATGCATAAGACAATGATCACTGTGCCTTGAGCAAAGGGTCTACAGGCTCCCATGATGTCGTCTAATTATTGATATTGATGCTCAAAACGCAGAGTCTGCGGGGACGTGACATTTGTCGGAGGCAGAGGCGGGCAGGAGAGCCAACAAAGGCCAGAACAAAGGCGGGATCTGGGCCGCGGTAATGCAGCTCGGTGCAGATCCCACTCATGAATATGGCAGCTGTGGTGGTGACAGCGGTGACGGCGCTATAGTGTGTGTGTGTGTGTGTGATGCATGTACTGTATCTTAAAGCATGTGTTTGCTTGTGCGCCCGTATGACTTGACTTACGAATTATGCACGTCCTCACACGTCCGCTGTCCTCACCGACGCGTGCATGTATTACTGTATCAAGCCCTCTGGTGTTGAGGCATGCAGGCGTCTCTATCTGCCTGTGCCGGCTCCCACTGGGGCTAAAAAGTCAATCAACTAGTCTGTCAGGGGAGCAGGACGCACACTAGCCGGGGATCAATGCCCTTCACCCCTGGGACTCGTGCTTAGTCAGTGGGGGCATCCAGAGCCCCCGCAAAGCTCCTTAAATCCCCTCGTACTGCTCTGACAGCTGACTGCAGGGGACACCTGTGTGTGTGTGTGTGTGTGTATACTTTCATCTGTGTGCAGGTGTCCTTTTGCACTTGTGTAGCAAAATACACTGTTCCAAAGATTTCTCTGATTTTTGTGAGTAAATGCAGTGTGTTTTGTGTGTGTGTGAGAGAGAGACTGCATGTGTGTAGGTATGTGTGTATGTGTTCAGGCTGTGCTTCTGTACTTCCTAATGTTTATTACCACATCAGATGTGTTTACGTCGTAAATGAGTTTACAGAACAGGGTTTTGGCTGACCTTAGAACCAAAGGCATTCAGAAAAAAGAGAGATAAGTGCCTCTAATGCTTGAACTTGTTTATTGTTGTTTATTCCCCAGTGGAAACATTGTGCTTTGTGCTTGATTTTTAGCATGAAATCCTTATCTCTAATGGCTTTGTCTCTTTTGTATGCCTGGCCTCCCTTCAAGCTGTTCAGGAGCAACAGCCTCCATTCTCTACCCGGGCAGTTTTTGTAGGAGCGAGTCTAGCTTTGTTCAGGATCTCATCTGCCCCCAATTTAGTCTCCCGGTGACCTCCCAACCCTGACCTGTCAGTGCAGCGTTCCTTTCTTTGTTCCTGAAAGCCATATTGTTTTCCAATGAGAAAGGACATAAATACTCCTAATATTCTAGTCTCACTCGAGTCGTACTTAGAGTTGTAGTAAATCAAAGGCCGAGAAGAGGAGTCCCACCTCTGTGTCCATGTCTCCATGCTGTGTGTGTGTGTGTTTGAGACTTTTTTTGTGTATGAGAGTGTGTTTTTGTTTGACTGACTGGCTGTGCATGTATCTACCGAGTGTGGGAGGGTGTTTTCTCTTTTTTTTTTTTTTCTTATTCTCCGTCTTCCTCGCTGGTGTTGCCACAGACCTCCTTCTCTCTTCTGCTCCGGTTCCTGTGGCCTCCCAAGGCTTCCTCTAGCCGTCAATACATAGGACTGCTGAGGGACTGGGACGATGGTGGTGGGGGTGGAGGTTTGGAGGAGTGGGGTGGGTATCATATTTTCTCTCTCTCGTTCTCGCTCTCTCTCGCTCTCTCTCTCCCCCCCCTCCCTCTCTCCTCTACAACAGATTTATGGGGGCTCAGTCCTTCTCTAAATATTTGCCTTTCCCCCTCTACTGTGGGAGATTGATGGCCTTTGATGTGGGTGGAGGTGCAGAGGCTCAGGGTGTTGGGATGGAGGACGGGAGGAGTGTATGAATAGGTAGACCCAGTTTAGGGCCACTGAGGGGCCCAGTGCTTCTGGTGTCCGGTATGGTTGCTACGGTTGTGATGTCACTGCTTTACATGTATAAGATATTAGCTTAGCATCTGCTAACGAAGAATCCTCATTCATATCAGTTAACTCCCCTGTGTTGGGTCGATATGAACATGGTTTCTTTACAGTCTGGTACCCGATGAAGCCAATGAACGGATGATTTTAACATCATGACATATCATAACATCATAACATCATCTCATGTTTTGGAGAAATGGAACGAGGTTTGCCAATTACCAGAGGATTACGCTGGAAGAACCTGAGTGGAGCTGCTAATAATAATCCAATCCAGAGTCAATCACCAGTCACAAAACATCTGTTATAAAGCCAACTCTCCAAATCCCCTTTTTATAAATAATTGCTTTCAGATTCCCAAATCTATTTCCAGATCCACTGATATTGCATCATCTGGAGTTAAATTTATCGACGTCTGTTTTCTTTTTCAATAGAAGCCTCGCTTTCTCTCCCCCCCGAAGCTAATAGCACGCTCCCCACAGTAAAGGCCGACTTATCCCAGACAGTGATGTTTATGTCTGTGTAATTGTCGTAACAGCGCAGCATAGCAGCCCCATTCTCCGTCTGTCTTGTTGTCGAATCAATCCAAATAAATCTAATATGGACACACAGCCAAAGTAGTAACAGCGCTGTGGAAGCAAATAATTGCTTTGGTTATTAGAGCTGAAGGGAACGTAAACAAGTCATTTCAACTGTCGTGGTGGTGGTGACACAAAAGTTCTTTCTCTCAGTGGCCTCCCCTCCGCTGCACATCTCTACTTCCACACCCGACATGACACACACACACACACACACACACACACGCACATATCCTCCACCCACTCCACCCTGGACATCTCCTTTTCTACTTTTCCCAGTTAACAGCTCAGTGTCAGGGGGTAAGTAGTGGGGCCCTACCTCTGCACCCCACTGAGTGGGGGAGCTTCCACCTCTTCCACACACACACACACACACACACACACACACACACACACACACACACACACACACACACACACACACACACACACACACACACACACACACACACACATTTTCATCCACACACACATATATGTATAGCAGGACTGCAGATGTGCAATAATAAACACAGACAACACAAAATGCTTGTACATACAGTTCAGCTCTGGTTCCTATTTACCGCCCTCTTCCCCTGGCAGCCATTGCTCCATAGCAGCGCTGTGCTGGTGACACGGAAGGGAAAGGGGAGGAACAGAGAGGTCATTCGGATGACTAATGGTTGAATTCACAGGAAACTCCGGGAACATTCTTCCTCAAATTATGCTATTAGCTGCTTGGGGGAGTGAGGAGAGGGAGACAAGAGATGGAGGGAGAGAGAGAGAGAGAGAGAGAAAAAAAAAACAGGCGAGGATCGTTTGTGTGGTGGAAGGAGGGGGAAGGCCTTAAAACAACAGAAAGAGAAAGAGAAAGGAACGTGTAGCCGTTTGGCCTCCTGTTCTTTCGCGGAATGCGGTGCAGTGGCATTTACACGTTCGCAGTGATTTATCGGCGCTGGCGTCTCCATCAATACAGGCCTCTCAGAGCCAGGAAAAGGCCCTAAGCCCAAGGAGACAGTGGGCCTGAACTATTCTCCCTCTCCCCCTGCACCTGTTCCCTCGGCGGGGGAAATGAGAGCCTGTAATTAAGTGTGAAAGGGGCTCTGCCGGATAGCCAGTGTGATGGTGTCAATCCGCTAATGTTTTCTATGGCGGGACTATATGATCCTATGAGCACGGGGGGGGGGGGGGGGGGGGGGTCTTTGAGCATTTGTCTCAGTATTGTGTCACACGGCAGGCATTCACATGTGCTTGGTTTGTGAGTTATTGTGTGTGTGTGCAATATTATCAGATGTATTTATCTTGGCTTCCTTTTCTTTTTGCCTGTTCACAACCTTTCTCTCAGATTATTCTGTGTGAGAATCACCTGAACTATCTGCTGTGCTATAGCACAGCACTGTAGCTGCTGGGACAGTTGTGAGGTGTGCTGCTGTGCCAGGTATTGGCTAACTAAGAAATATCTTGTACAATAAGAGTTTCTATTGTTTCTATTGTTTAAAGTCGAGTCACCTGTAGCTTATAGTTACCTTAAACTTGATTTCCAGAGCCCTGTTTCAGAAAGCAGGTTTAGTGAAAACTTAACCCTGACATCGGGGAAACTGGGTTTTCAATTCCAGAAAGAGGGGTAATTTAAAGTTACCATGGAGACTGACTCTCTGAGCAGCTTGTTCCTCTCTTTGCTCCCTCTCACATGAGTCAGACGAGCTGCTTTCATTCATTCATTAAGTCCATATCAAAGCGTGTATCGAAAGCGCATTAATTAGCGAGGTTTGCTGTCTGTCAGAATCAAAGTACTGCTTGGATATTAGTTTGTTTCTCAGGACAATATGAAGTTACCACTTGTATTCTCTGTCGGTCATTTCTTTGAACAGCCATTTTTGCCCTCACATTCAAATATTACCCGGCATCAAGTCACCCTCGGCTCAGAATACAACCGCTGCGACTCTGTGCACACAATACAGCTGTCAGTTTGTTCCAGCAGTTCCACTAAAATCACGTAATTTGTAATCTGTTTAAATTGTAAAAATCAATATGAAGCTGAGACAATGAATAATTGGAGATTATGTGTTCATGTTTCTCAATGAGCAGGATCGTGGTGCAGCTGCAGAGTATAGTTGGAAAGAGAGTTTTTTTAAATAGGCTGTGTACAGTCTGAATGTGTTTTATGGACGATGTTTCAATCCACTGCATTTGTTTGAAGTGGCTGAAATAAAGCCATTGAAAGCTGGTGAGCCAAGATCCAAATAGATAATATATCATTTAAAATCGAATGTATTTGAACTGTGATGCCTTTTCAAGTGCAAATCACCGAACACATTGTGTGTCAGATTGTGAGCTTCCAATCATGCCTCTATGTCTTTGATCTATATATTTCTTTATTTTCCATCTTCAGTTGCTGGCGCCTGGGTTTTGTCCCGTCAGATTAATAAAAGCTGAACAAATATATTTAGAATGTAATGTAGGCTGCAGACTAAAACACCGTCAGGTTCCACAACTTTATCTGGTAAATGATCAATTAATGGACAACAGAATACAACTTTATTTGTAACATGTTAACAATTTTCCTGCTCTCAATCAGGCTGTTTTTTTTTTACATTTAAATAGAAATGTGTAGTCTGCATATACATGCCTTAATATCTGTACACCAACTGGATTAAAAGTGGAGGCTCTTCCTTTTATTCACCATTTGCTGTGGTAAATAGAATACTCATAGATTAAATGATTCATTTACTCACAATTAATGAAATACCAACAAGAAAATCGGCCTACTGGCACAAAATACAGTAGCCTGATTTGAATTTGTCATAGATTTGATTGTTTTATACTCTTTGGCAAACAGCTGGTTTTGTGAGCACATGCAGACATGAAGAAATCGACCCTTGTGGGTGGACTGGTATAAGTACTGAAGCACTAACGAGAGAATGAGCTGCAGGTGAGGAGACAGGAGGAGACCAGGTGACGGCAATAAGCTGATTGCGTGGTCTCTGGAAGACGACGACCTGAAATGACAGGAGAGTTCTTGAAGAAGCAGAACCAGATGAAAACACATAGGAGGAGGTGGGAATCGTGACATCACTGATCGTTGTAAAATGCACTTAACTCAAACTCGACAGAAACGAGATGAAACTCTTGGTTAGTCTTTCCGCCGATCAAACAATCACCAACTCTGGTTGCTTTCTACTGAATCTTGGCATTATTGGTTTTAATTATATTTTATATGCTGCCGAGAGCTAGTGTGAGGAAGTTAAAGGAGGCATAATTCACTCTCTAATATTTATTTAATATTGCTGGGAAAAAGTGTATTTTATCAGACAGTGCAGAAACAGACAGGAATCATACGCTTCACATGCAACATGTGGATACATGATACATGTTCCAACCACCACAATGTCCAACTTTTGAAGCAAAATGTATGTGTGACATCATAAAGTAGAAAAATATCTATCATGTTTACAAATTGCCCTCTGAAAATATCAGATTATTACTGTAGGCACCAATGGTTTACTGCTCCAAGCATTGTAAGATGATTTAACAAGCGGTAAATCTAAGTGAGATTTTCAGCTGTAATGTCGGTTTTACTTGTGGCTCAGGTTTCCGAGCCTGAGCATGACTTAAGTTGAAAATGGCTGCAGTGGGAATAAGGTTAGCTATTAAATACCAATTTATGTCCTCCAGGTAGCAGCCTCTATATTCAGTGGTCTGAGCACGGCTGATGTCCTTGCTTGGGAAAATAAGAAGCCGGAGAGAGCAAACTGCAGGAAAGGGAAGGACCCGAGTGTACGTAACGCCTGCTGTGACTGCAGCCATAGAGTGGGAGGTGGCTGTATTCTCCCACTCATCCATGAACGAGACAAGGAGACAGAAACGCTCGTTTCAGCGTTTCCAGGAAATGTGTCTGTATTGTGTGTTAGTGTGCGAGAGTGTCTTGACAGCAGTCAGCATATACAGGAAACCACGGAAAGCTAACATTTATCTCCATAAAATGAGGGAAAGCTTTTGCTCCACCTGCCTGATACAGAGAAAATCCCAAAGCACCGCGGTCAGACAGAATAACCAACCATTTCTACAGCCACCACTAACTTTATAAACCATCTGACCCCACATGTGTGTGTGTGAGTGATTGCAGAGCGACGCTGCGTGAGTCATAGCAAGGCTGCAGGTGATTGGTCAGGAAGTGGTCATGTTATTATCTCTAATTGAGGGGTAATTGTAGAGCCGAGTGTACCGTACTGTATGTGTGAGTGTGTGTGTGGATGTGTATGTGAGTCTTTCTATGTGTCTGTGTTTGTGTTTAGGTGTATGCAGAGTGGAAAATTAGATCTAGAGTTTAGGCTTGCTGTGATTAAAAACAAAACAGAGTAAACACCGGGCTTTAGTGGGCAGCAGTGGGAACGGCTGGATGGCATGTATCCTGTGTGTGTGTGTGTGTGTGTGTGTGTGTGTGTGTGTGTGCTGGAGACTCGGATGAAAATAGCCTGCACACAGGCAGCCAACTCACAAACTGAAGTTGCTATATATCTACGGGCCTTTAAGCAGGTTTTTTATCTTAATCTGCTTTTATTTTTTTCAGCCAAGTTATTAATCCTGAAAGTCAACTGAAAATACACTTCTGTAAAAAGCATAAAGTGACACCGAGTTAGCCACCGACCCTCAAACATTTTTCTACTGTTATAACTGGTAATTTTCATTGTTTATGTCATTGAGCTGAAACTCCTCTCAGTGGTAGTCCTACAGTGTACAGTACAGTGCAGCGTAGGGAAATGTATTGCTGTGAATGGTACCCTGATTATATCTTGATGCTTCTGTACTTTTGCTAAAGTAAAACGTTTGAGTATTTCTACAGTGTGTTATTGCTGTTTTTACTTCAGTAAAAGACCGGAGTACTTCTTCCACTACTGCGTGTATATATAGTCATAGCTTTGATTGAAAACAATGAGGGTAGTCCAAGCTTTTGAGACACACAGGAAGTTGTTGTCCCTTAACCCCAACATTGCTCCCGTAGCCGTGCCTACAGTGATTTGAATTGCAGGTCTCTTTGGATAAAAGCGTCTGCTGAATGACTGTAATGTAGCTAACTAGTTGTATGCAAACATCATTTTTCGGACACATGGTCGTCTATTTGTCCATCATCATGACAGCTACTGTACTACTGCAAGTATAATATTTTAAGAACACATTTTTTTTCTCATTGCGTCTTCGCGATCACTGGCGTTCCCTCTCCCCGTTTCACCTCGCTCTCCCTTTTCTCTCCCCTCAGCGTGAGGAGGAAGAGTCCTCCTCTGACTCCCCCTCTCCCCCTTCTTGCCTTCCACTGGTTTGAACCCCCCCCACCCCCCCCAGCCCTCCCCTCTCCAGATAGCTGTCTGTTCTCACCTACTCTGAGCAGGGATCTAATTGAGGGCAATCATTCAGATAAAAAGCCCCCGACAATGATGCTGCCGTGCTCGTGCGAATGTGTGTTTGTGTGTGTGTGTGTGTGTGTGTGTGTGTGTGTGTGAAAAGGGGGGGCTCTCTGCTTCTACCACCTTCCAACCCCACCACCCCAACCTCTCCTCTCTCACTCTCTCCACCACAATTAAAATGCCATGCCGCTCTCTCGACCTGTGTAACCCCCCCAACAAGCCTTTTGTGTGGCACAGAGAAGAGAGAGAGAGAGAGAGAGAGAGAGAGCGAGAGATGAAAACGAGGCAGGCCAGCTCCTGTTGTTGACTGGTTGTCTTTGACCTGGGAGCACCCATCAGGAGAGCCGGCGTGTCTCCAAAAGCGCTCCACTTTTCACTCCTCTCTCCTCCTCTTAGCAGCCTTCCAAGACCCCGAGCTCACCCCGATTCCAACCTATATCAATGACTTCTTTTATTGCCTTCCTGGAGATATTTGGTGATTTGGTCCTGAAGCTGTCTGTCTCTCATTTACAATTACTTCAGGTTGTGATTTCCTACGTTTCTTACACACTGCTCTCGATATAAGTGTATATATAAGTGTAAGGCGTATGCTTTGCTTTCTGGTATATTGAGGCTCCTACTGGCACTGAAATTGGTGTTTCTGACTCTTTTACAACGGTTGTCTCCCAGCACAGTATGCTTGTTGAATGCTGGTACGAAATAGACTCTCTAGACTCACTTGTTGACGCTCATGACCAGACACCGCATCCTAATGTTTGCACGTGATTTTTAAAGAGTTAAAAAAAAAAGTCCCTTCTACAAACTCCACTTCTCCTGAGCTGGTAGCGTGATGTTACCTTTTGCCAATTATCCTCAGCGAGGAGAAAAAGTAGAAGCGGTGCAAGAAATGGCCGTGCAGCATCCTAATAACCACGTTCTATCTCTTGGTCCATTTTTTTTTTTTTACCCGTAATCCCATTAGTGATAGACACCCACAGACGTCTGCTACAATGACACCGCGCAACCATAAAATATGCGCAGTGATTGCAAAGCCCTCCATGTGAAGAGCACCCCACTGTCCTCTCTCTCTCCCTCCCTGTCTCTCGCTCTCCATTCAACCAGTAAGAGCCAGCGATGGTGTCATTGTGGTGCGACTGGTGGTGTTACCCCACAGAGCAGGGGGAAGCGGTGGTGGGGGTTTGGAGAGGGTAGAGGTGGGGGGGCTCGGAGGGTAATAGGGTGGGACAGGCTGTTGTCGAGTGATCCAACCCCACTTGGCACCACTCCGCTCCCCATAGTGTCCGATTCCCACTCAGGGTTCTTCTCATTCCTCCGACGCTGCTTCTCAATTCACTTTCAATTCTATTCAAGAAGTTTTCATCAGCATGAGATCATTATAACATCGCTCCCATTTTGTTCCGCTGTGTCTCAGGGTTTCTTCATCACTTCCGCACCGTTAACCGACAAGGAGGTGTAGATTGCTAACCGCAACTTTCCTACACTCATCATAAACTGTTATGGCGTTGTAGAAAACAGAAATCTAGATTCTAGCTCTTGAAATCGCACTGAAAAGTGAAATCTAACTCAATTAAAGCTTCATCAGGCTCTCTGTCTTAATCTGAATGCCTGTCATATCTGCGTTTAAAGTTATAAGATTTCTTTGTGAAATTGAACCCTGTGTTTTGATATTAATTTTAAAATCTGCATTTTCCAGCTTTAGCCATTCAGTTTTCTTACATTCACTAATTATCTCTCTTTATATACGTTTTCATTGTTAGTGGCAGAGTCCAGTATTCAGATTGCCTTCACGCACACAGGAAACAATGCAGCATGTCATCCAGTCAGTTTGAAATAGTATATGATACATACAGTGTATTAGATTACATTAAGTATTCAGAGGGTAATAGGAGAAGAAGGACCCGCCTGCTTGAATCCTAACGATTACATCCCTCCAGTAATAGTAACTCCCTGCCTCTCTTCTCTTCTCGTTGCTTCAAACTTCCTGCCGATGTTTAGTGTCTCTCAGAGGTATTGCGGCATTCCCCACAACTTCTGGTACTTAAGACATGGCTTTGGAGTTCAGAGGTCATAAGGTGACCCCAGATCCCCTGACTTTGTGTCTTCCTGTGCTCCACAAGACCTCTTCTTCAGACACCGTGAAGTTGCTCCCTGGCGACTATTAGGTTCACTTTATTTTGTGGGTTTGTGTGCACTCCATGTGCGCGCAGCGTCGTGTGTAAGCGAGAAGCACTGGCGGTGAGAAAAAGGGGGGGGGGGGAATGTTCAGAAAACCTGAGGTAAAGGGCCACTTTAGGAGCCTTATTCTGCATTTACTTACATTATAGTTGGCAAATGTAACAGCCACTAAGTAGAGCTGAATGAAAGCTCTGCTTTGACGCTAATGTGACTAAAGCTTTGGCTTGTACGTGCATTCTGTGGGTGGCTATACTGTACTCGGTGTGTGTGTGTGTGTGTGTGGCACCCCTCTCCAGTATCAATTAAAGTCACCAGCTCTCTCCACTTGCTGCTGTCACCCAGGTTTACCCAGCTCTCCTCTGCAGCCAACACAGCAGCAGGCAAAACATTAACATAAGTAAGCCCTCTACTGACAACTCTCTCCCTCTCTATTTCTCTCTTCTCACATCGGCCTCTTCTCCACATTTTCTCTTTTTAGCCTTTTTTATTTTTTGCAATCACTCCCTCTCTGTCTCTCTCTCTCCATCTCTCTCTCTGTCTCTCTGTCTCTCCAGCAGGGAAAACATCATTGTCATGGAGAGAGGGATGACAACAATGAAGCGGCTGCAAATCACACTGATTGTTGGTGCTGGACCTGGTGGATGGGGAGAGGGCTAATGTAATTGTCCAGGCCCTTGTCACTGTTGATACAGGCTCTTCAGAAGGCGGGGTGATTTAGCTAAAAGCTATCTCTGGGCCAAGTAATTAGACACACCATTCAGGGTGGCATTAGCACGGCCTGCTGCCACCGTGTCCCTCGCACTGTGTGTGATTACACACACACACACACACACATGCATCTCGCTAAGGCTTCATCACGCCACTCTGGGTGTTATTCAAACCATTAGCTGTGAGCGCGGTGTGTTCTCGGCTGGGAAACAAGTGTGTGTGTGTGAATTTATGTGCGTTTTACACAGGAGAGAGAGATTTGCGGCCGGCGTGTCGTGTTTTGCCTACATGTATCATCGCCGCCGGCTGTGTCTGCCAGCTGACACGGGTTGTCTAAGATCGAGTTGAGGTAGCGCGACACACTTGACACCCCTAAAGCATCCTGTGTTCCCCATCTCCCACTGTGACTCCATGCTCTCCCATTAAATCAATTAAAGCAATCCAACACTCAGCTCCAAACAGACGGGGCAGAGCGGAGCAGGCACTGTGCCCCCCTGTTCAACGTGTACTTCAGTGGCATTCTAACCTAAAACCCATGGGAATTGGACTGAAGTGTGTTGGATTGTTTAGCTATACTCACTCCAGGATAATGCCTTCTGTAGAGGCGCGCTTACATTTCAGGCCTTGAGATGAATATCAATATGTCCATTGCATTGTTTTTACAGTTGTATGGTCGATCCAGATTATTTGGATCATGAATGACAGATCTCAGTCTCGTACTATCTGGTTTAAACTGTGAATCTGCTGTACTGACAGCAAAGTAATACATTTTGTCCTTTTTGTCACATTTACACTCATGTGCTGCTTGATAGTTTTACGTCGACACACAGCGGCACAGACAGTAACTCACACACACGCGCACACACACACACACACACACACACACACACACACACACACACACACACACACACACACGCACACACACGTCATTGCTGTGGAAGCATGAGGGAAGAAGACATAGTGCTTGTAATTGATCATAAATACAAGTCTAAAATACGCCATAGAGGAAACACCTGAAAAGCATTTCGAACAACTTAATCAGACACGTAATATATTGTAATTCATTCCCATACATGATGTTAAAGGAGATAGCATTTACTTGCATTATGATGCCTTCACGTTCTACTCAGTAGCAATGCTAACAGGGAGCTAGCTGAGAGGTTAAAATGCCTCCACCTGGAGCCTGGACTGTACCAATCACCTGCCACAGAAAGGGGGACTTGTTTTCGTGTATATTGCAGTTAATTTAGCAAATTAATTTTAGAGTAATTCTGTTTTTTCTTTTGCATAGTTACAATTGAGTTAAGAATAAACTGTCTAGTCTTTGTAGTTTCTCATTCTACATTCAAAACATGTGATAAACTCAACGTAATGTATTATTATTATGATTATAATTAGTGTAGGTCATTTGCTACAAATTAAACTGCCCAATCGTTACCATAGAAACCATCCCCCTGTGGTTTCCTGTACAGTTACTCAGGAGATGGGTCTGAATACTTCTTTCATCACTGACACATCAAAATAAACATAACTGTGCACTGCTGTCAGCCTGTTAACACGTCAGACATGTTTGTCTGCTTCACGTGTCAACAGACAGTAAAACAGTAACAATCACTGTGTAATTCTAACAGCCATGAAGCCTGCTAGCGTTGCTCGTGAGTTAGCTTTAGCCTGCAAGCATCCGGATGGCCTGAGGGAGCTTTGTGTTAAGTTAAGGCCAAGTGGAAAGCACTAAAACACCCTCCTAAAAAGCATCCCTCCTACCCCCCCTCCTCCCTCTCTATTTTCCAACGTTCTCCCCTCTCTCTCTCTCTCTCTCTCTCTCTCTCTCTCTCTCTCTCCCCACCTCTCCTCCCGCTCGGCTCCCTCTTTATGGGGACACCGGACTCCCTGACAGTTTGTTTTAAATTTGACCGTGCAGATGTTTCTCTGGGTGACTGACTTTTATAGTTTAGAAAAGATTATATCAGCTTTCCCTAAGATTGTGTTACTGTATTTAAAAATGACTGGCGATCGAAACAGGAGGGTGGGGTGGGGGGGTGGGGGGCACAGAGGGGGAGGAAAGATGGATGGAAGGAGGGAGAGAGAGATGGAGGCTGGGTAGAGGGGGATTTTTGCAGTGGGGAGGAGAAGGGGTTTGCACTGCTGGTCCCTAAATCCTGGGTCTCCCTCTTGGACTTAGTGGATAGGGAGTTGCTGGGGAGGAGGGAGGATGAAGGAGGGAGATGGAAATCAGGGGAAGGAGGTTAGAGTTCACAGCAGCCTGGTCTGGCTTATTGCATTAGACACAGATGCTTTCTAATTTCAAAGGACAACACCGGCATCAAATTTGAGGATATTAGTTTTTGATGGGCAGCTGGGGCAAAGCACACAGTAAGGGGGCGGGGGCCTATTTTTCTTCCCATCACAGGCCACATAGCCCGATGGTCGCTCCTCTTTCCCTCTGTTCACTAAACATTTCACATTTTCTATCTGTGGGGCTTTGCTCCTGCAGTAACGAGCATACACTCCACTGTAAGCTGTCGGGGTGTTAGGAAGGTGAAAATCCACTTTTTGGAGATGTGTTTTGGATTTCCTGCTTGACTGTCAAATAGTGAGCAAATGTTTTCCCTCCACTTGAGTGAAAACTGGAGCGGCAAAGCAATTTTTTTGGCTGTCATACTGAAGCTGCAATTCAAATGTTTCGCTGTAGTTTTAAAGGCAGTGTGTGTAGCCAGGAAACGTATGCTACTCCCCAAAACACTGCGATGGCCTCTCCTGGGAAACAGGTCGAACTTGAAGGGGCCATTGAGGGTAGAAAAAGAGAAGGGTCAAAGAACGAGGCGGACGGACGTGAAGTGAGATCTTTATATCGGTCTTTCCCCTCCGTGTTGGTGTCACGATGAATCAGTGAGGTCATTCACCCTCGTTCTCACAAAAGGGGGAAAAACCCATCAGCAGCAGACTGCTCGTGTTTCCTTCAGAAAATATGCAGAACAGTAACCGTAACCGTAATTGAAAGATTAAAGAAATGGAAGGCGGCCATCGAATCTGGCTGGTTCTGTAAGGTCCAGGCGATTTTAATGAGAGATGAAGAGCGGGCGATGTGCAGGTTTTCTTCACAGGTTGGGCCTGTTTGTTTAACGGCGAGCTCGGGTTACCTTCATTAAACCGCGGGCTGCTGCTCCACTGTGGCCGCGTAATGCACACGTTATCAGCCTGCGTGGCGGGAGCAGTTCTGCACTTAACTCCGCGTCCAGTCTGACTTCCTGCCCGGTGCACCGGCTGACTCCTTGCTTTGCCGGATGACTGATTATCTGATGAGCCGGGGTGGCTGACTGAAAGATCAAAAGACGGGACATGAATCTCACTCGGAGGAAAAATACAAATGTCTTCTCTGGGTTTTAAAATAGCCTCTCGAAGGCCTTCATCATTATGAGTAACGCAGGACAACAATGCTTCTCCAGTTCATTTGGGCAGCAGTGCTGGCTCAGGGGTAATTACAGTTAAGGTTAATTGTCCATCAGCTCCAGTTGCGGTTCTGGTGCATGCAGCGGCATCAAAGCGGCTCTTGCCGTCGGCCCTGTACTTACTTGCTGTAGGAGAGGAAATTGGGCTTAGCGCTGGTAATTTTGTTGCTGCGGCGGGCCACCGCTGCTGAGGAAATGCTGCAGGACAAGACAATGACTCCATGTGGTGGACTCGCTGGCTCCCTGACCGACCCGATGTCTGACTGGGCGGCGGTCAGCCTGACTAATCCATGTCGCTGATTCACCACGGCTTCCTTTTTGTCGCTGCTTGTGAGGGACGACGGCGCCAGAATGAGGATTACTTCACAGCGCTCGACCTGAGTTACGTGATGTGTACATGAGGGGCGTGTGACAGAGTCAGAGGTGCAGCTGGAGGTCCTTCATATGATACCATGTCCACACACTGTGAAGGCCAAAACCCGGCCCAAGTTGTGCCCAAACGTAACAACAACAAAGTGTAATAATGCTCTGGCTCCAAGTGGATATTGTAAGGAAAGAGCATTTGGAACTTTTTTTTTTATTTCAATTTAAATGTTTCCTCATTATGTTGATTGAAAACATAACTCCTGTGGCATTATGTTTCTGTCGATACAGGTTCAGTGTATAAACACTTACAAAGTTAAAATGACACCGCAGCAAAAGTTCCCTTTGACTTATATTTGACTTATTTTTCCACAGACAGAACCACCTCAGGATCAAGTGAGAAGTATTATGCAGGAGTTAGTTGCGCCACCACCTCTTCACTTCTCTCCCCTGCCTCTCGCTCTCTCTGTAAAGTCGCAAAGATTGGTAGTTTGCGGTAATGTACATGTAGAACCCAACGTGATTGTCTTGAAATAGATGAAAGGGTTCATCTCTGCCTTGAACTTTGAGTGGCTTCCATCTTTTTATCTTCTCCCGGTTCTTTTTTTTTTCTTCGCCCCCTCCAGGCTACTCAGAGACGAGGAAGATGGCAGGGGAGACAAAGAGCCCTCACCTCCACCATCTCGCCTTCCCTTTGTAGCGCTCTCTCCATCACGGTTAGTCACACATGATTACGCCCTGTCGACCGGCGAGCAAGTGTTGCTATTTGCCTGTAATAGCATGACAATCAGTGTCGATCTGTGCCGGGGCGCCAAACGTTGCTCACACTGCATGTGTGTTTTACATATGGTTAGCATACACGGATGTCGCCCGGGCTCCACTCTGTCGAGCTTGTTTACACATCCATTCAGACGATGTACAGTGCGTACATATACACTGTTAATAATGATCCGCCTTTCTTCCGTGTACATCCCCACTTGGTGCAATATTCTACATCTAAACATTTAAAACGTCGCGCATCAAATCGGTTATGTTTCATTGGTGAGCACTTTGGTTTTGGATTGTTTTCGCCATCGACACCAACGATGAGATAAGGGTGGTGAAAAGAAAGGAGTGATGGGGGGAGGAGGAGGCGACGGGAAAACGTGAGAGGAGACAAGGCAGTGAGGGATCAGCGTTCATCCCCCCTTAAGTGTTCCTGCTTCACCTTTAATCTATGGAAATGCATGTGGAGCAGATGAAGTATAATTGTAAGGTGGACTCTGACCGTTAAAATCTCTCAAGTGCTTGTTGCAGGAGGGGCCAGAGGGAGACCGGGCGGTAATCACTCCGGGTTCACTCCGCTGACGATGGGGAGGGAATTAATTTACCCGGGAGAAAAACAAATTAAGGCTCTCCTCAGCCCCGGCGCTCCGTCACACAACAGCATATATAAATATTTGATCTTGCGCGATCCAGGTTAGCAAAGGTTTAGTACATCTCCATTTACACAAGGGCCCCGCTCTCCACGCCGTGGCCTCCGCTCCCGTCTCGGCTCTCCTCCTGATGAGAGCCTGCTGTCCTCTCCTTCACCTCCCCGTCTCTCTCTCTCTCTCTCCCTCTCACTTTCCTCACCACCTCTCCATCTTCCAGCGGAGTCTTTTCTCTGCGTTTCTCCTCTCGCACTCTCCTCCACTTTAACTCCCACTGTCCACACTCTCAACTCCTCCAGTCGTTGAACGCAAACATCCAAATGTTCATTCTGAAGACCAACTTGCGTGGCTCCCGACGTCTTAATCCCCTCCGACACAGACGACGTAGAGCACACCGTGAAAAACGGGATTCAGCTGACACAGCTGAAAGTGTCACAGGGATTTATGGACCCGGGTGTAAATCAGGTTTGGGGCTGCACATTATTATAGAAGCAACTCACTTTTCCTATTTAAAGTGCAGCACCGATCCTGCTGGATGTGTTGGATTGCAATAAATTTGCCCCAGAATAAATATGGGGCGTGTTATTTCAGCTTCCTTTTTCACTCGCTTTCCAGTCGAACGATAAAAAATAAGAGCGTGTCATACTATATTATAGGGAATTGAATAACATAATAAAATAGCATTCCACTGCATTGGACCTTCCTAAGATTGCTGCTTGTAAAGAAATACCCTCATTAATAGCTCCCTTGAATGCGTCTTCTAGCACACAGTTGGATAGCGACAGTATTTATCAAATTAACAATAACAACCGATGTTTATCTTGAAATACAATACTTTTTTGTTTATACCTGTGGACGTTAGCCCTGTTATGGGCTGCTGACCTGTCCAGGGTGTTCTCTGCCCTTACTCCAATGCATGCTGGGATATAGCGGTGCAGAAATGGATGGTTGAATGTTTGACAGGGTCATAGTTTACTCAATCCTTTTATTAAACGCTGCTTCTCTTTCTGGGGCTCGTGGTAGAACGTGAGAATGAGAAGAACATCTGAGTAACTTAAGAACTCATTTTTGTGGAACTTGTACTCGACTTGAGTATTTCCATTTCATGCCACTGTACTTGCACTGACTGCACGAGGGGGAATATTACTTTTTACTCATGACATTGATTTGACAGCTATAGTTGTGGTATTGTTCTTTGCAAATTAAGACTTTAAACAGAACATCTATGTAAAATTTATAGATTATGATGTATTTCCATAGATTAAATGATTCAACTATTCTATTTACAGCATCAACTGCTGATCAGACTTACTTTACCTTTAACTTTTACTTTGGTGTTTTGGCTACTTTTGCCAAAATCCTTCCAGCGCCACCGTCTATGCCGACCTCTGTTGGAATGGCGTTGAGATGAGCGTTCGCGTGTGTCGTTGCGCTGACATCGTGTTGTTGTTGTTGTCAGCAAAGTGAGGCAGTTGGAGCCACAGCGAGCCAGTAATGAGTGCGGTGCGGAGGGAGTGCACGAGGGGAGGGCGACACCGGTGTGAGAAACAGCACAAGGCCCGGTTCAGCAGCGGCGAGGCTCGCGCTCTAATGAGAGGGATTTAATGGATTTACAGCAGAGGATTCCTGCGTGTCCGCATGCTCTTGGCTGCGCCGACTAACATCTGTAATAATTGGTGAGCCTCCTCCACATTAACACGAAGCAGAGTGGGAGAGCGAGAGAGAGAGACAACTGCATCTCCCACGGCCGTGATGGAAACAGGTAGCCGAGGCCAAACACAGATGGGCAGTGAGAAGAGGATTGTGGGAGTACAGTGTGAACATGTGAAAAACGTTGTTACACGTGAGGGTTCATAATGAAGGTAATTTTCTCACATTTTGTATTTGGATGTGGTTTTCCATAGAAGTTCTGCAGCTAATCCAAAAGTCTGCTTTGAGTTGACACCAGTATTTTACCTGGTAGCATCACCATTAGCATGCAGCAGTCAGGTTTATTATAGGGAGGAAACTAACATCCTCTATTCATATTTTTCCTAATAAATAGTCGGGCTGAATGATTTAGAAAAAATATCGAATGCGATTATTTTGACTGATATTGCAATATGATCTGCAATATTAGAGGGATTGAAGTTGCAGAAGGCCATATTGCAACTTTGATAGGATTTTGATTAATTGTGCAGCCCTAAATAAGCTGAAGCTGTTTTATTTTATAATATCCAGCGGAGTGTAAAATTCTTTATTCATCATCTTTAAGTTGCATATGAAATAAAAACAGACAGATGGGGCATTATGAGAAATGAATTTGCTTTATATTGGTGAATGTTGTTTGATTATTAACTGCAGGTCGTCCTTTTTCTTTTTTTACTCGCCACAACATTACCATATCTTAGCCTATATTTCTGTTGGCTTGTGATTCCTCTTTGAGCTGAGCCTCACCAGCTGTCGCTGCGTCGCTGTGTCCTCTGCTTAGTTAATCGATAGGCCTAGTCGGCTAATTCATTGTTAATATGTCCATTGATCAAGTGTCCTCTGGGACCAGATGGAGAAACAGCACACACAGACGCACGCACACACACACACACGCACACACGCACACACACACACACAGCCTAGTTCAGCTAAATCCTGAAGTAACACATCAAATAAATACCATCAAGTGAAATTACCATGCCGAGCCAAGCTATTATAACGGAATGAATAAATTACAGCCTCATTAAGAAGCTAAATGTTACCACTAAATATTATTGTCCAACTAAGTATCGGTTATTAATGTGTTATAGTGGTATAATTTAATACTATTAGCTTTCAAAATATATAATAATTAAGCTTTATTGCATTGTTTGTGATAATGTCGAGCTGACATGAGCAGAAAATATATGATTTTGTGTTTCCACATGCATTCGTTCTGGATAACAAATGTGTCAACATTTATATCACATCCTGTCTCCCGAACCTCATCTGATTTTAATTAATCGCATCCAAAATGAGAACACCGGTTCCAAAACCGTGAGCGTTTACTGAGTTAACAAGTAACATTCTCCATTCCCTCCCACGCTCCCCACGCTCGGGCTGAGGACGATTTCAGGACAAAAGAAACATTTAGTGTCTGCTTGTTTATTCCTGTGCTCGCTCTGTATTTATTCACGCCTGTCACTCATCTTTCTTTTTTTTTCCTCTCTCAGCCTCGCTCTTCCCCTGCGGCTTTCTCTCTCTCTCTCACACACACACACACACACACACACACACAGACACACACACACACACACACGGGCGGTGTGATGGCGCTGCAGCAGAGAGAGAGAAAGATCTGAGTGACCATCTGAAACCAATTATGGCGGCGCTGCAGCCACCCAGAAACTCAGTGACGGATGGGGATCTTGTATTTATAGCTGGGGTAATTGGCAACACACACACACACACACACATACACACACACACACCACACACACAAGGAAGTACAAAGAAATAGACACTTTTAAACGTACACACGTAAGGCAGAGTTTGTGTTTACACTCAGGGATAGACATCACACACACAGACACGCATGCACAGGCCTCACAGGCAGCAGGGAAGGTGCACACTCCCTCAGTGCACGTCTGTCTTGCACGTCGAAGTGACTCAGCCAGTGCGTGAATCAAAGACCGTTGTCATGCGAAGACAAATAAGGCTCGCGGAAGGCCGTACAGGCATGTTTGTGTTTACCCCGTTCTAATCAGAGGCGATGTTTACAGCCGACACTGCAGTCAGGACAGAGGTTGTGCATCTCGGCTGTCTGTCTCGGCCTGTCAGCGCGTCAAACCTGCACGTGAAAACATATACAAAACACATCTGCCTCTTGTTAGGCACCATAAATGGCTGCCATGTGGTCTGCTGATAAATAGGCCAGTCTATTTATTGGAGCTCAACAAATTGGCTACAAACACTGACAAGGAATTGAAGAACTATAAATATTGCGACGTGATGAAATCTTTAAACATGCTGCAGGTATTTTACAATGTTGCCACTCCTTTGCCTTTTATGCAGTTGGAGGTATTTCTTTTGACTGCTTTCTTCTTTAACACAGCGCCTTGTTAAATAGGTGGTTTTGGGGGGGGGGGGGGCACAATGGCACTCTCACACTGAGCGGGTCCAGGGCTGAGTGAGTGTGTGTGTGTGTGTGTGTGTGTGTGTGTGTGTGTGTGTGTGTGTGTGTGTGTGTGTGTGTGTGTGTGTGTGTGTGTGTGTGTGTGTGTGTGTGTGTGTGTGGAAGGCTTGGCCAGCACTAAAGCTCAGCAGATCCGCCACTTGAGAACGATAAAGAGCCCTGTTACACCCGAACTCTCAGAGAGACGTAACCAGAAATTCCTGAATGAATCGGCAACAGACAAGCCCTAAACCCCGTGTAATTACATATTTGGAGTTTATCGGGGTTTATGCGAAAATGCACAAGTTTCCCTTCCCTGGTGGTCCTTAAACACATCCATATGTTTCCATTTCTGCTCCTCCCTCTGCTCTCTCTCTCTCTCTCTCTCTCTCTCTCTCTCTCTCTCTCTCTCTCTCTCTCTCTCTCTCTCTCTCTCTCTCTCTCCCCCTCTCCCTCTGTCTTCCACCTTCCTCCTATTTTCCTTCCATGAAAAATGGCTGCGGCGCACAGATGGATGGTGTGACCCGTTGGAGTGGTGTTTTCCTCTTGTTAAGTTGTTGTTGACTCTCTAGACTCACAGTGTGACAGATCCAGTTTGGTGTTTTGGAGTGTGTCAAGGCCATCAGCACCGGGCCTGAGCTCTTGGTGGAGCTGTGTGCAAACAGAGGAAGCCGCAGTCTGTCCACATCGCACGGGCTGGAACACACACACAAATCTGGGGAGGCCTTCTATCGTGTGTGGCCCGCTTTTTTTTCTCATTTCTTCTCCTCCCCGTCTCTCTCTCTCTCCCTCTCTCCCTCCCTCTCTCTCACTGTGCTGCTCCCTGCTTGAGAAAACCGATCTGTTTTAAAACACGTGCTAAATATTACCATATTTACATTTTCCTGTTTCAAGAAGGCAGCGAAGGGGGAGTGTGTGGTGTGGATTTTTCTTTTCTTTTAGTGGAAAGGTCTCGGCCCGGGGTTTGGTTCTGTTTGAAACTTTAAACCTTTTTCATGCTTATTTGTTTTATGATTCGGCAGGGCACTGTGTTTACACTAAGTGCAACATCTGGATTCGATAATTTGTTGGGAATTAACCGAGCCCGAATGCTTATCGACCCCATCTGATTACATCTGTTTGATGTTTGGCTGCTGTGTTTTTCAGCATTATTTTGCAGCCGGCTCAGCTGTGTGCTGTACGTTTCTGTTTGATGTGTTTTCAGACAAATGGAGGATTAACATTGTGCAGCATTAACCTGGCCTCTAATCACCGGCAGCAGCAGCAGCAGCAGACCCTCCGTGAACTGTCACACATCTCCTCCACTCACAGCAGTGCTGGCCTTTCCATAATGGCTCATTCCCAATTAAACCTCACTGGTAATGTTTGACTTTCCGGTGACGCAAGAGGCTGCCCGAGTGGTTGTGCGTTGCATTAAAAGGAGACGGTGATTAAATCCTCAGCCTCTCTCAAAGAATAATCATACAATCATACAATGCATACAATATAACTAATGAAATATCACAATTGATCACAAAATATGCAGGAAATTGGTGACTAATAATGACTTCGGAAGAATCTTTTAGTCACCATAAATACTTTCATCAGGATTGTGTTAATATTTTACACTTTTACACTTAATAATAATAATAAATTGTCCCCCATGATTTTCTGTAAAGTATTTCTAAGTCCTTTCTTCCCTCTTTCCCCGTATTTCTCTCTCTCTCTCTCTCAATCACTGTCTTTCATGTATATTTTATTAGCTGCAACCAGCAGCTAGAGTGCTTCACTATGTCACACAGTTAGCGAGTTAGTTGTCCCAAATAGTTCAACAAACTTGACACGGCCATTAGGACTGGTTGAGACTAATTGCTCTGCCACTTTAGGTTTATTGGGGTTTTTAAGCATTAGCTGCACAAGAAATCCTCACCGAGTCCGTGACGCACCAGAGCGGCTGCATATTTTCACGCGTTCAGTGTTTTATGTGGTTGTTAGTCGTAATGCTGTCGGACATTGTGCCATGTCGTTTGCACTGCGGTAGCTATCGCCTTAATATCTCCCGGTTTGGAAGCGCTCTATTAGCATGACATGGCAATATTGGCTTTACATGACTCTTGCATCAAGGTGATGAAATAGCTTTATTAGGAAGTACGTCATTTGTTGGAGTAGCCATGAATGAATTAAAATTAGATTTAATAAAAATCCAATTTTCCGCCTTCCTTACAGTATCGCAACATATAGAATCATAACCTCTGGGTTTCGTCTTCTTAAACGACTTCTAAAATCAGTTTCTAGACATTTCTGTTTCTAAATTTGTTGATATCACACAATAAAATATAATTTACTCTGATAGATCGTATCCACCTACCCTCTCTTTCTTTATTATGTGGTCAAGGACATGTGTAACTCTCCGTGTTGCTGCTGTCTCGTAAATAATGCCATGTGACTTAGATAATAGCTCAATAAACACTTTAAAGAGAGGTTTCTCAACAGCGAGCTAATGGACACATGATAGGACATTTATTCCTGGCTCTTATCCACGCTACTGACTCTATCGGACTGAAACACGTCCCCCCTGGCCCCTATCGGGCTTTATCTCCATTCTACGATCCATTACAAAGCCGCCTGCTGCCCCCTTGGGTGATCCGCCCCGTCCCCTCTAATCTGGCCGGGCTGCTGCGATTCCATCACTCCCGTCGAAAACCACACAGAAAGATTAGTCGGACTCCACGCACAACAGATGTGTCCGACGCTTGATTTGTGTGTGTTTTATTGACTCTGGCCATCTGTTAATACAGTTGCTAGTTCCTCCTCGTGTGTTTGTTGATGCACACAGACAGGGGAGCCGAGTGCCAGGAGAAACATCCAGCCAAGGAGAGATGAGAGATAGAGAGGGAGGAGGGTAATATTTCAGAGAAGGCTGCTGGCTTTGAGCCTGCCGTATTCCTGCATGTGGAACAGGAGCGTGTGTCCTTGTTTTGGGTTTGGTCGGAGCATCGATTCGGAGCAGAGTTCGATGATGAATGAGTCTCAGATGTTCAGTGCTTTGGCGAAACAGTAAGAGCTTAAATTCCTCCTCCAGGAGGAAAGTGAAAGATTGCTTTAAATATCTGACATTCCTCGCGGCACCATTCCTCAGATTCCCTCTCAACACTGAATGCGCAAAAAGGAGCAGTTGCTGTCAGCATTCCTTGGATTGTCCCGTGTGTGTGTCTTTGTATGCATGTCCCTGCATTGCTTATGTGCATTGCAGAGATTTCTGGCCATGCAAAAGGACGATAATGCCGAACAGTTGCAGTCACTTGTGTTGCGTTGTTGTTTTCCTGGACATTCCACCCCAACTCTTCCTCCGTCCTGTGTCGCTCCTCCACTCCCATGGTGTCTCTTTCCCCTCTCCTCCTGTCTCGCATTACACTTGTACGAATGCCTTGAGCTTATGAAAACTTTTGCCTCGCATTAGTTATCCCCTGTCTCAACAAAATGCCTAAAAGGTGGGATAGATTGCATCTTAAAGCTTAACTCACTCAGCAAGAATTGCATCATTTAGTCATCACAATCTCGGACATGATTTGTATTCTGATCAGTCTCGTCTCCTGCCCTTCCTTCCTCCCACCCGTCTCCTGTGAAGCCGCCCGTTTGCCCACTGAATGGAAAGTTAAATGTTTTTTGTTTTTTTTTGCACTCAGCTGCCTCGCTCTTTATGACAGCAGCAGTGTTGCCTCTCGCCACCCTCTCTGCCGTGTCATGATGATGTGATTCCTTGACTCGGGCATCACTCGGCCAGTTGAAAAGCCCCAGAACTCCATGTGAACCTGCTGAAAGGGAGGTGGCGTCCGGCCTGGGTAAACACAGTGCGGAGGGGGAGCCAGGGACACAGCCGGTTGGTCCTAAACGTGGAGGGAAAATGTGCAATAACTGGTCCTGTGGGGAAGCGAGCGGGGCCAAAGCTAACCCTCACACAGGCTCGCAGGGAGCAGGCGTTAGGAGCGGAGTTGGATCGCAGCTGCTCCGAGGGACGTATCGGTAACAGACGGGATTTGGACCTGGGGTCTTGCAAACAGGAAATCACTTTCCAGTTGGGCAGTATCCCATTTTGCAGCTCAGCAGAGTTTAAATCACTTCTAAGTCAACCGACCAAGTAGATCTTCTTGAAAATGAAATTTGAAAATAACCATAAAATTGCTGCAATAACCGATAAGGAAGCGATTTAGGATCAAGTGGGTGTTATCGTTTAATGAATTGCGGTTTTACATTACATGTTAAACTGAGTGCAAATTGACCCCAACTCTACAAGGGAGACATTTGAGCTCCACATGGACATGCACTGCTACTTATGTGTCCGCCCTTCGTCCTGTACGCAGCGGTATGGATATCGCCCGTCATGCTCTTCCCCTCACTGACTCTCCCTTCCCCCTTCAACTCTGACCGCTTTAAGGTTTAATCACAGTCCAGGCCAGCAGCAGGGGATCGTGGGAGAAAGAAAAGAACAAAACACAGAGCGAACACTATATTCAGCACAGAGAGGTGTGAACAGTAGTTGTGTCTGTGCGAGTGATAACGCAGCGAGACTCGGGTCAAATATTCAGAAATAATTCTGAATGCGTATTTTAACCTGCGTGAGGTGTCGGGTATGACGGGTTGCAGCCAGAATGACTCCGATGGTATCGAGAAGATAAGTCTACTTAAGTGACTTTCACACACTTCCTCGTGTTTGTCTAAACTTGTTGGCACTGTCCGACGCGGTAACCTCCACCCACACCACAGATCCACGTAGACGGGACTATGAAGTCCAGTGTTTGTTTTTACCTATTTGTGGCAGGTGAATAGAAAAATGCTGGTGCAATACCTAATTAGTTTATTTGTAGATTGAGCAAGTCATCTTTGAGTCATCGTTCAGAAAGCCTGATTAAATGGTTGGAGAGAATCTGTGTTTTATTTCCTGAGGCCTGTTACCAGGCAGTGATAGTTAAATATGCTGAAGTCATCCGCTCTCCCCACACTGGCCGACCCTCTTCTTTGTCGTCATGTTTTCAGGACATCAAACCCTTTTGAACTTGTTCTGGTTGAGCCCCGTGGCCCCGCGTCCCACCGCACTGCTACCTCACAACCTCCGGGAAGCAGTTAGTGCTTTAATTGGCACTTAATTAGTTAATTGACCCCGGTTTTGTTGGGAGTCGGGCAGTAACGGGCCTTGGGGCCGCAGGTGAGCGTGGAGAGGTTTGGCCCAAGGTGCTTCCTGTGTCACATCACCAGTGGAGGTACCCATCGACCCCTTTGAACCGGGACACAAACACTGGAAACACTTTCATTGGGGCCGATGTGTCATCACAGCCGGGTCCCATGTATATGTATGGGACTGTCTGAAAATATACAAAGTCCAATTTTCCCGGGACAGGCCAACCTCAGGATAATGAATCACATGTGATGTGTATCTGATATGCAGCCTGAGTCATCACCAGATGTTTTAACAGGATTACTTCCAGTTCTGGAGACGAACAGTGGAAAGAGAAACCAACAGCGCTCCATCGAGAACGACGAAGAAGAAGAAGAAGAAGAAGTCAACAAACATTTGCCGCTGCGACGAGTAAAACACAAGAGTTTATAAAGATGCTGTGCTGGAAGGCAGACCAAAGTATTTATTTTGTGTATAATTGGGGGTGCACATGCTAAATGAGAGGAGTTTTGAGGTCAAGCACAGAAGAGGAAGTAACTCGGGCACCGGGCCTTCGGATAAAAGCTTACAGGTGGAACTGACTGCAGTCCTACATGTGTAAGCAAGCTGTGCTGCTTGTTTGTTCTGGTGTCTGTTTGTATGTGGAAAACGCAGCTCCCAGCGCATAATGTGTTTGCTCAGTCGAGGCATAGCATGTACTCTGGATAACATATTCCCTGTCTCTTTCGCTCGGCAAAAACACACATGAACACAGAATCCGTGTGCAAACCTCAGGACACCGACGCACAAACAGAGAAACACAGAGGCTTGTTGTCTCTCCTCTAGCTCGCTCGCACGTATGCAAAAGTAATTCAAGTTTTTAAAACTGCTCGCTTAGAAATTAATAAGAGTTTTCTGGGACTCGCGGGGGGGGGGGGTTGATCTGTGTGTGGGTTCCTGCTTGTAGCCCCTGTGTGTTTGCACCCATGTGTGTGCATCAGAGAGGGACGCGCAGCAGGCCGTGTTGTTGTAGGTGAGGGTGAGGAGCCCCCTGATGGGCAGCTGTGGCAAAGAGGCCAGCTTTGATCAAAGGCCCAAGAAGAAGAAGAAGAGGAGGTGGAGGGAGGAGGAGGAGGAGGAGGGGGGGGAGCAGCAGCAGGCCGTCCAGAAGAGAGGAGAGGTGAAGCAGGGCTGCAGAACAGAGGACCGGGGATGACGGCGTCCTTCACGGTGGGACTTTCCAGCCAGCAAGGAGAAACACCTGCTTCTCTGCTGCCACCCCACACGCTGGAATACACGCACTACTCTTCTGGCAGTACTCAGATATTGTAACCTGTACAAAATAGTGCCAAAGGTCTAGTAAAAGTGAATTGTCTTACCATTTGCAGCACCACTGAGAGCATGACTCCATTTCTGATTCAGATTTCCTCCTCTGGTGAGCTGAAGAAGAAGAAAAAAATAGAGGATGCATGCTGCGGCGTTTTCCAAGTGATTGAATAATGTATTTATTCAATATGGCTCTGGGCAGCGTATTGATTGGCGACAGATTGAGTTACGCGGGGAAATCTGTGGGAAGTCTCGCAAAAAGGAGACGACCTAACCAAGGGCATGTGTGCAAGGAGCCATGTGGCCAGACAAATGTATTCAGACGAAGCTCGCGTCGCTTAGGTCATTCTGGCTGCACATTTGCCTTCAGGGAGATTCATTTAGGGCCTCGCTTCTTCCAAAATAACACGCTTTCCTTCTGAGCTCCCGCTTCATTTTGCGTTTCTGGGCTTCCTGATGAGGAGTATAGGGGTACGACTTATGTTCAAAATGTTTTGCTTAAATTGTTTTTTACATTAAAGGCATATTTATTGCTAATCAAAACATCACGGGAATCAAAGGAGACACTGCTTTGAATATTTCGTTGTAATGAATATTGGTCTTTATAGAGGGTGGTATTCTGTTTTGCTCCACTGGAAATCCTGCCAAGCTTTGGAGCTGAGAAATTATATCTAAAAATGAAATAAACTCATAGAAGTATAGTTTTTTTTTAACACAAGGCCGTGTTGAAAACAAGCCAGCTCTCTGCGCCAAGCTCAACTACAAACATCCCTCCAAATCCAGACTTCAGTGGGCCTGACTGAGACAAAATAAATGAATATCCACACTCCAGCATGTCAGGTAGCTCCTTCTGAGAACATTTGTAGAATATGTTGTCTGTCTTTTTCCTCTTTGGTATAGAGGGACTGCATTTTTTAATACAACACAACTAATTATAACGATGATAATAATAATAATTTGACTCTTAAATCCCCAGGACTATTTCTTACAGTTACACACCCTTGCACATCTTTTCTCTATCAATATACACTTGACACTTTTAATAATATACTTGTTTTAACGTGCTCTTATTCATTTTTTTGTTTAGCATATTTTATTGTAAATGTTTGTATTTAGTATTTTATAATTATGTCTCATGTTGTTTATTGTTATGCACCATTCACACAGCAGAATTATTGTATGTGACGTACTTTACAGTAAACGGTTCTTTGATTGTGAATGATATAATACTATTACTACTACTAATAATTATGATAATGAAAAACAATTGTTTTGTTATATTGTCATTCTACTCTAAGCTAAACCTTTATTTATTGCCAGCATTTCATGTTGTCTTACAATTTAATAATTTAATGATAGATGTATTGTTTAGATAAATGAATAGTTCATTAATCGACGCTTTGGATCTAAATTGTATTACTTAAATCAATTATCTCAAGCTAAGTGTGCTGATAAAATTCCGATGTATTTTTCAAAAGTCTTTAATAATTATGTAATGGATGATGATATCTGGTGGCGCAGGAGTTGGTGCATGAATCACACTCCGCGTCAGTGACTGTAAATGGAGAACATGTGTTTCAGCTTTGACTGCATTGGTGCAGCTCTCAGTGCAGTTGTGCGCTTAATACAATGGAGATGTTCTTAACCCCTTCAAACCTGTAATGTTTTTCCTCTTCTATAGTATGAATACATGTGTTTAAATTAGGTTAAAGGCGGATTAGGGCAAAAAAGAAAAAAATAGTTAAATCAGGCTTCTGCTGGACCTTGAAAACGGGGTGTTAAATAGCCAGATCAGCCTTTGTTGGCAGGAGAAATGCTGGATGCGGGAGTGGAGTTCTGACAAATGAGGGAGGGAGGGAGGGGGGGGGGGGGGGGGCAGCCTGTGCAGCCCTGGCAACAAGCAGACGGTTAGAGGCAGTAATTTACCTCACAGGTCCTCGCGTGTCATTAGTGTATCGGACTAATAATGGTCGCATCGTTGCTCTGTCGGCTCAGAAGCGTGTTAGCAGGCTGTGAGTGTCGATCAGTGGGGCTCTGTGTTTGGCCTTAAACTTTCCTCGAAGTGAACATGGAAGTGGTGACTCTCCCTCGTGATGTGTCACATCACCTGTGAAACGAAATCCGCTCCCTTTGCCACAATTTTAAATATTCTACAAAAAGTGCAATTTTGGGAGTGATTGCGTGTGACTCGTTACGGATGCGGGATCTAATTCGCCGGGTTCTTCTTCATTGATGCTAAAACGGACATTGACTTCCGTTATAATGATGTGTTGATCTCCATAGAGAGGAAAAATGACGCTCGTCGGGCCACAAACCCGAGCCGGCCGCTCTGCATGCGATGGGAAGCGCCGGTGCGGTGCGGAGCCGTTTTATTGTGGGTTCCAGAGGAGCACCGAGGCCACATGCGCGGCCTGTCTGCATGATGCATGTGCGCCTTGTGGGGTATCAGTAGAAAAAAAATAGAAAGACAACAATTAGACATGAACGTGTGTGTCCAAACAAACGAATCAAAGGCCCGTTTGTGTTTGTGGGAAGATGACTGGTGGGGGAGAGATCCCTCCCCCCTTCTCTCTCTCTGTCTCTCTCTCTCTCTCTCTCTCTCTGCTCTCTCTCTCTCTCTCTCTCTCTCTCTCTCTCTCTCTCTGTCTCTCTCTCTCTCTGGGCTGACCCCACGTTTGAGTCCTGCGGTGCGAGGCCGAGACACACAGATGGGCTGCAGTCTCTCTTTCTGTCGCTGCTCTCCCTCTTTCATCATGTCTTTTACTCCCACTTCGATTCATGTGAATTCGCTTTAATTCGACTCAATAACTCTATTCAGTTCCCGTCAATGAGAATAGTGTCTGCCTCAAATCCTGGTGTGATTATTTTAATTTTTTTTTAAAGTGAACTAAAAATATCTCTGGAATAGAACAGAGGAGATGAAAGTGCCAAAAGCATCTTCCTGTCTGCCTCCCTCCCTCCCACAACAAACAAGCAGTCAGTCCACGCCTGATGTCCCAGACCAGCAAAAATACAGAGTTGTTTTGGCTTTCTGCAGACACGTGAGGATGTGGTCGCGCTCCATGAAATATAATAACAGGAGCAAACAACTGTCATGCTTATTGCCCAAAAACAATATGACGTGTGATGATTTACTTAGGCTATGCCTCATGTTTAGATAGCAAGAATGAAACATACACCGACATTGACAAGATAGGAGTTAGAAGAGGAAATAAATCCCAATTTGGACGACATTTTGATACCCCACATGTTTTATGAAAGGAAAAGAGAAAACTACTATACCCGGCCTGCATGCGTATACTAATCTCTGTCTTGTGTGATTTAAATTTACATTAGAGTATTTCAGGGTAAAAAAAATAAATCAAACTCTGGGTGAGCTGTGACGGACATGTTCACATAACCTGCACTTAGAAGACGTGTGAAGTCTCCTTGCAGCTTGTGCCCCCCCCCCCCCCCCCCCCCCAACCTCACGTCCCGACACTGAGAACCGTCTGAGCCTCAGCCACCGAGTCTCTGTCCCGCTCAGCAACCTCCCAAGCTGCTCCGACATGATATAAAGCTCCATAAGTGCATCGAGTCTGAATAGGGCCGTGAGGGGCCAACAAAGCCCCCCCCCCCCCCCCCCCCCCCACCGGGCCCTGCTCGGGCCAGGTCTGTCGTCGCCACAGGTCTGTTCCCAGCCTCCGGTGGTTGAGACGAGGCGGTGCATGGAGCTGGAGGGAGGGGGGGGGGCAGGGGTCAGGCTAGGCTCCCGCTGCATTAGGCAGTAATAGGTTTGGGATGACTTAAACGATTTGTTGACCGAGACAATAAATCTGTTGTGTGTTTCTTGGCATGCTGAGGGAGGATTACAAGTTGTCACACAAAGGAATGCAAATTGCAAGCCAAAATCTCCGAGAGGCCTGTGGAGTAGCCGGCTATTTAGGGCGTTTGTGCGGGTCCGTGCTCCTCTCTCTCACTATTTTATGTTTCTCTATTAGTCCTAATAACTGTGAAGGGCCTGAGAGTAGCCACTGTATTCATCCCAAATCAATGGCCGTCCCCAGCACCGGGCCCTATAGACCTCCGCATTTGCATTCTATCGAGATGACCAGCGGGGGACAATTGGCGTTAAGTCTCTTTCAGGCGGCCAAATGGAAATCTTGAATCCTAAATTACATTTTATTTTCTTCTCGCGGCCCTTTTTCTAAAATCCCCTTTCCATAATATGATTATTTTTCTCACGAAGAGACCAAAGGTGAGATTACATATTTATAGACATATATATAGATGTACATTTTCTTACCCTACTTTTTTTTACTTGTCCCTACATGTTATTCATTTCTTTATTCACTTATTTATATGGTCACTTTTCACTTTTGGGTCCCTGTGCAGTGTGCACCCTTTTAATGATTTTCACCGAAGCTGAGTTTGCAGTCCTCAGTCCTCTCTCTCTCTCTCTTCTCTCTCTCTCTCTCTCTCTCTCTCTCTCTCTCTCTCTCTCTCTCTCTCTCTCTCTCTCTCTCTCTCTCTCTCTCTCTCTCTCTCTCTCTCTCTCTCTCGCTCGCTCTCGCTCTCGCTCTCGCTCTCGCTCTCGCTCTCTCGCGCTCTCGCTCTCGCTCTCTCGCTCTTCATTCACACCGCCCCCTCGCGACGGCGGGGTGAACTACAGGAGGACAGCAGCCTCCTCCACCAGAGCCCGTCTGAACGGAACAGTAGCGCGGTTCATTCTCTGCGATGTGTTCACGGGACAACGCCGGACCATCGGACCCCGTTTTGTCTCGGGGCTCCTCGAGTTAAATCGGACTGCGCTGCGCGCGCGCCAACTTTCTGTCAGCCTGAGGCCGCGTGGACGAAACCGCGGGACGCGGGTCGACGCGGAGTTGTTCCTCTCAAATCTCAGCAGTAGTCGCTCTGACCCACCGCCACTCGGGCCGAGAGATATCACACACGGCAGCAGCTGCCGGATCAAGTTACTCTTCTGCATCCAAGCGCACACCCGCGACAAAAACTGCAACCTCTGCAACATTTGATTTGCAAATTTGACTATTTCAGGCTTCGTGGATCAATTATTAATGAAGGGATTTATGAAAGTTAATTTCCATAAGAGTGACACTTCACATAGGTTTTCTCTACAATAATATTATTACTAATTATAAGCAATACATGTATGGGGAAAAAGGCAACTTTATCAGCTCCTTCAATTGGATTATTGTAGACCAAATGTAATTCAACCTTTTTGAGGGTTTCGTGGGCTACTCGGATTTGCATACAGCAGATTGTTTAAAACAAGCAGAAGGCCTATAGACTAAATGGGGGAAAAATATTATTTGAAATATCCAAAAAAAAAATCACATGCGTATTTGTTTCAGTGATGATGATGGTCTGTTATTTCTGGCGAGACCATGGCTGGGTCATGCACGGTGTTTTAATCGTTTTTTAATCTTGTAAAGAGAAGCTGCTTCAGAGGCCGGTCACCTGATTCCTGTAATGAGCCCTGATGGCTGATTCAAAACTGTGATTGAAAGAGTCAGTTTCATGTTTTCGCTGGGCGGAGGCTTGTTTTAATTGGCTGTCAGTGTGGAAAGTGTACACACACACACACACACACAAATTCACACAAATTATTACTGCACACACTTCTACTTCCAATTGCACACACACGCACACACACACACGCACACAAAGAACCTACAATACTCAGAATTCATTATGCATTGTTTTGCCCAAGGTTACCTCCGTGCCTTCTCCCCCGCTCTTTTTTTCACAGCAGATCATAGATAGTTTAATTAAAGAACAACATTATGTTAGGGCAGCTGCACTCCTCGCAGTGAGGAATGCCTTGAGTCAGGAGTGCGTGCCACCTACACTCACTGCTGGCTCTACCCTCTGTTCTACACGGCCCGTGCTCTGTCGACAGCTTTTTAATGGCGCGATTGCAAAACATCTCGTCACGTGCGGGAGTTTCAATGATGTTTTACAGCCCCCCAGCTTTCAAAAGATGAGCCATAATATTGCCCTCCGTATCACGTTTTTGAAACGAGGCCCAGTGTGTGCAAAAGCGTTGCATAATGCCAAGGACCATTATTTTTTAAATACACACTTCAAGACGGAGCATGTGTGTTCTGATGCGTATCATAAAGTGGGTACTTAAACACAAGGCCGCAGATATGGACTCGGATACAATGCTGCACCCATGGGTCTGAACACACAGCAAACATGTGCATTTATATATAGACAAGAGAGATATTATCCAGACCAAATACATATATGGAGAATTTTTTGTGCAACATATACTGTAGCTTCTGGACAGAGGGTTGACAGACAGACGGACATGCATTTACATTCACTGGTTATTTATCTGCTGTGCATTATCTCCGTGTTGTCGGTGATGCTGTATCTGTGCTGATCTGTCGGCCACACGGTGTCTGAGGCCGGGCCGCTGAAACAAGATTTTTCTTCTTCTTTCTTTTTTTTCATAATCAACGCGATCGTAACCTCCTGCAGAACAAAGGCGTGAATATCCATTTCCAAGGAAAAGGGTGAGTGCCCTCTCCATGCCCCCCTCACCCCCCTCACCCCCCGGTGTACTGTACTCGTTACCCTGGTAACCCCATGGGCAGAATGCAGATCAGGGGGACCAACGCCGCGGCCTCTTGTCTCCCCTCACAATCCACCCTGATGATGACTAACACTTCATGGAGAGGGCAGGTGGGAGTTACAATACGCTTCAAATCACCCACCCGAGATCTCCCCTTTACTCTCCCTCTTTAACCCCCCCATCTGTATCTCTCCTTCTCTCTTTTCTTCTTTCTATCTTCCCATTTGTAAATAATCAATTTTTCTTTCTTTCTTTATGTATCTCTCCCCCCCCCCCTTTTTTTGTTCGTCCTTCCACTCATGGATGACACTGAGTCCCACAGAGCTCACTCACAGCAGACGTGGCGGTGGTTTGCGAGAGGTCAGTGTTATCTAAACAGACCCATTGGGCTATTTGCTATAGCACCCTCCATCAGGCAGGAAGCTCTGAGGAATCAGCCCATCACTTCAATCAGCCACGACAGCATACAATGAATTTATAATGGCCGGCGCCAGGCGAGGGATGAAATCAGAGAGATGGGGAGAGAGAGAGAGAGAGAGAGAGAGGACAAAGAGGGAGAGGGGTGAGGGAGCACAAGAGAGCAAAAGATGGAGGAGCCGGAGGAGAGTCCGTGTCAATGACCACTATGTGGGGGGAGTGAGTTGTTTGTTTGTGGTCTGAAACAAACAAGTGATTGTTGAAAGTGAGGAGATGGACTGTGACTGTGTTTGACAGTGAACTGTACAGTACGTGTGTGTGAGGCTACATCCATTCATGTGTGCCGTACATGTTTGCGTGTATACAATGGGTTTCGTTTATGTGTACAAATATACACGCGGCATATTTGCAGCACGCATGCATTTCTGCGTGCGCGTATGTGTTTGTTGGCCCGTGTGCAAAGAGAAGTAGAAATCTTATCGCTGTTCAGAGGGTAAGTACATGTGACAGTAGAGACATACAAACTCCTGATCAATATCTTGATAGATTGTCAGATAGTGACTCATCGGGCAGATATGGACTATTACTTCAATGTGTATGTTTTCCTGTCTTGTGCGCAGGCGGCTTGGCTGAGCTCCACCATCCACAGCTCGCGGTCCAGTCTGGACTGACTGACTGACTGACTGACTGCGGCCCCTCGCCCCCCAGCACAGCCTCTGCCCTTTGACCACATTAACCAGCGCAGTCAGACTCATCTCCCGGTCTCCTCTTATCACCTGGAATCAAACATTAAAAGAGGGAGGGAGCCAGAGTCGCTCATAAAGTCAGAGAAATATGGGCGCTGGAGGGGGAGAGGGAGAGATAAAGACAGTGAGAAGCAGAGAGGGGGAATTAAATCGAATAAAAATAAGGGAACTGCTGTCAAAAGAGTGCCAGTAAGGGAAGCAGAGGAGGACGAGTGAGGATTGGTCTGAAGGCAAAAAGGGAACGAAAGTAGATTTGATGGATAACAAAGAGAGCAACACCACGCTCACGGCACCTCGTCCCGTGATCCGTCGCTTCCTGCCTCCATTTTCGGCATCTAAAGCGAGCAGGGCGGAGTTCAGCTGAAGGCAAACAGGCCGTTTTACGAGTACCATTCCGCAATTACCCGTTACCTTGACTGTCGTGGGTTTTAAGAGCGCCGTGGCCTTGGAGTTACCTGGATACACCTGGAGGAGAGCGATAAAAAGGGCCGGGGGTGTTACAAACTCAGGGTGGGGAATGATCTCCCTATCTGAGCGGCCGCCCGCCCCCAAAAACTCCCGTCTGTCTGCTGGCGCTCACACACACACACACACACACACACACACACACACACACACACACACACACACACCCTGCCTATCTGTCTGTTTGTCTGCCCGCCTGTCTGTCTGAGTCAGTGTGTGCTCTAACAGTCAGCTATATATGTTTCTCAGCCACCTTCTCCTCCATGCACACACACACACACACACACACACACACACACACACACACACACACACACACACACACACACACACACACACACACACACACACACACACACACACACACACACACACACACTTTTGAAGATTTCAGGGAGGTGGTTTGCTGATAGTGATGGGTCGGAAAATATTTGATGTCCCCAACTTGGCCATTTAACATTCTCACCCTGTGCTCTGACCTTAAAGAGTGTGCATGCATGCATACGGCGTGCGTGGGTGTGTGTGCGTGTGTGTGTGTGTGTGTGTGTGTGTGTATTTTGTCTTCATGTGGATCAGCGCATTGCATCGCTGTGTTTGTCCACTTAGCCCCAGTTAGCTGGTCAGACCCCCAACGCCCTATTCAGACACACACACACACACACACACACACACACACACACACACACACACGCACACACACCGTCCTATTAGCAGGACTTATCAGAGCCCATTTGGCCTCCACCTTCTCCCTGACCTCCAGAGGGTGGAGGTCTGCATCCCTCGGGAGAGCGGGTCAGCGAGGCGAAAGTGTGTGTGTGTGTGTGTGTGTGAGAGGATGGGCGACTGCTCTGGCGTCTGACTGAAAGCAAACACTGATGGTCAAACACACACAGCCTCCTCCACCTCCTTGTATTCTCTCTCCGTCCTCCTCGGAGACGAGCAGTGCGTCGTGTCACTCCGTCTGTTTTTATGTGTCAAGTATACAAGAACATTTCAGTTTTTATTGTTAATGAAATATATGTTCGGTGGACTTTGGCTACAGCTTCATGAAGTCATTCTTTATTGCACCTATAGCTGTAGGTAAAATCCATATATTCCTTCTTCCAAGAATACATTATTTTTCGTTGTAGCAACAGATTTCCGGCTGTCCGACAAAACCTGGCAACTGAAACTGTTTTATAATATTCTAGCTTTATTATTCATTATTCACGGTTGCAAAAAATGTAGTTATAATAACAACAGAAAGATATAATCGATGGTGACAGCCATGCTGTGCTTTTCACGTCCACCTCTGCTTCTCCTCCAGGTCCCTCTGATGGGACGTCTCTGTCCGTCCACTAGGACTCCAGAGCCAAATTGTCCCTCATTCATCTCCTACAAAACGACCGCCACATTTACCATCCATCCAAATCTGCCCCACTCACCAGCTTCCAGCACAATCATACAACCATTTCCCTTTTCCCCTCCCGAAAAAAGTAACTGACGGCATATCAAGTTGTGGTCCTTTCCCTTGTGATTTGCTTCTCTGGGTGATATCTGGGACTGTTGGAGCTGGACTGGAAAATGCAAGCATATTGCTCCAATTTCCATTGTGTAAACTTTAAACATAATACCTTCCTTTAAATCTCCTCCCTCCCACTTTCAAGTTACCAGTCTTTCCAGAAATGGGACTTCTGGGGGCGTTCGACGGAGCCGGAGGTTTGGGCTGGAGACTCGGTTTTGCCGTCCAGATTCGGTCCATTTCAAATCAGGGAAAAATATCTGCTGCTGTAGAGAAATGGGCCTAAATTAGAGCGGCAGTGCTTTGGAGGTCCTTTTCCCCCCCACTGTGCTATCCAGCAGACAGGGTCCACGATTGAAAGGGAACAATAGGGTTCTTAATCAGCGGACCTTTCCCCCCATCGCCAGCTCCTGGGTCAACTGATGGCCCACACTGCTTTGTCGCAAGTGAACGGCATAAAATATATGTTTACGAAAAGGAGAATTAATCACAGTGGGTATCTTTAGATAAAGTCACATTTGTTGTTGTTTTTTTACACCCTTTCTCCAGTTCCATGTGCGAAGGGCTTTCATGTGGCTGTAATTACCATATTTCATTAGCGCGTGGAGTGTCACCGCTGGAGCATCAAAGCGGTTGGTTCTTCGCATGTGCGGCAACCACTGCCAGGGAAGTACACAACTATCTGTTTTTCCCAGAATAAATTCGCCCGCGCCTGTTTTTGAGTGCACTCTCTCCCTCAAGCTGCTGTCGATATCAAAGAGAACCCATTCCGCATGTGAAGTGCCCCTTGTGCAGAATAATAAAGCAGTGCATCATGGCAAAAAACTGTGAAACACAACACTCTCACCACCATCCTTCAATGCACACGCAAAGACACACACGCACATGTACACACACGTGTACACGCAAGCACACGCGGTATTCCTCTCTCCTTTGTACCTACTTTGCGCTCCTTGGTACACACTCGCTCCTTCTACTCAAAAGTAACTATTTTGCCTCACTGCATGTTGAAATATAGAACCAGTGGTGCAGGATATCTGTATTTTGCTATTCTCGTACTTTAAGTTTATTTCCGACTTAATATACGCGCACAGTTTCTATTTGCTGCAGCACATGAAATGCAATACACACAATCTTTGGGGATGACATGATTACGATTGTCTTTATTGTTAGAATCCCATTAGAAAAAGATCAAAACTAACCATAAATGGTCAAAATAAGTCACATATCCACAGCGTGGTGCATCTTACTCCTCTATCTCGTTATCTACAAACTACTAAAAGCACATCAAGGAGCCGTACTGTCTCATTGGTTGACGTATTCCTTCAGTGACCTGCTAAACTAAGGCAGTGCAAACATGGAGCCGTGTCGGCGAGCATGCTCAGTGACGTCCTCCAGAGATTGCCAATGCGGTGGCTGAGTTGCTTCAGAACAAACAACGCTGGTCATGTTCATTGTAGCTAGAATAAGTCACCCGGTGCACCAGTGTGGCCCGTTTGTTTTTAACATTAGCATGAATGAGCTATATTAGTCTGTAGCTATACAGACATCATTTTAGTACATTAATTAACCGTTGGTTTTCCAAACGGAATTGATGAATGAGAAATAAAATAGCAGCTTCATCCTGTAATTACCGTCCCTTGTTCATTTTTTTACGTATGTTTCAATGAACAAGAAATATATCTTTTATTATGAGCTTTTTATAAACCGTCACCAGATGCCGTCTCGCCTTGGAGACTTGCACCTGACCCGTGCTGAAGCACCACAAGGCCACACAGCTCAGTCCCACGGCTCAAAGCCACACATCTTCAAGGGGACTCGGACAATGGGAGCGAATAATGTCTCAACCAGCACAAACACGGGTGAGCTGCGAGTTAGCGAAGCTCACCAAACACCTTCCGCTTGGCCTCTCTCCGCTATCAGCGGGATCATCTAAAAGGGAAGAAGCGCTATCTGCGCGGCTAAGCACATTTGTTTTCCCAAAGCTTTACGGCTGCCCTCGGCTAGACGGGGAATAAAAGCTCTCAGTGGAACGTGGGGAGACATCCACCGCACAGGACATGGTGAGGGTAGACAGACGTTCCCAGTAATTCATAATTACAGATCCAATGTATAAAAAAAAGAAAAGACATTTGGTAAACATCCCTCAGCAGCAACCAGCCGGAGCCCACGCTCCTCCAGTGCATGTCTTGCCACAAGAGACCTGATTAGCCGAGAGACAATGCGTCGCGGTGAATGCCAGTCCTGCATTGTGTTGTCCATGTGATGACAAACTCCTCAGCGTGTTGTGAGCTGCAGCTCTGCAATCAAAGCGACACACACACACACACACACACACACTTAAAATGCTATGAACGGCTCCAGCTGCCTGGGATCAATGTTCACCTTGGCTCCGGTGACTTTCCCTCTCTTGTCAGGTATTGATCAAAGACGAGGCGCTGAAATGTGAAAACACTCCTGCACTTGTGTGTCTTTCACGATTGTGCATTTCTTGTTTGTTCAGTAATTGTAAAGGAGTATAACACAATAGCTTCCAGCTCCTAGACCTTGGAGAGATCCCTCATCTTGCTGCTATTTCTTGCTCTCCATCATCCCAGAGACTCGCTGACGGCACCTTAACATCCTCTCAGGGCAAACACAGCAGTTTGATTCTTAATCCTGTTACCAGAGGTGATTTTTACAACTTCCTGGTCCTCTTTCAGTGAAGTCAATGGGTCTGAAGCCTGATCCACTGCAGGCCTCCTCAGGCTCAGTAAGCCTTAACCTTGGAGTCCCCCCCCCAAGAGGCCCAGGCCAACAGGGAAGGAGATAGGGAGGGAGGCAGGCCAGGGGGTGTCGGAGGTGTGTGTGGAGAAACCAAGGACCTGCCACATTATATGCTTTAACATGACTGGCAAATCCAGCACGGTTAAACAAACTTAACCTTCATTTGTGAAACGGTGCAAATCAAAGGGCAAAAAACGACTTGTGCAAGTAATTACCACCGGGGGAGAGCAACAGGGTAAAGGAAGGAGGGAGGGGCGGGAGGGAGGAGGTGGTGGTGGTCGGTCTCAGGGACAGCCCGGCATGAACAGGTTGAATGGAAGGAAATGGGAATCATTTAAGGCGAGGGGCATTTTTAATGAGTTTGCACAGAAATTGATTTTCCACTGTAATCTTTTATTTATATGCGGCGGGCGGCGTGTCCCCGGCAGAGTGAGGGTCAGCCCTCAGAGCGCCCTGTCAAGGCCCCCACTCCTTCAAACAACACCCCAAAGTCCAGGGAAAATGGTATTCTAGCGAAGGCAAATATTGTCCCGTCTCGGCTTAAGGGGCGAGAAGGCTGTTTGTTCTAAAAAACTTGCCCTCGCTCCCTTTTTTCACTGTTAGAGAGGAAACTATTTAAGAGAGGAAGGCTACGTCATCTGAAGATACGTGTACAGATGAGATTAAAACAGAATTAGCTCTGAAATGAATATTGATTAGAAGCATTTAATTAAAACATATTAAGGCATATTAAGAATTAGACTCACTGTACTTTAGACATAGTTCAACTACATATTTAGCTTATTGCACTTTGTTTTTACTCATTTATTTTGTCACAAGTGTCCAATTCCGTTAGTGGGAGATGTGTTTTATTCATGGCGTTGGCTCTATTTTTTTGATGTAGTGATATGGATCTTTTAATTTTTTTTATGGTTTTGTCTGCTTCATCACATGTAGTCAGTAAATTGTGTCTTGATTCAAGGCTGACCTCAGCATGCTGCATTCAGCTGATGCATTTAAGTGACTCAGGCAAACAGAAATGATAAAACTCTTTACCCCAGATCATAAAAGGGATTAAAACAAGCCATAATGTTCCTTCCATTTTTTATTAAGAGTTATTACGCAATCGGACATAAATGTCCTTTCTTGTTTTGAAAGTGCTCAGGAATTTTAACTGAGTCGGCATAAAATACAATATAAATGATAAATGTCTAATTGAACACTTCTTGTAAAACACAACCTATAACAATATCGTATTTCTGTGTCTCTGATATGTTGTGGCAGTGATCACTATAATGTGATAAACATTGCAAAAGATCATTTAAAAGAAATCTTTACATAAATTTAGGAATCATAGAATATTTGTAAATATATATTAATACCTCTATTTTTTGTAATGACTTTAAAATACAACATAAACACAAGCTCTGAATCAGACCAGTCGGTCCAGTTTTAATTGGCTTATCTAAACTGTACAATGAAAAATGACTTATTGGGTTCAAATATCACGTCATTTTTAACTGTATAATATTTGGTTTTAAACGTAAATATTTTCCATTCAGATATGGTACATCCATAAAGTAATACCGTCCTCTGTTTCTGCAGGTCTCATGCTATAATAATGAGGCCTTTAAAGCGGTGCACGGGCTCTGTGCTGTCTGTGCTGCTGCTGAAGTTATTGTGTGACGCTGCCGCCACCTAGTGGTAAAACGTGACAACTACAGCAGCATTTCAATTCTCTGAGTGGTCACTATGTTGACATTATATTTTGTGTTCAACACATGTAATAATTCTATTCAAGGAGAGCTTTCTGCTTTTAACCACTTTGTAGTTCAAGTGGAGCGCCTCAGGGGTCAAGTGCCTTGCTCAAGGGACAGCTGGATGATACCAAACGGGAGAGTTACATAAAGAGTGCTGTCTTGTTGATTTAATGTGAAGCTTCAGACAAATAAAGGCAAACTCAAATCTGGAACGTCATGCTTTTTTTCTGGTAATGAACTTTCATGAGACATGTGGCAAATGTATAAACTTTATTATGAATGGCATTGCAATGAAGTTCATCATCGAAAGGCGACTCCTCCAAGCTAACCGCATCTCATCATCAGATCACAGCCAGAAGTCCTCGACCTGTCACTCATATTGGACCATCACATATTGTAATGTACAATCAGCTGACATCATCAATAACATCACTATGCCTTCAGTTCAATTTGGTTTTGACCACAGAGCTGTTAGAGACTGGGAACTAAATTCACATTGCACAGTATTCTGACTCAATAAAGTTACAGTAAAATCAACAGATTTCTTCAAAAAGTTTCAACTGGTTTCAAAGCTCTTCATTGCACTTCTGAAGCGCCGAGTCACCTGAAAGTGAAGATGTTCTTCTCCTGCTCGCACATGTTTGTGAGGCTTTAAAACAAATAACCTTCATCACTTTTCATCAGCGATGTGAAAAGCCAGCCACTGCAATCAAAGCTCATATCCTCAGCGTGTCGTGACTGCGGACTCAAATCAGCCGATACGATCTTGTTAAGAGAGCTGTGCATAAGAGCAGAACATCATGGCCGTTTGTTGCTCACTGATGATCTTTTCCTTCAGCGCTCTCCTTGACTTCTTCAACTTCCTGTTCCTCTGAAGGGAAAGCTGTGGCCTGATGTCTGTGGTGCGTGACCCTGACTGGCACTTGTCGAATGCAACTGTAGTACTTGTAGTAGAGGCTCAAGGCGAATGGTGTTTCCCTAGTTTTATCCAGCAGGTGGCAGATTGAGAGCACTCACTTTCAACCACATGTGCTTTTAACTTGTAAGTTATGTTTTTAGTACATCATTAATGGGAATTTACTGTGTAAAGGAGTTGTTTAAATCACAGTCGAACATAATGTATACTCTTAATGCAGTCAATAAAATCATTAGTGTGTTAGACAAAGCATGACACACGCTGTGCTAACAACACTGGCACATTTACACATGGCTTCATCAATGTGCATGATGCATGAGGAATATCGATGCAGTGATTCATCAATATAAAACATTTTATTATAACATTTGGCCATGAAGGTGCAACCCAAAATAAATCTTGAAACAATTCATAAGTTTCCAAAGTTTATTGTTTTTCATTTGTCTTCAAAAAAAATATCTTCCAGAAATAATAAATATACAATATTGATTTTTTTTATGAACAAAATGCACAATTTACAAAAAGCAGTGGCAACAGAGTGCTCCACCTCCCACGCAGCACTGTGTGACTGTATGCATTCAACTCATCTACCACCGAGTTCTGACTGTTAGTACGTCCTACGCTCATCGTTAACGTCTTACTTCTCGATACAGTATTACAGCTGTTCGCTCAAACTCAAATGTCTTCAGAGTGCTATGTGTTTGTTATTCTACCGTAATACTTTCCCGGGGCTCGAAGAACACAGTCCGTTCGTCGCTTGCGTCGCGGCCGAGAGCTAATCTCGCACATTTTGACACTCGACGAGTTGGTGAAGACTTCCGCGGGCCGGAGCCGAATCCCTCCCCGTAGACGGAGGCAGCTCCTCCGTCTCCTTTCCGCAATGGTGTTGATGGCCATTCCTTGTTTATCACAGTCCACTAATCTGGTATGGAGGCAGTAGTGTCTGCAGTGTTTTGTCTGTGAGATAACGCTGTCCTGGGGTCAGGAGGTGAACAGCATGTGTGTTAACAGCCAGGCTAGAATGCAAGACGGCGTGAGTGCGCGGTGGACTGAGGCCGAGCCGGGGCTGGCCGGGGTGGAGGGAGCCGGACTGGGTTGTCGCTCTGCGGCAGAGATCTCCACCCGTCTGTGCTGCTCCTGATGGGTCATCGGAGGCTCCACTGTCACGTAGCCATTGATTATCCTCACGTTAGGTGGCGTAGTCGTGCTGAAGGGAAGAGGACAAGGAATCAGGGTCGTTCTGGTGTCGTTAAGTGCAAAAATCACTGCAGTAAACTGATCAAACAAACCCGACATCTCACCTGTCCCCGATGCGAACCCACAGGTCGCTGAAGAGGCGGGGCCTCCCGTGGCCGCGGTGAGGTTTGCGAGGCCGCTTGTGTCGCCCGAATTCCTCCAGCTGGCTCAGGCTGTCGGGGAGCAGGATGTGAGGCAGCTCGTCGTCCCCGAGGCCGGGCATGCTCTCTGCGTAGTCCAGCTCCAGCTCTGACGGACCGGTCAGCCAGCTGTCCGGAGACGACGTGCTGCTGTCGGCGCCCTCCTCGCCGGACCGCGCTGAAGGCTCTTTAGCCGGTTTGCTCCTGCAGGAAAAAAAAACCAGATGGAGAGGAGATGGAGTCAGTTTATACTCATGGAAAGCCCACTCAGGGTTTTTTTTAGACCACATGAGTCTTAAGTGTCCGCAAAGGTATCACTAAAACCTTTGACTCCTAGATGGAAAATAAGGAAACCATTTGAATGTTGTCCTTTGTGGTTTCTGACCACTACTGCTTTCCGCTCAGCATCTCTTTACTTCAATCAATGACGTGGACGCCTCGCTCTATAAACGCTGCCCTGACAGGCAGAAATATCCAGCAGGCGACATCAAAACTGACATCTGCCCAGAGCAGACCACCCAGAATTGCCGACCTCCCTTCGAAAAACTTCTGCCGTGCTCCTCTTCCTTCCACCCATTACTCATACCGTCTCCTCTCGTCTCCTTCTTTAAATATGGCTCGCATGTGACTTTGTGTTTCAGGCTAGAACATCATGAAAGCCTATTGCACACGTCATCTAAGGGTCAAACGTTGTTACCCAATCATTCTCTAACGTATGGATCCTGGGATGGCTTTTAGTCATGATTTCTACAGCTCACTCATTATTGGTCTAGTCCCTCCGGTCATCATACATTTGATGGTCTGCTCTTCTACTTCTACAGACATGAACCCCCCCCCCCCCCCCCCCCCGTCGGTCAGGGTGATGATAGCTCCAGGCCTGCGGTCAAGCTACTGTGGAGCCAAACCCACCTCCAGCCCACTCCGTCTGTCAGTCATATAATAATACACCCTTTAAGACCTTTTGCCAGACGGGCCGCAACACTCGCAGCTCTGAGGCTAACGGCTTTCCTAAACACCTCTCATTCAGCCATCTTGTGGTGTTTTTCCTTGGCCTGTCTGAGTCACCTTCTATCAGGGAGCTAAACGTGTCTGCGCACACGTAGAAGTCTGCGGTCGTGTGTGTGTGTGTGCAGCGTACACGAGTGTTTCGTGACCACAGTAAGTCAGTCCACTTGTCAGCTTTGAAGCCAGAACCACTGGCTAAAGCCCACAACTCTGCAAACAGAGCGTAGGGAGATAGGGAGGCTGCGTTTACAACTGTAGTTTGCACGGAGAAGTTAGTAAAAGCCATGGATGGATGGATGGATGGATGGATGGACGGATGGACGGATGGATGGATGCATTTTAAAGGAGTGCCCCATGTTGTTTCCAATTTTCGCCCAAATTCAAGTAACTCTCTTTACTACTTCATCACTGGGACCATGGATAAAACTCTTAGGTGAGAGGGGAGCTTCTTTGTGCCAAGGAATGGGGTTGCACACACACACACACACACACACACACACACACACACACACACACACACACACACACACACGTGCACACTGAGACATTAAGAGGGATTGTGGAAGGTTGTTGTGAAGTACTGCTGCAGGACGTTAAGCCTCCGTGAGTTTAAGTGTGTGCACAACCCTCCTTCCTTGGCACGGTGCATCCCTCCACTCACCGGTCACACACATGGCTGAGTGTGTGTTTGTGTTGACAGTGCAACCAGTGGCTGCTGAGAACAGGCACAACCCCCCCCCCCCCCCCCCAATTTGGACCGTATCAGCGCTGCGCTTCAATGAATCTGCCGAGGCTAAATAGCTCCACTCTGGAGAGAATGAGACGGATGTTGCCTGGCTGAGCTGATGGATGTCCACATTTATCTGCTCGCCTGCCAAAAACTTAAGAGTGCACAAATGTTTTGTTTCACTGTCCAAGTTCCCGGATACTGTGTGACGCTAGCACATGACCACGCCCTCGTTGTCTTTTTCCATTCATCATTGGAATCATCCGTTGCTCGTGATTACATTGTTTGAATTATTGAGCCTCCAAAATAAAATACTAAAATATTATGAACCTCGTCCGATTCGGTCATGTCAAACAATCACTGTGTTTTGTCATTTACTAACCCAAGCAATCATCTACACTTGTGTTTCAAAAACAGATTTTTTTTTTGTTTGCATATTTGTAACCACAGCACTTTAATCGAATGGCATGCTCTGTGGTCCGTTACGCTCATCTCTGCACACTCACTCTGGGGCTGGCTCTTGGTGATCAGGGGGCACCTGGACGATCTCGTAGCCCTCCTGCCTCAGGATGTCCAGCACGCTGTGGTTCCCCAGGAAGTGACCTGACGGAAGACAAGAGGCCAGAAAGTCACGACAGATCCAGGAGGAGCAAGACGGAGTTAAAGCCAGTTTTCAGCTGAGCATGCATTTTGTCTGAATGACTGAACAGAACCTGGGGAAAAATAAAGATTCAGATGCTTTTAACAGCAACTTAAGTGTCGTTAAACATTGGACCCACTGCCAGACATTCAGCAGACATTCAGCAGAAACCAAAGATGATGTCCATCCCTCCAAGGTGTAGGGAGACGTATATAGTGAGGCAGTTCTGGTCCTGTCAGAAGCAAGAAACAGGGGCTGTTCGAATCTTCTGGGCGCACTCGGTAATGACCCCATATTGTCAGCACTCAACCTCCTGTCCCCTCTCCTTGTATACGATTCCTTCAGACCGACATCAAGCATGCGCCAGCCCCACACTGACAAAAGCTGCTTCTTAAAAAAAAAAAATTCTCCCATCAGTCGATAATCCTGCGTGTCACTCAACCCGGCAATAAGCCTGACATCACCCCGCTACACACACCCTAACAGAAGAATCCGCATCCAAAAATGTTGCAAACGCGCAGGAATTCACTCACACACACACACACACACCTCAGCTCTTTCCCGCAGCTTATGAACGACACGTTGACAATATTCGAGCCTCTCACTGACTTTTTTTTACTTTCTGTCAGGGCCTTCTGCTCCCACTCAGCTCCTCACCCACCTCTGCCAATTTTATCATTACAATGTTCCTGATCATTCCCGAGAGTCAGAGAAAGAGGCACGCGCTGTTACTCTTTCTTGGCAGCCGAGTTCAAAGGCAGCGCCGGGATAGGCCGCGGACGACAGAGTGTCGGCGAGATCAGATGGGATTACGCAGAGGGTTAGGGTGTGAGTTTGTATTTGTGTGCGTTCTTGTGTTGCGATACATGTGCAGAGTATGTTCGCAATTGCAGATTTAAGGATGCATATCTCATCCTTTCTCAGAACTTTTTCAGGTTTAGTGCACTTAAACTGAAATGTACGACAGTTAAAGTGATCTTGTCGATACAGTTCAAATTGCATCCCTTCAATAACCACAACATGAAGATGTGTTGTACATCAGGATGAATTGTAATAACTTTGGTGATCTCTTAAAGAGATAGTTCGTTCTTTTTTTAAGTTCTTATCCTTTTCTCCAAACTGGGGGCGTACTGACCGCCATCTTCTGCAGCTACTACACTGACTGTGGATAAGCACCTCGTACAACTCCACTTCAAAAAAAAATCCACACTGTCCCTTTAAGCATTTCTCTCGTGCCACCATCAGGTCAAAGATTACATTTGTCCAATGCTAGAACACATCATGTTTGATTAACTTTAGCATGTTAGCATTGCCATTGTGAGCATGTTAGCATGCTAACATTTAGCTCAAAGCATTGCAGTGCCTTAGTACAGCTTCCCAGAGTCTTGTTTTACTGACTAACACCACATTTGTCAAATATGGTCGCCAGCGTGTGATGCCATGCTTGTAGAGAAACTGCAAACAATATACTCTATAGTCAGCAGTAGCCTATAATACTACAGTTAAAACGTAATGATACATGAAAAAGGTCCCCTACACAGATACCTTATAATTACTACTCATTCTTCTCTCCTTTCTTTCATCCCTTTCTCCTAAAATGACTCTGGGGCCAGAGCTCATTCAGTGGCCGCATGCTGACAGATTCAACCACCCTCATATCTGTGTCAAGCAGCTATTTCATTAATTCCTGCCGGCCGGCGGCAGAGAACACCTCCTGTGTGTGAAGTCAAGCTGACCGTTTGATGTGCTGACTTGATTTCCTCCGCTCTGCCGTCATGCTATAGCTCAGACAGAGCAGTGTGCTTGTGTTTGGTCATTTGTGAGATGAAATTGTAGTTTTTGTTTTGTTGTTTTCTTCACAGCCAGCACATGTTTTTCATTTCCCAGACACACCTGCTGTAAATGTGTTCTCTAAAGCGTTCGCTCTCCGTCAGTAAACCCCGTTCTTTGTTTCCAAGATGCTGTAAACATGCAGCCACTTCTTAAGCAACATGCCGTATCCACAAACAAACACGGCAGCCATGCAAACACTTATGTCTGCAAGACACGAAGAAACCACAGCTACAAACACACACTTGTGCACACATGCACACACACACACACACACTGTCCTAATCGAGGTGAAAACCACCACTTGTAAAATGTCGGTAACTTGATTGAGGGATTGCTCGGTTCCCCATGAGTTGGCACAATTTGTCAAACTAACAAAAATGTTTATATGACTTCCTGATAATTTTGACTTTTGGAAAAAAGTTCATTCACAAGCTTTCCATCTGACAACAGTGGCACGTTTGTTTGTTGCTGTGTGTTTTTTGTGGTTCGTCCCTGTGTGTGACAGATGACTGTGTGTGTGTTTTTGTTTTTTTTGAATATCCAGACAGTAACCAGAGAGCCGGCCCAACAAACAGCTCCATTAGCACAGCATCAGCTGACTCTTAATTGCTCCCCTGCTGCGTGTTGCAGTCCACTACAAAACATGCTGCTGTGTGTGTGGAAGTTACTGAAAGTACTAATGTTTGACATTTTCTACACAAATGACTGTCTCTCGATTTGGTATTTTACAGTTTAAATATCAAGTGATGGAGACGCATTTCAAAATCTTCCATATGTAGGAACTATTTATAGTTCACAACAAGGTCTGTGAACGATCTCGAGTAACCGGATCATGATTTCAAAGAGACATTGCTGTTGAGTTTTTCAAATGTTTTTTTTATTATTATTTTGGGGTGAATTGTCTCTTTAACTTGACAGAAAATCAGCAATAGTTTTTTCCTCGAAGAGGAACAACAAGAGTCATTTTCTATTTTCTGCTCACAGACCTTAATAGAACATTGACCACATGACTTTGGAAGGCCTCTACCGATTAAATTTAACAATGAGAAAGCAAAATATTATTCAGAAGACAAAATACTTATTTTTTCCTCATGTGTCACCGCCATCAGCTCTGTGTCTTAATGTTTTGCAGCTGTGAGAAACTCCTCTATTTCCATGATTAACTTTTTATGTTTTTGTTTAGGCCCTCACTAAGAGCCTTTGGTTGAGATTAGGTTTGAAACATCGCGGTCTTGGTTAAATATTGACGAAGTCAAAAGTGACTTGAAGCACGAGACAGGACGTGTTGACTTACTTCCTAACGTTTGATGGAAACCACAATCTTGCAGCAAATATTTGTGTGATGTGGATTTTGATTTAAAAACTATTTCTTTAGTTAAGTTTGTCTTGGCCTGAAATTCCAGTCATGCTATTCTTTTCAGAATTGTGTGCATAGTCCCGTGTTATGTGTGTATAAAATGGAGAAAAACTATAATACAGCATTTCTTTCCCTGGGATTTTGCCACAGGCGCCCTGTTTGTAGTACTGCACTTATATAAACATTGCAATACCTTCATCAGTGGGCCATAGACTCAGTCACCATTGCATTACTTGCCACTTTAACATGTAATACGCAATTGGGACCAGGCTTCGGTCTTCATCATCATCTGCATCACAGTGTTTTATCTGCAGAGTGCCGTGTGGTGTTATTTAAGTAACTTGTGGTAAAGTGGCTTTAAACCACTTTCCCATATCGCCCAACCCGCCGGTCTTTCTCACTGCTCTGCTGTCATCACTCTCAATGAAGCAGATATGCCTTAAATATAACAAAAATAAGAAGATCCCGGAGCAACAGTGACTTCTTGCAGTGTGTGTGTTTACCTTACAGGGTGTTTCCCCTCCTGTGGCTCCTGAGAGCAGAGTTAAAGACCCAGTTTCTCTGTTTAATAACCTCTCATCCTGGTTTCCACCTACTGTAGCGACTTAATGTACTCTGTCTGTGTTTACCGTAGCCACCTCTTGTCTCGGGCCTATCTCTTTATCTGTCTGGCTTTCCAGACTCAATCGTGTCTTTTTAAAGGTCCGCGAACGTCCGATTGTCCCTGCGGCTCCGTCTTCCATCCTCTATTTGTTTGTCTGTCAGTTTTTCCTCTCTTCTCTCTCTCTCTCCATGTCAGTTTGTGTATGAATGCAGTCGTTTTTGTTGCAAACGAGGTTTTGTAGCGAGTCTCTCTCTTTCCTAACACCCAGCCTGGGCCTGCTCTCCCTCTATCTCTCTAGCCTCCTTAGTCTCCCCCTCTCTCCTCCACAGGCTTAGTCTCCCCATGCCTCCTTTTATGTCTACTCACCTTCCTTCATCCCTCTGGACAACCTCCAGCGTGCAAAGACAAAGGTAATGGAAACAGGGAGCATGTTAAGCGTTGGAGAGATTGCTCCAAAACGCACAGGAAGAGAATGATGTTAGTTTTCAGTTTTACGCAAACAAATGTGTTTGCAATTACACTGTGTAAACAATGGATCAACTGATGCACGCTTGCGGTTTAAAAACATCCAACGTGGCTCGCAAGCGGACCACCTCATATGAAAATTGCAATCAGAGCACAAACGGTAAGAAAACACGAGGGAGGAGAGTTCGCTGATGGATTGAGTGTGTAAAATCAGGAAGGACGGCGACAAGATAGATGGATATGGAGAATAGCTTGAGGCAGTGAATGGAGGTGGAGGATAGACGGAGAGGGACTGCATTGACGCACATCCTCCACCGGTCAGAGTGCATGCTGGGTGCTGTTGCCACACGATGGTCCAAACAAACACAAGCTGTTGCCTTGCAGCCATTTGAACAACAGATGAAAGAGAGAATACAGTGAAGAGAGAACCCCGGTAAACAGCGGGGTTCAACTTTATAGTTGACAAAGGGTGTGTTCCTCTTTAGATGTGTTAGGAAAAGTCTTCCATTGTTGGTGTGTGAGATGACAGGGGGAAATGCCCCTCATCTACATGTGGTTGTGTGTGTAGGTGACAAATTAAAGGAAAAACTACCGTGTAAGGTATTGGACCACCGTGAGTCTCTAGATGGCCACCATTCTTTCATAGAATATGCCCTCATGATGATGGTGGTGGTGGAGAAAGCCGCCTACGAGCTCAGTCCGAGATCTCCCGCAGTTGTTTCGTTGACCATTTGCTAAACTCCCGCCCCCAAACTGAGACTCAGCAATCATTTGTTAGCAACTGCATACCGCTACAGCAGTGCTAACTACAGGGGAGCCAGGGAGAGCGTGAAGGTTTTGTTTTTTTTTGGTGGTGGTGGGGGGGGTCTCTAAAATAATGACAGTTTGCTCATTTTCTCAATCGCCATCATCATGGATCATGCTTAATAATAACTTTAAAAAGCAATAACAAAAGCATGCTTGCTATTCATGCCATCACCATCACATGTGGGGTCGCACTTTGTTTTCGAGAACCGTTTTACGTGGTTCTCATGTTAAAATAAATTGGCCCCATCAGCTGGAGATTGCATTTTCAACCAGCTCTGAAGTTAGCATTAGCCTACGCTAGCTCGCCACAGCTGACACAATTTGCCATGGACAGTTGGACAACAGAATCCATGCTTGTTGCCGGCTAGAAATGAAAAGCCTACTTTTTTTGTACTTCTGTGTGAAATCAAAGAACCACTGTTTTCAGAAATATTGCAAATTTCGAGTGTTAAATTTGCCACAGTTGTAGTCGTATGTATGTGCCATGAAAGAACAAAGAGCTAAGCGCTGCTGAGGGTCAGTTGGGTTGAGATCCGGTGGTGAGGGTTTTCTTTTAGTTGCTCACCTGTGAATTTGCCAGCCTTTGTTGTTGTCTACTTTTATTATCGGATGCTGTTGGATGTGGTAAGACTCTCTCTGCCCTATCCTGCGTAGCACTACCACTCTTTCCTAGAACAACATATGAGTAATGCAACAAAGATTTTAATAGGCCCAGCATCCCCGCGCCTCGCTGTGCAGTTCCATTTCCAGGTTTTACAGTCCTAGGATCCCTCTATAAATCACAACCTTTGGATTAACAGTGCAGAGCCGGAGAAACAACTACCCACGGCACTTCGGAAATACTTGAACCATTGCCTTGAAAATGAAGCACCGCTTTCACTTGATGTGTAAATCTAACAATTCAGGATGTTAAATTCCATCTCTCGGCTCGGCTCGTGGGTTTATAGAAGGGGAATAATGGCAATCTGGATTCCTCCCACATCTCTCACTCATTCCTCATCTCCATAATGACTTCACTTCCTATGCATGCGGCACCACGTCCGTCTGCCTCCCTGCACCACGCTGAGGTGTTACGAGTGACTGCTGTTCCCGTCCAAGTTCTGGTCCTTGTTCCGGTCAAATACGGAGATCAAGAAAGCTGGAAGGAGGGGGGGGGGATCCGATCCAGAGGCCGACTGCTGCCTGCGGTGGGCCTGACACCGGTCCATGTCAGAATAGCGCTCAGCGGTTCAGTGTTGGAAGCTTTAAAGTGATTCCCCACGTGGAAAATATTTAAACTGTGTGAGCTTGCCGTTGCAGTCTGCAGAGCGCTCATCATGGTGGGCAGAGAGAAAAGGGGGTGAGGGGAAAAACAGAAGGAAGCAAAGGGGGAAAGTGGAGGAGGAATACAAAGGAGGAACAAAAATAGAGAGAGGAAGGGAGCTGAGCTGAGCGGAGCCAACAAAAGTTAGTTAAAATTGTCCCCATCGTTTGTTTTTGTTCCTGTCAGCTGCTTGTCTCCCTGCTTGGACAAGATTAGAGTACAGGGAGCAGCTGGTCAATAGTGGAGCAACACACACACACACACACGTGATGGAAGACGTGGTGTCCTAACAGAGCTCTGTTTCATGGCGGCCTTTATCTTTCTCATCTCATTCTTGCACCGTCGGTTCATTTCCTCTCCTCCACCCTTCAGTTAAAGTTAAAGGAGACGCATTGAGGTTTCATGTGAGCGTGTCAAAATAATCATTCACTTTTCTTTACAAAATACCAACGCTTACACGCACATCATCTTGTTTATGTGTGCATGTGACGCTATAGGTCCCAAGAAGTGAACCTTTTGTGTCGTTGTATTCTTTGGTCTACATTGTTTTCACTGTGTGCATGTCGGGCAATGTTGATGCTCAGAAGATCAAAGCAAGCGAGGCCGAAGCATCCATATGTTTATGACATGTAGCATGAAGCTTATTGGCTTTAAAAAGGATATGAGATGTTCTTTCAGTTACTAACGAAGTGTGTAATCTTTGAACAAGCTAATGAGCTGTGTTGATTTCATTAGAGGCAGGAATCCAACCAGCGTAGCTAAGACTCACGAAAACTCACCTCAGGTAGGTTCCTGAACGTTTACAAGATGATAACCTAACATGGGAGCCGCGATAGAGCCAACTCTGTTGCTACAAAAGTTATAAGGTATGTGTGCTTTCATCTCAAGTCAACTATGCTGAAATTCTATCCAGGGATATTTTCACCCTGGACAGAAGCAGCCCTGTATACTGCACACTATGCAGTGACACATATACACGATCACCCCGCTGCTAATAACCCAAATCACACTCCATTTAAAAACACATTTAACTGTGTGCTAAGTCCAAACCGTCAGTAGGAAAGCCAAGCCGGCTCTCTCCCTCAGTCATCACTTCAGCACCACAGCACCGCAAGCGACTGCAAAACACATGGGCCCACTCCGCCTGCACAATGGGCTATTATGGGCCCATGCAACAACTTTCAGAACCAAAGTGCCTCAGGCTTCAAAACAAGCAATGCTACATGTGTATTTTTGACAGTAACGACTCTTTTTGGTGATAGAAATCCCTGAAGATCATATGACTTTGTGTCCCAAACATGCCACAGACACACGTGTAAGTGTGTGTCTGTGTGTGTGTGTGTCTAGGCCGCGTCAGGAAATTCCACGGGATGTTTTCAATAAGGCCGGGCAGCGGCAGCCAAGGAACTGGCAAATGAAAACCTGCTGAAGCACACCGCAGAGCTCCAACAACACACGGCCGTACCCTCGCGGCAATCCTCCACTCTTCAGCAATGATAACTGTGTGTTCGTGTATGAAAGTGACAGTGTACGTTTGTTGTTTGCTCGTTTAGAGAGAGAGAGAGAGAGAGAGGGCAATTGAGAATGGATATTTAGCTGAGGGAGTGATGGAAAACATCACATTGAGGCTTGTATCTGTTTACAATAGCAACAAAACAAGTGTCCAATGTGTGTACAACGTGTCTGGAAGCATGCTTTTCCCTTACCGCTATCATCTGGGGCTGCCGTGTCATTCTGTCCAATGGGAAACAATGATGCGTTCACTTGGCCTCACAAAGAACACGAACGTCATGCCATGGTGGGTGCATTTGATTGGTCCCTGTTACATAATACTGTCGTGACCACAGTGGTTTTAAAGGAGACTGTGAGGAGACAGACAATTTGACATTTTACACCCATTTCCAGTCTTTACGCTAAGCTAGCTTACTGGCTGCTAGCTTACTGGCTGCTAGCTGTAGCTTAATATTTAACTTACAGCTACGAGAGTGGTATCAATATTCTCATCAAACTCTCAGCAAGAAAGACAATATGTTTATTTAGCCAAACAAGCTGTCAGACAGATAGCAGCACTAATATCACCTTATAAAGTTGTTATGGTTAACACATAGTAGTGTCATGCCAATGTTGTGATGGCCCATTATATCGAAACCCCGAATGTCCGAAAAATATCCCCTTTTTACCAAAAGCTCTTAAAGCCCATTTGTCAGTTATCCAGAAAACAAACTCCCATTGTTCTGAAGGTCCACTGCTGCCAAAAAACTAATTCTCAGTGCAACAAATAGGAACATATTGTAGCTAATTATTATGCAAAATTAAGTCACCAGACCTTCCCGGTCACACCATTTTTTTCCAACCATGTCCGAGCATAACCTGCCCTATGTTTCTGGTTGGCTTGCCTGGATAATCTTAACCTAAACTTGACTAATGTCACTACTCTGGGCCTAAACCTAACCAACCTAACCAACGAAGGCAACAATAATACGAGGCGATGGTCATGCCTTCTCACACTGACTGGTGGAGTTTTAATGATGTATCTGAGGCTCATAGCAATGTTCTCTCACTGCGTAAGAATTCAACTATCCCAAATATATTCTGCATTAGTATGCAGTTGTATGAAATATGACTGTAACACGTGACACCGAGAGACTCAAGTCGACTGAGTTACTTCATCTTAGCTCCAGTGAGAGAGTAATACTGCTCAGTCAGTCTCTTCTATACTGCCTGGGGTAATTCAATTATGCCCGCTGGACCTCTTTCACGTCTGTAATTTGCATTAATAGCCTGTTGGTGAAAGTGAAGAAAATAAAGTGTCTGTTACAACATGTGTGTGCAGGATGGAGGAAAAAAGAGAAAGAAACCGTGTTAGCAAGTAGAAAAGCATACATTTTGCACATAAAAGTACTTCTGCTGCAGGAAGGTGTAGGTGTATGGCGAGAGGAAAGGGGGAGGCTGGGAAGTAAGGTGCTGAGTTGAGCAGAGATGCATTTCCTGCCTGAACCACTTTATACACACGTCGTAACGTTTAATTACCCTGTGAAAAAACTCCTGGACGGACTTCGACATCGGGGACTCTAGAGGGCCTTGACCTGAGCGCCGCCCCGGCTCTTTCCCGACAGCCCTGTTTTCCTTCTGCGCTCTGGACATGGTTCAGGCTGGAAGTGACGGGTCCAAGAGAAGAGGCAGCTAGAGGAGCCATTAATATTTATCTGTTGTACGGCAGAAATGTAACCCGATAAACACTAAACTTGACACGGACATAAATAGACACAATTATAGTAACGGAGAGATCAAAAGTTATGACCGTTCTATTTCATGGTCCACAAGAATCAGCCATGTGCTGCCTGCAGTTACACTCGTCATATTAATGTGATTTTTCAGATCTGACCATAAAGATTGGATTTTATGTGATCACATTAATGTACGCCCACATTTGGCCTGAAAATGGCTGTTATACGTCTCCCCAGGCTGTATTTATTTAAAAGAAATATGTCTGGATAATCTTAACCTTCGCACCTCCGATCCTCTTCATTTATCTGCATCACTCTAAAATATGCGTCGCGGTCAGATGGTTGTCAGACTATAAGCAGAGGTCCTTTCACAGAGCGAGCCTGACCACTTACAGAGCTTCTTCTTGAAATATCGAAAAGCGCAGTCAGATTTCTGGGAGGGCCGGGCCGTCACTTAATACGTCTTGGCATCATTGGATGATAAAATTTCATGGCTGGTTACGGCCAATGGGAAACTGGGACCGTCATGGACAGTTACAGGTCTGTAAAGACATGAGTCAGCGTCTTAAAGACCGCAATAAGACATGAGAGAAAGGAAGCTTTGTGATTGAAGCATGAGAGAGGCTTTTCATGCCTCATTTATGAGGCCCTTTTTTCATCGTGTTTTTCGGTACATCTGCATCTAGAGACGTGTGTGTGTCAGCTGACAAAACACCTTAGAGTCCCAGATTGTCCCCTGAGACTCAACTTATGTGTAATCAGCAAACTGAGTCTACTGGTAACTACTGGTGCAGAAGGAGACACGATGAGTGTGGTAGACACAGGTTCAGCTGGATCCACTATAGGAGTGGCAGAACATTTGTGCTGGTTTATTAAGGAAACGTTGTGGTGGAAAAGCTTCAGTTTTAATAACCTGTGTTCCAGATCTGCCATGAATTAGTGACACGTTTTAAGTGTGTGGTCGTAAAATTTGAACTTAACGTGGCATTGGCGAAAGCATTGAAGAGATCAGTTTTAAGTGAGTGGCTTACGGTTTTCTCATTTTTCAGTTCTTTCAATAATTGTATTTTTAAATACCTCTAAAAATGAATATCATTTGGTCAGTAAATAATGAAAGTAATACTTTGATTTCAGTTTTTTAAAGTGTTTTTAAATGCCCTAAAGTCATTTGATTTGCATTTCTTTTTTTAAATTTTTTATTTCTTTTTATAACTTCAAAGTTCTCCTGGAATGAACCTAGAGGGCAGCCCCAGTTGTGTAATTAGCCTTGGTCGTAATAAATCAGACACTAATCACGTGCAGATTGTGAGCGCAAAATAGAGAGAACGTTCCTGAGGCTTTTACTGAGACTTCTGTGTTAACTAGGTGTTTGTGTGTGTGATAGTTTTGTTCATGTTATAAAGTATGTACGAGTACTGTATGTAAGAATCTGTGTGTGTGTGTGTGTGTGTGTGTGTGTGTGCGTGTGCATGGCAGGCTATAACTGCAGTGGTTCCCATCACCTCACACTAGCTGTCAGTTGTGTTACACACAGCGCTGCAGCCTGTAGGTGACCCCACACACATGTTCACCCTGCGGTCTCTACAGGCCGGGTAGAACACACTGGAAAGCTAGCGCATAGCTGCCGTACTGACGGGCAATCTGGAAAACATGAGGCTGCATGAGAACAGATTTTAATGGTAAATTATTATGAGGCACAACAGGTGAGCAATGCACATTCAGTTTTATGTACATGGATTTTAAATACTGTTGCATACAACCACTTCCCCATCTATTCCAAGTTTAAATGCTTTGCTCAGAAACGAACACAGTCACATATTTATCCACAGAAGACTTTTTTATTGGCGGGACACAATCCCTTTTATTTTATTACTCATTTGAAAGAGAAATGAGAAGAAGAGACAAAATGTGGATGTGGACGTTCATTTGTATTAAAGGAACAGTGTGTAGTATTACGGGGGATCTATTGGCAGAAATGCAATGTAATGTTATCCATTATCTTTTCTACAGTATAATCACCTGAATAGTTGTGTTTTCATGACCTTATAATGAGCCAGTTATATCTAGAGCAGCTCCTCATCACGGAGACGGCCGCCATGTTTCTACAGTAGCCCAGAACGGACAAACCAAACACTGGCTCTAGATATAGGGCCATTCGAGCTTCCACCTTTTTGCACACAACAGGACAGTGCTGCATCAAAGCTTACAACTTAGCCTTATTACTATAGAAATCATAGGGATGCTATCCTGCAAATAATAAAGCATAAAACAATAATGTAACACCTTAATCTTAAAAGTGATGCACACTTCAGAGGAACACTTATTCAAGTATTATTGCACAATTTCACTCCATCGCAGTCATAGTTCATATGCTAGCTTACAGTGTTTGGTCCATGAGCACGCACGTGCGCACACACACACACACACACACACACACACACACACACACACACGCACGTAGCAGCTGGATGGTGCAACATCAGCCTTGTCCAAACAATACATAGAGCAGAGGGAGCAATAAATGCTCAGAGGAGGGACCAAGAAATTCAGCATTAATCACACACTGTGGCACACACACACACACACACACACACACACACACACATCCTTGAGGCAGTACCAACCATTTTCAGATGCACAAGCACAGACACAGTACAGTAAACAGACACCCACCCACCACCTGTTTTTGTGGGCAAACACACTTACATGTAAACACACACACTTCCCTCAGGACACACTACACCATTCAGGAAACATTAGCAACATTAGCCAGGAATGCTAATTGAAACAAACAGCTCATGGTTTCTTCATTTCTGAGGTGGGAGCTGGCTGTAATTGAGACTTCTGTGTCTGTGTGTTTGTGTGTGTGTGTGTGTGTGTGTGTGTGTGTGTGTGTCTGTCTGTGTGTGTGTGCGCACTTGCAAAGACACCCAGTTTTTCGTGCCAGAGATCTGGGAACCATTGAACACTATTATTGTCCTGTTTTTTTCTCCAGCTTTGCTTTCAAACACAAAATAGAGCAAATTGTTGGCCATAAACACACATTAGTGCTGACAGAATCAGTGTTCCAGACCAAAGTAAGCCTGATCTCTCTTACACTTCACAATTACATGCAAACACACACTCTCAGCTCCAATCACAACGTATTTGGAAAGACCTCATTTAATGCAAACTAGAGATTCAGTTTAAAGAGACATCACATAACCAGCGGGACAAAAGGTCAGCCACCGTGGCCTTTTGAAGGGAAACTAAAGCTATACTTCATCCCAAACATCCCCCATGCAGTATCTGAGGCTCCCTTACCTGCACCAAAAGCAAAGAAGTATGTCTGGTTGGGATTTCTCTGCAGCAAGGCGGACACACGGCGAGCCATTCGCTCGTTGCGTTTGTAGATGAGCTCCTGGCGGAAGTAGCTGTCAATCTGCAGGGCAATCGTGCGGTCATGAGCTGGCAGGGAGCTGTTGATGAAGTGAGGCAGCTGAGAGAGGGAATGAAAAGAGAACCGGAGCTTTATCATTGCTCTAAACGAGTGAGGATAGCGCGAGTGTTTCATGACGAGGTACAAAAAGTGTTCGGTCGGAGACGGGTCGAGGTGGGAGTGTAGCGGTAAACGCAGATAACTTATCACATGGAAGGCCATTAGCTGCTCTGTATCCCGACCCGCACAGGAAATGTAGAGTGACAGGGAAATATTTCCTCCCTTTCCTCACCGCTGGTATCCCTCTGCACTCACTTGCAGTGTGTCTGCTCTGTCAGCAATTCACTGTCTTCATGGTTTGGCTCTTTGAAGTCCTTCTGTTCTCTTATCTTATCTTTCCTTTCTTTTCATGTCCCTTCCTATACCTTTCCCTTCTTGTCCTTTCATTTGCCTCCTCCTTTCCTTCTCCATCAACTTTCATCTTGGTGCTACAACTGCACTTTCAACCTTCAAGTGAGCTATTCCATTGCAGCCTTTTGCAATTCTTTGAAGTAGCTTCTTTCCTACTTGTCTTCTACCTTTCAACGTATTTCGTCTCCGTCTCGTTCTCTCTGTCCACCTTTGACTTTTTTTCTGTGATGGAAAGCGTTACCCTGTCCTGCACAGAGGCCCATCATCAACCTCTTTCTAATATGACGGAGATTGAACTGGGGGAGCATCAGGGGTGCTGGATTCGGTCCTATCTATCCAAAAAAACACCTGCTTTTTTAATGGTGCTTGGAAGGTCACACACACAAACCTGCTATAGATTACCAGGCTACATGGCACCACAGTCAGGCGTCTGATTGCTCTAGCATGTGCTGGGGAATGTTAATACATGTTATCATGACATGAGGACCAGGAGGTGACCTGGTATGATTAAAAGCGCTCATGCACGAGACAAATGTAGCCGCGACTGCAGGTGAAACTGTGGCTAACAAGCTCGTCACGGCCCCCAGAGAGAGACGGCGATGGTAAAAATGTGAGGAGATGTGTGTCTCGTGTAAATGATGCTGAATCTCTGCAGTGTAGCGGTGAGCAGAGGTTACATGGCGTGTTGGGTTTAATGACACTTGAGGATCAGTGATGGAGGTTGACACCAGCATAAGTGACTTATGAGGAGGGCTTTTCAGTAAATCTGCATTCGAGGGTGCAGACGCAGTGAGCGCCACCGTGTGTGTCAGTGTGCGCTATATATCGAGTGGCCTTTTTGACAGCTACAGCAGAGCTGAGTGTGAAGCCCGATGAGGAGGCCGTCGCTGCAGGAGCAGAGGCTATGTTAGGAAGCACAGAGTTAGAGGAGGTCAGGCGGCGTATTTACAGCTGGGTCCAGAGCTATTAAAGTGCCAGACTATCAAGTAACCCGAGCCTGAGAGGGATTAAGAGGGCAATGTGCAGTTTTGCGGAATTGATGTGCAAGCCTAAAAGTTTGAGGTGACGATGGCGTAATGGCAGAGAAGTGGGTATGAGAGGGCTGCCAGCTCAAATCAGGGGTCTGACAGATTTGGGTTTTTGAATACCATTACGTTTTTTTGGACAACGATTTACTTTCACAACACTTAAGCTAAGGGGGGCTAAAACGCTGCTCTTGGTTGTTCCTGTAAAGTGAATATAAAAAGGGAAAGCAGAGTACAACCAGGACAGGTCGCCAGACTATCGCAGGACTGACACTAAGAGACAAACATTCACGCTTACAATCACAACGGGCAATTTAGAGTCATCGATTAACCCAAGCTGCTCGCACCTCAGGTATTTGTCAATTTGTGCAGATTATTGTTACTCAACACCGACAAAAAATGTATGGATGTGTCTGATTGCCGTCATTTGAAGCGCTTTGGAAAGGATCTGAAGAAACAGGTCGATGGGAGCAAGACATTTACAGCGGATTGTTGTTGGACCACATACAACTGTGTAAGTAGGAAAATATGGGAGATAATGTGAAAAATGAAGGATTTTTTGGCAAAGTGCATCTAGGGCGTTAGATCATTTGTATTATGTTTGGCAAGCCGCACATACGCTCATTCGCTCATTTTACGATCTTCACGTTGGCCCTTTTTATAATTCACTCTTTTAATGAAGCTGCAAAAGCAAACGTAGCCGAAAAGGAAAGCGAACAGGGAGTGAGTCTGTTTTTATTTTGGGATGAACCGTGGTCCTCCAAAATCGAAAGGAGGAGACCGACCTGTGAGGTGTCGTGGTTGAAGATGATGGCGCTGAGGTCTCCACAGTTGTAGTGGGTAATGAGGTCCTCGGTGGTGTAGGAGCCCTGCAGGATGCCCGCTCGCACGCCCTCGTGCTGCAGCAGCGTCTGGTTCAACGCAAACAGCACCTGCAGGGAGAAAGAGACAGGAAGACAGGAAGGGCCGCTGTTACTTCCTGCATCCACAAACTCAAGTGTTTCTTCGTCTCTGCGCTCAAGAGGAATTTGTCATGGAGCGGGAGAAAGTGTGCAAGCGTGGCCAGTGTCCCTCTTTTAAAATATAAAGTGACGTTGATACACAATGAAGCCGTTGTTCTGCAGCGTTTTCATTGCTTTCAGGATATTTTCATACACTTTCCAGTCAGGCTGACTACAGGTAAAGGCAGACCACAAGAGACATGGCAAAACTCCACTGACTTTCTTCTGTAGGCCGGAGAAAAGAGGGGAAGAAAGGGAGGGCTAGAGAGGGAGAGAGAGGGAGAGGGAGAGAGGGAGCCTTTAAAAACAACCCTTCTTTCTCTTTCACCAGACCATGGCTGCTGTAAATTTACAGCAGCCATTAAAATCAAAAGTAAACCCTCTTTAGAGAGAATTTGTAGCGTGCAGCCGCCAGCCAGCCCGACAACTCCGCAGCTGTCCTCGACACCAGGGGTTAACCTAGCTGCTCCCGCCCTCCACAAGCCCACGCCACCTCTGACTGGCCTAGCAGGCGGGGACCGAGTTGTCAATCACTGTTAAGCTCTTCTTACAGGAGACGTTTCTTCTCTCTGCGTGCACTACGGATTACACACAGTTCTACATTGCACCCAGTGAGACGGTTTGCGTTGACTTGATTAGAACAAGTGACTCAGCCCCATCGCGTCTTCAAACAGCACCCGACTGATCCATGTCTATGATCCTAATTACCGAGGAACCTGACTAGCGCTTCGGAAAATACTGCAGGGAGAACGTCAGCATCCCGGCCCAGATGATTTGTGGAGCAGCTTAAGGCCGATACAGCTGCACAACTGATTGAGCCCGATGTCAAAAGTCTGGGTCGTAATTCAGACAATTATGTTATGTTTTCTTAATCATAAATGCCCATATCGTGCATATTGAATGTTTCAACTCCAGGTAACCCTCACGCTGGGATAATCACAACCAAGCTCTAAGCACAACCTTGTGACTCCCTCTCTCTCTCCGTCTCTCTGAGGTCATTGCTAACCAGTCTTTGCAGGCTCAGTTTTTGCTTTAGTGCGCTTTCCCCCCCCCCCATAATGCAGAGAGACAATGGATGAGCTAACGGCACACATATCCTCTCATTATCCCCTCTCATCTTCTCTCTTTCTCCACTTTCTCTTCTCATCTGCCAGCTCCTTCCTCCTCCTGTCCAACCCAAAACCGAGTCTGATCTTATTTATTCTTTTTGACGTCTTTCTGCTATGCTCAGCGCCACGCTGAGCCGCTCGGCCAGAGGAATCCAGGAAAGGGTCTCGATCAAATCTGTGACCATTTCCCAAACCCAGAAGCCCCCCTGCTGTGTGAGTTATGGCACTAAACCTCATTTTATTTTCTATTTCCATCCCACGTCAGATTCTTTTAAAGCTCTAAAATCATGGTTGAGGTGTGATGCCAGTGCCGAGCGCAGCCAACACTGTTCGTTCTGCCTGGTGGCTAACTAGCTACAGAAGCTAATTCTGCTTCTGCAGTCGCTGATTCTGTTCCAATGAGTTGCCACTGCCCCGAGTCCTTGACCCACGGGGCTCTTTGCCACGGCTCGAGGCTTTTTCCAAAGGAAACACCAGAGCGGGCCCTGGGTAGAGTGAAGGGCTGGAGCGGGCAGAGCACACACACACACACACACACACACCTGCCAGGCTGTTTGTACTACTCCCAGCTCCGGGAGTTTCCCTTAACACGGGCAAACAGCACCAGACATGACAGACAAGAGGGCGCAGTGTAGAGGATGCATGGTGAGAGCGGAGGGGTTGTGTGTGAATGATTGTGTTGTTAGGGGAGTTGTTATTTCAATATTGTCCGTCTCCCGGGGAAAGAACATCTCTGCAGCTGTAACCATGGCGCCTGAGTGTGTGCTGGGCTGAATGAAAGAGCATGTCAATCACTGCGGGAGAGGCTGAGGGGGGAGAGAGGGAAAAATGCAAACATTCCCCGTGTGTGCGTGCTCGCATCTACACGTGTGGATATGTGTGTTTGTGTGTGTGTGTGCACGCACGTGTCGGCTGACGGAGTGGGTGTTCTCATGCTGAAGCGGTCCACTCGCTCTTTTACAGTCCAGCCTTTTCAAAGTAACTAACATTGACTTCTCTCACCACGTAGTTTACCACTGCAGGTCTCTCTCTCCTCTCTTTTTCGAATGCATGCGTGAGAAACAACCATTGTAATTAAATGAAAAGCTTTATAAGAACAAAGCTGGAAGGAGCCGAGCACTCGGATGCTTTTGGAACCTGCGATCTGAGAGCAGCACTCCAAAAAGTCATTAGTGTGCGTTGGAAAGAACACAGGAAAACAAAGGGGGTAGGAGCAGGAGCAACATAGAAAAAATAAAAAAAGAAGAAATCAGAGAGATCTTTCATGTTTCAGAACATGTGATTTATCAACATGTGTGCGCATTGCTGCAATTCACCTTGAAGTGCGTTAAATCCTGGCTGTTTGCTTGCAAAAGTGTCGGCTTGTTTCAAGCTTTAACGGGTCTGAAGTATGAGTAGGTGCCGATGACAAGGGGCTCTTGTCGAGTCCGTCAACCCCCTCTTAGACCTCCTTAATCTGCATCGGAGAATGTGAGTGATGGAGAGTGCTAAAGGGCTTCGAGCTGCGATACAACAGGAGGAAGTGTCAGACTGTGGAGGCCAAACACTGAAAATATCGTACCCAGGATTATATTTTCCTTTACAGCTGGAGGAGGCAAAACAATGAGACACTAAAACACAATGCTGCACACGGATGGAGAAATAAGAAAGAAAGAAGAAAGGAAGGGAGGAGCAATAGCAGGAGAGCAGGAGCAGAGAACAAAAGCAGGAGAGAGGTGAGAGTGTGAAAGAAACAAAGCCTTGTTCTCTGTGAGCATGTGCTGTACAGATGGAGGTGATTCCTCTACAGTTCGGGGATAGGCCTGGCATGGGCACCGGGTATTACCAGGCAGTCAGGTGCTTAAAAGCAGGCAGGAGATCTGAGAAGGTTTGTTCATTCACACGACTTCCTCTTTCTCCCAGCTTTACCCAAGATATCTCTCCCAGTAGATCGATCCATCTCCTTGTTTTGCTCACTTAACTTTTTGTCCTCTCAGGTGTTATGGGTAACATAGGACAGGAATAAATCACTGAATTCTTTAATCGTCACAATGGCTGGCACTATAGGAAGTCCAAATGCTCCGAATCTCATACTTAGCACCTTTAAACTTACGCACAGCCGTGTTTTGAGCTAAATGTTAATGTCAGCATGCTCATTCATATCATACGCTGTGGGTTAGTGTAACGCGGGGGGGGGGGGCACAACAGAGAGACTCGCATGCACTGAAACGCAGCCGTGGCCGGCCCGCCTATGTCAACAAAGCACAGAGAAGCTCAGATAACAACACACGCAGAGCGAGAGAGACTTCATTCTCTGCTCAGGTAAGTACTCCACAACGTCTTTGCAAATAGCTGTTTGCTGCTATATTGATGCTCTGAATCCAGTATATGGAACATTTAAAACATATTCTGGCATCTCTGAGTTCCATCCACTCAAACAGAATGGGGAATTCCGTTCTTTCTCTGTCTTTGTCTCTGGTTATCCAATCAGCCCCCGATGTAGAGAAACAGTACAAACAGTTTGAGGTTTGTGCGTTCCCCTCCAGCGCTCTCGTCTCCCTGAGAGCAGCTTGTGTTTCATCGCCTGAAAAAGAGAGGATCTCGACCCCTGACCCAGGACACGCACTGCTGGGTTCCTCTGGGCCGAGTCAGCCTCCCCCACCTGGGCTGCAGACGGTAAGAGGGGATTGGGTTCACAGCACCCTGGGGTGACCGAAGGAAAGGGAGAAAGGGAGTTGAAATAACATCCAGGGCAACCCAAGAATAGGAGAAGTGCGATAGCTCATCCCCGTTCCCCACAGAGCAGCCCCCCCCCCCCAAAAAGGGTGGATACCAATTTGCGTGAGCGTACTTTCCCCTCCACAGCCAAGGCCGAGAGCCATGAAAGATTTCATTAAAAAACACCCATGTGTCCATTGTCGTTAACCGGGTGCTATCCCAGTATGACTTCACGCTTAGATGTGCATGTAGCAGTGGCAGGGCTATCTTAAAAGCCCGACGTTGTCTGACCTTTTAGTTCACGCCAGCACTGAAAAGCACCTTGGATACATTAGGCTGGAAAGACGTTGTCACACAAGACCACATCAAAGTTGTCTGGACAGTCTCACACGATAGCTTCACTGTTGATGTCCTACGGGTCCAACTCGCTCCTTCTCATTTCTCTCCGGGGGAATCGTGTAATCCGTCTCGACCTCCGTCGTCAGAGCGTTGCCAAAATAGTTTTACAGCCCTTCGGCGCCTTTCTGCGTGTATCGTTTCCTTGTTTGAAGGTAGCACCACTTTCAACTTTATCACATCTGGCATGAGCTACGGCAAGCCAGAGCCTTGCTTTTTTTTCGAACGTATCCCTGTAAATAAACCACAATACACACTCACATATACAACCACGCATAAGTACACACGCCAATACTTGTACACGCCACATTCCTCTTTGAACAACAACCTGAATACAAACCACATATTGCAGAAAATGAAAGAGAGGACATCTCAGACAGCGCCGATATCGTGAATATTGTGTCTCCTTTGTCTCCGCCTTTCTTTCTCTTCCCACTTCCTTTCTGTCTTCTCTCATTCCCTCTCTTTCTCTGTCTCACTAAGTCTCTCACCGGGCCTGGTCTACCCCCTGTCTCAGTTTAGGAAATCCAGGGATTACCAGAGGGACAATCCCAGTGGCAGAGGCCTGCTGCTCCCAGCTTCCACAGAAAGCCCCCCCCCCTCCTGCTTCCTTCCGTCTTGTCTTATTCCCTCTCTGAGGCAGGGGGTGAGTGTCTAGTGACGGGAAGTATCCCACTTTTAGCTTGGAATGGTACAAATCTTCTAAACATCCATCTCCTCCTTGTGTTTTCCTCATCCTTCATTCCTCTGAATAAAGTTTGCTCCTATCCGTTACCATCCCCCCTTTCTCCGCTTGCTCTTCTCTGCGTGTTTATCTTCTTTCCATCCATGAAACCAGACCAATAGGCACCCATACACACCCCATACTGTATACGCCCCTCCAGTCCCCAGAGCCTCCTGTCTCTCCTCTTAATGAGAGTCTCCAGTGAATAGGGGGGGGGGGGGGGTCGCCCCTACACTTGTCCACAAATAAACCCTGCTGTTTGACTTGGCAGTGCTGCCGCTGCGCCAGTCATCCCAGCTTTCCTGCCGCCACAGAAAACAGAGAAAATAATAAAGTATCACTTGATCCGGGCAGACAAAGCACACAGCTGGTCCCTCGCCCTGAATGCCCACGAGCAGAAGGTGTGAAAGTATCCTCTTGGAATCACTGAGAACTAAAGAAAAAGTCCTTGTGTTAGGTCAAGTATCATTTCCATCATTCTTAATGGTGTAATCTGCTTTATTTCAAGGATCTGTTGGGGGTTTTTTTTCGAAGAGAGCACGGATGTAAATAAACTGCACTTGAAACAAATGAAATGATCTCACCCGCCCTCAGATCCATCAGATTTATTCAACTGTTTTTAGGCAAGTAACATTAAAGAACTTGCTAAGATCGACACTAGATCAGGTCACTCTCACCGCATCGCCCTCAAAGCTCCGAGTCCACATCGCGGCCTCCTCTAATCCTAACACATTTCACAGTCTGCTCTTTTCTTTTTTTTTCAGAGGAAAAACTCTCATTGAATTCCATCGGATTTATCCGGCTCCCATTATGATGTGTGCTGCTATCCAAACCAGATGAGCTGGGTCTTCTCCGCAGCATGAGAAAGGAGCGAGCAGAAACAGCCGTGTATGTTTAAAACATGCCTCCACGGCCCCTAACCAGGGTCCGACCACTCTCTCTTATCTCCCTCAGTCTGCTTTGGTCGGACTAATGGCTTTAGACGGAATAATTCCCAAAGAATGATTTGTCCTTTTCTTTTCAGGTCCGGCTGAAACACGAGAGCAGCACATAATCTCCTGCATGAACATAAATTGTGTATTGGGGTAAAAACTGGGTCCAGATTGAGAAACATCAACCGTCCAAACTATAGTAGGCGCTGGTCCAGGTGATTGCAGCCTTCGATCATCACACATCATCGTAACGATGTTCAAATGATGTAATGTCTGTCAAACTGATTTTTTCCTCCGTGAGTTTGTGTGAGCACCTCAGCCAGCACCCAAGACCGAATTGTTCTTGTTTGCGCTATTTGACAGGCAGACTGGATTTCCCCCGCAGAGGAGTGGACTCTTTAGTAGCATTGAGTGTAACCTCAGCTATAAAAGAAGCATGTTTCATATTGAAGGGATGCGATTGAAAGGTTTTATGTTTGACTTAACATCTGCATGTCGCGCACGTGTGTTTCAGTGGAGGAGGAGAGAAAATGTTAAGTGAGAGAGATGGAATAAAATGAGAGATGGCATGTGAAGAAAAGAGGGGAGGAAGAAGAGCAAATGTAAGAGACACAGGGGGAGGGGGGGGGGTAAAAGTATCATAACAGTCCAAAAGGCCAGATGTTTACAGTTAACCAGGAGAGGTAGAAAGAAGAGAGGAGGGAGCAGACCTATTGCCCTCCTCCTCTTCTTCTGTCAAACAGGTCTGGGCAGCTGGGCAGTTATGCCCTCCACCCCCCCCCACCCTCCCTCTCCATCCTCCCGAAGCCCCTCCATCCTCAGCCCTGTCCACATCCCTCCAAAAACAACTCATCTTCCATCAATTCTCAAACCCTCAATCACCAGCCTTCCTCCCTTTCACCCGCCCAGGTTATGCGCTCTCAAGGACAAATCTCCAGAGTATGCCGTTCATCCCTCTCCCACCCGTCCCTCCTTCTCTTCTCTTTCATTCGGTGGCGGCTCTCCGTCCACCACTGCAACTGATCTCTGTTTATTTAGCTTTCATGTCCTGCCTCCCTCCTGTGCTCCACTTGGTACACACTCACGCAGACAAACTTGTAACTCACTGCCCGTATACGCATGCATGTGGACACTGTGTGTTTGTGTTTCCATATGTGTCTGTCTGCACTAAGGAGTTTATCCAAGTTGCACAGTGCTCTGTCTATGGAGCTGCAGAAAGAGGAGTAAGTGGACCAAACTTCCTCCCCTCTCCTCCCCTCTCCTCTCCTCTCCTCTCAAAGACTCAATACTGAAGCGAAAGCGGCGTAATCCCACACAAGCGCACCATTTCACGGCAAATCAGAGGGAGAAATGTTCAATTTCACGCAAGCACATTCAGCCTGCAGAAAAACAGAGGGAGAGACGGAGCAAACTTGTAATGTGTACCTCGAGATACAGCCTGCGAACAAGAAGTATAGCTGTGGGAGTGAGTGTCATAACAGATTTGGGGTGGGGGGGGGGTCACACTATAAGTGAGGGTCACGCTGCTCTGTCATTTCAAAAGCTTTTGTCAGCACATCCATGAGGAGGCAGAGTCCAAATTGTCTCCCTGATGAGAACAAGCTGCCTCAGATGAAGTGTGGAAAAGAACACACACACACACACACACACACACACACAAATGTATACAACCTTCCCAACTATTGCCAGCAGTTAACTGTGGGACCACCAGAGAGACTTCTGATGTGTTTGACAGATATAAAAAGTAATTTTAGTGTTGGAAAATGTTTAATGGCTGCATCCTTTCTTACAGTAATGAGTGGGAGATTAACCCCCTGCCATGCCACATTCTGTATACTGCTACTGGTGAGCTCACGCTCAGGAACAGGCTGGGTTTTGTTCAGGGATGGAGTGTGTGTCTGTGTGTGTGTGTGTGTGTGAACCATAGACTGTGGTGGTCACCCATTGGTTTGTGGACCAGAGTTTTGAAGCCTCGAGTTCCGCATTTTTGCCGTCGCCATTTTGGTTTTATTTGCAACACGAGAGGGTGGAGTCAAGTACAACTGAATGTTCGATAAGACATTTTATGGCAACCACAATGTTACAATTAACTATCGTTCACTAAAAATAGGCTGTGAAAGGGTTAAAGTTCGAATATGAACAGACAGACACCATGGCAGTGACCTGTCAATAACAAAGAGATACGTCTCGGTGCGTCTCATGCAGACACACATTTCGTTCTCTCCTCTGTTTCACTCTCTTTCCGTGTGAATGAGAAGCAGATGAATAGCAGACTCACAGCAGTCTATAAGGACACTGTGCTGGACTGACTAGAGGAATCGTGATGCTCCTGAACACTGAAAGGACTTTGTACGGAGCGCAGAGGAGATTTTTTTTTAGCTCAATCCGCTCCAAATTCTTTTCTCCAAAAAAATTGTTGCGATACATATTTGTTGGCGTTTAGCGTTGACAAACATTTTCACTGCGATCAAAAACTCTTTTCTCTCGCCACACACAAAGGAGGAAACACTTTAATCAAATTGAGAATTTTGTTCGAGGACGTTTGAAGCTTTATCCGAAAAAACTTCCATCGAAGCTGTGAATGTGGTAGCTAACAGCCGTTAAAGCCGTTAAAATACAAAGCAGTTTGTCTCTTTTTCGGAGCGAGCAGTGACCTGTCACTGCTCATCATTGCTCACTTGCCGTACTATTCGTATGGCTTTGCTCACAGCCAGTCGCCACAAGCACTGGTATTGATTCCGGCATAGTTATTTTTAAAAGGATACCCAGCCCTACTTCAAGAGATTTGGGATAAAAAGACAACAACAAAAAACATGTATCAACTGAAAAGAGAGATTTTTGAAGTTAGGACATCAGCCAGGCTTCCAATGTGCTTCTCTTCATTACTGTGGTTCAGAACTGAACCTGTTCATACTGACAACTAAAGCAGACATCAGGCCTGTGCTGAAAACCGAACTGAGAATCATTTTTACGAGAAGCCCATCAATTATTCGGCTTGCATCACCAGAGCAAATCAATTTTGGATGAGGGAGGGTTGGAGAAAACAGGGGTTTGTGTAAGTGCAGGAGTGTGTTTGCGAGTATAGAGACGGTATTTATGTCTGTGTTTGAGGAAGATGGAGGCCAGAAAAAGAGGCATCCAGGATAGACATAAAGACAGAGCAAAACAGACAAACAAACTCACTCACAGAAGCCCCGAGTGGGAGGCGGTGAAGGCGGAGAGAGAGAGCCCATAGACATGGGAAATAACTCCACTATGCTGCCAGTGGTTTGGACGGCCTGTGGTGGAGGGGATACAGTAATGCTGGCCGTAGATTATTAGCTCTTCCTCTCGCCGGCCTTGACTATGAGCAGTGCTGGCTGTCACATCAGAGACGCGGGGCTTTTTACTTCCTTCATAAGACTCTCATTATTTCATAAATCTGCAGTTTAGGCACTCGGCCCTGTTGATTTGAGCCTACGCCAAGGCTTTCATTTATTTCCAACCTTGAGTCGTGTTTGTGTGCGTTCTCATTCCCAACACGTCGGGACGCTTGGTCGGCTATTGGTCGCCACTTTTTCGGGGGTTAGAGTTACAAAAGTGAAGTACTTTACGTAACTTAAAGTAAGTTGTTGTTGACTTTTGGATTTACGCGGGACACGAACAGCAGTAGTCTTACTCTCTGTTCCCTTGTTGTTCTGTTCCCTTGTTGTTTGCTGCATACATATTGTGTGTGCGCCGATAAAACTGGTTCTGCATGGTTTCCAGAACCAGTTTTATTTTTTCTCTGTCACATTCTTGGCTCTTCCTTTATCTCTGTATTGTCTTTGATATCAGGACTGTGGTGATGTTACTGCATGCTTTAAGTCTAACCTGAAGCCTATCCATGTCTGGAAACACACAACTGAACCACAGCCGGCTAACCGCCACCAACTACCATACTCAAAAGCATGCAGATACATAATCAGATGTCTACGGCAAAAGTCTAACTATACTGTCTTTGTTTCTCCCTCTTTCTTTCTTGCTGGCTTGCTTGCGACGCACACACACTTCCATATTCATGCAACCTCCAACCGCCCAGAGCTCTCAGCCCTGTAGCCTCCCAGGGAAAGTGCTTGGTATGAAGAAATCCAATATGATTAAGACTATGATTGCTGCCTCTAATAGTTTTAGCACCCATACCCTCTATTAAGGAAAACACTGGGTTTGCACCGCAGCTCAGCACAGGCTTCTGACAGAGGGGATCAGCCTATGGGAAAGACCTATAATTCAGTGTTTCTGTGTGTGTGTGTGTGTGTGTGTACAGTAGGTGTGAGGTGTACATATATGGACACATATATCTGTCTGTGTATGTGTGTATTTCTGTGCTTTTCCTGTGTCTGTCAGTGACACATATGGTGTGTGTGTGTGTGTGTGTGTATGTGCTTGTGCAACCCACACAGCTCAAGGGCAGGCTTGGTCAGCCATACTGAGGGTTTGTGGTCAACAGATCACATGATTGTGGCTTCAAATGGGCCGCAAATCATCAAACAGGCCACACGGCTTGAGGGGGATGCTGGAGCAGACGGGAGGAGCGCCGGATAAATAAGATTACAACTTCTGCAGTCTGTCTTCACTGGAAGGCAAAGAATAAAACCTTTTGGAAAAACAGCTAGTAAAGGAGGTAGCAGGGATCGGCACAATGCTAAGTGTTATGTAATGTAATATGTCTATCGCCGAAACTATTTCTGTAACATGGAATTCAATGAATATATGCTTTTCTTACCTTAACTCAGACATTTTAGGCTGTTGACCGATATAGTTTCAGAGACTTTTTCTTCAAAAGATCACTTTTAAAGTGTTGCTAAACCATTAAATAAAGTTTTTTAAGTAACTGCAATCTTAATACCTGGCCACACCAGAAAGTGGAACAGCGATATAGTTGGTGAACTGCGGTATCAAGCTAACTGCTAACGTGCTAGCCGGCTGGGCTAGCGCTAGTCCAATGCAGTAGATTGTCTCTATTTTATCTCCACTTATTTACATTTTGTTCACCTTTGTACAAGATTTTTTTCAATAAAATGTTATTGAGAATCGAAAATAAAGCTCTGAGTTAGCGAACCCATTAGCTTGTTAAATTAGCTAGTTTGCTAATCAAAGACGTGTTCGTACCCTCAACTCTTGTCTCAGAACTGTCTGCAAAGAGTTTCTCTTTTGTGGAACAGTTTATACTCCGAGGTTAAAGCAAAGAGACTAGTGCAACACAGTAAATCAACGATGGTAACTTCCATCTTGGACTCTCTGCCCCTGCATCCCCTCAATGGTCAGCACTGTCAGGACAGCTTGCTATTGGTCAACGGCGCAAATTTGCAGATCAAAGTACACTTAAATTAAATGTGATGCAAAAAAATTATCTTGGATTTACTTTCACCCGAGAGCGAATCCCCTAACGGCCTCAATTTCACTGGAATTAATTGGATCCGCCACCAAATTTTTCCCATTTAAAATGCTGGTGCGACGACACCTTTGAGACAAACCTTTACTCTTAAACTGAGAGCGCAGGATTGAAAATTGACTCTACACGTGGACAGGCCATGTTCCACATTTGAGTCTGGAAAAACTGCAGCTTTGAAAAAGCTGATTAAAACCGAAGGTCTGGTTCCTTTCAGAAGCCAGTTTGATGGTGCGGAGACACAGAACAGAGATGACCGAACAGCTACAGCACACTTCATGTGAGCACAGTGCCCATACCTGGCCTAACCTCAGTGTTACCTCTCTCTTGATAACACTCCCTGAGACTTCAGGCCAACTGTCTGAACTGAACTGGCTCCGGAGCCACAGACACACAAACAAACACAAACTAATATCCACACACGCATCCACACACCTCAGCTCAATGCTCTCGCCTCACAGGAAACCATTTCCTATCAAAGCTGCTGTGAGTTTCCAGAGCTGTTTATCTCTTTTGTTGATTGTAAGAGATGCCCTCTTTGTTCCGTGCTGTAAAATAGAACCGCAATTCAACAAAACTAATCTTGGTGCATTAACTTGAACTGAAAACAATAATCGCGTCATTATTCCCGTGTATATTTATGTGTATCACTGATGGTATTGTCTAAACATGCGAGTGCTTTTTGTTTTTCACACCAAGCTCTCTGTTTCCATCTCACCACACTCCCTGCTGAGCCAAAGCCTATCTTAATTAACACCGGGATTTTACTAGATCACTGTTGGTTTAGTAACAGCTCCACATCGACTGTGACAGTAATTAAGTGCTGAAGTCGAGGCTGAGGCTCCAGTGTGTTAGAATGAGAATGTTGTGTGTCATACAAACACACACACACACACAGACAGACATGATGTTATCAACTTGCGGGTCACTGAAAACAATATCTGTCAAAGGCAATTGAGTAGAAATGGAGCCACATCAACCAGTGCCACAGTCTGTGTGTGTGTGTGTGTGTGTGTCTCTGTGAGTGTTTATGTGTTCGCCTGCATGCATGAGTGTGTGCCAGTGACCCAATCGGCAGTGTGTGGTTACGGGTGAGTAGCTGTGGTTTCAATGGCCACACACACACACACACACGCACACACACACACACTGTCAGAGCTTGCTGACAGATGCCTTAAACAGAAGAATGGAAAGGAATGATTGTACTCTTTAGCTCCCACAAATAAATACCCTGTCCACCACAGCCATTGTTGTGAAAATACCATAAAGGAAGCAACGCACAATTAAACACACACTGGTATAAACTTACATACACATACAAACACATCACGGACCTAAAAGATGAAACAAAATCCCTCAGACGCACACTGACGTTTACAGGCCAGGGGCACTATCTTTCAAATAACAGGAACAAGCTCAAGAATGTTTATCCCGCCAAAACAAAATGCTCCCTCTCCCAGCGTCTCTTCTTTCTTCCCGTTTCCTCAGGCCACCATCCCTTTCTCTCCACCTCATTTCCTCTCCCTCACCGACCCCCTGCTCTCCGTGTCCGCACCCCCACGTGGTTCATTTCGGGCCAGGCTGGCAGTGGCTATGGCAACACTCCCAAGAAGGTGGTTTAGTCAACAGCGAGCCACAGAGGCCCTTCTCTCAACCGCCGTCTCTGGCAGCGAGGGGACCTCAACCCTTACTGCACAGATCCCAGGATGACTGTATGAGAGGAGATGAATGGGGCCGCGGTGGAGAGGAAATGGGAAGGAGCGTCCAGAAGACAAAATACTGTCAACACTTAAGAGAGAAGACAATTAACTCAGCAAACCCTCTTTCAAATGTGAGTCATATTAGGTTGAGTGCCAGTCGCAGTTGTGCTATAAACGAAGCCTGGAAATCCAGATTGTAATGTTGGCTCATGTTGGCCGACCTTTTAAAGAACTGTGAGCCAAATAAGAAAGCTCGGAAGAGACCACGTCATTTATGCACAGGCAAATTTAATTATTTAGTCAAAAGAACTATTGTCAAAAATGATGACTTCATATGCCAAACAAACAAAGGGACACATACAGTATATATTAGGGTTCCATGCACGTGCAGCAAAGAACCTCAGTCAGATTCCAACCAGGGATGATGCAGTTTTTGTTTGCGTATAAACCAGAAGGCCGCCGCCCATGATGCATTGCACCATTATAAACCATCTTGCCTGTTTAAAGTCCAAAATGGAAGGATGTGATCATACAAGCAGTGTCGTGCAAGCTGTCACTATGTCACCAAACCTGCACCACTCTTTTCTTTTTGCAATTTAGACTCCGTCATTTCTGTTTCCCATTTCACAAGGTGTTCGAGTTATTTTGTCTCCTCTCTGAGGGTGTAAGTGAGCAGCACGTTGGATGGCAGGTGAGGACAGCACTGCAGGATAGAAGTGGAGTAGAGCCGGGAGGAGATGCAGCGCTCCGCTGTCTGGCTCTGGTGTTGTGTGTCGAGGGTGTGATGGCTTGTGTCAGTTAACACTTTCCCCTGATGTTTTCCACAATGGCGGACGAGGTGTCGGTGCGTATTTGAGAGTGCGTGTCGTCCTCGGCACTGCCAGTGTCGGCAGTCAAGAGTGTAGCGGTGAACAACGCAGACGCACACATAAATAGAGCCGAGTCCTGGGACGGGTGACACATGTTTATCATTGAGGGGATTGGTGGGATTCCTTTCATGTGCAAATGGCCGACTGTTCCCTCGCTCCCAGCCTGACCCCTCAGCTGCCTTTATCTCCCTCTCGCCTCTCACTTTCTCTCTCCCCGGACAATTTCTCTGAAGCACTTTCTCGTCTCTCTTGACTCCGACCCCTTAGCCTTCATCTGACTTTTACGCCCATTGTATTCCTCTTCCTGTCTCTCTCTCTCTCGCTACCCTTCGGACCCATCTGCTTTTCATCTGAGCGCCGATAGACGGAGCGGAGGGAGCTGGCGGTTGCGGCTAGGATGGAGTTAGCTGATGGGGATGGTGGGAGACTGACTGATTGATGCATGTGAACAGTGCGTCCGTGCGATTGTGCGCAATTCAACACCCGTCGTCACGTGTGTTTATGCGGGTGCATTCCTGCATGCATGCGTGCGAGAAACAAAATGAGCGAGTTATTAAGCTTTACCAGGGATGTTTGCCTTCTCATAATAAATGCACACAGATATCTGGCACGCTCCGACCCCCCCCCAAACCCTCACAGACACATTTACACACAGCAGTTCTCAGCGCGATGAGCTGTCAGTCCCTGTTAGGCTTGGCATTCTCGTTAGCGCGCGGTTTGGATCCTCTTTCAGAGGAGCTGAACTCGGGACCTTTTCCCCCTTCAGCATTCCAGAGAGCAGCGGACAAGAAGGAAAGAAGAGAGACAGGACGTGAGAGCCAAGGACCACTCACGATATCGGAGAGTTTGTATTTAATCACTTGTTGAAATACCTCCCGCGCTGCGTGCGTTTTACTATTCACGGAGAGCGTAGCGCTTTCAAAGCCCTGCTCCACGCCGCCTCTATTAATCGTGTCTTCATCTAAACTGTTGGAGATCCCTCTCGGGTATATCAAAGGCCAGCTGTGGGACAGAGAAATCAAGCGTAGCACATTTAGCTTACGAACAACTTTACCTTACGTTTCAATTACATTCCTTCCAAATGAGCCCTCGAAGAACCCACGGCTGATTAAAAGGAATGTATTTGTGTTTCTCTGGGAGAGAAAGAAAGTGGACTAGAGTTGCTTTTTTACAAGAGCCAGATCAGCAGGTCCTCCTGGGTGGGCAGTGCTGCCCCAGAAAAGCTGAACCCAAACCAGACATCCTTCAAAATGATTTCATCCACAATCACTGGGGCACTGACGACTGCAACCAATCCAAGAAAAGCATTTCGTTTTTTTTTGTTTTTTTTAAAAGAAAAGCCAGAAAATCGCTCATAGTGAGGGGGAACTTCCACCATTCCTACAGACTTGCCTGAAAACTTCTCCAAAGCTTGGTACATTCCCAACCCAAAAACTCCTGCTGATGGTTTTGAGAAACTGTTTGAGAAATCTGTCTGTGGTTGGGGTGGTGGGTGTAGGTGAGGTGTGAGGAGGAGCAGCTTAATAAATGGCATGGGGGGGGGGGGGGGGGTTTGGTCAGGGTTTGGTCTCTCTGTTCAGGCAGACCACTACAGGTTTGATATGTGTTGGCCTATACATGATGAATTAGTGATCATTCTCTTGCCAAGCTTTGGGGTTGGTTCATACACAAGTAACAGAGTAAGTAAATACTTCAAAAACAAATAACAGAAGTCTCGTTGAAAGACTTTAAAAGTATAAAATTACACACACAAAGAAAGACTCAGGAAAGGCATTTGTTTTACAGTTTACCAGACATCTGGATCTCAAAGTCAGTAGGCAGTAAAACGAAGCCTCTTTTTGAAAAATACGAACTCAAAATGAAAAAGCGCTTTTTAATTTCTCAGTTTGTTTTCTTTCGCTTCCTTCACCACCGCCTTTCTCTTTCTTTCCTGTCATCATTCTCATCTTCTCTTCCCATAGTTTCCGTGGAGCCTTCCAGCTTTTGTTTGAGTCAGGGGGCCGTTTTGTGTAAACAGCAGCCGGGTTTAGGTACGATAGTGAAGTATATGTGGTTTACACAACCTGAGCAGTTTCTTACATTCGTATTCCTCCTCTGATAAACATGAAAGCTATGCATTCTGGCTCTCCTCAGTTTTCTTTTTCATAGCTATTCATTACATATGCTGAGTTTTATGACACCGAGACCAATGAAGTGATTTCAAAAATCCTTTGTTGTCATTTATTGAAACCTTTTGGACACGCAAGTTTGTTTTCTCCAACAGCAGCAATTGACTCCCTTTATTTGGCTCAACTTGCTTCCTTGGCGATGCAGCGTAAAGCTAATCCATTACATGCCGCGTGTGACCCAACACGCAAATTACATACTGTACTGTTTTGTAGAGCTAGCACACCATTTTTTAAAATTATATAAACCTATAAGTGAAGGTCAATACAATTTTTTTCTTGCAGGGAGATTCAACATCTGTATACTTACAAGCGCGAAAAGCCTAACAGACAAACACACACACACACACACCATTGTCTTTAGTCGAAATATATAATCATATCACATGTACTGAATTCTCCAGACACGCAAAAAATAAATAATGGAAGTAATTTCGTGATCATTACACTCCTACGCCTTCCTTCAACAAACAGACACATTTACAGGCGTATTAGGTTTCAGGCAGAGCTATTGCGCTGGAATCCTTTTGTCTCGGAGCAGCTGTAGGAAAATGTAAATCAGCGCTGCGGTCGCGATCAACTTCAATAAGGCCAAACAAAAGTCCAAGTCGAGTCAAAGATACGCTAGTGCCTTCCTTCATACCACTGCCACCATAGGATGTAAATGTGTCAGGATTTGATATTGGGCTATGTATTATACTTGTGGAGAGGATTTCGCAACAGCATATAAATCCAATGTAAGTGAGTGTATAATCAGCAGCCAGCTGGACATTCATCTATAGACAGCAGAGCTATGAAGGCAATTACGCCTGTGATTTCCATGTAATTTAGACTACAGTTGTGTCAGTCTCAGGCAAAATACTGAGACACGACCAAGATAAATGAGGTTGGAGTCAGAGAACAGACCGCAGCTTGAACAACTGTGATCAATACCGCCGTGGAACCCAGACCGCTCGGTCCTGCAGCCGTATCGAGCACATAGCGAGGGCAGCGGCGTTGCACTGTTGTCCAGCTGGGACCTCGTGTCTAAACATTGTCATCACTCATCCTTTCTCCCATCCTCCACCGTATCCCCTCATCAATCCCCCATCATCCCACTAAATACCCCGGCTGTTAGCGGGCATTAAAAAGCCATTCACACTGCTCTCATGTGCTTGGGTTGGCCGTCACCAGAGCTGACTAAAGAGGCTTTGAGGAGGCCTGGCCTCCCTCTCCGTCTCTCTCTCGCTCTCTGCCTCTCTCATGCACTCTCCCCTTCGCATTTTGGCAAGCTGATAAAATAAACTTGTGTTTCCATTCCAATACTCGCTCGCTCTCTGTGAGCTTTAAACAAAGATCCAGCTTTTGGCTGTCAACAATGGCACGCACACCTTCACCATCTGTCCGTCAGGCTTCTGTCGGCCGCCCGAGGCGTTGACACTACTACCTGAGAGAATCAACAGCAGAAAAACCTATCAAAAACATGGGATTTGTTCTCGGCGATCCAGAACATTGCTTGGCTCACGAAGCGCCCAGTCCATATTTTTCATATTATCAGATGCCGTAAAGTTGCAGCGTGACATAAGGCGCTGAGGGCCACATCCGCAAGAGACAAATGGCAAGGAAATATCTTTGTGGAGCTCCTCACCACTGGCGGACACTCATCATACTTAAGTGTGGAACAACAGGGACGGATGCCATGCATGACAAAAACAAATCCCACTGTGAACTATGAGGATGCAGCCAGACCAAACCAGAGGAAAAGGGCCTTCTTAAAAAGTACTTTGCAAACTCTCAGTAGTCTCTCTGATGTACGGCATAATGCTGCCATGGAGTCGACTGTTAGCTATAACTTGGGCTCTTTATTTTATCCCAATCAGCAGCATTAAAAGTACGCCCAATTAGCGATAAGCTGTTCTTGTTTACAATGCAGCTACAGATGTACACACACCCGTCAGAGAATTACTTTGATTCTGAAGAAAACTTAAAATTTGCGATGGTTCTCAGGCAAGTTCTGATTTCTAAGCAGATTTATGGATGTTTATTCAATGTCTATCAGAGAAAATATTATCCCCTGAAAGTGTCGCACTGAATCTAAATATATGTGTTACAGGATAAGAATAGGATCAGTATTGGGGCCTATTTGGTACCATAAAACTAACAAAAATACTTTTGCAAAGTATAAATATTTATATCCTGTGCTAGAAAGTAACACAAAAGTGGCCCAAACGCAACACATGCTGAAAATAAAAGTCTCTTAACAGTGAAAGACATAAAGGGGTTGAAGTATTTCAGAGTTGCCCGCCACATTGGGTGGTATATTATGGGATGCTATTCTTACCCCAAGGCAGGTGGTCTGGCACAGCGCTGACAGGGGCATCAGAAACCAATAACTGTGTCTGCTTACACACCGACTTCCTTCTGACAAGTTAAACTCGCGTATCTGTCTGAGTCAACTTTAGCTGAGAACACCAATGGACAGTTTCTTTCTTGTCTGTTCTCTGAATACCTCGAAGAATCCTCATGGGAATCGTAAGACCCTTAGGACCTGCATCTCTGAGCCCCGACGATTAACACGTTATATCTATTTTCTTTTTTCCTCCACTGGTTGGCCTGGCGACTTTGCAGCGATGGCAAGACTTCAGAAAGTCACTTCTCCCAGCCAAGAAAATGGATCGGCACATCAGCCCTCTTAAAACGGCATATTGTATTGTTACGCTCTGTTTCTATAGATATAATGTGTTGATTAGTGATGTTTTGAGGTGCTGGTAGGCAGATTTTTTTGAACCTTTTGACAGAGCCAGGAAAGCTGTTTTTATGCTAAGCTTAAAACTGAATGAGTGCATTTCCCAAACTGTCAGCCTACTGCTTTACAACGAGCAGTACCCCTCATGATATAAAAAAGGTGGAAGATGGGCTACAGTGTGTGAGCCACAAGAGGTTTTAGGAAAACCAGGATCACACTATTAACTTCTGCTCACTGTGGCAGAAACAAGGATTTGTATCCTCAAGTGTCATGAAACCGCACAGAACCTCTGGAATATATGAGCGGAGTGCAAACATAATTTAATTTGGTGAGTGCAAATGAAGCGTTGAAAATCGGTGTATGAGTGAATATGTATATTCAATATGCATGTGTAACTGCGCATAAAGACTTGAGCTCCAGACATGCCCCGCGTGCCCACGACAACAAATTTGTCTGCGACAAAGTCAACCGCTCCTCCGGCTGTTCATCATTAATAAAGGTTTTACTCCATCAAACCATTTCCCACACAGGCCCACATCTGTGATCCACACAACACACACATTCACCTCCGCGGCCCCTTCGGGCTGACATATTTCCCCGCTAATCTGTTTGCACAACTCTGGTGTGACCACAGGCCAATTACACGTCGTCCCGTGATGCACGCGCCGACGAGAGAGAACGAAGCGGAAAAAGGAGAAAAGATCCGAGAGCCCCCTCTTTCTTAACTTCTCCCCACCTCACCCGTCGTTTCTCCTCCATTCTCTCACTTCTATCCCATCCCCTCCATCTCCAGCTCTCCCACTCAGATTGTGACTTCAATTACAGCTGCCCATCATTTCGGCTCTCCCTAAACAGCGGCTGCAACTCAGGAATCCACAGTCCCGCTTCGACTCTCGAAGTAAATTTGATTTCTCATCCCATTTACATCGCATAAACTCTGCCATATGTTGGATATTATATTTACATTCTTCCAGTAGACGCCAAGAGAGCGTATGCCTTTGGAAAGGTAAAATAACTGTGTGGGAAAAACTGCGCTGGTGAATGACGGGTGAAATTGACCGTGATGTGAAGGAGAAACAACTCAAAAGAGAAGAAAGAGAAACTTCACAGCAGCATCCTTTATTTCTTTCTTTCATTGTTGTCTTTTTTATTTTGGCACAGAGGAAACTGCTGAGTGGAGAAAGTGGAAGGTTTCCTCTGTTATTGTTGCCATTGCTCTCTCCCAGTACCACCAAATTGAACAATTTTATTTTCCTCTCCTCTCTTTCCCGGTTTGCCTGAGTGGCGTGGGGGTCACTCTGCTTCTCCTCGCTCCCTGCTGCTGTTCCTCCACTTCTCTTTCTCATAATCCCTTTTTATGTTTCTTTCCTTTTTTCTTTGGGTCCATTCTCCCGTGGTCGGGATTGACCTGGTCACATGTCAAAAGCAGGGCAGCCGATTTGATCATTTATTTATTTTTACGCGGCAGATGGATCGGAGTTTTCACATAGAACTACAGAAAGAGTGCAGTAAAGTGTTTGGATATTGCGTTAGCGTACTCTTCGTCACTGTCCTGACATAATGAACTCATTTTACAGTGCAAAAAAAAACAACTAGAAATAATCTCCATCCGTATTTGCTGAACCGCTTATCTTGTTCAGGCCAAATTTTCCAAATCGAATTGACTCAGGCCGGTGTCGTTTCAAGGAACTGAGAAAGTCATGTTCAACCGCAGTGCCGTGGGGGGTTGGTGAGGAGGGGGAGGGAGGGAGGGGGGGGACGGGGGCTTCTGGGGCTTCAGCCAAAGAGATGGGGTCGTCCAGAGGGCGAGGGCAATCGGCTCTGTCTGTCAATCCGGCTCAGAGAAAGTTCTGGGAGCCCTAATTCGAAAAGGTGAAACAGAGGCCTGAATGCACAAACGCTTGAAATCCTCTGAGCTACTGAGTAAAACGAATGTATCGACCGGGGTCTTAAGGGTTCGCGATGAAGGCCGCAGCAACGTGAGGGCTACTGCCTGTCCAGGTGGTCAGCTGCTGCTTTGGGATCCGTTTTTAAAGAGACACTTTGCTGTTTTTAATCTACACTAACCTGGTGTAATGCATTCAAATCCATCACAGGAATGTGCACCCACATCTAGACCCGATGAAGACGGACTCATACATGCACCCGTCCAGTTAGGTGTTACAGGGAGGAGCTACAAAGGGTTGTGACCGAGAACATTTCTGCAACGGGAGGATGAAAGTGTCCACAGACACATTTGTCATGACTCAGCTTTGTTTGACCTGTGAGGGTGTTTGTGCTTTCACTTATCTGTGCAGTAATCTAACCCCTGCAAAACTGTTTGTGGTTGCACGAGAACATCTGTGTCTGAAGACTTGTTAATGGCTCTGGAGCCTGTCTCCTGCCTCCCCGTCTCTCTACCTGCGGTCTTTTCTTGCCTTCGCCTGCTGTTTCGTCTGTCTGCCTCCTTCAACTGAGAGGTCCTCTTACATGGAGAGACGTGGAATGGGCGTCGCCCCAATTGCAGGATGACAGGATTTATGTGCCCACTAACAACTAAGACGTTATTGATCCCCGGGGGTAAATTCACAAGCTACCTGGTAGTATATAGAACAATTCAAATTACCTTCACCAACTGCACCTTAGTTTTTGAGTACAGGACTTATACTTGTAACAGAGTATTTCTACACTGTGGTATTGCTGCTTTTACTTCAGTAAAAGATTTGAGTACTTCTTCGACCACTGGCTGTGAAATCAATAGTTTACAGGGCCAAGCAGGAGTATCAACTGCTTCCTGAGACAAAGTGTAATGTAATTACGGCTTGAGCCTTTCAGAGAGGTGAACATTTTACTTTGGGCCAGGTATGTCGGTGGTTAAAGCCTTTATGATTGCTCGGAATACTGATTTTGGGAATACTGCTTTGCAGACCAAGACTTAAAACACATCAATGTTTTTTTGTTGTTCTTCTCGGCTCTCTTCTCTGACGGAGTTCGATTGAAACAATCTTGACACGGCATAAGCGGCGCTTCTCAATGTCAGATTGTTTAATCATGAAAAACCGACATTTGGCCCAAATCAGCACTTCTTGTATGAGACTAAAGTCGAATCCGAGTGTTTTTACAGGTTGTTTATACAGGACTGATCCAAGTGTGAATGTGCACAGCTCAGTGAACGTGTGACACGCAGAATTAGCCAAAACAAATGACGTACATGTTCCCCATTAGCCTGACTGGGTAAATAAACATTAAAAGCAGAACTGAAACATTGGACTTGCAGGATCATGCAAGAAAGTGAAGGGTTTTTTTGGGGTATAAAAAGGAGAGCTGAAGTGCTCCACTGGGTTGTATATAATGGGGACAAGGCAGAGGGCGCAGAGAAGACGCATGGGTCACATTAAAACCGGGTTCAGTGAGAGGGCTCTGCTAATGCTACCTAATCCCCGACAAGCCTGGCTCACACAACACACACACACACGCAGTTGTTCTCTGCTGGGCCCTATTTATGACCGTTGGCCGGTGTGTGTGTGTGTGTGTGTGTGTGTGTGTGTGTGTGTGTGTGTGTGTGTGTGTGTGTGTGAGGTGTGGTAGTATGTGTGACTGATGTCACAGGCAGGCTGGGACGCTGAGTTCATCTCAGACCACCAAACATCCGACATGGAAAGTTGCATGCCATGGCGTACTGGCAATCTTCCGTGTCGGCCCACACTGGGCGATACTGATACGCCACGTTGTCCGGTTACTTGTCTGGTGCTGCTCTTACACTCTTTATGTTTCTTTGTACTAATATGCCGTATTTTTATGGCTGTTTTGTGCTTAGAATTGGTTCCTCAATGCTTTTAAAGGTAGATGGTGTGGATAGAAATATGTGCACGGTACTCTCACTACTTCGTCCCATTTAGCCCCAATTGTCTGTGTCTGTTTATGTGTAAAGTTCTTGCTACTGCACTCCTGAGGAAGAGGAACTCAGGATTACACGATGATGAACCACCAAAGCAGTACATGTTAGGAAGCAGATTATTCACCGTCCCTCAAAGAAAAAAATGACCAAAAGTGACTTTTGTTTGAATTCAAGTGACAAAGCCCTCTGGAGGATGTAGGAATTATGACTGCTGTCTGTCAGGAGCAACGGAGGAAACAGCGCGACAATCTATTGAGCTACAAAATCTAGTTGGATGGATCAACTAAATATTGAACTTTGAGGAGCCCACTGTGTACTTCCTGTTACCTGCAAACAGTCAAAATTTATTTCTTTTAACTAGACCACGATAATATATTTGAACCCAAACCATGATCTTTCCATAACCAAGTCGTTTCTATGCCTGCGCCTAACCAAACCTTAACAACAGCAATGTTATCTCTGCCTGATGTGCATGCGTGGGGAAAAACGTTTGTTTAGGACGGTGTGTTTTATTGGGCATCGACCTCACAGTTACGCGAGTATTGTTGAAAAATATATACTTAGCCTAAAAAAACCTGCTACAAAGACAAATATGCTTAAAAAAAAAGTGTTTCCATGTATTCACGAGCTGATTATTTTAATTTAAGCCTCATCTCAAAGTCAAAATTAGATACAATATATCAAGCTAGAATGTAATTATGAGTGATGAAGAGCATCTAAAGAGAAGCACGGACTTACGCGGCGCACACATCACATCGCAGACGCATACGATGACCCCAGGTTTTAGGGGGCTAACCTGGTTAAGCAAAGGTTACAAAACAACGACGTCCCAAAAGACAACAGCATTCCAGAGGGGCCAAGTGGGTCTCTGAGGAAATCAGTCAGTCACATTCCTGTCTGTGATCAATCAGCCTCTGGCCCAGACAACCTGAGATTGACCTCAGCTTGCTTGGAAAACTACCTGCCCTTCCCATAGAAAATAACCTCCAGCTCCATACAGTCGACTGCAGCTTCCCTTGTTGTGATGAGCAAATATGTATTGTGGAAATATAATGTGTGTGTGTGTGTCTGCAGGAAAACACGCTCAAACACCGTTCACTTTATTGCAATTTCCACTGCTAGGATGACAATGTAATTATACAGAAACAGTACAGTTTGAGTGTGTGTGTGTGTGTGTGTGTGTGTGTGTGTGTGTGTGTGTGTGTGTGTGTGTGTGTGTGTGTGTGTGTGTGTGTGTGTGTGTGTGTGTGTGTGTGTGTGTGCTGGTGTAGGCGTGTGCTTTGGTACTCATTTGAAGGGATGATGACTGCGGAGTGAAGATGGATCCGCAGTGTGACGCGAGGCTGCTCGAGCAGAAAGGAACGCTCATTCCCTCCAACAAAGGGAGAATGTGGGCGAAGGATTTGGCACATTGAAGACTGAAGTATGGAAGAGCACTTCGACCCGCCGCGCTCACGAGCTCACTACCTCAGAGGCACTCGGCTCAGTGACAATGTGGTGGAGTCATTACTTCAGGTCTCTCAGGGACAGAACTCAGTGTGACGAGGGACGTGTTGGATTCACTGAACGGAGACACAGCAGCGGGTTTATGGAGGACCGCGGGGATCACAGTCGGCTTAGTGGTTCACAGAAGAAGTCTTCAGAATAAAGAAACCATTTTTTTTTTTTTTATGTTCCCACTTTCCCTGCACGCTTCACTGCCGCTGAACTTGCCACTTTCAACTTCCGTTAACGGCGTGAGTGGAGAGAGTTATCGTGATAGCCCGTGTTGACTCGAGTTTTCCAGTTAAGGAAATGCTCAAATTGTGGCACTTTGTTTAAGTGGAACATTTCTTGTAGCCGCCCCGCACCAGCTTCCTGTCGGCTCTTGTCTGCTGCCTTGCTCTCTAACTCAATCATAGCTTGAACCTTTTTTTTTCTCCCTCATTTTTTCTCGCAAAAATATGAAACCAGTAAAAGAAATTGTGATTTGTTCAGTTGTCAAGTGCACAGTGCCCCTGTTTTCTCAGCGTCCATAACATCCAGCCTCTCTACCGCCCTCCATCTCGCCATCAGCCTGCAGTGTTCTGGCCAGCACGTAATCGTCTCAGTGCTTCTGGATGGCAGCGGGCTATTTGGTCATTAAGGGGCCTATTAAGTCATTAGTGCAACAGTGAGACTGCCGACAGGACCAGATGATCGGCCTGATACGTGTTGCCTCGCAGTTGTCCACATATTTGCACAGGTAATTATAGCTTAGATGTGAAACACCCTCAGATGTCATGCTTAAAGAGGGGGATACATGTCGCCAGCACACTTTAAAGGTAGTCCTCCTCCTCCTCCTCCTCCTCCTCCTCCTCCTCCTCTTTTTCCAGTTGGCGTGTGTGCAGATGAGCAATGGGACGACCAGAAGCCTCGGGACATGTCAGAGAGAAAGATAGGGAGCGAGAGGGAGTGGGAAGGTCAGAGAAAAGAAGAGCAGAGAGCAGACAAAGAGTTGCTTTCTCCATCAGTTCAGCCTCTGTGGCCAACACGCCGCTTCAAAACCCAAACTTGCACACCCGTCACGGAATGTAAATATTTGGACATGGGTAAAGGTTGGACGTTACTTAATTCCTCCCATTAACGATGTCCTGTTTAGGTGAACACGGTCCAAAGAACACAACGCAAAGTATTCTGCATGATTTGATTCAACACATGAGAATCTTATTTTGATTTCAGAGCTGCTGTTACTCTTAGCAACCCTCGCCCCGGCCGGGAGACATTCCCTACGCTGGGCTCGCGATATTAAACCCACCGCTTACCATAAATGCCCATCAAATAAGTGGCATGTACAGCCAGGAAGACGTTCCTCCTGGATATGTGCTGTGTTTTACTTTTACTGTTTTTTAAAATCATTTTCAAATATGATTTGTATCCTATAAGGCCATATACTCTGTGAGGTCCACTCTGAATTGGAAAAGCAAACACCGATGCCAATCAAATTGAATATCATATGATGTAATAGCGACTTATGGGAAACACAGACCGTGTGTGTCTGAACACAGTTAAAGGGAATGTCTCTGGCCCAGACAGACAGAAGTTTCACTTTATGACCACTGTGTGTACATTCAGTGGTTGCTATCGTGCTCTTTTCATTCGACATATCTGTGGAAAAACTGAATTTTAATCACATTTTATATTAATTTACCACAAAGAAATACACTGTTGTGATGTTTTAGCCACATCTCCAGGCCTGAGAGCGTGACCAAAGCATGAGGCTGCAGTGTCAGCACAGCAGAAAGCCTCAGCTTGACAGCGGAGGTTAACTGATTGAAATAGACATGTCAGGTTGTCACTGAAGCTGTAAACAGAGGAGGACGCCCTCCTGCAGAGAGGGAACTGGATTCTGTCAAACATCCACCCTCCCATCCCTTAAAACCTTAACCCGCTCCCCTCTCCAGCCGTGGGGTGTACCGTTGTCAGCCATCTCTCTCTCTCTCTCTCTCTCTCTCTTACTCACACACACAGTTGCACAAATCATGGCGCAAAATAGAAAGTCATCCTGTTGAGAGGTTGGACCAGGTATTCTATGAGATTCTATGCTCAGCAGTGCCCAGACTGACCCCCAGCAGACTGCCGGTCTCCTTACCGCTCTGCTGCTCCGCGGCTCCACTACCACCTCCCGCCGTGACCCATGACCCCTGCCCAGGAGTCAGGCGCCACCGATATGATGTAATTTCTCTACGACATGGGCCAGTGGCCTCCGCTTGCAACGCGACCCAGAGAAAATAAATACGGGTGTTTATTTGGTGGGAGTGAGAGAGGCCCACAGGCTGGAGCCCCCCCCCCCCCCCCCCCCCTCGAGTTTCCCAAAAGCAACTTTGCACCAGAGCAGTTCCTGGTCCACATCTTAACACCAATAACATACAAATAAGACTTTGGGGTTTGGTACCGTGCATTGTACCATTGTGACTGAGACTGTTGATGTACTCAATATCACAAGATGTAGATGCACCTTCCATCTTCTGATTCCTTATTATTTGTATTTATGTCGATACATAAGCCATGATGGTAATTCACTGATCGGCCCTTGAGGGAAGCGGCTGTAAAGGAGTCACCTCCTGCTGCTGTGGTTGTGCAGCTCGCACCCTCTGAGCCCACTATGCTTTCTCCAGCCATTCCCACTCGCTGTGACATCGGTGCCGGCCGGCCGGCACCGATGTCCAACCTGCGTCGGCCTCCAAAGAACTGGAGAAGAACCATGCACCGCGACCCGCCTCTGTTTCCACAAACTCTAAACTGCCTCGCACAGAGTCGCCCGCACCTCTCTGTGATCTGAGGAGACCATAAAGGTCTCAGGCAGACAGAGCTTTCTTTAGACCACAATGGTCTAAAGAAAGCTCTGGCACACTCGACGTCTCTCCGTCCCCTCCCACGCTAGCACCAACATCACCGCTGCTAACTGGAGATCGCTGCTTTAAAATGCCCGCTCCACCTCCTCCCATCCCGCAGAGAGTGAGGTCACAGCCCCCCCCCCCCCCCCCCCCCGGCAACAGCTAACCTGTAGACCTGGACCAGTGCCTCAAGACCACCCGTCTACTTGGGACCAGGTGCCTATGAGAAACCTACAATGTGTCAGATGATGAATCACCGGCACGTATGTGTCTAAGAGCCCCTCGTCGGAGTCAAAGTTACAGGATATTGTAAGCAACTACTTTTATTGGGAACAAATAATCTGTGGGCTGCCAGGGTTTGGAACGTTTCCCAACTCAGATCTCCCTTTGAGCATTGCTCATGTTTCAGATTAGCGTTAGCGGTGAGATGATGCACAATCAGTCTGCGCTGCCTTTACACTTTCTTCTTTCCCCCAGTCAGTCTCTATCTCAGCCTTTCTCGCTCTCTTTCTTCTGTCTCCCACCCACGCATTTTCTCCTCGACCCTTCCTCTATTCATCCTTCTGACCTCATCCTTGTTACAGTCGAGCGTAGAGGGAATCAATCAACCACAGTGTTCAGATGAAATCACAAATTATTATAATTGAGAATAATGGTTGCCATGTCAGCTTCAGTTCAGCTCCGAATTGTTCTCATACATATCTGGAAACGAGGGGGCTAGAAGCTCGGAAATCCAACGGCCCTTGTGCTCTGGTGTAATCCGTGAGCCAATTTTGACTGGATTTCCATGGCAACAAAACTCTTGTCTGAATTTGAACACCTGTCTTGTAAAACTGTTACCATCCCTTGTGCCTGCTCTTTTCCCTGGAGATCAATAGATTGGGCTTCTTATCGTCGAATGGAAGCTCTCAGGGAACATAAACACAGCTTTCTAAAGTTGGACACTGTTCTGCTACTCAACCGTGTTAGGATGTTATTTAAAACGGTGTTGTTTTTCGGGGCAACTGCCGTGCCACGCCACAATAAATACAGATCAGTGTCAGGGACTGAGACGAGAGGAAAAAAGACAGGAGGCATGAATCCCTCAACTCAGGAAGATAACAGGAAACCATGTCTACAGGACGTAACAGACTACAGATTGCAAAGCCCTCCTAACGGCTATAGCACGTCTCCTCTGTATTACTGAGAGGCACAGTGTGCCTCGCTGAGCTTATTTCCAGGGGCAGTAAAGCTCCCAGGCATGTGCGGGGCATGCAGCGGGACTTTGACAGCGTAGTTAGGAGGTGCTGATGAAAGAGGAGAGGCTGGGAGCCCACTGCCTCTCAAATTAGCCCCGGAGCCCTCAGAGCTGTCACACGGAGGCCAAGCCACCGCCAATGTGCGTGTATGGAGCTTTGCGTGCGTACAGCGTGCCTTCGTGTGCGGTGTGCCGTGCATGCACTGCACATGTGCGTGATTGGGAGTGCTGCATGAATACACATACCGAGATGGTTTTTTTTCCTCTTTAATTTAGATCAAATGTTGCATCAGAACATGAATTAGAACGGAGCATCCTCTGGGTGCTGTTGATGCTCTTCACAGATTTCCGTGGGACCTCCCACAGTTGGAAAAACGGTCTCCAGCGTAGGTGACCTCCAACTGACTAATCATATAAATAGATGCATGTTCCCTTCATGTATTTATCATCAGACAAGATATTGAGGTCGGCTGTTTTGCTCATCAAGTAATACGACTATTTTGTTCATCTTTCAGTCTCCGATTACAGCGCGAGCGCCACGATGCTGCAGAGCGCCAGACATACAGTCTGCATTAATGAAAGAGAGAGCTCTCTGCTCTTCTCACCTCCTGTAATCCGTTCTGCGTGTGCATCGCTCAGCCTGACACCCTCTCTGCACATTCAGCTGTTGAGTGTTTGTTTAGTGAGGTGGATGGACATCCATAACCGTAAAGCTGTCTCCAGCAGAAAGGTTTTGATCACTTTTCTTTCTCCTTATATTGTTTTCTCCCACATTTTCTGGAGCTCAGCCTGCTTTACTACAAGCAGAATAAAAGTTACATCTACTCGTGCCCCGTTCTTGCAATTTCTCCTGCTATTCCTCAGGTAATCAAATGCAAAAATGAGAATATAAACAAGCGTTCATTCCTCCTCTTACCTGAGAGAAGTTCAGCCCGTTGAGGGGGTGACACTGCTCCTCCACCCGCTCCACCGCCCCCGTCGCTTTTCCCATCCTCTCTGCCTCTTGAGCCAAGAAGAGATCCAGCACAGGCGTCCCCCTGGACCGAACGTCCCACTCCGTCAACGAGTTCACCATCAGCATCACCCAAACCGGCCTTTTCCTCTCCCAGTTCCCCGCAATGGCGTTGAACAGGTAGTCCGCATACAGGCCGCGGCCGCGCTGGTCGGCGGTCATCCAGTAAGGCATCATGTGTTTGACGTAGTCCAGGTGGCGTTTGAGGCGGCGGTACAGGTCTCGAGGTAGCAGCGTCTGCAGGTTTTCCCCGTGGGGCAGCAGCTGGCAGCTGGTCAGCTTGGAGATGGTCAGAGGGTCGGTCAGGTCCAGCTCAAAGAACACATTGCGGCTGTTGTAGAAGGCCTGCTTGGACCTGTCGGGGATGAAGTCCCAGACTCGTGTATAGGGCACGTGGATGGTACCAAATAAGTAAGAAGGTGGGTGAGGAGGCGCGCGGTTCACTCTCCACAGGAAAGAGTTCATGTCACTTTGCTGTGGAGGAGGCAGAGGAAAGAAACAATAAAAGGAGGTAACGATTTAGAGAGCAAAAGGAAACAAAAAAATACCAGAACCATCATTTAGAGAAATTCAACTAAAGCGGACACATTTTTCCTCTGTTGTGGTTTACTGGCTTACAGGGTCGGGTCAACAAGTTCAAGATTGAAAAACAGTTTTGAGATGACGGCAGCCAGGGGAGGTATGAAGTCGAGTCAGCTCGGAGTTTGCTGCTGTGGTGCGGGCCGGAGGTTTATAGAGGGGCCTTCTGCGCTGTGAACAGACCCCCGTGTATTGTTTAGGTGCATACCTCGGTTGCCAAAGCTTCTTTCGGGCTGGGAAGCATTTTGAAGGCTGCAGTGCAAATACACATGCACTGGAGCTCATAAAAGCCAAAAAAGCTGAAAGAAACCTGCTCACCGTCCTGAGCCCACTGTGATACTTTTGTTTGTGAAATGTTCAGTGAGTCCTGGTGCTGACAGCCTGAAGTACGGCACGTTTTTGTCCTCTACGGTTTACATCACAGGAAGTGTTTGTCTGGTGCGGTTATCTTCATACAGAACAATGTCACAATGGAAATGAAATAATCACAGCCATTCTAAATGAGCGTGAGGGCCGCATAGCGTTTCAAATATGTTTCCTGTTAAGTGCTCTGCAGATGTGCTGTGCATGTGTTATGACTTTGATGTCGGCATTATTCAAATATGAAAAAAGAATTGACTTCTATAAACAACATCAAACTCCTGGCTTCTGGGACACAGTGTAATCAGGCATTTGAGGGATGAAACCCATTAGTGTAAAATAAAGTTATTCTTAGAAAATGTTTACTCCTCAAATTTAATCAAGATTTCCTTCAACATGGGTTCCAATTATACTGCACGCTGCCAACGTTGCCTTTGTCAAATACAACGTTTCAAATTGCTGCCAAAAGCTCAGTGGAGTCCTCATGTGGGATGTCCTGATATCTTTATAATTAACTACAATTCATTCATCATTTCTGGCGCAATCTCTCTCTACATAAAACAAATCAAGAGTGCTACTTTAATTTCAGAGCAGCGTGTCTTCTTTGCAGCCACACTTAAATGTTTGAACAGTGTGTTTCTAACTTAATTCCCACATTGGCAGGCAGCAGTACACGCTGCTTTAGATGCGGCATAAAACGCATTACTGTATTCTCCGGCATATTTCTGAGACGCGGAAACTTAAAGAGCAGAGCTTTTTTTGTGTGTGTGTGTGTGTGTGTGTGTGTGTGTGTGTGCATGTGCAGCATTTTGTCATTCGTTAACTTGCACGTGTGCGCAAAGGCCTACACCCCAGAAAAGAAGACCTCTCGACGTGGAAAGTGTGGTCGTGTCCTGGGGTGAGGGGAGATCCCCACTTCTGCTAAAGCTGCGTGGACGTTTCTGGAGAGCTTTGACGCGCAAGGGCTCCTTTTTATGGGGGTAATTACTCCTAACAGAAAACAGAGACCGCTGCACTGACGCATTACAAATCACATGAAGCGAAGGAGCACGAAGTCTTCAGTGATCTCTGACAACAGATCCATTATCCGCCTGTAGGATATAATGCACCAATGAAACAACAGCCTGTGATCTCGAAAAGACCCCGTGCGCACAAGTGTCATCATTTAAAAACGTGTTGAACCCCAGAAGGCAAATGTGTTGGATGTCATGATTTTAATAAACTTTCCCCCTTTCATGCAGAGGATGCATTCACGGTGGGATGCAGACGGACACATGAACTGAGCTGGAGTATGGCCGGCTGCTCCGCGCCGCTGCACTTCCTCGCGGTAAGGAGTTCAAGCCACATCCATCATTTTACCAATATGCGCAGATAAGTGTTTTAATAAGGGCTCGTGCGTTGCGCTGAAACACGATCACGCCTGAAAGGTCAGTGAAACTTTTCCAAATGAAGTAAAGTCAGCGGTGGGTGTTCCCTTCTTGCGTTTGTCACATCAACAGCCATACAGTTGGCGAGCTTCAACAATTTCTCTTGGCAACTGCTTTCAATTCTGAGGCCCGCGTCTCTTCTTGGAAGTGATTTCATGAGCCAGTTCTGAAATATCTGAATCTCTTCACGTCTGAAGACAAGTCTGCAGTGTTTGATCACTGCACAATAATAATATTAGTGTAGAAAATCCATTATTATTATTCATATTATTATAGGCTATACATTCTATACAACCATTTTCACTAATAATGCAACTAAAAGTTAGAATTTCATCCTAGCTTATAATAAAAAGTATATTCAAATGTGTAAAAGGTCGTAACCTTTGGCCTCGTTGTAGAGCGTAATTATGATAAATGTTTTGAGATTGTGCCATCCTGTCGTAAAGTTCCTCTCCAAAATGAACATGCTGAAAGTGCGTTTCACTGTTATTCTCCAACTGCAAGTTTTAAAGACACAACACTTTAGGATGTCGACAACAAGTGTGAGTGTCTTAACTTTCTGGAGAACAGAGAGGTAGAATGATACAATTAAATGACAAAGTCCCCCCCAACAACGCGACTCACCGACTTTGGTGCGTCGCACTGCCGCGGTCTCTCCGGTCGGTGTGCGCCCCAGGGTGCCGCAGTGTGCAGCAGAGCGCTCAGGAAGACCAAGCTGAATCCCGGCAGACAGACCATCGTGTCGAGGTTTTATGACACTCTTGACAAGTCAGCCCTCAGATGTCTCCTTTACGCTCTCTTCTCACTGCCCTTTCCCCGTCTCTCCTCTGAAATAAACAAAGAAAGAAACCGTTACCGGTGGCCTCTCGGCTCACATGTGCCGCGCCGCTGGAGGACCATTCCCGACGCTCTCCGCGGCTGAGTTTAGTTGTTGAAACTTTTTCTGACTTTTAAAAACTCGGTGCAGAGCTGAAGCGGGAGCTGCTGAAAACTCTTTGGAGAGTTTGCGCAGTGCGCTCTGCAAGTTAGGAGCGTCTTGACTGGAAGAGAGGGAGGTGGGACGACTCGAGTAGCCCCCTACCCCATCCCAATACACACACACACACACACCGCAGGTTCAGAGAGGGATGACAGGTTTGCGTGTGTAAAACACCACAAAAAACAGACCCGAAAAGAATGCTGAGTGGTGGATGAATGTTCTTAACGTCCTGCACTGTGAGTTTGGACATTGCCTCATTCCTGTCTTATGGTATCACTATATAGTATTTCATATTGTTGGCTAATGTCAGACACTCAATAGGAAGTTTATAGAGTTTCTTCGTGTTTTATTTTATTTTTCTCAGTTTTATTTAAACAAATTAAGAAATCAATTGTGACTAAACTTGTTAAGCTTGATGAAATGCATTTTACATACTGCCGTTCCTGTGGTGTTATTTGTTGAACTCTTGCAGCTTCAAGATGTTTAAAATTCTATTCATAATGAGACAAACGAAACAATCCTTTTCAGCCTCATCTCTTTCAAAGTTGAACCGGATTTCCGGAGCTCTTTAAAGAAAACTGTGACCAACAACGCAGAGCGTGTATCTGGCATACACAGTGCTGGCAGCCCACGGTTTTCTTTTATTTGGTTTTCAACAGAGTCATTCCAAAGAGGTAAATAAGCAATGTGTCACATGTTGTCATGTGCTTCCTCTCCAGGAGGATTACATTTATCTCTGTCCTTCTCTGTTTGACAGCCCTGCAGCCTTACTTGTGTCTTGCTGCTTATATTCGTGATTAATGCTCACAAATAAACAAGTCCAAGTAAAGACAACTGTGAGAAGTGTTTTATTTATTTTCAGTCCAGCGCTCTTCTTAAGCTGTATCAGTCACGATGTGGAGCGGGCGGATTTGAAATAAACGCTCCATCTGTGCAGGCCGCGATGTCAACGCTCCACTCCTCTGCTGTGATCTCAGTTATTGTCCAAGTGGCAGACAGTGTGACAGAGTCAAGTAGTGGGACATTTATCACGGAGACCCCTCAAACAAGTGGCACCGGGCCCCTCCATGACAGACCTCGGACAAGCAGCTCTTTGTCCTCGGCCGTGTTCTCCACTCCTCTTCTCACCACTCCGCGCTCACTTGTGTTACTGGGCAGCTTTGTTAGTGGCCGACCGTCCCCGTACGCTGATTGTGTTGTCCGCTCAGATGACGGATTGGGCGTTTCTGCTAAGTGTCTTTGATCCGCTTGTCTTTTAACACAGTTTCACGTTGTAAAACTGTGACACTTCTGCCCTTTGACCCTTTGACTTCTTTTATTGGGCGCCATTCATCAAGCGCTGCGAATCTGAAAGGCTGAACAGTCAATATTTCTTTGTTTTACACATCTGCACTATGGACGACTTGAATGCAGCCTCAGAGGTTTTTAGATGTGTGAAAGTGGCACGCAACAGGAATAACACGACACAGCCACGTGGATCTCATTGCATCTTTTCATCCCTCGCTGCTCTGTTTCTTCTCCTTGCACCGAGACAGGTGTGGGATTTCAGTTAGCGGTTTCGTCTCCTCTAATATGGCCACCTGTGGACTCAGGTACTTGCTGTAACCACACCTTGCAGTGGGCTTCTCTTTTAAAAGAGCTTTTCCACATTCTTGGCCGGTTAGAAGTGGGCTCATGAGCGGCTGGCTGCAGGAGATTCCTGGCCGGGGGCCAGCGCTTACAGCATAGTGCACGTATAGCCGGGGACGAACGAAGACTTTAAAGTTAATGTTCTGTTGGCGGACCGCAGTAACGCACATCTGGGGAGGCGTTATATGGAGCAATTGAGAGAAAAAGAGCCCATTCCGATCTAAAGGTATTTTCAAATTGTTAAAGTATATCTGCAACTGAACCCTGACGATACTTGTGCTTTCCAACACTTGTATTGTCTTTTGCGTATATGTTTTCCTGAGTGTGTCCGTTATTGTACCCCAGATGGGAGGTATAGGGAGTAGGAAAAGAGAGAGTGAAGAGACCTTCTTAATGTTCGTGGCCCCGCAGCACTAAGGATCCTGTGTCTACTTGTCCTTGCGGCTCCGCGTCTCTCTGTCTGATGTTGTGCAGAAGTCCTGCCACAAAACCCCAACATTAACTCCCTGCCTCAGCATCATTACTTGTCTATTGGTCTGTAATGATAGAGGTGCTTCTTCTATTACTACCACTGCTACACTACTACCCCACCACATGAAGAGGAAGTGTGAAACGACTACAGAGATAGCGGCAACTGAGGCTGGAAGCGTGTGCAAACCCTTTTGTTTATTATGCACACAGGGACCCCTAGTGGTGTGAGGAAGAATGAGCATTATGCACAGTGGGGACAAAGGTAAGGACACAAAGAGAGATGGTGAACCCGAGGGCAGAAAGATAGCGCTTCAAAGAGAATGTGGGTTTAATGGATATGAAGGAGTGGCTCGTAGCTTTAGGCAGCCATACCTCAGAGACTGGCTGTCCACACTGAGCGCTCTCTGTCTCTGTCTGTTGTCTCTGCTCTCAGATGGACTACAGACACACACTCCCTCGCTATCTCCACCCGTCTCTCGCTCGGGCTCCAATATCCTCTGTCACGCTTTGAAGATGTCTAGGAATAATATTGACTGAGTCTCCGGTGAAATGTTATTGTGGTTTTCCCTTTCCGGACGTCCCGGAGAAAAGGGGCGGGACAGGAGGTGAGAGGGAGAAGGGTAATGTTAGGGGTTGGGATATGTCAAATAATGTCAGAAGGGGTTCTGATATGAGTCTGTTTAAGCCCGGTCACATGAGACAGGTAGAGATAAGTCGGAGAAAGCTAAATCGCCCAGAGTCTGAATCTCTTCCCCGATGATAGGTTTGTGTCTGAGGCTTTCGCCGAGTGTTTGTGGAAGAAGCACACACTGGTTTAGACGGTGTTCAGTGGCAACAGGTCTGCAGGTTTGCATTAAGATGTTTTCTCTGCAGTGACGTCCCCTGTGGCGTGTCAACACATGCGGTGGATGGCTGTCTGTCTGTCTTCATCATCCACAATGAGCAAAAGCAGGAGGGGAAAGATGAGATGAGGCGATATGGCGACAGGGGCTTGTTGTTCACATTATATCCCCATCACCTCCTTACTGTGGACTGCATGCATGACATAACAGCTATGGTGATGATGATGATGAAGTGTGTGGGACTGCCCTATTAAATCTCAAACCAGTGTTTCCTGAAGCCGTGCGTGTTGAGCAGTGCATGTAGCTTACTCAAGCGTAGAAATTATTATTTTTTTGTATCAACAGAATGTATGTCTGTAATTCAGCAGTGTTGGGACCAACCAGATTATATGTGTTGCAGAGTAGATACACAGACAGATGACAGGTGTTGTTTGTCCTGAGATTTTAGTCCAACACACACTTTCCATCATATTATTCACTTGCGTTCTCTTTTTGCACAAACACACACATTCCTGCTGACTCTCCTCCGCAGAGAGCCACGTCTTATATTTATTCTCTCGAGCTTATAATGCTCTCACATCAAAGTCACCCCATGATGCACACGCGTTCTCTCCCACTGATCATTGTGAGTAACTGTGTTATCCATATCGGGAACCCCCTGTTATCTTCCCTCTCATGTTGCCCCATTTAGCCCTGAGAGCCAAAGCAGGAGAGGTGGAGGAGTGTAAAGCCCCCCCCCCCCCCCCCCCCCCCCCCCCCTGCTGCTAAACAGAGCTACCTGTTGGCTACCCGAATGGTGAAAGAATAAGATATGGAGAAATAATCATGTTTCCCCTCTTGTCATTTCAACAGCCATTGGGATGCTGCTGCAAATCTCAGCACTGGACAATAGATGTATTCATATCATAATATGATGGAAATATATATAAATATATATATATATATAGTTGTTGGTCCGTATAATACTTTTGGTGTTCATTGTCAATGTCCTGTTTGTGGTTTATCCAGCGGGGGGTCAACAGAGGCGTCCGGTGCAAAAGCAAGGCACTTGGCTGTGATGGGGAACACAGTATAAGCAGCATGTGTTATGATACCATTAAATCAAAGCCTCTGGTCTGCACTGATGTGAAGGAACCACACATGAAGGATCTGATGAGCTCTTCCTTAAATCGAGAATAATCTGGATTTGGACTTGACCGTCTTTTGAAGATGGCCATTTGCTCTAATGAGGTTCTTTGAAGATGAACTTATTGCCCGAACAGCTTTTATGCAACATGTACAGTAAATTCGTGGCATCAAAGCTCGTCTCGGTATGAAGATATGACGCTTAAAGAGCAACAGAGGTCTAGCCACCGTCTGCCCACATTGTTTTCATACATGGTGCTCTTCCTTGCTTCTGTAACGTGAGTTCACAGGGCTGACTGGAGAAAGGAAAAGCCTGGCTCTGCGTCTGAGTCAGTGCAGGCTCCCTCTGCTCGGATGTAAAGAGTTCAGTTTGGTGGCAGTGAAACTCTAACCGTGTTTTTCCTGCATTTATTCAGTTTTTCTTTTTCTTTTGGTGTATGTCTAGCACTTGTGTCTGTGGCGGTATTGTAGCTCGGCTGCTGTGGCCTCTGTTGGATGTAATTGTGTTTGAGGGGGAAGTCTTAGTCACAGGCTGACTTGAGCTTTGTTTACCCACATCTGTGTAGCCAGGTGTCCAAAGAACCCCACAAAGTGTGCACGCAGCAGAAAAACAGCCACTGTCTCGTGATTTAACTCAACGGCTGTTTAGGAGCGACATGTGGCTTAAATATGTGTGTTGAAGTATAAAAACTCTTCTCATGTCTGACCTGTGTGTTGGCATCCTTTTGGTCAATGTGGTCTCCTGTGACTCACAGAAGCATTGGCACACGAGGGCACACATCTTGACTCAGCCGCCCCGTCAAAGAGAACCATGTGATGCCTTCACAAGCTCTTCGATCGCTGTGATGAATACACTGGACTTCGGCGGTGAGGTCAGAGCAGCGTAAGGCCGTTGGAGAGAGGCCAGAATGATGTGACAGCCCCCTTTCCCCCCCCACTCTGTAATGTTGTTTTGGTAACACAATATGACATTCCATGCTTCCTCTCCATCATCTGCTCTTTTCTGAGTCTCTTTTTCTGTCCCCCCCACGTCTCCTTGGCTTTTCAGCTCTGTTTATTTTCAATATCAGTGCGCGGTTCTGTAACACTTGGCTGGTCTGCTCCGTCAAACGCAAAGACTTAAGTTCACGTGTCAGCGTGGATATACAGTCTCCTGAATATGAGACGTGACCAGAGGAAAGAGAGACAGGGAGCAGGGAGGAGAGGGAAATTACGAGAGTTGAATCACAAAGGGAAAGAAAGGTGGTGATAGAAAGCAATCGATGTGAAGAGACGCAGGGATGCCAGAGAGGGAGATGATGAGGTCTGATTGATGACTCTATATTGATAGAAGGCAGACATAATATAGTGCCTTAAAGGCCATATTTCAAGTGTCGAAAGTTAATGGTTTGTAGAAAGAGGAGGCGGTGGGAGCTTCCAAGATCTGTCTCCATAAAAACAACCTGGCTGTGGAGTCAGCCACACATAGACAGCGACACAGGTACACATACACACACACACACACACACATGCACATACACACACTCCAGACCTCTTTCTGCTCTCTGGGCATCGTTCCTGCAGCTACTCTTCACTCACACATAGAGCTGTTCTGGTGCTTGACAGGGAGCAGAGGAGCTGTCAACAGGCCCAGAGCCTGTCAAGAAGCAGGCTGCGCTACCACGCTACACACACACACACACACACACACACACACACACTGATATAAACACAGATCCATACATGCACACACAGTCGAAACATGTCAAACAGCATGGCTGCTATGACAAAATACACACAAACACACATCGGTCAAGCGACGCACATTTAACAGCACGGCTTGTACGACTGAACTGTAACACACACACACACACACACACACAAAGAACACATCAAACAGCATGACCCTTATGATTGAATACACAAACGCACACGCAGAGAGAAATACACAAACAGTCCGCCCATGAAAGGTCTTGAGAGGTAATTTTCTGCTGCTTCAGCTGATCCGGAACATGTGTCAAGGTTTATTCTGTAATCTACTGTTTGAGACTGAGAAAAGAAAATAACCTTTCATCTCTTTCATTTCTAGATTTATTTATGCTCTTGCCCGAGCTCTGTTTGGTCTGCCAAAGGACATATGAGTTGTGCTGCCATGTGTGTGTACAGTGTGATGATCATATCATTACCCACCTACTATGCCTTAGCTTGGTATTAACTACTCCACTGCATCATTACACATCGTCTTAGATTGTATCCCAAGATATTATCATCTTATTGAGTCAAGATTTCCCCCAGAGTAATCTCTGTTAACAAACCAAGCTCAGAGCACAGCTCAGTTCCTTGTGGCTCAAGTGCAGCCCATCAATAACATCACGATGACAGCCTCCAGTCTCCACCTGGCCTCATAGAAGATGAATTACAGCCTGAGTCTGAGTGAGCTCTGATGCTCTGCTCCCAGTGGAGGGCATACTGGGAGCAGTGTGCCCCACCACGCAGATACAAACTGAATCAATAGACACATTTTCACTTATTTTGTATATAAAGTACCTTAACATTTGTGATAGAACTGTGGTGTCTGAGGCTGTTTGAGGAGCAAATATAAAGGGCTGCATGCGATGGGGCACCAGCATGTAGAACAGCCGTTATGGCACTGCATAGCATCTTCCAATTGTGAAGCCACCATAGAGGGCGCTGCATCACATTGTCTCTGCTGGAAGGGCACATTAGAGAGCACTTTGTCATGTTTTATCCTTAAAGGACACCATCGTGGCCATTGCATCGTTTTATCTACCAGAGGCATCCGAGATGGCTCTTTTGCAGGTTTATTTCCAAACATGGAGGCAACCCCCGCATGGTTAAATTTAGTAACTGTATTTTCCACAAGACTAAAAGTTGCCAGCTATTCTGTACGTATAGCCACAGTGGTGCTTTGAGCTAAATGCTGACGTCAGCTCGCTAACATGCTCACAACGACAACCAGGTTGGCCGAGTTAGTATGTTTCACGATCTTAGTTTAGAGTATTAACATGCTGACATTTACGAATTAGTGCATAACACAAAGTACAGCTGAGGGAATGTTGGTATTTTGGGGCCATTGCCTATTGGTCGGAATTGAAAATCACGACTGATGATGGTGCTGTAGGAAAAGATCTCTACTACTACCGCTCTACTTTTTAAAAATCTTTTGCAAAACATAATGACGATTAATAACCATCATTTGCGAAAACAAAGGCATGAAAACAGAGCAGTGCAGCATGTTAAACTTGACCTGCTGACAGTTAAACAGCACAGACGTGAGGTGTATTACAAAGCAGTGACCCTGCTGACCACTGTGGCTATACACAGAGGCCTGATGAGAACAGCCTACTCTGACTGCAGAGGGTTAAATCACACATGACACTCGGGGGAGCTACGAACTCTGCCGCCAACTCAGCGAGACAGTCGGTTGATTTATGAGCCGGAGCTGAACTTAGCGAAGTCTACTGGGTCGAAGGCACGCCACCATGATTGAAAGTCACATCCAAGCCAATGTACCGGCCACTCGCTCACCACGCGGCACATGCCCAGAGATAACTGTGTTCTGTTTTGATATGGTAGGGTCTCAAAGGAAGCTGACGGAGTAGCACTTACAAAGTCATTTGAGCACACGGGACACAGAGTCTAGTGTTTGGTGGCGTTGCTCCCTCATTAGTTTCTCTTGCAGTCATGCAGCTAGATATACTAAATATGTTTTTGTTTCATACTTTTTGTATAACCATTCAAAATCAGATGATAGCGGCAAACTGGCGGTTGGTCTGTCAGTTGGTCAGTCAGTCCAGATGGAAATTTCCCAAAAACCAAGAGTGTTTGTACAGACATTCATAGTCACCAGCAGAGGATGAGACCCATTGACTTTTAATTGATTCTATTCTTAATTATTGGGTAATGCCTTAGTTTTGTCCAAATGTCAGTTTTAGGCTAACTATATTTCTATACGTTAAGCTCAAGCAGTTTGACACAATGTAACTTGTGATATGGTGGAATGTTGTTGTTAGCAAGCTACAGGCACTTTGTTATTTCAGCCCGTGGTTGCATATTGTGGCGGCGATCGTCTTCCCCTCTGGTGGGCGTGGTTTTTAAAGTATGATGCGTTGCGCTCTGTCTCTATTGGACTGGACCGCCGGCTTTATGCATGTATTACCTTATTTAGCAAACAGCTGGCTGTTGCCTGGTGGCGCAAAAAAAGCGGCCGCAAAAGCCAAGCAAACCTTTTGTGTATTTGCCACTTCGTCTCTTGCTTTAACTGGTAGTATTGTAGCCACTGCACGCAGTACGCTCGACACAGTACTCAGTACAGAGCACTTTCATTCAATGACAAAAGTTCCACATGAATGCAATGCTGTTCAGCTGCCGATGTGAAAGTCCTGGATCCCACTGCTACTGATCAGCATCACATATCTTGATGGTCGCCCTCATTTCTTGAGTGAGCTTGTGAAACATTGTGTTTGGATGTTGTGGGAACAGGTCACAACTGGAGTCAGTCTGAGACAGCTATCTGGCAGCAGACAGTGATAGTGTCTAAGAAGATGTTTAACTGGCATGGCGTGTTGTTAACCACATGGTTTTGCAGACAGAAGAGGGAGATAACAATAGACTTACTTCTGTATGTCATACTGTTGCCACTGCTTCTCTCGCTCTCACTGATCGCTCAGTCCAACGTGCAGAACATCTTTACTTTTGTCTGCGGCCGCGCCTTTCACATCCTCTGTGTTGCAACATCAAACGGTACACATGAAAGCCTCACCGCGGCACTGGAAAGAGTCTCGCTCTTGAAATGTGTTTCTCATTTCATGCTATTATCATATCACTTGGACATGTCCGCATGCAACTTTTGTTTCGAGGTCTGTGGATTCAGAGATTAAATGAGCCACAGAGTCAGTAATTTGAGCTCTAATCCCGCCGTAAGGCCTGACGGAGACTCAGCAGTTTAGTGGAAACATTTCCGAAGCCATTCAGGGAAGGAAAGTGAAGAAGATGTTGATTAAAATGACTGAATAATCCTGGAGTTCCTGTTTGTCTTGGCTTTGTTAGTTGCTGTGTGACAATGGTGTGTGAGAGAGGGAGAGGAAAAGAGGGAGAGAGAGAGAGAGAGCTGGAGAGGAAATGGAGAGAGCAGGTTTCTGGTGTGAGGGGGAAAGAAAATTGGTGTTAAAAAAAGAACATGAGTTTTGATGAAAAACGGATGTAAAATGGAACGATCCTGTCAGGAATGTGATCTAGTTGATTATAAAATACACAATGTGTGTGAACCATTTATCCTTTTGTAATGGAACAGTTGATCACAATAACCAAAACTATAAAAGCACATATTTTGATTTCCACCAAAAATAAAGATTTTGCAAATCGAAAACAGAAAAATATATTTTTTGTGCTATAAATGACATGTCTTTGAAGCGCCAACGGTTTATGAGTGAATTGTATGACTGCATTTGTTTAAAATGAACAAAGAGAAATATGTGTAAGGGGGGGGGCGGGCAGCTGTATTTTGTTTCAAATAATATATCTTTGTTTAAAGTAATGTCACTTGACTGAAGGACATTTTCAAAAGCAATTAAGTGGTTTTTGGATCAAATGCTATTGATTCAGTTCATGGGCAGTTGAAGGAAGTGAGATTTTAAGATTACATTTTACGTTTGAAGAACTTTTTCACGATTGCAGTATATCCCCAAAGAGAACTTGTCTGCCTTTACAGATAAATGGAACAGGAATGACAGACGTTGCAAGATTACAAAGATGAAGAAGTCATCTTTTTGATGAAAGCAGTGCAGTGGTTTTGAATTACTGCACACGAAATCCTTTTTATGCAAAGAAGTAACTTCAGCTCATAGCGGTGAACGAGCCCTGAGCTCAGACAAGGGCTTATGATTGCATCTTAATGGGTTCAGTGGGAACAGGGTGTCACAGAAAGTACTTGGGAATTAACGATTAGAAAAATGTCTCCTCAGACTCGACAGCTTGGACCGAGCTGCTAAAATGTGTCCTTCAGCGCTGAAAACCTGAATCCTCTCGGTCCAATTTAAATGGATGTTCTGTCAAACACGCCAGAGCTGAGGTGCTGGAAAGTGGACACCTGCTAATGAAATTACTGTAAAACCCAATTGGGGTTGCAGGGGTGACATTTTGCCATTAAAGTCATTACAATACAAATATAAACCACCATATGTGTGTGTGTGTTACTGTTCGTGGGTGTGTGGTTCTATACACAGTTCCCCAGTGTTTTCCATAGCAGGCCTGTTGGAGGTTGGACTAAAAAGGCCGGCCTTGCGGGCTCCCCCTGCAGCCCCTTTGATTTATCAACCAGCCCGTCCTGATCTGCTCCTCGCAGGGCTTCCCAGCCCTCAACAAACCTCCACGAGCTTGTACAAACCCAGGAGGCCGTTCAGCTTCTCAGGCAACAGGGCCATAATGCGGTTCACCATTACTCTTTAAAACAAATCTCATAATGACCCACGCTGTTGCTGCTTCAGAGGCGGGGGATTTGGATCACAGCCATGTTCCCAATTGGCCCAGTCCTAGAGCCATCCTGCTCACTGTCTGACCCCTGGTCCAAGCCTCAGTCTTGCCACCTATAGGCTGAGCCAAGAGCTGCTGCCGTACAAACAATGCTGGGCAGCAACTGAGACCCAAGTCTGACTCTGAGCAACCTCCACCTTAGTGTCGAATTCCCATCCACAGCACCAGTTTAAACCCCTGTGAATAACTTGGTCCAAACCTCCGCTGTTCCAAACCAATGTATAGCTAACAATCACAAGAAGGGTTTAATCTTCTCAAAGAGCTCCATCGATCGCAAGAATGCTTCCCCCCCGAACAGATCACAGACTGCACCTCTCTGGCTCACTGTACCCACACATGGACACAATGAAGCAGCATAATGAAACCATCTATCTTCTTGACACTGAAGGCTCGCATACAGAAGGAGCTTACTGTCTTATACATCTTTCTCATAACCCCAGCCAGTTTGTTCTGCGCCGTTATCGGGATCTAGATAAAAATGCACCATGCTCTCTTTCTCCCTGTTTTTCCATGTGGGGCATGGAGGTCCCGCCGAGAGACCTGGCAGGAGATGTAAGGGAGATGAGACAAAGACGTACAGCCGAGGAATAGGAGATGAAGTGTTTTGAAGTTGTCTTGAGAACCTCCCATTTCGTCCGCCCCCCCTTGGGAGCTGACTCCATTTAACCCATAAAAGCAGAGGCCTCAAGTTCACTTGGTTAAGGATCAGCAAGCACACAGGGAAGGCAGTGATGCTCGCACAGATATGCTTTGTGTCAACCAAACCCAAGAAGACCATCGTTTTCTTGGCTTTGCATGTGTGTGTGTGTGTGTGTGTGTGTGTGAGAGAGAGAGACAGAGACCAAACTCATAAATAGTATTTATATGTTTATGTGTGTGCATGTGTTTTGCATCTGTGTGTGTGACACTAAACCCTTGGCATGCATATGTTTGGGTTGATTTGTGAGCATGTGGTACATACACATGCACACGTATGGTTGTACGGGTGGGTAAGCTGAAGCTATTTGTGTGAAGTTGTTTTTGTGTATGTGCATGTCTGTTCTTGCGATTGTGTTGACTGAACCCAAGAGAGCACGAATAGCAAATCCACAAATAGTATTTACGAGTTTGTTGGGTTTGTGTGTGTGTGCGTGTGTGTGTGTGTGTGTATTCATATACCTACTGCTGTGTGAGAGAGTGTGTGAGATAGCAAGGAGCACTCGGTGTTGGGCCAAGGACAACAAGAAGTTCCTCTTGGACAGAGGAGCTAGTCATGAATCAGGTGTGATATACCTGCACCCAGCATCAGCAGAGCGCCAAAACAAACACACCGAAAGTGGAGCTGCACTGCAGCTCAACTTCTCTCTGTGTGGAAGTCATTACCGAGGTGTTGAAGTTGTCACTTTTCCTTTGCTGTTAAAAACACACATTTGAACTCTCACACAGACGCACTCTATTTCACTGCCCTCTTAACAGGCTCTGTCGGCTTACCGGCTCACCTTTGTGGAGCACTGAATTTACATGTTTGGCCATTAACGACGGACACGCCAACTCTTTCCAGTTCAGACGACTTTTTCTTTGAATGACGTTTCGATTTCCTGGCCCTTCGACCCTAACCCTCTGGTCTCACTTCTGCCAGCTGACAAACAAATAAACAAATAAAAATGAAGCACGTTCAACACATTTTCCAGTCTTCATTGGAGCGCTAACAGCTGTTAAATGCAGTCACGACATTGCACTCAGTGTGTTTTTAACATTACAAACAAAGATGAATACCGTAAATGACAGGTGCTAATGCCGGGTTCACGTCATATTGTTTATACTTCTATGACTGGCAGCCGAGTTGGAAAAACTGTCTACGTCAGACTTGGCGATATCAATTACTGACAGCAACAATATTTCCCTCTTGGGGAAAAAAAAGGTCTCAAAGCCACCATTGCTTCCAGTATCTTGTGATGTGACTCGAAGGCTGGCAGTGTGGGTAAGCATCTTGGGAAAGTGCATGAACACTCCTTTTCTTGTTTTATTGACAATGCATGAATGGCATTACTCCTCTGGCTGCCATCTTTGTTTGGGTCAAGAAACGTTGATGCGTCTTGTGATTTAGATTCCTTGCATGAGTGCACTATGGGGAATATTTTTTCTTTGAAAGCAATGGGCATCTTTTCAAAAATGATACTTGAAATTATTTTTCCAAGTGCACAAAGTACAGAAATTATGAATACATATCAATTTTTTTTAAAATTTCCATTCGTTTCTCTTTACAGTACCGTGTGCACTTCAGAGTACTATATCTGTATTTACTTATCGTTACAGATGCAGTGCTTTAGCTCACCGGTACATACATGGACATGCCGAGTATTGACGTGACAGTAATCTGATCCGTCCATGTTTTACTGCGTCTACTGGAGCTGTGATCTCACATTGTCGGGACTGATTTGCAACTGGAGTTGTCTCCAGCTGGCGTTTCCATAGATGTGTATCTACAAGCAAATGTGCTGATTAATGAGTGAGTCTGTACCTAAGATGTATGTGACAGTTATGGCTTCAAAGCTGACGTGAACTGCTGGGTTTAGCAGCGCCAGCAGCCGGGCGTGACCCACAGTGGAGCTCCTCCGTCCCCACCAGGGGTGGCCGAGGGGACGCAGACGTTTTACAGGACAGGAGGTAAGCGTTGGGTTTCAGTGTCACGCAGGGGTAACTGTTGCAACTCCACTCTTCAACCGCTGCCCTCCTCACCCTGCCTCCCTCATCACCGGTATCCATTATGTCCCAATATGTGCCTCACTCCCTTTCCCTCCCCCATTGAGCTCTAGCTGCCATCTCATGGCCCAGTGCGCTCCCCGACCGTTCGTACTCTGTTTCACTGCTGTAAATGTCACCTGAGTTACACTCGCTCTGCTTTCCACAGACGGCCCTTTATTCGCCACCCTTTTAAAAAAGACCCCCACTCACATTTCATGTTTTCTCATTTTTACTACATGTCAGAGAACCCTTTTCCTCCCCACTCACCCAGCTATACCATAACATTCATATTTTTTCTGTGAATACCAGAACTTCTTTCCCCACATCATATTTTTGTTTTCTACATTTCCACTCCAGACTTTGCAAAGCCTCCGTGTTGACTGTATTGAGTGTTCACATCTGCGTCTGAGGTTGTCCGCTCATCTAAATTTAAGATAGCTGCTAGTTTACAGCTTTTTTATGTCGGAAAGCGAGCTATTAACATGTCTTGTCACTTATAAGACGGTGTTGGCAAGTCCACTCATAATTGCATGTAGTTGTGCATGTAGTTGAACCCAAACACGTCACCGAGGTCTCAGATCAGATCCAAGTTGATGTTCTTCGTAAGATTCATGCTGGAAAAAATTTACCTCCCCGGGTATCTTGCAACAAAACACACTTTCTTTCCAGCGTGTTTAAACACATTAAACTTGTTACATTACGTGTCTTTGAGTTCAGGAATCTGGGAACACGGCTGTTAGATCATTAAACACTTACGAAGCTGGATTTTGACTGAACATGATACTTCTTCCATGATGCAAGGGCCGTACTCTGTAGAGAGACTATGAGAGGCCTGGTCTGACAGTGATGACAGCATGATTAATGCCCGCCTCCGTTCCCACTCGCACACTAGCGTCACACAGCAAGTCAAAGTGTCTTGAAGAAAAGCTGAAGAAAACTGCCCGCAGGGCCGACAGAATGTGGCCAGTATTCATCTGAGGAGAAGACACCGTTTGGCGTCGGCGAGTAGTCTGAACTTAGTATTCGACAGAGGTTTAGCTATCTTAATATGTCAAAGGTTATTTCTGTGACATTCAATACTTAAAAAAAAAAAAAGTTTCACGAATAAAGTGGTTTACTTTACTCTTCTCCTCTAACCGCTGTCCCTCAATCAGCTTAATTTACTTTTACTTTGAAAAGCAGTGTTGAGGATTTAGTGGCATCTAGTGGTGAGATTGCAGATTGCATCCAACTGAACATCCCTCCATGACATTGGCCTTCAGGTAACATAAAAATGCAAAAGGCCCTATCTACAGCCAGAGTTTGGTTTGGCCATTTTGGGCTTCTGTAGAAACATAGCAATGCAACGTGGCAACATGAAGAGGACCCACAAGTAGTAATAAATGGCTCATTCTAAGGGAAACACACGACAATTTTTATTTTCAGGTGATTATAAACAAATGGAAACATGTCATGAATATTATATTCCATTTCTGCCTAGAAATCCCCCCAAATCTGACACACTGTTCCTTTGATTTCCTATAGCTTTAATTATTGAATTCCTAGCTTCTATTGTTTGTTTGTTTCAGCACTGTATGAAAACCTGTAGAATAGATTTTCAACTTCATCTGACAGTTGCCGCATTGTCCTTGATGGTGTGTTCAAGATCATGCAGATGTAAGATGTTTGAAAGCTGGCAGCAGAAAAAGCATTGACATTCACGTAAAAGCACATTTAAGACGAGAAAAAACGGGAGCATGTACATCATGAAGAGGTTAAAGGGGATCCACATACATTTGGGTGTCTGGAGTTCCAGTAAAAAAAAGAAAGAAATACAAGTATGAACCTAAAGATTAGCACAATGTGTTCCCTTTAATGGTATTTGTTTCCATAAAACTTTGCTCCAGTTGAATATTTTCTACAGTAAATGGCAGAATCTTTTTCTCCCCCTGAAAAAGGGCAGATGACTCAAAATCAAGACCTTATTCTAATTAGTGCATTTGGAAATTACTGTTTGTATTCATGAAAACATGCAGAACTGACAGCAAATTCTCACATTAAATACAGAAAACATTTTCTGCTACATCCTAACTGGGCTGCAAACTTCTCAACAAATCATGAAAGCTGTTGGTTATCAGTAGGAGTGAACAAAAATCAGGCAACAAACAAAATGGGCCCAGAAATACGAGGTGCATCATAAAAACTAAATGTACTCGAAAGCACTTTGGGGCTGATTCATCCCTCAACAGTGAAAGTGAGAAGCTGAAGAGACGCAGCGATGTGAAGGAGCTCCTCCTGAAACCACCTTTGTTCACATCACCACCTTCATTAATCTTCTATAGGCGTCTATAAAGGAGCCTGTGTGGAGAATGAAGAGGTTGTCTGAATCCAGTGCATGCCAGGGGCCAAATGGTGTAAGAGGAAACTCAGGTTGGCACGCCGATTCCATGCCAGTCCCGGCCAATACAAGCTATCAGGACACACAGACAAGTCCCCTTGACGAACTGCTCCATCCTGCCAGAGAGTATCTCCAGACTGCCAAGTCTTACGGCAAACTGAGGATAGTTTAATGGAAACCACGGATTAAAACTGCACTTCTGTGTTTTTCTTTCTCCATTTATGAGTTTTATGTGCTCATGATGTATGAAATCCTATGTAATTTAGCGCAAGTGTCAGCAGCACACCTTTTAGAACCATCCAACGTTCACATGTGTGTGAAAGGTTTCTTCAGTGTTTTCATCATCGTCATCGGTATTTTCCACGTGTTTTACAACCACGTCGTTAATTATGCTATAATGTGAGAAATTTTTCCTTGATATTTTTTCAAAATCTAATAATAATTTATCACAGTTCACAGTTCATGCTGCACACTTTGGATTACAAATCATGAAAACATCAAGTATCCCGGTGGGGAAAGAAGAACTGAATAAAATGAAACTTTTGTGCATCTGTCCTAATGCAAATACACTCTTGTGATGGAAGAATAGTATGGTGGTTGCCGTATTTAATGTATCACTCATAGTATGGGGAAATCATAATCTCATCGATGACAATGATGCTGCATTTGATTGCTTCCTGTTGCGTTGTGCGTATGCTGTGTACGGTGTGTCTCACACAAAGAGTTTGTCAAAGCAAGCCGAGCAGTATGGCTTCCCTTTCTCCTCCTTGAAGATGCCTTGGCTGAGCTGCCGCAGACAGAAGGCGCACACAAAGTGCTCGGGGTGAAACTTGCGATCAAGAGCAGAGATGCAGCGGCCCGTGATGGGCTCACTGCAGCCGCCGCACAGAGTGCCCTGCCGAGAGTGGAAGTGGTGTGAGCAGAGGGGTCGACCATCCAACTCCATGAAGCAGCCATCAGTGAAGGGCTTCAGACAGTCCTGGGTAAAAGAACAGAAGAGAAATATAGGGAAAGGATGGAAGAGAGGAGACAGAAAAAGAGATTAGAGATGGAAGAAGAAGGATAAATGGTGTAAAATCTGGACACAAAGGTTTGCTTTTAAAGCACCTTGTTTGATCTCCATGTATACGGGTGTATGATCCTCATCCAAAGCACACCACAGCTTTAATACTGCATGGGAATTGAACTTTTTGGAACCGGTTATCACTGAACAGATTGTTTACCTCAGTTAGATCGCAAGCAGGACCTGTTTCTAAAACGTCTTCATGGTGTGTTCAAGGACATGCTGTGATGAGATATTTGAAAGTAAGCAATCTTGCTGCCAAATCAAACATATAAGATGTGCAAAAAGGGTCAAACCGTGTCATCCTGATGAGAGTTTTACAGCGTTGTGCATTCAGTATGCCATAATAAGGGAAATGTTGCGTGTGCTTTCATAGTAATTCGACCCTGTCAACAAGTGTATTACCATACAATGCTGAACAATCCGAACAGACGAAGGCTAACATGCTAAAACTGATAATGCTAACATGTTGATGTTTATCAGGTGTAAATCTTTATCATGGCCATTGTGTTGGTTTAGCTTGTCATTAGCATGTAGCACTTAGCACTCACAGCACATCTGAGGTTAATGGGAATATCATGAGTTTGTCATGCTGGAGCTTGGCCTGTTACGTGGCGAAACACGGTTCGTTTACAGCTTCTCTGTCAACCATTACGATCATGGAAGATTCAACTTGTCTGGTTTTATCCCTCACTTACAACATAAACTAAATCAGTCCAGGAGGGAGGGATGCTGCGTAAGGTTTCTCTTGGCCGGCATTTTGACTCGTCATAGCAGTAAAAGCACAGGTGTGACTCTTAACATTAGCGGTGGCTCTGTTTCATTTATATGAGTCAGTAAGCCATAACAGTGCGCCAGCATGCACAACTCCAGGGCCCTGGCACAGAAACAGCTGAACCTATTTTGAACAAGTCACAATGTCCACTGTGAGAAAGGTTAGTGTCGGAGACAGATGTTTCTTAAAGGTGTATGCAGCTAAAACTACAGATGATGATTTTAGAACATGTTGTAGGTTTTGTAGTTACATTTCATGGTCGGAAAACCTCTCTTCTGTTGACAAGACCAGGCTGCAGCACAGCAAGTGGCCAGAAAGATCAGAGGTGCTACATTTTATGAACTACCTGATTTATTTTCAGCGGGAGGTTGATTAAAAAGGCTCGGCTACTTTTTTGAGTGTCCACTTCGTCCTGTTAATGGAGTGTTTGACCTCCGGACCTCTGGAGTTAGATGTAGTTCACTAAAGGAGCAGGTAAAATCCTGACCGTGCTGATTCAATAATGACAATCATAGCAATAAGTGCTGCATGTAAAACAATGTTTATGTTCCGTGCTAATGGTGAGATGCTGGTTGTGATGGTGATGATACAACTGCAGCAATGATTGGGTTGGATAGTCATAGTTGGATGTATTCCATGTTTTATGTGACGTTGTTAATCTTAATGCTATTTTGAACGGTAGGTTTAAAGAGCAATGTGTTTTATGTATTTCATGTTACAGTCAAGAAAGAATGTTTTTCTTTAGGGGCCATAAAGTATGAAAAGTTGCTACCTCACGTCAGCGTCTCTACTGAGAGCATTTTATGTCTAACAATTGCTCAAAACCGAGTAAAGCAGACGTAAAGCTGCACACCGAACCGTATTTTTGTCCAGATGCTGCATACAGAAGTAGGTTTTGCAGAGAATATAAAAGATACACACTGAGTTATATGGTTTCCTTGATTCATTTGCATCATTTCAACCGCAGAGTATTCATCAGGCATACGGTTTTCATCAGCCTTGCGGTCAAAATGTTGCAAATAAATCAAATGTGTGGGTATCTTTCTCATTTATTCCCAGGCTTGTGTGCGAGCCAGAGCCGCGTGTGTGGTCTGAGGTAGAAAGGGCTCACTGCGCAGACGAAGCACTCTGGATGCCAGGTGCCGTTGGCTGCAGTCAGGTAGTTCTCCCTCACTGACTCCCCACAGCCGGAGCACTTGGGAGCAAAGAGGTGGTAGAAGTCCTTGCTGCAGTACGGCTTCCCATCCTTTTCTAGGAAACCTGCGACATGCATAAGGCACATTTGATTCATTCTGAGTGATAATACATGAGACTATTTGGACTGTAGTTGTGGTTTCCAGTGAATAATAATGAATGCACAAGCGTCTTACCGTCAGGTCCAAACAGGCCTCCACAGTGTGTACAGAAGAAGTGGTCAGGGTGCCAGTTCTGGTCCAGAGCTGTCAGGATGTTCTGGTAAACCAGACAGACATAAAAACATCACATCGTGCTTTCACTTCCTTTAAAGATTAGGATAAAAGTGTGTCAAATATCATATGTGCAGATGTGAGGAAGCACGAACATGTGGATTTTGAACCACATACATTTGAATCATTGCAGAAGTTGCTGATTAATGACTTTGGTTTGCAGCATAAGCCCAGACTGCAGAATCCCCGATATGGTTTCGTGTTTTATTTCGTAAGATGACATGTTGGATAAGTCTAGAAAGATTAACTACATACTACTACATGTCATCATCCAATCTTTGAAAGATTATTGTTTAAATAAATGGATGTAATATATGACAGAACACATTAGACTCAGAAGCAAAAGGCAAGTGGGGCATTTAAGAATTTAAAAGATCTGTTTTTACACCGTCAACACACAGTGAAGCTAAAAAAAGAAGAGTTTTCGGTTTATCACCTCCAAAATGGGCCCCTTGCAGTAGGCACAACGAGGAGAGAAGAGCTGATGGTAGTCTTTGTCACAGTATGGCTGACCCTCTCTCTCAAAGAAGCCTGTGGTGCTCAGCTCCGTCTTACACGCCACACACACAAAGTGCTCAGGGTGCCACACCTCACCCAGCGCCGTGATCATCTGAAGAGGAAAGGTCGTGCAAGGAGAAACAGAGAGGTTTCCACAATGGTCCTTTGTCAATGTATAAGGCTGAATTGCATATAGATTTCTTCATCTACAATACATCGATTTGAAATGCTTGCCCATCTGATTGTGTGGCTTTTTATACCTTTCCCACGATGCATTTGTTGCAAGAAGCACAGTGGCCCTTGGACGTGGTGCGCACGCCAATCTTCTCCAAATCAGAGCTCAGCCCTCCTAGCAGGTCATCTATAGTATCAGTTTTCTTGCTGGTGGTCGAGGCGTTTGCGTCTGAAGCTGCTCTGCTGCTGCTGCTGCTGCTGCTCTCCTCGTTCTTCTGGTGCCCATCTGCTGTTTTCTTTTTCACAGACTGTTTTTGTGTGAGAGGCGGTGGGGCTGTTGAAGACGCTGGGTCCTAAATGATGAAACAAATACGCACAGAAATCTGTTGTTTGTAGCTGTATGTTTGATGAATGTGTCTTTTTAAAGTCGGTGCTTATCAATGCTCCAACACTGAAATGCTACTTGAGGCTGTGCAGTGTTGGAATTAGTACAACACTGCCCTCTGTTGTCTAACCTGGTTCATTGCACTCATGTTTGGAAAGTTTCTTCACTGCGCATATTCATCATCACTTTATATGGACGAGAATTATTCTTCGAATTATTCTTTTACAGACCAAAATATGTACATTTCAATTATTTTGAGACATGCACTTGCAGTCAATGTACTGACCCCTTGTCCCAGACCCAGCATGTCCTGCAAGATGGCGTCCAGCTCCTTAGTGGGAGAGTCAGGAGTCAGGGAAGCTGCCACAGGAGCTGGCAGATCACTAAAACCCAGAGAGGGGCAAATTAGAAAGCTGCAAGAATACGAACTATCCCATACTGTACACATATTTTACAATAATGTAATGTTGAGTTATGAACGAGGAACATTCAGAAAACAGTCGAACACGAATCTACACAGAAGCCATACAGAGATAAGCATAGGGCCATACTTATGATATGGTGTCTTTAATAATATTTCTGGAGTGAGATCTGTCAAAATGTCTCGTGTTGAAATCGAGTTTAAAGTAGTAAGATACTAAATCAGTGAGATCATTGTGTACATTAGGATGCTTTAACAGTGGAAGACCTTGTCATTTTAACAAATGTGCCATTCATTCATATCAAGCAATCTCCTGTTTCCTATATTCACACTTTACTCAATGATAATGTGAATCAGGGGTCAACAAGAGCGACGATCTTGTGCTTCACCTGTACACATTGGAGCAGACTGGGCCTTTTTTTGTTTTGGTTAATGCAGTATAAACTACATCAGACACCTGTGGAGAAGATTACAAATGATCTTAGAGAGTAGAGTTGGTTGAAAATACATTTCAAGTTTGATTACAACAGAAAAAGGTGATGATGAAGAAAGTAGTGGTCCAGTGTAAGTGTTGTTTTTAAATTTCCGAGGCTTTGTCTTCACCTCTCCAGCGGCTGGAGCATTGCTCCTGTTCTCATTGACACTTTCTGATCTCGCTGAATTCAGGGCCAACTCCTCCAACAGCAAATCTGCGGCAGGAGACAGGCCATAAGTCTTCTAACCACACACGTAAACAGAAATACATATGCAAGCATGCAGTATTCACACAACACATCGAATGTGCTTTCTGAGTGTGCACTGTTCCACCGGACGGTGTGTAAAGTTAGCTCGGTGTGAAATATTTCCTGTGCAGTGAGATGGCGTGCAGCTCGATGTATAGATAAAGGTGGATGACTCTGAGGTCGCCTCATGCATCTCAGCTTCCTCAGGAAGTGATGTTGCTGCATGTTGCAGCAGAAGTGAAACTTGTAATAATGTTGCAAGACCTGTGAAAATGTCAACTGTTCTTCGCACAATAAAAACCCCACACATCGAAGAAGACGGGGCGATATTTGAATGAATAAAGTCTCTGCTGGTAAACAACACGGCTGTTTGAAGAAACAGAATAAATGTTTTGACACTATTGTCTTTGACATTTTATAACTCTATGTCTTCACATTTCACAACAACCTGAACATCCTCCAATTTATTTTCAGAACATAGTGGAAGTAAATCAATGTTTTGTATTTTTATTCCACGACATGAGTTGTATGTTGTGATGATCAGTGAAGCCCAATCTTGTCTTTTTTTTTTTTACTTTATTTCATCATGATACTATTTTTGAGAGTCCCAGCTCAAAAAGAGCAGGATAGTTTACAAACAACCAACAGCATGATTGAAATCACAGTACAAAACCAAGACACAGTAACAAAACAGTGTAAAAAGAAATGATTTAAAATGATTCCAGGCTGAACTGCGTTTAAAAGTAAAGCGTATTGTGCCCTGTACTTGGTGTGGGTAACAGAATACGTGCTGTAAAGCACTGTCATCTTACGATCAATTATTCCTTTCACTTCTATTTTCTACATCAACTTTAAACCATCTTGCTCTGAATATTTTAGAATTACAACAATGATTTCATATCTAAAAAGCTGTCCACTGATCAATTTGAGTATATGATCAGCAGCATAAAACATGTCTTACCGAGCTCGTCCATGTTGTCTCCTGCGTTCTCTACTTGAGAGTGAGTGTGGTTTTTTATTTATTAGTCGCTGCTGTTTAGTTACTAAGGTAACCGGCCCAAATTCTCATCTGGTGAAAATCATCACTTCCTCTGACAGAGGTGTGTTTTCGTTTGTTACTGAAGCAGAAACCGTCCTATAGTTGGTATGCGATGTTGCTGTTTCCTTGTAAAGAGGAAACCACGAGCGATTTCTGAAACTGAGACAACATCTGACTTTTGTGCTCAGTTGTGAAATGTCTGATACGACGATATTATTAACCGATTGTGCTTTTATGGATATAATATGTTTATTTATGTGTATGACAGTATGATAATAAAGCCACAGTATTGGACACATTATCGCCACTTCAGTGTTTCAATTTCAAGTTTTTTATTTGTACAATAAAATATAAAGAAATGCATTGAAAAACACAATTTGAGTTTAAATTTAAGTTGAATAGATATAAAATAAAAGATAGGCCAAAAGTAGACATAAAATACAATTTCAGTGTCTTTTCACAACTGTTTCACACACAACTCATGATCAATGTATCAGTAATTAAGAAAACCTTCATCCATACACACATAAAGCACAAGCAAAATATATAACATTTCCAAATAGCTTTAACTGTACAATATGAGTACAGTTACTCAATTATATGATCTTATGTAAGGTGATAACATTTACCACTAACACAACCCCATTTACATAAAGCAGATAAAAGAGAGAAATGTTGTGGACATTATTTATTTTATGAAGCCAGAAAATAATCAGGACAAAGCTTCAAATGCTGTCACTTCACTTTTAATGTTGCACTAGTGTTCACTATTTGGGGTTAGGATCACATTTTTAGCAGAATTTTAAGAACTGTCCCTTCAACATGAAGTTCACGACCCCGTGGTGTAACTGTCACCTGTAGCTGTTTTTTTCTCTTTTATTCCAAGGTTCCTGAATAGCTTCCTAACTGTTTTTCGTACTATGGATTTCAACAAAGACATATATTGGACCACAGACTCTAATCTACCGAGACCAAGAGCATAATTTAAGACAGATCCTGACAGTTTCTACTTTCATTTTAGACACCATATGCACATAATTGCGTTTTGTCGCACCACTTTGGTTGCAACCATTATGTTTTAGAGCAGGGGTGTTGGTGGTTTTATATGATATCAAAACTTTAAATTACGCACAATAATGTTACATATAATGCATAACTTATATGAATTTGTTAAGCAATAAAATTCATTTTTACCAAAAGAGCAAATAAACCTCGGTGATTAATTTCTTTCATTCTCTGAACTAACAGTGTCCCCTGCTCGGTGGTTCCGTCCTTTACCGGAAGAGTCCGTGTTTACTGGGCAACTTTCGCTCCACGTTAGCGTCGTTGATTCGTCCAGAAGTGGACGGCAATATATATTACGCGTTTATATCGAGCAGGTTTATTCAAATTGAAAAAGCACGGGATGAACCACGCCGCCATTGGCGCGATTGTATGAAGGCGGAAGGGCAACTGACACGCATAGCAATGACGAGCTGGCTAACGTAGCGCCGAGGTTAGCTAGCTAACGACACAACGTTAGCTAAGTTGTCACACAGCAAGCATCCACTACAGTGAGACAGGTAATGTGTGTCCTCTGCGTTTATGGCTGCCTGCTTACATATCGTATTGTCATCACGTTTGACTCGCGTCCCTCTGTCCCACCACACACACTAGCAGGAATAAGCGCGGACCATGGGTGCGGAGAGCAGCGCGGTGCGGAGCTGTACGCTGGAGGAGCCGCTCCTGACTCTGCCCTCCGGACTCACCATGCACTCGGCGATGCTCCAGGATGGAAAGCCGGCATCCGTGTTTGTTCACAAGCGGGGCAATGAAGACAAAGTCAACAAAGCTGCTCAGGTAAGTCATACTGAAGCCTTTTTGATACGAACCCACACTGGCCGTGGCTGCATAACAGCTGTAACGTTAGTAGTAATAGTAACGTTAGCGTAGGAGTACTTGTAGGGCTGGGCGATAAATCGATTTAATCGATTAATTCGAATGTGTGCTTTAAGGCGATGTGTTTTATTGAAAATCGAGAAAATCGCCCCCACCCTTCCCCCCCGTTGGGTTCCCGTAGTTGAGTGCGCGCGCATTGTTTACAAACGAAAACAATGGCGGCCAGCAGTGAAGCTCTCGTTCTTAAGAGAGGGAAGAATGTGTCTTCGGTGGTCTGGAAATGGTTCGGGTTCGTGTCATCTGACACAGAACAAACAGCCTCAAACAGAGGCCGCCGAGTGGGAGAAGTGTTGCGAGGAGGGAGCAGGACCGCGGGAGCACAAGCGACGCTGTCTTCCTGGCAAAAAATATTTAGAAAAAACATGCTCTACTGTTTAATACTGTTGGTTATGTTGTGAATGCACTTGATTTTGTTTACATGCACTTATTTACTGTGCAAAATATGTTATGTTGATGTTAGATCAGATGTTGGACTTTTGAAAATGTGAATGTTAAAGGGTCACATACATTTTATTTCATGCTGTGTTTGTATCAGTGTATTCAGTTAGAAAAGCTTACTGTAAAAAGTTACATTTGCACAGTTGTTTACAATGGAAGGCTACTATTTAATGCCATTTAATGTTATGTTTAATTTAATTTTATATTTAAATGATTCAGGGAAACAAAAGAGTGACCAAATACTTTTTGTATACTACAGGCACCTTTCTACAATGTTCAGGTTTTGTTTGCACTTTATTTTTATCAACCTACGAGGGAAAATCATCACAAAATAAAATAAAAAAATTGTTTTCAACAGCTTCTGTCATCTGCAAAAATTTGTGGGGGAAAAAATCGATTTAAATCGTGAATCGGATTTTTTGTAAAAAAATCGGAGATTTTTTTTTTAGGCCATATCGCCCAGCCCTAAGTACTTGTTTAGTGTTTTCTACATACAAGTGATGTAGTTCTCAGATGCAAATGTTGGATAATTGGACTGCAGCATAATCTGTGCAGTCTTCCTGCTTTCCCACCAGACCTACCACCAAATTCGCTAGCATCATAATCATGACATCATAATACTTACCAAAGGATATCTTCATGCCATTGACAGCATTGTGTACTAAATTGCTCATTAGTGGTTTTGGCACTCAGGCTGCATCATCAGATGTTTCCTTCAGCTGCATGACAGTCACTGTAAGGAACGTGTACGTAGGAAATAAAGAAGTACTTTTCGTTTTCCTGCAGCACCTGAAGACTTTGAGGCACCCGTGTCTGCTGCGCTTCCTGTCCTGCTCGGTGCAGGACGGCGGCATCCACCTGGTGACGGAGCGCGTGCAGCCCCTGGAGCTGCTGCTGCTGGACAGCCTCTCCCCGGAGGAGATCTGCGCGGGAATCTACGACATCCTGCAGGCGCTCGTGTTTCTGCACGAGAGGGTGAGCAAAAAGAACAGCCTCTGAGAAAATTGTCCTAATGGATGAGAGACTAAATGTCCTGACAGGATGCTTCCTTACTCCTCCAGCATGTCTTGCGTTCTCCTGTTCCAACTGTATATGTTGTTTGTTTCATTTGTTGTTTTAATGGCCACCTTTAGGACAATTGAAAATTCGCCTTTTGGCTTAACACTGGCTCGATCAATCAATGTTCATTGTCCCTGGGAATACATTTAAATGAGGCATCGTTGTGAAAAGTAACCACTGAGGTGCTGTTGGCGTTTCATGTTTCACAGTAGTAGGCGTGGATAAGTTCCTAAATTGTATTCCTTGACCACCAGGGCAAATCAAGCCACAACAACGTCTGCATTTCATCTGTATTTGTCAGTGACGATGGTCATTGGAAACTGGGAGGGATGGATACTGTCTGCAAGTTCTCTGAAGCTACGACTGAGGTACGAGACTGAATAACGGCTAGAATGTATCCGAGATGACGTCCGTGTGTAGTTTGTTCTTCCAAAAATGAAAAGAAGACTGACTTTGCACATCAGTTTTATGTTTTCGTTTTTAATTTTCTTCAACTCTTCCAGTTTCTCGCAAGCATTCAGAATGTGAGAGAAGCCAGCTGCGTTCCTCCAGAAGAGCAGGTGAGCAGATTAAAGGTTGTGTTATGAAAATGAAAGACCTCCCCCTTCATGTTCTCATGAAACGTGTCATCGACAGCTCGAGGGCTTTAAAATGTTTCCGGATAACACCGCTCACTCTCGGGACTGTTACTCTTTTGGAATGATGGTGGAGACGCTCCTCTCTCTCCTGAACAGCTGTGGTGAGTAGAGTAATGTCTGCAGCCCTGTTCACTCATGACTTTAACCTTAGTGTGCGTCGTTTTAACAGAACACTCGGGTAGCTTCTCACACACTCATCCTCTCACTCTTTCCTCTGTTTCAGTGGCACAGGAGCTGTCCGACAGTCTGACGAAGACCCTGCAGGCGGGCCTGCTGAACTCTGACCCCTTGTCTCGACCCCCACTCAGCTCCCTGCTGACTCATGACTTTTTCAGGTTTAGTGGGCTTTTGTTTGCTTTTGCTGTCATCGGTACTTGGTGGGTAATGATGTGTTTTCAAACACAGTACATATATTTCCTTGAATAGGAATGACTTTCTGGAAGTGAGGGATTTTCTGAAGAGCCTGACCTTGAAGATGGAAGAAGAAAAGAATGAATTCTTTAAGTGAGAATAATGTCTTCTTTAACACACGTTTTCTTAATCAGTGCAGTGTGTTCATGTAGAACAGTATCACATAGGTGTCATATTGTTTGTCCACACTTTGACTTTAAGTTAGACATATTACGCTCAGAATCGTATTGTTTTTGTGTACTTGTAAGAAGTTAAAATGGTGTTTCTTATACATTCCCTCAATTAAATAATGTATAATTTAATTGTACCCTATTCTGTGTTTGTTGTGTAGGTTTCTTTTGGACCGGGTCCAGAGTCTCCCTGAAGAGCTGATAGCTTCACGCCTTGTCCCCAAACTCCTCAACTCTCTTGTGTTTGCAGAACCCATGGCAGTCAAAAGCTTCCTGCCTCATCTTCTAAGGCCAAAGAAGGGTAGACTGGCATTTTATTAAACTTTCTGTTACTAATTACTCTGATCATTTGTTTTATTCCCTGCCAAAGAGAAAGAAGCATTCTGTAGCTTCTTCTATCTTTCTGTCCGTGTGTACAGATTCCAGTGGTGGTGGTAACGATGACGCCTGCCTGCTGTCCGTGTCTCTGTACCGTAAACACGTGATTCCTCAGCTTCTCAAGCTCTTTAAGGTCAAAGAGGAACACATCCGGATCGTTTTGCTGGGTCACATGCACATCTACGCCGAGTTCTTCTCCCAAGACGAGCTCAAGAACCACATCCTACCTCAGGTGCTGACAAGTTACCAGACTAAAGAAATAGTTTGACTTTCTGGGAAAGGGTTAGATAATAAGAGCACAACCAGCGTGAGCGGGATACATTTGAGGATGGACATACCGGTAAATGTCTTTTATGCGATTCCTGTCTGAGTTACTTTGTTTTGTTCCTGGCTGCAGGTTTTGTTGGGAATGAGGGACACCAGCGACTCTCTGGTGGCCATGACTCTGCAGGGTCTGGCGGTGCTGGTGCCCTTGCTGGGGGCTCAGGTGGTGGTCGGTGGAGAGAGGTCCAAGGTCTTCAAACGCACCACACCCAACTTCACACGGTCCACAGATGTCACCCCCGAAAGTAAGCAACACTGACGTAATCATGACGATAACGTATATCAATATAGTTTTAATGCAGATAGACAGTCAAGATATAACAGTTGGCATTCATGGCGTACCATACTATTGCTTTTTATGTTACTTTTTATGACAAACTATACTATGACTTTTTTAATGACTTTTTATCAAATGCTATACTACAGCTTTTTTATAACATACTATATTGAGGCTTTTAAATTATTTTTTATGACATACTATACTATGACTTTATTAATCACATTTTTCATGTCATTGCTTTTTTAATGACATTTTTTAGGCGTATGATTGTTTTTTTAATGACAATTTTGTTATGGCAAATTATAATACGACTGAAGTTACATTTTTTTATGACATACTATACTACAACTTTTTAAATTAAATTCTTTATTACATAGTATACTATGATTTTTTTAATGTTAAACTATACAATGACTTTTTTATGATTTGTATGACATACTATACATTCTATATTACTTTTTTTATGACATATGACATGCTATACTATGTTTTTATTTGATGACTTTTTGTAATGAACTATACTATGACATTTTTAATGACATGGTATCTTATGACTATTTTATAACTTTTTTTTTGGCATATTATACCATGATTATTAATCACATTTTATGACATAACATACTATGACTTTTTAATGACATTTTTAAATGCTCTATGACTTTTTTTGCTAACTTTAAATTACATTTTTTAATTGGATGCTATACTATTACTTTTTAAATGCATTTTAATGACATACCATACTTTTTTTTACGACTTGATTTATGACATTTGTAGTAACTATTTATCACATACTATACTTTGGCTCAATACTAATCTTACCTCTATTCTTTAGCTTCACCTGTCCACATAGTTGGAGGCTCCCACCCTCATGTGGCCCAACCTTCAAAAGTCTTGAATTTGTTCCCCAGACCACCAGCGACTGACGGTCTGGTCCTGGGTCACATGGGCAGCTTAGCAGGTAGTAAGGAGACTCCACGAAGTTACCCGCTGCCAATAAAATCAGGTATGACCCCTTCCCATACCAATCATTTAAAAAAATGTATTCAGTTTCATGTTTGTTTGTCTGAATCGCAGTCTGTCTCGTTATTTATTTTCATATATTTTAGTTTTACATGTTTCAGATGTCAGCAGACCGACGTCTCTATCTAATGGCTATCGTCAGGACAGCGAGATGGAGCCGCTGTCTTACAGCCCAGAGCAGACGGACAGACGAGAAGGTCCAGTGGAAGACTGGCCGGACTGGAGCGACCCTGAAGAGAGCGAGAACAGAGATAGACAGTCGGTCCAGATTCAGGCCTCGGAGAGAGAAGATCCAGTCGGCAGCGGACTGCCGCTCTCGCACCCGAACATGGAAGAGGAGCCGTGGGACGACATTGAGGACACTGAAGCTGCCTCGGATCTTTCCCCTACGGCTATTTTATCAGACCCAGTTATACTCTCACCACCCAGAGGGGGCGCTACTACACCTGTTGGTCATGCTCCTGAAGCACCGAGACTGGGTTCCTCCAAACCCCTCAGATTGACCCCAGCACTGCATCAATCCACACAGAGCAAGACCGCGTCCTCATTGGACCATGGCTGGGCTCAAGAAGAGGGAGAGTCACACAACTCATTGAACCCCAGACCCAAACCCAAACCGCCACGAAAGAATGGTGGCAGAGGAGGTCTGGGGGAGGAGTTCACCATTAAGGTGAAGAGAAGGGAAAAGCCGGACCCAGAGCTGGATTTGTTTGCAGACATGGTGCCGGACATCAAACTGTCCTCTCCAGCGCTGCTGCTGGACGAGAGCAGTGCGAGTGAGGCTGGACTATCTGCAGCCTCTTCAGGAAACACTAACTCTCTGCAGGTCGACTCCTCCATCGATACTGTGACGCTCGCCGCCAAGTTCACAGTTGACAACCTGACTGAGGTGAGTCTGTGTGTGGTGGTGTTTTCATACAGATTTTTCTTCACTCAAAGCAAAACATTTATTTTCAGCAGAGCTGCAAAAATGTAGACTTGTAGGAAACCCTTTTCCGATCCCTCAATACGAAGCAGTGTCTGCCTGCAGCCCCTTATCAAAAGGTGCATGTTCATGAGTTTTTTTATTTTAACTTTTGGCCCAAAGGACAAACAAGATTAAAACCATGTCTAGTGACCACGAGCCGCCCAAAACAAAGCTGATTCTTGTAATGGGAAATACAAGTTTGTAGTCCGCTTTATATATTTAAATGAGAGAAACTGTCTCAGTGATTGTTCTGTTTTATTTTCTCTCAAAGACTGAAGCAGATGGCTGGGGTGATGGAGATGACCTGAACTGGGAGGATGAGTCTGGTTCCTGGTGATGACGTTCGATCCGTCTGGAGCAACATAACTCGACCACTGAGACTCAAATCCTCAAGATGCACCACAGAGACATTCAGTCGTTAAGATGAACGTTGCTCCAGTTTTCATTTGATAGCATGATGCAGTAAGAATGATGGTGCCTCAACATTATTTTGTCTTTTTGTTAAGATAACTTGCGTTATAACTGGAAGGATTTAAAGTTCATCAGCAGATTGACTGACAAATGAAGCCATTTTTTAATTGTTTGCCAACTGGTCCGAGCCGCCTCAAGATGAAAGATAATCTGAGGTGAACGTCATGTTAATATCGGTTTCTCCATTTATTTTATAAACGTGCCAACTTCACTCCTGGCATGGAAACTAAGAGATACTTTTAAGCGAGACATAACTTGCCGAAATTGCGTCGGGTTTAAATTACAGAGGGGTTGCACTTTGAATGAACGTGAAATAAAAATTACGTAGTTTATAAGCTTTTGGTTGCTGGTGAAGTAAAGATTTTATTGTATAAAATATGACCTTTTTTTATGAGACATTTGTTCGATCTATTGTGTAAAGTGATTGTTTAGGGCTACTGATGGCAAGTACTGTACTCTGACTTTAATAAAACAAGTCTCCGGCCAATATGTGCTCAATACAGGAACTTTGTACGGCACAGTTTTGATAAAGTCAGTGAAGACTCCTGTTTGACTTCGTGCTAAATACAAACAAGTTTAATAAACATCACTCAAAGCAGACCAAGGAAAGGTTTAAAAAGTGAAGAGTGACTTTTCAGCAGCAAAGGGGTGTTATAGTTAATATAGGCTAAACGGTTAGGTTGTGCGTCCGGCTGTACTGATGTGGGCTATGAGGGTCTGGAGCTCCTGTAGTCTGGGCTCCAGCCATTGTGGAGGCGGTGCTGGACCGTTGGCGGTGCCTTCGGCGAGAGCCTGAAGGGCTTTCAAAGCACTGGCAGCCGTCTGGATGTAGCGGCTGTACTCGTCCTCTGCGCTGGTCTCCTGCCGAGCTCTCTTTGGGGACGGCTGAGGGAATAATTACAGGGTTCATGTTACATTCTCACTCACACAATGTGATTTCATTTTACAGAAGAGGCAGAAATCTTGCTTGTACAAATGACATTCTGAATTGCTGAGCAGGACATTATGTAATACTTCACTGAGAAATATTTTGCTGAATAAATGTACTATTTCCAGTGCTTTTGTTATTGCTACGGGAGGTTTAGACCGAGCTATTATAATGAAATGCAATCATATTTTTAATCGCTTACAATCTATGACATGACATTTTATATTAACTATATTAACTAAACTACGGCTTTTAATGACACTGTACTAGTGACATTTTCACCACCTACTATGTACGTATATATGTATATGTACAATTGTTATGCCATACTAAACATTCTCATATTTTTGAAAAAGTCACAGTAGAGCATGTCATAAAAAATGTAAATGGATATAAAGTCATAGTATGCCAAAAAAACAAAAGTATAAAAAAATCCTGAAAATATGGTATGTCATAAAAAGTTATACTATAGCGTGTCATGTACACTAGGAGGTAGTGTTGTACAGGCTAGCTGCCACTCAGAGTGACTTGGACAGTATGATTGTGGCATGCGGAGTCCTGCATTTTCAGGAAGCCTGTGAATGAAGTTTTGATTTAACTTCATGACACCACTCACCTCTGAATCTGCAACAGCTTCAGCAGACAGTGTGTTGGGAGCATTTCCTGTGTTCATTTCCAGCCTCTCGTTGTGTTGTTCAATCACTGCCGTCTCCAGCTTGAGCCTCTGCAGCCGTGACTCCACATCTTCTTGAGCATTAACAGTCTACAACAGGACATATTGATTTACACTCATTTGTTTTATCTAAAGTCGATCTCCATCGCGATATGTCGGCATCTCCTTACCTTGCTGAGATAGTTCACCACCCTCGTCTTGGTATCTTCCACACTCAAACTTTGAGAAATAACCTCTTCATGGTTTGTAATCTTGAATCACAAAAGGACACATTAACTTCATGACGAGGCATAAACCGTATTTAATAATACACGTATTGAGTTGCTGCCCTACCTCTGCAAACTGAGAAAAGGCCTCCAGGGCGTGCTGCTGAAGCAGCCAGGCTCGGTCAGCCAACAGGACAGCAAACAGGCTACTCAGCCTCGGCAGAATTTCATTCTGTGGGACAAAACAAGTTGGTGTGAAAGAGAAAATGTGACAATAAATGAACTTAAAAGGTAAGATCCCCATGAAATAGTCTGGTCTGATCACCTGGCTGTCAGAAGGAACAAAGATCTTCCCCAGGGAAGAGAGGAACTCCAGAGCAGCCAGCAGCAGCTGATCTGCACACTTCTGGGACACCACATTATCCACACACACCAGAGCCTGGGACACACACACACACACACACACACACAACAGATGTGTTCTCCATTCTTCATCTACTTAATGTGAACTGTGATAACTAACAACATACCTGACAAATGACCTGTGGTTCAATGTTTTTCACCAAAATTGCCGATATTGACAGAAGCAGCTGCAGAGTGCACTGGAGCACAGGGTGGGCCTGCACCTGGAGTATGACAGGTTACAGGGACAACAGTCAGGCATTCACACTACGCCTGTGTGCATGTGTGTGTGTGGATCTCACCTGGTCTGGACACATTCGTAACCAGAGCTGTGTGATTATCCTCATTGCAGACAACACACACTGCTCCTCAGGAGATGACTGCAGCCGAACCACCGCTAGGAGGGGGATCAGCACCATGTTCTGGAGACAGAGGGAACTGTGTAGAATCCAACACTCGTGCATGTTTACCATTTCAAATTACCCCACCCTGCTTCCTTGCATCGTTTTCTTAGCTGGATTTAATCATTCTGGCATGAATTTGACTGATAGCAGCTGGACAATATGACTGTAAAATAGAGCTACACCCTAAAGAAGATGATTGAAGGTGGATGAAAGGACAGAATATTCCACAAAGTGTCATATTCTAAAACCAACGAGGCTAACAAAGTATCACTTTTTCCACCCGAACATGAATCTTTTATGGTCTACAGTTCACTACTCTACATCTGAGCCCAACATGGGATGTATTGTGTTCTTCTGTCAAACCCTCGCCATGCTCGCAGAGTGACGCATCTTAAAAGCGGAGGAGAAATACACAATCAGACTTAAAAGTATGATTTGTTGCAATAAGTGTTCTATTATGCTGTCATGACTTAAAACCTTGTAAACCATGTAACAGCAATCTGTGCCATCTGTCCTCAGCCATGGGAACAAGCTTATCTCACTATTAATATCACTTGTTGTGGTCATTTGTCATCGATCCATTCTCTGCAGTGCACAAGGACAGAAACAATGCCGCAGCCTTGCCCTTGATGTTGGTGCTGCTCATTTCCTCTTCAGGGGCAGAAATGTACACAAACACCATTTAACCTTATCTCGCAATTTGAAATAAAATCCATGCAGAGTTTACACGAGTGTCTTTGTACAGTTATGTGGTCTTCTGCACAAAGCAGACATTAACGCACCGTTTCATGATGGTAGGAGGAGGTAAAAACAACAGTCCGCCGTCGTGACATTCACAAAAAGCACCGACTGGTTAATCTGAGGTCGTCCTCACCACTTTGTCCACTTGTCCTAGTTTGTAGCCTCCGTTCTGCCAGTCGGTCAGCGCTCCTCGAGTAAGGCCAATGATGTCGGCCTCTACGCGGCGACGTGCATCCTGTGAAAGAGCTCTGAGGAGGACGCGTCGCCACACTGGAAGGTTTTCCACCTCAGATGGTGGGAAGTGCGCTACCAGCTCCATCTGGAAGAACAAAATCATTCAGATGAATCAATGGCGTTCATCAATCCAGCCACGGGAGCACTGAAGCTGCTCTGGTGGCCCATCGCCTCACTTTATTGATTTTTAATGTCTCTCTCTCTCTCACACACACACACAGAACTGATGGTAGTAACTGTGTGTACTCTGTTTTTGAATGAATTATAATACAAAACGGAAAATTAGATTTCAGTTGACACTCTAGAGTCATTTGTGAGTTCCCAGCATTTCTAACCTGGTGGTCCAGCGTCATGAGGAACACCATGCGTTTGAGCAGCAGGCCCAGGTGGGCCGACTGGTAACACTCAGTGGTGCAGGACTTCACCTGGGGGAGAAGAGAAGAGAGGTGAGGAACAGGATGAGTGTCAGTGTGAAGACTCAGGAGTAAAATCACAAGGGCATCAAGGCAGAAGAGAGACGAACTGATGGAAATGAGTGAGATCCACTTTAATCTGATGACGTAAAGACGCAACAGGTTATTAAAAGGTGTCCCCGAGGACAACTGTCCCCTCTGTATGGGGGCCACAGGACCCCATTCTAATGCATAACCCTCCAGAGAGGAGATTAAGGGGATCTTATTTTAGAAAGTGCTCAGGAAGAGGTCACAGACATGCAGAAACATCAAGAGCCTAGAATTCAGAAATCCTTCAATTTCAATTTCAACTCAGCATCTACATAATTCATGTCTGAAATTGGGTTGTAAAGTGCAATTTGCTGTGAACTCCCTTTCTTTCTGATCCAAATAAAACAACACAAAATGGACTCTCAGGTGTTCTGTGTACTGGTCTCTACCCACCAGCTGAGCAACGAGGAGGACATGATGTAGACATAGTTCTGCTGTTCCATACCTGTAAGCAGAGATACAATCAGCAGTGGATTCAATATTGTACAGAGAAATATGGGTAGAAACTGCTGACAACAAGACTGTGGTGAAACGGTAACAACGATAACTCTGAAGATACCTCAAATGTAGGGTTTGTTGTAAATGATGTAGCACGACACAGTGTGCAGAACAGTATCCCCCAATCAAAATATAGCTGCGGAGTTTACACTTTTTTGAATACAAATGATATACGTGAACACACACTCACCGTGCTGTAAAGCACCACACATCTGTTGCCAGTAGAGCTGTCTGAGTATCAGGCTGCAGAACCGTATCGACCAAACAACGCTCCTGGGAAACGCATGAAGGACAGCGAGCGGTCAGAGGGGAAAGGCGGACAGGCGCGAGTAAACGGAGGAAAATGCGGGAGTCTGAAAAAACAAGATATCACCAAAGTGAACAGAAAGAGAGAACGACGAAAGTGAAAGAATAACCTGCAATGAATGACGGAAAATCCTGCACCAAAACACAACTCATGGCCAGAATATGAATGAATATCCAAAAGACGCCAACTTATACTTCATTTTTCATGCAGGTAAAAAAAAATAAAAAATTGGCCAATATTCATTTTTAAAATGACTAGTAACCTTCAAACTGGGTTATTATTTGCCAGTTTATTTTATACTTGAACAATAAATTATGAATATTTTTTTTTAATGATGAAATGCAGCCTATGAATGTTAATGCATATTTGCAGGTGTGGACACACAGTATCTCTAATAAACTAATATTGGCCAACATATCGGCTCTACTTAAAACATCCTCCACTAGGAAAGCCTCAGTTATCATCAGTAAAAGGACCTCAAAGCTATAAAGACAAACTTGAGGTCAGGTCCCAGAGAGACCCGGGACAAGTTGATTACAGACACATCTTGGCAAGTGTCATCGGAATGCTGCTGTGAGAAGGTCCACCCCGACTGCAACAGCACCACACCCGAAACTAAACAAATCCCGCTTCTATCAAACATTCTTGATTATTTGCAAAGACTGTTTGCCAATCCAAATTCTCTTCAGCGGTTTAAGGATTAAACACAATGGCAGGACATAAGACGCCTTCAGATAAAAAAACAACTTCTGGTTTCATGTTTAGTTCATTTTTGCTTCCTCAATCACTCCTGAACTCCTTTTCTGTTTCTGACCCATTCCTGGTTTCTACTACAAATGCTTGATTTGTGTGTCCCGTGTGGGGAGAAGTGGGATGATGCTTATGAAAACATACGCATGGAACATTAATAACAAAACATTGTTCACTTCTGCTGATGCTGCTTATGATACAGTATGTGGTTGCGTGTGTCGACCTCACCAGCACGGGGAAGTACACCGGGGGAAGAGCAGCCACGCTGGCACAGAGTTGCACACACATGTGGTTGTGTAGAGTGACCGGGACCTGGGCCTGCCCCTTCATCATCACGCCTGGCAACAGCACCGGTACCCGACGCTCAGTGTAGCACCGCCTGAAACTAGTGAACAACGCCTGGTGGAGAGGAAGCCTGCAGACAGAGGGGGTGGGAACAAAGAAGCATTTTAGATATATTTACATAACATCAGTTTAAATACAGAATTGAATCGTAAAACCTCTTTCAAGACTGCTGAAAGATGCATACATTTTAATATAATCTTTAAATTCTTATTCAATATTTAACTCTGAAAGTCCTTAAAGTCCTAAATCACGAGCGACTAGTGATAGTGTCAAAAAGCAAACATTTTGTACATAACTATAAAGCAAAGGTTGAATACTATCATAATGAATCTTATATACCATTGTGCAGTGTAAAATATTGGTGTATTTATTGTTATTGATTTATTTACACAGCTGGTCCCTGTGTTACATAATTATTATAACACTTATTTGGAATAAAATCTGATTTAATCAGTTATGTTGGATGCTGAAATGATTTACTCTGAATTTACTGTAAAATAAGAACTCAAATTAGCACTATAGATTAGAAACAAATCAATTATCAAAATCAATTGTCGATCAACATCAAAAGCCAAAAGGTATAACAAGGTTATAGTTGGTTACCAGCCTGAAAACCAGTTCTAAAATGAACTGCTTGTCCCTGCAGTAAAGCACCAAATGTGAAAGAAATTCAGGTTGAAGACAACATCATCAACACTGTTCACTACCTGGGAGTTTCCTCTGAGAACTGGCTGCCAGTGTACCAGAGCTGCAGCACCTCCTCTGGTTGGGAGGGGAGCTGACCCAGGACGCTCAGCAGCAGCAGGCAGTGAGGAAGCGCGTGGTCAGCAGCTAACCCTGCAGACAAACAAGTGTCAGTCAGCAGCTAGAAACATGGTGGCCACTTTCTTTTGAGTAACAACATACAGTCAACATTTTGCCAATGATGTAATTGTCAGAGAAGACAGTCCTCAGTGGATATGACGTTTTGGAAGTAAAATATTGGCGTCAGGCCACCAAAATTGGGTATGTCAATGCATGTCCTGTGTCCAACTGAACACGATACATTATATTAGTGAATCAGCGCAGATGCTGATCTAATTCAACATATCGTAAAAGGAAAAGTATGAATGATGTATTACTGCTAAATACCAACGTTGATGAGGTTTGAGGGGGTGGTACGCCAACACCGGGAATAAAATGTTTGTCAAATGTCAAAAAAAGGCCAAATGTTTCACTTTGAGTGTGGCTTTCTTGAGCAATTTGTGTCTTTAAATGGAAAGTGAACACTACCGTTAAAGTGTTGGAACGGTGTTACATTGTCACTCTAACAGTAAATAAAAGTTAAGACAAAACAATTATTGAAATAGGCACCATTGTCTCACAGAACTAAAGTTGTTCCTCCCAGACAAATATATATGAATATATAGATATGAATATATATATATATAGATATGAATATGAATATATATATATACACACATACATACATACACACACAGTATATATAAATGAATCCTGAAACATGTAACTATTTTGTTAAGTTTTCAAACTAGACAGAACTGTTCCAAAGTCATTTGTTTTATGTCCACCATCAGAAGACTTCTATTTTATATTCTGTTACAATTACAACAAACATGTAATACATCCTTTATTTTTAAATTAGCCAAATAGTGGACATTACTAGTACAGGTTGTATACTTTTTGTCATTAGAATGAGGAATGGTTGCAGCTCATCACTGAGGAGTGTATAAAACAAAGTCTCCACTGCAAAGGGAAACAGAGAAGCTTCTATCAACAGCGCCGCAGTATCTGGGAAAAGACCACGCTGACGACAAGCATTAAACTCACGCAGGTCATTCTGGAGGACTAATTCGGCGAAGGGCCTTAAAGGTAACAGCTGGAGCAAGAGGGCATCCATGGGAACCAGAGCCGCCGCATTCAGCTCCACGGACAGAGCCGAGGGCAGTGTTGGAGCACACGAGCTGGGAGGGAAGTTACTGAAAGACATCAGAGGGTACGTTTCTCTTTACTCAAGAGTTGTTCACTCAAAAGGACAAGTTGTTGTCTGTATCTGCTACTTAACGCCACACATACCTGAGGATCTGGAGGTAGAGCTGGTGATAGCAGTTACAATACTTCGTCAGAAAAAACTTGAATTCCTGTTCAAAGGATAAGGAACGATGGGATGCAAGATCAGCTGCTTTGTATTGTTGATGGCACAATGTTTTTTATAGAGTCAAGAGGACGTCAAGCAGATCTAACTTGTTGTACCTTTATGTAATGAACCAAAGTGTTGGCAAAAAACCGACACATCTTTGCAGTTTTCTGGAACAGCTTGTATTCTGGGCTTTGTGTTGCTTCCTTTAAAAAAGACAAAAGAGCATTAATTCAAAAACGTGACAAAATATTAAAGGAAACAAACTTAAGAAATACTCATTCAACAGTCCGGAATCTGTAAAAAGCAGCTAAAACCTACTAATAAGCTTGTTTGAGATGAGCCAGTGCTGCGCAGAATCGATCACCGCACAGTGCATGGCGGTTAGATTCGTGTCAGACTTGCTCTGTCGTCATGCACACGTGGGCAACGATAACCTCACGGGATCGAGGCGGCCGCAGGTTTTGGAGTCAGGCGTCGCAGTTGCTCTCCACCGACTGCATGACCCCAATGCATGATGGGAAACGCCTGGCTGTCGCCAGTTCAAAGAGCTGATTGGCTCTTAGACTTAACAACAAACACCACGTTTTCTAGAAAACCCACATTTTTTGTGTGCAATTGTAATATTTAACGCTCGATTGTTGTCTCATGTTGTGCAATAAAGGTGTAATCTAAAAACATATCTCGTGTGATTGATAATAATAAAGCTTATTTATACAACACACATATCAAAGCGAGCAGCAAAGTGTTTCACAGGCAGACATAAAAAGAACGCAGATACGCGCACATTTCCACACAAACAAACACATCAATGAATCAGAACGAGGTCTGCCAACTACAAGTAGCTACGGATCGGATCTAATAGGATGCAACTATTTCTGTGACTTCCTGTTTATTCTTTGACGGCGGCTGAAAACTGTACGACTTCACCGCTGTACATTTGTTCTGCTCTCATCCACTTTACAGGCGAGTCGTTAACTTGTTCATCTCGAACAAGTCTAATGATTATTTTTTTTCCTACCTGCAGACCAGCATGTTTGATCTGTTCAGCCAGCTCCACACAGTTGTTGAAGGAGACCAACAGGTTGTCACACAGGCTGTTGCTGATGTCACCGTGATGCAGATGTTCCTCCACCAATGACTGGTACTTCAGACTCTGTCTGAACAGAAGTATTCATTCAACTCTTACAACAAAGGGATTCATCCAGTGAAAAGTAGTGTGTCAACATGCGTGTCTGCTGTACTGACTTGATGAGGAACTTCCATGTGTTTGCATGCAGCGCTATGTCCAGGTTAGAGATAATAGAGCAGATATCCAGCAGGTTGTGAATCACTGAGGAAGATGAAAAATAACTTGCATTGATGGTCTACAGGTACAGCAAGAGAAGGGCTTAATGACAAAGGGTGAATCTGTGGAAAACCAACAGATGCACACACAAACACACACACATACTTGCTACAATGTCAAAGACCTCTTCCTCTGGGGCACTGCTGTCCAGGGAAACCCTGTCCAGCAGCTCCAGCAGACCCTTCTGGAGAGAGTACGCCTCCTTGAAGAGTCCCTGCAGCAGGTCAGCCACCAGGGACAGACGGCCGCAGTAAACCCCCTCACTCTCCTGAGGACAACACGCAGAGTAGATTTCTTTATAGATTTCACAAATACAGAAAAGGTTTTTCAGAAAGATGGACTTAGATGAATTTGTGTGTTTAATGCTACAGAAAGAGGCTCATCCCTGTAGTTTCTAGTTAATGATGTCATCTTGAGCTCAAATAATACTTCAGTTAATAAAATATTTTTGAAAAACAAGAAAAATGGAAACTGAGGATCAAGCACAAATGAGTACCTCCAGGTATGTCTGTGCTGCAAATTGGATTTTTAAAATTCAGTATCACCTGTACTTTGCAATAACTAATCCATTTTAAATAAAAATCTAATTTCACCCATTTTAAAATAGTAAGAGTAATAGAAAGAATAAATTCTAATCCACTTAAGGCTAGCTCTGAATTTGCAGTCATATCTTTTGTACAAAACGTTATGTTACTAATCACAAAATATAAATGATTCATTTTACTTAATGCATCCACTGTATGTATATATATTACAGTTATCTTATATATCTTTATAATTCAGTCTGATGAATGGTAGCATGCTTTTTTATTAATAATATTAAAAATAAAAACCATTCAGCCATAACTATAGCAATTATTGCACAGAATAATTAAAGATGCATGAAAGCATGCGTAGCAGATTGGGAGTGAGCTCATTACAGCCACCGAGGAACCAAACAGGCCAACCTTGCAGTGCTGAAAGGTTTCCTTCAGGACTTTCAGGATACAAGTCGGTAACGAGCGGATGGCATCTAAGTCGGGGGCTTCCTCAAACGTGCCAACGTGACGCACATAAGATGACAGGGCATCAATTGTTTGCACCATTGCCTGAAACAGAAAGCATCTTGTCAAAATATTGGTACGAAAAAGAAGTGATGACAACGTTTTGCAGAAATAAATATCACACATGTCCTAAACTTGTATGGTGCTAATTGTACCATTTTTAAATACACATCCTTGCTACGCAACAAGTAAAAATAATCATACCTGCAGAATGTTTCTTAGCAAGGCACACAGTTCAGTGTTTTGACTGGACAGCCCTCCAACTTGGTCCAAGATCTCTTTGATCATGCTTTCAAACATGGTCACCGCCTGCAGACGCGTGTGACAGATAAAGACAGAAACAAATCAATACTGCAATACACCTTTAAGAGAAGGTGTAAATGAATAATAATTCACAAGACAACTCTGCATCAATTAACAAATGCTACTAAAGATATTCACATAATAGGTCCTAATGACAATATGTATTTATCTTGTTGTTTACCTTTGGTAAGATCTTGGAGAAGCACTCATCTTCCAGCTCAGACAAACCAATATGAGGGAGGAACATGTCTGTAATGATCTTCAGTATACCTGTAGGGATGTTATGTTTATAAGACAGTTCATACTTAGACCACAAATAGTGCTCAACACAAAAAGTAAGCAGTCTGTAAATACAAAGAGTGCAGTGAAGAAACTTACGTATGTGATCATCCCAACTCTCAGAGTTATTATGTAAAGAGTGCAAATAGTCAAGGAAAACAACAGGAAATTAATTAATTTTGTATAAACCTGATAGATGATGGATAAGCATGAGCAAAACACAAAATTGTGCAGAGCTTCATCCAGAAAATACCAAGCCAAACATTACCATCTATCATCTTGAGAGGATATGTTGGTGTTCAATATATATTCATAAGTACTGGCATATTGCCACCACTGAACCTGTGTAAGATGCTATGAATCACGAGCTGAGCCTGAAGAATGAAACAGAGTTAGATGCAACGTTTGAGAGGATATGGTGAGTTTTGGCAGGACAGACTTGAGCTTCTGGCGGCAGGTTTCCTGGCTCCACTGCACCACCTCGTCCAGCAGAGAGGTGTTAGTCTGGGACATGATGACAGCAGTCTCCGGGAGGGTCAGCACACAACGTTTCAGGACAATACCACCGACTGAGTCACTCAAAGTGATCAATTTACGACCATAGCTTCATCAGTAAGAATTCACTTCCTGTTTGAACGAGAGAGAGACGAGATTGACGTTAGCTTGCTACGATATGTTTTGCTAACGGTAACGTTTAAAGTTAGCATGGTAGTTAATGTTCGATAACACGTACAGCTTCTTACCATAAATGATTGACTGTATCTTCTGTTCAGGAGCACACAGTCACACCGACGCGTTTGTTTCTCTTAGCGTCACCATTTTATTTATTAAAACGTGGAAGACTTGTGAAGAATAGAAGTGACTGTGGACTTTACAGTCTTTGCATCGCTTTGGATAAGACATACCGCGCGCCGTTGTTTGAATCGGATGTGACGTGATGTGCAACGCTGCTCATCCGCCTTCACTCTGATTGGTTGAAATGTTAAAGTCCAAAGGTTTCAACCAATTGAAGAACACGATGAATGCAAACCGTTGAAAATAACAACCATCATCATGAATCTGTGTAAAATAAAATAATTAGTTTATTATTATTAGGAAATGTACAGGATACAGCAGCATACAGTGTAGTGCAAACAAGAGACATAGCAAATACAAAAATAAGTATTATAAATGAGTAAATAAGTAATGAAACAGTAAAGAATATTAACTAAGTAAAAATCCACAATAACTAAAACATATATACAGACAGAATCGTTTTTGTATTGCAAAAATTATAAATACATGTAAATACATTCTGCCTGCGTAGCCAAATAATATTGTTTATCCGTCATGAATATATATCTATAACATATTCTTCAATATATTTCAGACAGTGTATCATTTAGAATAGAACTTTATTCATCCCCAAGGGGAAATTTGTCTGTGGCAGCAGCAAACAGGGTTACACAACAAAATAAAATATTGGGTGTGGAAAATGCACACTATATACAATATAATAATATAAGTAATGTAAAATTTTACATTTATGTAAATTGTCTCTCGTGTAATGAAGGTTAAATTCAATAATCCTTACCAAATTAAGGGCACTTCTGATGAAATTTGATGATGGTTTCAATTAAAAATATGTTTTTGTAAATAAAGACTTTAAAAATAAAGTTGAGAGGCAGGTAAAGGTCTGTAACACATAAGGGTTTTGTCTCTGTCCCGTTTACAAGCAGTTTTAATCCTCTCGAAGTTAGTGAAATCACATATTTGTTTCAGAATTTTCACTCCATGCTTATCCATTTTGACCTGATGACAAACTCTCTCAGTGATAAAACGAAGCACATAACGGATAAATATTGGAAATGAAAATGTCCTAGTTACACGGATTGTGACTTGCTGTCAATATGCAGTACACTCTATTTGTATATATCTCTAATTAATAAGTAAACACATGCAGGTTGGACTGAAAATTACTGAGATGTTTAGGAATTTTTAGATTATATTTAAATCAGTTAGGGAAGGACGATATTTATCCTTTAGGAGTCTGGAATTTCTCTTGGCCCTGACCTGATGTGTCTGGTGAGCTATTGTTTTACTGATACGATCTTAAGCATTGATGTAAACCATCACGCTTTTGCTGCACCTTTGTTTCCCGACAGAGGTGTTAGCGCCTGTGGCTACAGGAAAGGACTAACTTCTTGTTTAGGAAACAGGACTACACATTGATTCTTATCGCTTTCAAATACAGTTTATAGCGAAACTGCTTGCTGTGTACTTACACTTGGAAGGAAGTTTCGACACAATTTATTAATTTATGACTCACTTAAGTCCCAACATAACCAGTATTATTAACATTCCTGCAGAACACAGTAATATTAGGATGATGGAAAGCATATTTCCAAATTTGTTATTGCTCCCCAATGAAGATTATTTTTCATTCCCACAAAGAGGTCGAAATGAAGCATCTGCGTGTGTCTCAGCATTTCCATTTTACATTGTGTACAGCAGTGATTTTCAACTGTTGGGTCGCGACCCAAAAGTGGGTCGCGGACCCGTTTTCAGTGGCTCGCGGTGCCTTTGACTGACAAAAAAAAAAAAGGTTTTATTTTGAAGGGCATTTTTTATGCAGCGGAATTATTCCAGCATTTAAGGCACTTGTTCAGCGGTGCAGGAAAAACACCGACCAATGCGTTGTGAATCACATCACGTGATGCAGCTCATCCAATCAAATATGGGCATTCTGACACGTTCCCTGACTTGAGTGAGATACACACACACAGGGAGAGACGAGGATATAGACAGCAGAGCAGGACTGTTGAGTAGTGAAAGTCAAATTTCCAAAAGAGAAAATTGGCCAGAGAGACCACAGTCATAGAGGTGAATTCTTCCAACACTAAATTCTCTTTTTAGAAGATGAGAAAAATATAATATTGTGGTGTTTTCACTTCATCCCGAATGGACTGCATTTAAAGCTGCAGGGCATTTCAGGGAAAATAATTTTTCTAAAATTAATTTCGTTACGAAACTTATTTTTAATCCAGCCGTTATTTTACTTGAAATGCGAAGAACATTTATTTATGTATTTCTATGTATTATTTATAATCCATCCAGTTACATTTGAAAAATTTGAATAATATTTGTTGAAATAGAATTGATGTGTACTTTCTTTATTTGATTTGGCAGTTGTTTACTACACAGATACGTTACTAGTATACTAGACTTCTTGAATATAGATATACCCAAATTATATATATATAATTTGGGTAGTGGGTCCCGGCTTGTCATTAAGGGGTGATGGTGGGTCCCGCAGCCAGACCAGTTGAGAACCACTGGTGTACAGTGTATACATTATATAAGTACTTCAAAAGCAATACTCAACATACTACATAAACATGACAACTTTAAACAAATTAAAGGAAAAGCTATTCTGTGGGTTGTATTCTGTGAGATTGTAAAGATTAAAATGAAGGCCTCCAACTAGATTACATAATTTGCCTTTTGAACCATTACATAACTAAACAGACTGATTACTGTTGGGTCATAGACAAGTCTAATGTTTCATGAGAAATCTCATTTATCCCAACAGTTTCCAGAAGAGGGTTGAGTCTAACACAGTAAAACACTTCTCCCTCCAGTGCTGACCTCCCTGTTTGTAGATAATAGAAAGGTTATCAGTTTATAGGAAACTTGCTCCGGATTTTAAATGGAAAACGGAAGGAAGATGTCTTTATTTCCTTTTTTTTTTGAGGTCACAGTCACAATGCAGTCAGTATCGGTGTCTACGTTAAGTCTGCTGATGAGGGTCAAGGTGAATGGAGCTCTCTTCAGTGTGTCGGTAGTAGCTAATAATATAGTCAGCAGAGTTACGCACACTCTTCCTCTTAGTGTTTTCTTTATAGCTCACCAGATACCTGGTGAGTCACAAGCAAAAAAAAAAAGAAAGAAAGTAATGGCAAGAATGTGCCTCACTGCTGGAACACAAAATGTACCTTTAAAGACCCCGACATGTGGGAAAAACCCACAGGAAAAAGGATGTAGACCCTTGTAATATGCATAGTTGAATCTCGTGGGAATAAAGGTAATATTTTGTGGCTAATACGCTTAACATACCGGTAGATTTGAAACAACAGCAAATCAGTCTCCTATTTAGAGGCACCTGAAGAGCCCAGGTCATCACTTGCTGTTAACACAGATTAGAACTTTGGCTTTCTACCTTTCATCCTTCGGATAGATCACAGATGTTAAGTGTCAAACATTTTAGGAATAGCCAATGTGATTTCCTTTTTTTTGTTGGCCTTAAATTTCCATTTCACAAACAGATGCTCAATCGGTGAACCATTTTGTAATCTTTTAACTTTTTCTCTCGTGCCATCATCAGGTTGAAATGCCTGTACAATGAATGTCATCACATCGGCCTCAGCTGTACTTTGTGTTTAATGCTAATTAGTAAATGTTAGCATGCTGACTTGCTAAACTTAAAGGGGGAGCATGGTAATCATTCTACCTGCTGTGGCTGTAGACTCTTAAGCTGTATCACAAATGCATACCACGTACTGTCATAACATACTGTTTTACTTACTGAACAAGTTAATACAAGCAGGAAATTATACAATATGTGTAACATTGGTTGTCAATCAAACTGTGATTTAGGAATGTCAATGCAAAGTTGTATTTTGTCATTTTTCTAGTGTGCATCACACAATTTACTAAAAACCTGCTTAGAATTGGTATGAGATGTTATGTTAGTGTTAGTCTTGTTTTTCCTTAGACTGTGCAGACCACAGACGGAAAACATTAGATCTTTTTTCCCACACAGGTAGTTGTGACGATAATAACTGGAGGGAATTAAGCTGCTCAATGTGAGCTGGAAGGTGAGAGAAAATAGGAACAGGTCTTTTTTTAAATTGATATGACTCCGCTCAGTCAATTTATCTTTTTCTGAACATGTTTTTGTTATTCTTGTCTCAGATTGTCAGATCTTCTATTATTGTACAATTGTAAAGTGCTGTGGAATTCACTTTGAATTGTATCATTACAAACACACGGAAGCTTGCAACCATGACAGCAAGTGAAAGCCCCGCTTATGCGTCTTTTTTAAACAATAAACTTCCCCCGAGAGCAACAGGATATGTAAGTGATTCCAACTGGCTCACCCCTTCCTGTATGGACTTTACGCTTGGCAAGCGGCCTTCAATTCTGATGAAGTCAATCAGACACCAAGCAAAAGTAAAGATGAATCATTCTATTTGTAAGGCAAATGAGGTTTGCAACGTTTATACCAAATCCTTCATATTTTGGGTGAACAAAAATGATAAAACCTGCAGTCAAAAAAAACTTTATTTTGTGCTTTCACAGAATCAGAAGCAAACGGACAATGCATAATGGTGTACTCCAACTAAATAATGGTTGCACATAAGGGTTGTTTTGGAACTAATAAAGGCAGATATTTCAAATGAGGTTCATTTTTTGTCATCAGACCAGGTGATCTCATAGTCACTGAAGGCACTCTTCAACTTCTCTACAGACACAGAATGGTCTGCTTTACCATACGCCTGAAAATGAATGAGAAAGCATTTACATTATTACGTGAAAAGTGTATTTATTGTAGGGTATTAATAGTATTTAATTCAGCTTTTAAAACCAAAGGAACTTACAGTTGATTCTCCAAACACCCTCAGTTTTTTCTCTTGGGTGTTGCGCTCTATCTTCCCTCCTCCGAGGCATTTGCACTCCATCCCCAAGGCCTCCATAGCTGGATTGACCTTCTCAAATATGTGATCTGTAAATAATTCCATCAATCAAAACATACAAAGTTACAGGACAGTCAAAAAAGCAATACTGTTGCATGTGCTGTCATTAATCTCACAGTTTATCTTTCAAAGCTTCTGCCTCCAATATTGTCAACACATGAGGTTGGCAAGCATTGCATCTGCCTGATCCGTGCAGTTTTTATGCAGCAACATTTCAGGTCTCGGTTTGCATGTTGTCACGAGCAAAACTGACACACTTGACTCGCTCCTGTGCAGCAAACTACAGTTATGAACTTACTGTGATACTCTGCAGTTTTTGTGCCCCGGACTATGTCTTTGTGCACATCGCCATCTTTCACTTTCACTCTCAGCAGAATGTACTTAAAGGTTCCCTCTGGATCAATCTCAACAACGGGGATTTTCGCCAGAGCGTCTGCCATTATTGTGACTGTGGCTTTAGTCAAAGCACCGGAGACTCTCTGACCGTTCAGAGGTCTGCAGACGACAGACAACACGGTGCAGTCTCACGAATGCCTTTATTTGGGACGTCTATTTCCTGTCTTAAAGGGACAGATCAGTTCGCAACCTTGTCGCCATTACCGTTAACGATAATGCACGCTGGGGACCCCATGTGGCAACGAGATGGAACTGTTAGAATTGTACAGCCCTCGAACACCAGAAAGTAGTCAATATACTATAGATTGGTGCTCTGCAACTTACATTTACCAACCCAGTTAATAGCAAAGGGAAGAGATCAACAACATGCCTCTTGTTGGCAAGCCTATTGTTCGCCCTTTTCTTTTATCGGTCTGTCAGATTTTTTATTTCCTGTAGCCAGAGAGGATTTTCCGCTGGTGTCTATCAGGAAGGTCAGAGTCAAAGCTGTAGTCCTTGGTTCAAGATCACTTCAGCCAACAACCGATTCTGCCACAGGTACTTGAACCCTCTGGTTGCCAGATGGTCTCTTACACCAGTAATCCATCATGCGGCCTTCAAACACAAACCTCTCCTTTCAGGCGTTATCATGCCAAAGAAGACAGTGGCAGTTTATCAATAGTACCGGTAATGTGATGATTCTCACATAAAGGGATTTGCCCTTGCCCACTTCTGTAATGCATGATTATTTCAAGGAATAAATCTGTGACTAAATCTCTAATCAGCTCACCATGATCCATATCAGCATCTGTTTAGGATCTTCAAATCAAAGCTGAAACTGAGTCTCTCCCTTGGGTCTTGTTCAGTATAAGTTAATTATCTTTCAGGGGAAAGGGTGGAGGTTAAGAGGTGTCAAGCAACAGCGGCTACTATCCAGCGCCTCGAGTCAGAGAGGAAGGATATCAACTGTGACTTCTGGAAACACAGGCAGCCAGCAGACGCCTCTACTCCTGTTTCCCGTCTCTGGACACTCTTAAACAACAGTAAAGTGTTTGTTCGCTGCCATTGCATTGTTTTTCTTTTCTCTTTCCTTTTTTTTTTTTGATGAGCACTTCCTTTGACATCCTTTGAACTGTGAAAAGCCAGTTCCAGTCTATGGATCGTCTTCAGGCACATTTTGCACGAATACTATTCGGCATCACCCGGAATTAATCAACATGCACACTCACGAAGCTTGCACTTTTCTTTTGCTTTCATTTGCTACCAATTCTTTAAAAGGTTCAAATTCAAATAAAAGGAAACAACGAGGATATCTTTGGCACTCTACATCTCTCTCAGACACTCTGTCTTATCAGCTCACAGGATTTCACAGCTCCCAAAACAATTCCCTCTCTTCAGTGTGTGTGCTGAGTGCTATCGTGCTTTCCTCAGGAAACTTATCACTTTTCTTCGTGCTGTTTATTTTCTTTGCTACGTGTGCGCTAATTTGCCAAGTTTTTGTGCACATTAGTTCATTATCAGTACAGCACAATTTTAGGCATGTATTTAGATCCTTTACTTACAGTCAGTAAAAGCACGAATAAAGCCAATGTACTTGTTCATACATTACAAGTTAAAGTCCTGCATTGAGAATGAGAATTGTACTAAAGTCAAAGATATATTATTATTTTCTAAATGTAATTAAGTATCAAAAATAAAGCTAGAATAAAGACCCCGGTCAATGTGCATGATTGTTGTAAAATATACATTGTTTAAGTATTATTAGTGATTTAATGATGTGGTTGAGCTGGAGCTATGTCTAACTGAGTAGTTCAATGTAAATCAATACATCACATTTAGTAAGTTCAGCATGTGTTTGGATGAAAATGCAAATCTTAAAAATAACACGAAACTATAGAAGTCATATGGATTGTAAAAAGTAAAATATTTCCCTCTGAATTGTAATGGGGTAGAAGTAAGGTATCATAAAATGGAAATGCAGTGTTTGAGGAAATACTTTCCAATGATATACTGATGATAAAAACACTGAAACAAAGGGTTTGTTTCGCGTCAGAGTAAAATAGAGAGAGGGGAAGTTTCCAAGGACCCTGGTGGGATGGGGCAGTCGCGGTGGGAGGTGGGAATTTCCACTGAATAGCTCACATCTGATGAGAGCTTCCAGGAAAAGTGGAGCAGACCGACGAAGAGTATAAAAGCAGGCACCTCTGCACATAAAAGTCAGAATCATCTCATCCTCAGACGTGAAGAGACTAAAGAAATACTGAGAGTCTTTTGTCGTTATCACACATACCACTTAAAATGGTAAGTGGACAAATCAATTTAACTTCTCTTTCGTGCAAATTCCTTCATTGCTGTTTGTGGTCAGTGAGACATTTAAGGTTTCTAATTATCTTGATTGATATTTTTTACTTATTCTGATAGGAGTTCTGCTTTGGATTACTTCAGACCCGCAGACCTAAGACCTCATGGATCGGCTTGATCTTCCTTTGCTCAAGTATGTAACTCTAATGTAAACAGAATCTTTAGCCTCCCACTTTCCACTTGTGTTTTCTTCTCTGTAACTTTTTCCTTTTTTTAATCATCATTATTACTCGACCATCTAATTTGTATCTCTGTCCTCCATCCTCAGTGCTGTGCACGTGGACTAGTGTAGAGTGCTGGTCCTACTACTACTCTAACAACACCATGACTTGGCTGGAAGCCCGAGCCTGGTGCCAGAAGAACTACACAGACATGGTGGCCATCCAGAACCAGGAGGAGATCGGGCATCTCAACAGCTGGCTGCCCAAAAAACGCAACTACTACTGGATTGGAATACGCAAGGTCAACAATGTCTGGACCTGGGTAGGAACCAACAAGACTCTGACAGCGGAAGCAACCAACTGGGCAATGGGCGAGCCGAACAACGGCAAAAAGGGACATGTTGGCAGAGTGAGCGAGGATTGTGTGGAGATGTACATTCAAAGGGAATGGCAGGCCGGAAAATGGAATGATGAGAGGTGCGGAAATTTGAAGACCGCTCTTTGCTACACAGGTGAGCAAAACTTAGGGATTCAAGAGCTGCTCATTTAAGCTGTCTTATTTTCGTTTGTTAAGAGGGAATCTATTGATTTGACTCTTTGCAATTACTTTTTGCAAGTTATATGAACGTACTGCTTCTTTCTCCAGCTGCCTGTAAGAACGACTCGTGCCGCTATGGAGACTGTGTAGAAACCATCAACAGCCATGAGTGCGCCTGCTTTGAGGGCTTTTACGGAGAGAGGTGTGAGCAAGGTAAGAAAATACAATTATGTTGCAATTGTTCTCAAGTTTGCGTTACTTTAAGTCGCTGACAGCCGGGACCTGATATCTAATTGTGTCTTGTTTTCTTTGTTGACAGTTGTCCAGTGTAACAAAGAGGAAGTGACCGTTCCACATAAAGGAAGTGTAGATTGCGTCCATAAGTACGGAAACTTCTCTTACGACTCCTTGTGCCAGTATTCATGTGAGGAAGGATACCAGCTGAATATGTCAAGACCCCTGACGTGCACTGCCTCCACTAAGTGGTCCGAGCAGCCTCCTACATGTGAATGTGAGTTGAGGTGTATTGCAAAGCTGCAAAAAAGAAGTAAAGTGATGTGATATTGACCAACGTTGATTTCAAGTCATCATATTGAGAGCAACAGAATTGTGTTATTACTATGATGGAGCCTGCTGTAATGTGTTTCCTGTCGTCCACAGTGGTCCAGTGTCAGGTGCTGTCAAGACCAGCAAGAGGATCCATGAAGTGCTCCGATCCTCTGGGCTCCTCCAGCTACCAGTCCACCCGTGTGTTTACCTGTGATGAAGGCTACGTACTCGCTGGTTCCCCGTCTCTGCTATGTGAAGCCTCAGGAATTTGGAACGCTTCACAGCCGCTTTGTCTCGGTACACCGACACTTTTTATGTTTTTATCTCGTAGGATTTTATATTATCCATGATATCAAATCAATTTTTTTTTTTTAAAGAATACTGCTGACCTGTTCTGCTCCCCCTCCATTTTGCAGCTGTCCAGTGCCCGTCTCTCCAGCAGCTGGACAATGAATTTGTCGGCTGTGGGGACGATGCAGATGTGATGTTCAGCTACGGCAACACCTGCAGCTTCAGCTGTGCCCCCGGCTACCGCCTGGTGGGACCGAGCAAGGTGACATGCACGGCAGCAGCTGTGTGGAGCGAGAGGAAGCCTCGCTGTGAAGGTGAGGTTGAATCCAATCACCCTCTATACAATTAAAAAGAGCTCTCTTGTTTTGTGCCTTTGTGGCAAACATAAAAAACTTTTTTTTTATGTGTTATAGCCATCACTTGCCAGAATCCAGAGGTAGGAGCTCACCTCATCCCCCAGTGCAGCCAACCGCTGACTGAACTGCGGCCAAACTCCACCTGCAGCTTCAGCTGTGAGGCAGGCTTTGACCTGCAGGGAGCGCACAGCGCTCAGTGTTCTGAGGACGGCCAGTGGACTAATGCCATACCTACCTGCAAAGGTATGGTAGCATATGCTCACATACATCTGTGCTATTTGTACTCTGATTCTGTGCTACGTCATGACATCTCATCATCTTTATTTTTTCTTTCTTTTCAGCAATAGGGTGTCCTGCTCCTGATATCCCAACAAGTGCCCAGATCAGTTGCAGCCCTTCTCTGTCTTCACCTGCTTCTGCTGTGACCCCCCATCCACTTGGTATGGTCTGCATGTTCAGCTGTGATGAAGGCCATGAGCTGCAGGGTGCACTCAGCATGGAGTGTGCAAATCCAGGCCGGTGGACCGCCGCGCCACCAAACTGCACAGGTACAGACATGTCCCCACTTTACCTGCATCGTTAGTAACACCTTCGTGATTTGCATGTTAGGGTTGCGTCACTGAAACGAGATCTCGTTCATCAATACGTGATGTTTAACATCTAAATCCTTGCTGTCTTCTCCCACAGCAGTGAGATGCCCATCGCTCGAGGCTCCTGAAAACGGTCATATCAACTGCTCAAACAGTGAGCCAGTGTTCAACTCGCAGTGCTCCTTCACATGCAATCGAGATTACTTGTTAGACGGACATGAGCTGCTGACCTGTGATCGGCATGGCAATTGGACTGCTGGACAGAAACCCACCTGCCAAGGTAAAACAGAAAAGGAACAAACGCTAGAAGATATTTTGATACAAACACCTGAAGAAAATACATGTTTACAGATAAAAAATGATTCACATTTGATTATGTTTCGACAGCTCCCCCATCTCCGGTCACTGCCATTGCTTCCGGTGTGGCCACAGGCGGCGCTCTGTTGTCTGGTCTGTCTCTGGCTATGTGGATCCTGAAACGACTGAAACAGAGAGCAACCAAGTTTGAGCTTAACAGGTTGGATAAGAATTAAATCATACTTTTATTTTTTATGAAGAGACATCTTTGTTGAATCGCAGTGCTCATCTTTTTCTTTGGTCTTTTCTTACAGCAACTCGGACATAGAGGACCCTCCACAAGTCTACAAAAACAGCATTGGCAGCCTCATATAGAAGACAGTCATCTTCTTCAGAGACAACTAAGGATAACTGAATTTATCTCTAACAAGAACAATAACCAGTCATAGTAATGTGAACAATATGAATACATTACGTTAGTATTAAACTTATTAACAGGAAAACTGAATATGTGAGAGCTATCTTATGGCGAGAGGAGAGGGTTTTTTCAGACCATTGCATTTGATCGTTATGTTTTGTTGAATCTTACGATTTGCTCTGTAATTTTGTTATTATTATTATGTACTGTATTTCCTCCCAAAGGGAGTTTTATATTGAGCACATTGTTCTGAAGCTATGCTGGAAAGGTGGCTCTATTCATGTTATCGTAAATATTACATAACGCCAAGAATGCCATGTCGTGCAGAACTGTGAATAATTTTAGTATTTCGGTATTTATGTACTATTTATTTAACTGATGGTTATTGCATTTGAAATGCTCATTCATATTTCTGTATTCTTAAAGCAGTGCTGAGTTGTATTCATAATAAAACTTGAAACTTTCATTTGCTTGTGGTCTCTGCATCTTTTAGTATCGACGGACATTTATACTGTCGGTTAAGAAAATAGAAATATCGTCAGTCATGTCACTCCGCTGATTCAGCGGTACTGTAGAAAGGTTCAGCCATCAACTCCACACGCAACACCAACATATTCCCACACTTTGAGCAGGAACATTCATCCTGGCATTGCAGGATCTCGTGTGTTTTTTTCAGAGGTCCAGGCCTTACAAGTCTGTTTCTGTCCACTCCATCATAATGGTCAGGACAGAGACGAATAACAGTAAGAGGCTGCAGGAAGAGCTATATTGCTGGTGTAATCTGTTTTACAGATCACCATTGTTTGCTTCACCAGATTCAGAGTCTTCTATGTCAGCACTTCAGGAGAATCATAAATAGATGTGATACCATCAATCAGACTGAAGGCTGAATACAGGGCACTCTGTCATTTGTTGCTGTTAAAAACTTGAACTCACAAAATGTCAGGATGCAGTGATGCTGTGCATCACTAAAAACGGTCAGCGAAGCTTATTCTACTGACAAGGGAAATGCTTTATTCCATGCTGCTACTATGTACAGTATGCAACAGATTTAAGCCAATGTATAAAAAGAAGAGATCATTTCAAAAAGTCAAACATTTGTTTTATAAGTAAAGGTAAACGTATACATCACCAAAACAAAACATCCAAGAACATATTAGTTGTAAAAACTGGCTAAATGATCCATTTTTTTAAACTATTTTTTTGCAAGGAATAATTTATCTGTGTTGGCCCCAATATTCAATGGTGACCCTCACTGTGCTTTACTTTCGATTTTAAACATTTTTATATTGTTTGTTTTCTCTTTTATAAAAAAGAAAATCTGCCCCTGATTTGCCCCACGCTTACGGGAAACAAAGGCCATTTCCCAAAAGGTCTGTTCAGGTATCAGAGGGTCATTAAGTCAGTAATTCATTCATCACATGCATTCACTCTGGAAAGTAAACATCCAGGTATTATATTATAATGTTGGACTGCATAACCTGTGAGAATTATAAAAGCCTGACATTGATCTCTGCTTGCACCATACTTTCATTCACTTACTGAAACGCTTTGGTGTGAAGTTTTATATTTGATACGATTAGAAAAGCAATTTAACTTAAGTAGCAAGCTTATTCATATAATTTAGAATATATTTTGTTTATATTCTAAAATACCAGCTCTGGGTAAGTGTGCTTATTCTGTTATTTTTACGATGGTATTCATCAATATTTATTCTGTGATTCTTTTTTTTTGGCCAGACAGGTGTTTGTCGTTCACTCAATGAAAATTAAGTGGATGTTAATCCTCCTCCTTGGTGAGTGTTGTTTTTCAGCACAATTGGATCGGATGGTGAATTATCACTCTGGAGTTGTTCTTAACTTTTGTTTTTTTCAAAATGCACATGAGGTACCTTGGCCGAGACTACCTTGGGCTGGAAATATCATCGCTCAGAGATAACTATGAACTGGACCCGGGCTCGACAGTGGTGCCAGAGCGATCACACAGACATGGTGGTCATCCAAAACCAGGCAGAGAACGACTATTTAGTCTCCTGGCTGCCAATCAAAACAAAAAGTCCGTATTACTGGATTGGAATCACTAAAAACCACATGAATGAGACTTGGACCTGGATTGGGAATAACAGCACATGGATTGGTAACCAGTCATGGGCACTAAACGAGCCCAACAACAACCACATCACGGAGTTTTGCGTGGAGATCTACGTGAACAATGGAATAAACAGAGGGAAGTGGAATGATGAGAAGTGTGCCACTCCTAAATACCCTGTTTGTTATGAAGGTACGTAAAGCTGATTCATTTTGTTGGTTGTTACAGTTTCAAAAGTGATAGAGGTTGTTTTAGCGTTGCACCTTTTTCTTAACAGCTCAGTGTAAGGCGACATCATGTGACAGAGGACGATGCCAGGAGATCATAGATAACATAACCTGCCTCTGTGAACCTGGCTTCAAGGGAAACAGGTGCCAAACAGGTGAGGAGTTTGCTCTCTGGAACAATGTCACCTATCATTATTACAGTAGGTGTTGTGTCATTAAAAAAGAGGTTGACATTTTGTCAAGTTAATCTGTTGGGGAAGTTATCTCGCGTGCCCATTTTTACACTGAAATAGTTTTTGACAAAATATGTCATCATATAAGCCTCGCATCTGTTTCCTCTGTTTCCTGAGTCAAGTCTGAGGCTCACATTCAAAGATCAACATACTTGCATCAGCATGTGTGTGCTATGTATTGTTATGACAGTAGAATGCTGGCGTAAGAAGTTACATGACTGCATCCCCAGTAAACTTGAACCTGTTTGTGCCCCCAGCTGTGGAATGCCCCCCTCTGTCTCAGCCTGATAACGGATACCTCAGCTGCTTGGGAGAAAAGCTGACATTCAACTCAACCTGTCGGTTTAAATGCTACCCAGGCTTCCTGATAAAAGGCTCGCAGGATGTTACCTGTGGGGTCACCGGGGTCTGGAGCGGCCCGAGACCTTCTTGCGCAAGTAATTGTTTGAAGTCATGTGAACCATTGTACTGGTTTTGCTGTTTCTCTGCAGAAGTGATTCTGCTTCTGCAGGATGAAAAAAAGGAACTTTCTTATCTTCTCAGGCTATAAACAGGCTCTGTTGGCTGTGGCTGGCTGTGCAGCCTTCTCAGCCTTCTGCGGCATCTGCTTTTGCTGGATGAAGCGTAGAAAAGGTTTGTGTTTCTCAATCACACCACATAGAAATAGAGATGCATGTTGTTGCCACAGACCTCAATGGTGATCTCTTTGTCTGTTCATTTCTCACAGGAAAGGAACTTGCCCAAGTAAGGTCAGTGTTGAAATGTACTCGTCCAAAGCCGCTCCACCCATTTACGCGCATTCAATATTTCAAAAGTTGATGCACTCAAATGTTCAGTGCCGCGACTGTCAACAAAAATTCTACAATATTTTACGTAAGCTGTGATTTAGTTCAGTAAAATATTCAGTAAGTGTCCCGTTAATGTCAATCTGCTCGTCTCTCACAGGCAGCCTGAAGAAGCGACAAGTCCTTCCACTGAGGCACAGGGATGACGGACAACTGGGACCAAAATATATCTATTATGACCCGAATGCAGTTACTTATATTCATTTTAGTACATGGTTATTAAAAAGCCACCGGCTGCACATGTTATGGATAATCAGTTAGCTCAGCGTTTTGTCTAATATAGTATATGTTTAAGCTTCATTTGGATATACTGCATGGATATAACGTATGTGTATGTGATGGTTCATTGTTAGATCATGCATATGTAAAATGATTTAACAACATTAGAGGTGAATTTCTGTGGTATCTTTGCTGACGATGAGACTAATTCAATAAAATGAATCTTACAGTGAGTGAGTGTCTGTATGTGTGTGGTGCATGTGTGTCTGGGTGTTTGTGTTCCCAGAGAGATATGGGTGGTATAGAGTGGTGTCCTTCCTGAAAGGAAGTCACGGTTGAAAGCGATATTACAAAATTGGCCATTGACTCATTCCCTGCAGGACAATTAATACCACTTTGCCATTGATAGTCAGCAAAGTGGAGTAGATGCATCGACAAGACTGAGCGACTTAAGGCACATCAAATGGTAAGTCCTGTGAAATATCAGTGCAAGTGTGTCACACTTTTATGCGATTATGAAAAATAAAATTTCTTTTTATTTCAGATGTTTCCAGAATCGGTTGATACTAGACAAAGCCTGCATCACATGTTGCTGATAGTTACATTCATTGCATTTGTCCAAGGTAGGTCTGCATAATCTTACAGGAATCAAACTCAGTCAGACTCCTCTCTTTCTAGCTTCACCGGTTCAATTTTATCTCATCACATGTTAACCTAATCCTAGACCTGAGCAGCGGAGGAGGAGCGCAGGCATGGACCTACAACTACAGCACCGCTACAAACCGTAGCTGGCCTGACGCCCGCCAGTGGTGCCGTCAGCACTTCACAGACATGGTGCCCATCCGGAACCAGGCAGAGAGTGACTTCATCAACAATCTGCTGCCGTTTAACCAGAGATATTACTGGATAGGCATCGGCAAAAAGGGCGAAGAGTGGGTCTGGGAAGAAACCCACGAGAAGGTGCCTGAAGATGCTCAGAATTGGGCGTCAGAGGAGCCAGATAACATAGCAGCTCAGGACTGTGTGGAGATTTACATTAAGAGGGCGAAAGACACAGCCAAGTGGAACAATGAGAGCTGTCTAAAGAAGAAGGGAACCATCTGCTACACCAGTAAAACACCCCTTATTTCATCCGATGGATACATTTACTGACTCCTGTAGACTTATTATAGCATGTGAGATCACCCTCTGTATGTGTGTGTGTTAGCCTCTTGTACACAGGACCCCTGCAGTGCCAATGCAGACTGTGTGGAGACAATAGGACACTATACCTGCCGATGCCATCCTGGTTTCATGGGTTCACGTTGCGAAGAGGGTGAGCTAACTTTTTTATCATAATGTATTTCAGGGGAGACACTACAGACAAACACATTGTTTTTTTTTGCTTCAGTCAATTTTGAGATTTTGGGCTATTTTGCTTCCATAATGTGTCTTCTTTCCCAAGAGTGGAAAGAAAATATCCCAGATACACATTCAGGTGTTTATTTTTCTACATGTCGTCGATTTTGGTCTGTATATTTCTCCTAAATTCAACATGAGTTAGCATTAGATAATGCATCATAATAATACCAAAATAATTGTCCCAATTTAAGTTGTCAACTGGGGAAGTTTAATGGTGATATCTTTTCGTTAAATAATTTTTATCCCATTTACCTGCGTCTCACTAAATGTATGGAAGTTTACAATACACATCTTTAAAGGCAGTTTCCTCAAAGTGAGGTTTTTTTTCTCAGACTCTGAGCTGGAAATCTGTCTTTACAGAGGGTTTTCTTCACATGTTATTCATAGCCTGATTTATTTCACATTTTATTCCTAAAAACATGGCAACATTTTTGAAAAGCTCCATCCAATGTTCACATTTCTGTTCTGGAAATGTATGCAGATTAGCACAAATTTGATAATGCCTAATTTGCAAATACAAGAAACTTGTAATATAAAAACTAATTGTCCTAGTGTAAGTTATCAACTGGAGAAGTTTCATGGTGATATATTATGAATTAATTAATATTATTTCCCCCTATTCACCTGGAATGTCTCCCCTTAAGCCAACCATAACCTCTTTCTGTAAGCTAAATAAAATAATATATCTAAAAATATGTCGTATCTTGTTTCCTCTTTATGTTCTTCAGCAATCGCATGCGAACCCTTGCTGGATCCAGAACGAGGTTCTCACTCCTGTTTCCATCCCCATGGGTCCAATCGTTTCAACTCTTCCTGCCGTTTCCACTGTGAACTTGGCTCTCAGTTGGTCGGCGTGCCCCAACTGCAGTGCCAAGCCAGCAGACGTTGGAACCACCCTGTCCCTCTGTGTCGAGGTATGTCAACTGGATCTCAACAACACCAAAACAATTGTTATTTCAGCTGCCAAAGTTACAAGGAAACTGTTTGCCATTGCCTTTCTCAGTTGAACGGTGTCCAGTTCTGAACCACATCAACATCAGTGCAGGTAGAATGAACTGCAGCCACCCCGTCGCACTTTACAGCTACAACTCCACCTGTGAGGTCAGGTGTGATGAAGGCTACGAGCACATTGGGCCGAACCGGATACGTTGTGACCACACCGGCCAGTGGACAGCCAGTGTCCCCGCATGTACAAGTAAAGTGATTGTCATTACCTTTGAATGTAATTTAATACTAGTTGTAATTTAATAGCTATTTTCTATTTGAACTTCTTTTTTTTTGTGATTTTCTCTACAATTGACACGTTTCATGTAATTTCCTTTTTTGGTCAACGTGACCCCTGTTAATAGATTGACTGCTTTTTCCAATACTGAGCTGACCTCAATGTGTAGTCACATCCTGTCCAGACTGCACCGTAGATAAGGTTCAGGTCACATCTGTCATCACTTTACTTCACACTCATTTGTCTGCATTCGAGAAACCAAATTGTTATTTAATGTCGATAGGCAGTTACGGTTTCCCTTGGCTGTAAATTATGTCAGCATGGTTGTTCAAATCCCCCACCTCATACTCATGGTATGTTTATGAAAGTGGAGTCATAATACACAATTGCTCTAACTGACGTATTTCATTGACTTCCATTGAGTGGACTAAGTGTGATTTATATCTATATCCCACCACAGTTAAAAAGTGCTCCCCCATTTTCTTTCCTGTCACGGGCAACGTGACATGTGTGGACGCCCTGGAGCCTTTCTCCTTTGGCTCGCGGTGTAACTTCACCTGCCAGGAAGGCTACTACCTGACCAAAGAGGACACATTCACCTGTCTGGCCTCGGGACAATGGAGCAACCCTACACCCACGTGCGCAGGTGGGTCACAGAAATGATCTCAGGGCTCCTTGAAAGCAACACAAGCTTCCTGAAAACAGACAACTGCTCTCATGAGTAACAGTGTTTCTTCCTCTTCTCCAGTGGTCCAGTGCAGCAGTTTAAAGGCTCCACCCCATGCCTCCATGCAATGCCAGGACCATTTGGGAGTGTACAGCTATGGCTCAATATGCACTGTGCAATGTGAAAAGGGATTTGATCTGATTGGCACAAATGTGACGAAATGTTCTTCACAGGGCAACTGGAGTCATGCACTTCCTGTTTGCCAGGGTATGACCACAGATGAATACGTTTGTTCTCATTGCTCCTTTAAGTAATCTGACTGTTGTGTAATGGTCTCTCCCCTGTCTATGCATTTCTTCAAGCTAAGAGGTGTAACCCAATAAATCCTCCCCATGGCTCCCTATCCTGTTCTGACCCAAATGGATCCTTCAGTTTTGGTTCTCTGTGCACGACGAGCTGTGACGAGGGCTTTCTGCTGAATGGGACAGCCAGCACTGAGTGCACCTCCCTGGGCATGTGGAGCGCAGACGTACCACATTGCTTGGGTAAAATAATTGAACAAATAAATGCAATTTCTGTATCATGATCTGTAATTTATTCCTGGTATCACTTTACACCATAAAACTATATTGTTTTGGTCGCTCCTTCTCTCTGTTCCCTTTCCAGCGCAGAGATGTCCCACTGTGAGCTCACCCTCTCATGGCTCGTTAGTCTGCTCTGATCCCCATGGAGAGTTCAGTTTTGGTTCACGGTGCATGTCAGCTTGTGAGGAGGGTTTTCTCTTGAATGGGACGGCTGACACACTGTGCACGTCTCTGGGCACATGGAGCGCACACATCCCTCGTTGCTTGGGTAAAAAAAACAATGCTGAAAGACTAAAATCTCGATCTTGATCTGTTTGATATGTTCCCAAACAACAGAGGAGCTCTTAATTGAATGGTTTAAATGGCTTGACTGTTCGTCTTCACCATGTAAAGCGCTTAAATATATTTGGTTCTCCTTCTCCTTGATCCCCTGCAGCTAAAAGATGTCCCACTGTGAGCTCACCCTCTCATGGCTCGTTAGTCTGCTCTGATCCCCATGAAGAGTTCAGTTTTGGTTCTCGGTGCACTTCAGCTTGTGAGGAGGGTTTTATCCTGAATGGAACGGCTGAAACAGAGTGCACCTCTCTGGGCACATGGAGCGCAGACATCCCTCGTTGCTTGGGTAAAAACAACAACAACAGAAAGACAGTAAATCTATATCATGATCTGATTTTCAAAAAGAAAAGAGGAGCTCCTTATTCAATGGTTTAGATGGCTTGACTGCACGTCTTTACCATGTGAAGCTCTGAAAAATATATTGGGTTCCCCTTCTTCTTGTTCCCCTGCAGCTAAAAGATGTCCCACTCTGAGCTCTTCCTCTCATGGCTCCTTCCTCTGCTCTGATCCCCATGAAGAGTTCAGTTTTGGTTCTCGGTGTACGTCAACATGTATGGAGGGTTTTCTCCTGAATGGAACAGCTGACACAGAGTGCACCTCTCTGGGCGCGTGGAGCACCGACACCCCACATTGTTTGGGTAAAGTTTGTAATAATCTATTGATTATACTCCATAGACGAGCTCTGAATGTAATGTTAGATGTTTTAACTGTAATCTGCACCAAGTGAAGCTGTTGCTTTCTCCCTCTCTCTGTTCCCCTGTAGCTAAAAGATGTCCCAATCTGAGCTTTCCCTCTCATGGCTCCTTCCTCTGCTCTGATCCCCATGGAGAGTTCAGTTTTGGTTCTCAGTGCACATCAACCTGTGAGGAAGGCTTTGTCCTGAAGGGCACAGCTGACACAGAGTGCACCTCTCTGGGCATGTGGAGCAGAGAAACACCCCACTGTCTGGGTAATAAATCACAACATACTATCGGAGATGCACTTGTTATATATTCCCTCCTGCTGTGTGCACATTACTGTACACTTGTGATTTGGAATGTGCGTTTACATCTGTCCGTACATTAATAACTTGTCACGTCCTAAATCAATAATTAGGTCTCGAAGGGAATACCCAGAAGATGAGGATTATTTGGTGTGAAGCTGACGGTCATATTCTTTGTTATAAACAGCACAGCCATGCCCTCTACTGGCCACGGCTCCACATTATGGGAAGATGAATTGCAGCCATCCACATTCCCCTTTCAGCTATGGCTCCCACTGTGACTTTGAATGTAATGAGGGCTTCTTGCGGAGAGGAACACCAACTATGACATGCAACAACTCAGGTTACTGGAGTCAAGATCGACCCACATGCCAACGTGAGTGCTCGCTGTACCTTAAACTTCCTTTTGTCATGCTGGTATTCAAACGGCTGATCCAAAGTCAGCAATTGCAATTTCTGTCCTTTCACCATCTCAGCTGTACAGTGTGAAGCCATTCGGGCCTTGTCTTCATCCCGGTCTGTCAACTGCTCCCATCCTCTGGGGAACTTCAGCTTCAGCTCCCAGTGTCTCTTCACCTGTGAAGAGGGATTCTCCCTGAATGGCACAGAGGTGCTGTTTTGCTCCTCCTCGGGGTTTTGGAATGACAGCCTGCCGAACTGCACAGGTAAATAGATTTTTGATCACATGAACACAGGACAATGCTAACATGCTGACATTAAGCAATACTTTTACATATAAATAGTATCAAATAAAAAGTACAGCTGAGGCTGAATGTCATTAGTTTTGCATGAATTTGATTATAAGCCAAAGCATTGGACATTTGACTTCGGGGTGCATGAATGTGTGTCACAACTTTTAGGGCATTCTTTTCAACAGTTGTTAAGACATTTAAACAAAGCAAATATCAACCGAGATCACTAGAATCCATCCTCTGGTAACCATGAATGTCTGTTAAAACTTTTATAATAATCCATTTAGTTGTTTAGATATTGCAGTCTGGACCAAAGTGGTGGAATTACGATGAATAATCTGTGGATCGAGGAGCATGCAGTGAAGATGTAACAACATAAGTTGTAAAAACCTTGTGTTGACTGTGATCTTATGTGTTCTTGTGGAATGTCAGCGGGGACGGCCATGCTGCTGTCCACCGGCGTAGGAGCAGCCGCCGTTGCTGTGCCTCTTCTCCTGAGCGGACTGGCTTTGTTCATTATAATGCGATCTAAGAAAAGAGGTGAGACCTACTGCAGTGCAGTCTCATACATACACATACATGGTGGAGCACTCACAGTGTGTCCCTGATCCTTGTTTCTGATTTTTGCAGGAAAAGCAGTCATGTCTGATGCACCTGCATGGGGACACAGAGATAATCCAGCATTTGATTTTGAGACTTGATTTTTCCAGCAAGTCATTTCAAATACTGCAGCCTATTGCTTGCTATTACTATATGAAGGCTGGTAGTTATGATACTGGTACCAACAGATTACAGTAGAGCTGTGATTTCAATTTCCAATCAGAAAATGTAGATAATCTTGCACCTTTTTTTCATTATTAAAGACATAAAGTAAAGTTTGCTTGTCTGCTTGTCAATAAACTATAAAAAAAATGTTTTTTTACATTAAGCATGATATCAGGGTTGTCATTCTTTGTTGTCTGTGTGCAGTGGCATTTGTTACAGTGTTGGGTGACCCTGTGTTGCTGGTGCCCTCCCTTGCAGCTCAGCGTAACCACATTTGACCTCCTCAATAACAACCAATCCTGCGGGCTCAATTGGGGGAAGTGGCAGAAAACCTCTGAGATTACCAAAGTGCCACAAAGTGTCAGTTTAGCACATTTCGTGACCAGAAAGCTGCTGTCACTGAGCGGTAATGAGGTGATCTATTATCAGTCTGAGTGCAATGTGTCACACTGGGCACTGATCCCACATTTAGGGGAAATTCACAAACACAGTTTTTTAAATTGAATTGCCTGAACTGTGACTCACATGGCGTTGAAAACATATTTCATATCAGGGCTGATATACGTTTTATACTTACCAATTTAGGTGTAAATCCACTGCCTGTTTAAGTATGGAATTTCTATTGTATGGCTGTATCTAATGCATAGAATCTTCCCTGTGTATTCGTGCCAATAGTTTACCCCCAGACTTGTGCTGGAAGTGGCCAATGGAGCATCTCCAGCAAAGCGTGTGCATCTGTCTTGGCGCTGCAACAGCATGAAGCCAATTATAGCGGTTAAAAGACAGAGGGTTTGTGGCCTGTGGTTGGCATGAAGGGTGCAATAAATAACCACACTGTCGACAGGAAACTGTTTGGCTACCGTCAGAATAATAATGAGGTTATTGCTACCTGCTGTGACCGTATGATCACGCTTTGATTATTTTTCTCATCCCACCCACTGCTGCTGGCAACCATATATGCGTGCCAACTTTGCACAGACTCGTGCACAAGAAGGGGGAAAAAGCCCTGCAGGTGACCACCTTGGCTTCCTTCCCTGATATTTAAGTCTGGCTCCTCTCCCTTCATCTACCTCTAAAGATACAAGGAACTACATTATGATAGCTTAGTCCCAACGACAAAGAGTGTTGTTCCACCTAACACATGTGCACACGCACACGCACATGCACATGCCAGACACTTAGAGCCGATACAGACACAGATACTCAAAGAAACACACACGCAGTATACTCTGCTGCACACTTCTCTAGCTCTGGTTGGCAGGAGCGTACCACGGTGACAGACAGTTAGATTGTTCCTGACCATTGACTTGCGCTCTCTGCTCTGCAAGGTCTGATTTCATAGTGGGAAATATGAGATGGGTCCAGGAGAGGGTTCATGGCTGGGGCAAGGAGGCACTCCATACAGTGGGGCTTCATATCTCTGTGTCACCCTGGGCATTCTCCCCTGACACAGCTTTCAGCCCCTCCGTTGTCTTGAGCCCCCACCCTGGGTTTTCTCAGCCGTCCTCCCCAGGATTGGTGCATTCCAGCTGGACACAGTGCCTGGGTGGTCCCCCCCGCCCCCCACCCTCCCGTCCTCTATGACTGGAGGAAGGAAAAGGCAGAAAAATGTAGCGAGGGCCTTTGACCGAGAGGAGCACAATGTGAGCGTTGATGATGGCGGCGTGGATGTGATGCTTACCTGCCACTGACCCATACAGCTGTCATAGCCCAGCATTTCACAATCTGATGATCCGCCCGACAGCCAAGGGAAGATGCCTCGCTGACCTGTCACCTAGATTGGACTGATAAGTACCGAGGATGGACTGACCCGGCTCTAACCCTCAGCATGAATACCCCGTCCTGATAATAAATCAGCCCGAGCTTCATGCTCACTATGCCACACATGCTATACTAAATATCCACTGTTTCATAAGCATTGTTTATTGATCCTTGTTGATTCATTCACGATGAACAGCATACACACATTGTGAGAATAAATACAAATACACACCCAAACAGTTATTTACATTAGTAGTCGTTATAATATCATGATCTAACATTCAAACATAGTGAGAGAGGTCCGACAGTATCGTGCATACACAGGAGCCTGTGTTGTACAGTGGGATTGTAAAGCATAAGAGGCAGTAGTGTAATCGTGTTTTCATGCACGTGCACGTGGTATATTGCATTGTGTCACAGTGTACCCACATCCCCTTGGCGGTGATTTTGCAACCACTTCTTCAACTACCTTGTGCACGGTATAGACAGATAAATGATGCGACCGGAGAGCGATGCAGAGTGAGGGAGACGTGCCGCTCCTCACTGAGTCCGATATTCAACCTCAGGAGGTGAAGTAAGAGTCCTGCATGGAGTAGAGACGGTCAATAGGGGTGAGCAGAGAGGAGTCACCCAGGGACAGGCAGTCGCTGTCAGCCACGTGGCACAGAGGGTCTCTGTCCATGTCGCCGTACAGACCCTTAAAACCTAAGGAAGACACAACATCATTGATCATTTTTTAAAGCGGCACTTCAACTATTTTACACATGCAGTTCTGTTTATTCAGCATGTAAAAACAGTTTTTTAATGTCCGTCTTCTGCTTCAGCCTTTGTTTTATCAATTTGACCATCTTTGACCAAACTTTATGGAACTGCTGCCTTAAGTAAAAACATATTTTGGAGAAGTTGTAAAGGAGTTTTAAAGGGGCAGTGTGCCGGATTTGATGGCATATAGCAGTGTGGTTGCAGATTGCAACCAATTGAATACTTCTTCCCCTCACTCCTCCCTTTCCAAGAAGGTGAGCAGCCAAGTGCAGAACAGTGGTAACGCGGCTCAGAGACTATCCTTACAATGATAAAATGACTTTAGGGGTAACAGAAGTCGGCGGCTGGCAGTACCACCAGTTTTACATTCTGCGGCTCACGTTACTGCAGTTTCACAAGTGTGCCTGAGAACTACAGGGGCCTTCAAGTACTGTAAAAACACAAAAGGCCCTCTAGAGCCGGCATTTGGTTTGTCCATTCTGAGCTACCGTAGAGCAGTGTAACAAGGAAGACACTATAAAGAGGACCCGCTCCATTTCGAAGATATCGAGGGCTCTTTTTAAGCCAATGAAAACATAGTTATGAATAATATTTTCCATTTCTATCAATAGAAATGCAACACACTGGCCCTTTAAAATAATTGTTGCACTGTACAAGGGATGGATAAAATAACAGGAGCAATGAAATCCAACACAAAATCCCGTAAAGGATGTATAATGTTCATGTTTTTGTGCTGGAGAGGTTTTTCATTCAGGTCAGTGTTGGTCGTTTTGTTATATTACATTGTACTCTAAGACGTAATTTAACTGTTATCTTCCACTATTTTGTCCATCCACAGTACAGTATATGGTTACCTCTGACATTATGTTGGACTGCTTGACAGAAAGTTGCACGAGCGTTTAATACAAAGTGGAGCATCTCCACAAATTGAATCGCATCTGAACAGTCACCAAGAGACAGCAAACCTTTCGATGGGACTCATGCTAAAAAGGAAATGAGAGCTTTTCTACAGCACAAGGACACAGAGCAGGAAATTGAGGTCCAAATTTGAAAAAAATAAACAAACTACTGTGTATTTAACAAACTCACGCTGACAACATAATACCATTCTTTTTTTGTTCACTCTACCAATCCCACTTATCACAAAACCTTTGTCGAGCATTACTTTATACATGTACTGTAATTCTTCATCGTGGTTTGACAGCTCTGAGGTGTTTACCGTAGGGGTGCATGTGGTCCCCTGGCATCTGAGGAGGGGTCAGGCCCTGTCTGAAGGGGTCCACGTCATAGTCCTGCGGCTCCAGCGTGGTGAGTCCCATCTGCTGCTGCTGCTGCTGCTGCTGAACGTGGCTATAGGAGGACCCCAGGTGTTCCAGCTCAGATGTCAAACCGCCACAGGAGGGCGCTGTGGGACAAACAAGACACAAGAGACACACATGAGTTGCGTTTACAGCCAGCAGTTGCAGTCATTTTGTGCCCTGTGCAACCTTCATGTTGCTTCAGCCATTTAGCATCTTCAGATGACTTTGGTGATTTTTAAAGCTCTGTCAGATATCTGGTATTCAGCTTTATCTGACTGTAATATAATGGTTTTTGTCTGCTAAAAGATACTTAAAATGGTACTTCTATAAAATGTTGGAAAATATAGACGTATTTCTTTTCTTTGTATATCAGTTTTTTATTGAAAGTAGAGACATATCTTACTTTTATCTTCAGCATATCATCTTGCATGAGAGTAAAGCTCTTATCAAAACATTATACCTGTGTGATGTGATGGATGCTCTCGCTGCTCCTGAGTTTGCTGCTGCTCCTGCTGCTGCTGCTGCTGCTGTCTCCTGGCCAGCTTCTTCATCTAAAAAAAAAAATGTAATAAAAAGCAGCAGGCATAAATCTCACATACAGGCCGAGTGTAAAACATTTGTATCACTCCACCAGTCCTTCTGCCACCCAGGCGTATGAGTGTGTTCACTCAATTACAAAGTAATAACAGTGAGGTAAAGGACATCTTTCAGTGGTGGAGGGGAACCACACATGAGCCCACTTTGTGAGGAAATATGGGGATTAATCTGCAGTGATCTCGCAGTGAGATGTCATCAGTTTCCTGTATGAAGAGATAACCAGGCTGATTTCCACTCTGGCATACAAACACGGTGCAGAAAGAGTCCTTTTATTAGTAGCGCGTATGACTGTTTGTGTGTGTGTGTGTGTGTGTGTGTGTGCACTTTGTATTACTTTGGCTCTTTGGTTCTGGAACCAGACCTGCACAACACGGACGCTCAGACCAGTCTCTGCTGCCAAGGTCTCCCTTACCTTGGATTAAGATTCAGGGGGAAAAAGGGGGAGAAAGGAAGAAAGGGAGGGGAAAAATTGGAGAGGTCACTTGACGGTTGAAAAAAAATAAAATCTTTTTTTCTCTCAAATCTTTCAAACAAGGAGAACAGGATTAAGCATTTAGGAAACATATTTTTGAAAAAAAATGAATACTTTTTTAATATCTGAAATTTTTGATTTTTAAAAGTCTGCTCTGTAATTTAGCTGTGGCTGTAGTATATCTGCCCATCTGCCTAACAGCAGTACAGCACTACTATATACAGTAGACAGCTGAACACATGGGCTAACTTCTATATTTTGTTCTGCATTGAAAAGTTATTTATTTGTTCTTTTCTCAACAGCATGAGAGCAACACGTGATTCAATAGTTTTCTGTCCACATTCCATAAAATGTAAGATGTCCTCACCTAAAAAAAAGATGAAACAACTATTGTTTTTGTAGGAATTACAGTAAGAATGTTGAGCGAAAAGAATAGTTGGGCTTTTTTGAGACCCCCTCTGTGCAAAAACACAATTGCAACGAGACCTTTGTCATATCTGGAACAGCAGCGTGGAGCAGGGCAGGAACTGCCTCCAGACTAGTGAACAGAGAATAAACACTTTACCTTTCGGCAAGGCTTGGACGAGACCTCGAAGGAGGCTTTAAAGGTCCGTCTTTGTTGAGTTGTCAGAATAGTGCGCGGCCTTTTGGGACGTTTGCTCTCCAGGTCTTCTGATCTAACTCGTCTGCATGTGACCCTCCCGGATTCCTCCTCCGCCTCCTCCTCTTCATCATCACTTCTACCTAGGGGGGCGGACATGATTGAAAACCACACGTTTATTCTCAACCAAGCGTTTAAATATGGAAGACAAATGTCAAGAGGCAGATAACACAATTTGCATTGTTTGCACTCTGCTTTTTCTGATTACGAGTTTTAGTCTAAGACTAAACCTCAACTTGCCTGATCTCTGCTTCAGTTTGTGGTTGCCTGCATTTTCCAGAATGCTTTTTATCAACCTAGAGTGATCCTGGACCCCTTGAATTTCTCAATGAACAGACAAAAGTTGAAGCCAGTGGTAGTTTTAGTCATAAATGTTTGTATAAAAGCATAATTTGATCAATTTAATCATATTGTCTTTTTAACAGCTAAGTTGCAGGAAACTTTACCACAAACCAGGGGCTTGCTTTGACATGGTGTTAGTGGCATGTTTTCATATTACTGTTGGGTTATTTACCGAAAATAAAATAAGACGATAAGACGTATTGTTAGTTCTACAAAATGTCGTGCTTATTCACATTCTACAAATTGCAAAGGACACACAAATCATGAACAATCAGTAACAAATAGTGTCAATAGTAGATCATAACAGTTCGCAACCATGCCCTGTTCTAAAAAATGCAACATAACTGAATCAAAACAACCCTTTGTCTTGTCTTTTCTAACCCAGTATTGCCTTGCGTCAGGTTTGACCCAGTGATTGGTGTACATGTACAAACACACGTACACAAAACAAACTGTACACAGCCTGTACCTGTGTCGGAGGAGGTCGGGCTGGCCACACACCGGTGATAGTCCTCTCTGGCACACAGCAGCTGTCCCTCCCTGAGGACACAGCGGTCTCCAGTCTGCAGGCGGCAGGAACAAACGCTGCAGGTGAAGCAGCGCAGGTGGAACACAGCGGCCCCTGTGCGCATCACCAGTTCTGCGGGAGAGATGGCCTCCGCACAGCCCCCACAACGCACTGCAAACAGACTGGAGAGAGGGATGGGTGGGGGGGGGGATGAAATAGAGAGAAACTGTGAGAGCTCAGTCAATAACAGAGAGAGATGCTTTTGTTTGGCTGCCGAGTGCTTGAGTATAAGCTGAGACACTTGAGGACCCCTCACACCTCAGTAAGAAGGGGACTCCATGAGAAAAGAGAAAATGCTTGGTTGACTTGGGGAATGTTGCTGAGTCGAGCCGTCACTCAAAACAACTGCCAACCTGACTTGTCCCCTCTCCTCCTCCTCCTCCTCCTCCTCCTATACCCCGACCACTCAGACACATACCCTCAGCGTGGCGGGTGTGCATCTTAGCGCCTGGCAACCAGGACTGGTGGGCTTAGCCTCAGAGACTGTTGCCGTGGCTCCGGCTGCCTTGTCCGAGGCTGTGCTCCTGGGGAGGCAGGAGAAAAGCCCTCGGCAGGCCATGGCTCCAGGCAGAGGGGGGGAATCAGGTGTCCCGGTGGGAGAGGCTGAGCCGCCGGTCCAATGAATTATCCGCGGAATTATCCCTAAGTCTGCTTTACCAGAGCGGGACAAAGACAGAGCCAGCCCCTGAAGCAGCAGGACCATTGTCCGCTGGCTGGCACCGCGGCATTTTGGGTCTGTCACGCAGGATGATGCGTCATCATTCTGGAGCTGGCGTTTGTCTGCAGACCTGACTGGGTCACCAGACCAGTCAGCCCAGAGGCATGAGAAAGTGACAGCGTTTTTTTCTCTCCATGTTTTTGTTTTCACATGAAAATACTTCAAGCGGCCCAAAAAGGAGAGCCTACGTATGTCACTGATTCAAGCTGAGATTTTGTATTTTTATTTTGCTAGTTTGTAGAAAACAATTGGAGCATTAGAGGGAAATCAGAAATGTAACTTTCTACAAAATATCCCCTAAATAACAGAATAATATTGTCCTTTTAATATTTATTTTATACTGGCCTCCTGTGAAGAACAACACTCATCATTTAATTTACTTTTTTTTTGCATTAAATATATTTCATATATAAATTTGTCATTTTGCTCAATAATTGAATTGTTCATTTGTGTGTTTTATCTCAAACAAATGGGATTATGGTTTTCAATGAAATGATGCTGTGTCACATGCTCTTTCAAAGCAAGTGTACCAGAAAGAAAAATACATTACATAATAATACATCATCAAATATACTGATTTCCTTTTTGTGGTGCGGCACATTTATGCCTGGAGCAGTTCTGACATAAAGGTGAAGACAAGCAGAAATATTAGCAATCGGGCATTTCAGTGAATTCAGGATTTCACATTAACTTTCAAGTGAAACAAACGTTGTGTTTGACTTCCTTTTAAATACATGCTGAATGGAAATTTAGCACAATATTTACAAACAAACAAAACCTCTGACTAAACATGAAGCAAACAGCCGGGTTGAGACATCCCTGTCAAACGGTCTGGAGCTGCAACATCCTAAAGACAAACATTGCTGGGACCTCTCACTGTTGCTGTGGGGTCTCTATGGAAACGGTGAAGCCCATTCCCAGCAGCTCAGGAGGGTCAGTCGGGCCGGTTGACCCATCCGAGTCGTCTGCTCACCACCGCCTCAATGGTATGTGCTTTAATATGACCAACATACCGTCTGCGATGTGTGCATTCCTGTGGCAACGCAAGATGCATCAACGAAACATTTTCAAAAGGAAGCGTGGCAGAGGAAATACCCGGAATGTTTCTGGGTTTCTATGATACAGCAAAGTGCTTGATCGGCATAAATGTTGCGAGATCATTCGTGTTTCGAGAATCGCGTTTCCATTATGCGCCTTGTCCAGTTCGTCTTATCGTACCCAGTATTCTTAAGCGTTGTTCATGCACAGGTAAGAGTATCTCCGATGCTTATGGAGCAGCTCAAGGTGTTTAATATTTCAGAGTTTCCGTTGACATGATTGGCCCAGAGGCCCTGGCAGGAGAGCGGGAACACTCAGTCACGCTGGATTTAGACGCGGCAATTAGTGACGAGATCATTACAGAGAAATAAGTCAGCAAAATCCTGCGCTCCTCCACACTGACTCTGGCCAGGGTCAGCCACTCTTAAGGTAGATGTATACTGTACAATACGGTGAGCGTTTGGCAGAAATACACACTCACACACACACTCACACACACACACACACATTGACTCCACAGCAAAGCCCTCCTCTCTCATTGTTCTTGCCCTGACTCCAGTGCTGACCTTTGACAGACAGACTGCTGGTCTAGTGGACAAGCAGAGACGACAGATCCTGTTTCTGGATCAGGTTAACCTGGATCCTTTGCTGCTGAACACACACGCACACACACACACACACACACACCAAAAGAGAGCGTGTATCAGATACAGATCTGCGGGTCAAGTGCACCACCAGCCAGGCCGCTGATCTGACGACCAATCTGCTGTCCAGTCCACCTGTCCACTGAACCGTTGAGCCAAACTAAGGCTACTGACAATCCGAGCAACCTAAGCATCCCATTGTCACGCAGGAATTTGCATGCTGCTTCATTAAATTACAGAACTGTCTGATGTATTCTGTGTCCTGTGTGACTGCATCGGGTCGGGCAAACAAACCAGGTGAATTACGTGGACAACATAAACATGTTAGGAAGATCAATATCTCTGACAATCTTCCAACGGATTGTTTTGTCTTAGGAAAAATAATTATCATCATATATAACTAGAACACTGCCAAGCAAGACCTTTTTGTTGTTATTACTATTAATATTAATATCATTCATATTTTTATTATCTTTATTTATTCTGTTTTTAGATATGGATTCATCCAAAAGACAAATGTATGAATCTTCCAAGGATGTCCAAAATAAAATTTACTTAAATCCATAAATCAACTGAAAATCTGCACGGTTTAGAGAAGAAATACGCAACACAATTGATATTATTGATGCAATTAGTTTGAATTATTTTATCCATACTGGATAACAAGATGTCTGTTTCAGCCTGTTGGAAACAGCATTTAGAATGTTACTTAAAAATGATTTGGAGGGGGGTTATTGTTTTTCTTTTCAATTTTATTTCTATTGTTATATTTTGTACACCATTGTTTGAAAGTGTTTTTTTTTAACCCATGGTTTGGGTTTTTATTTTGCTTTTGGTGTGCATTTGTTTATTCTGATCAAATCTGTATTTTCCTGAATACTGGGAAGGATTTGGTTTAAGTTTGCTTAGATATGAACTCCCGGCATGTTCTGGCATAAATATATAGAATAATCTTGACGTATAGTTAACAATTCTGAATATGTATAGCCTCTTGGTAAAATCATATGATGACATGATGATTGAAGAGAACAAAATATAAAACTTTGTTTAAATTGTGGCATTATTGTCTTTTAGCTTCCATGAAAAGGTCAAACCTGGTGGTCTGGCTGGCATCGATTTAGCACACATTGAAAGGGAAATCAAGGGAGAGGATACAACGTGTTTTTGGAGACAAATGTTGTCACAGTATGGAATAATTGTCACTTATGAGCTGGCTTCACACTATTCCCGTATCAAAAGAAGGGAGGGAGCAGAACACAGTCTGCACTGCGAGAGAAACACTGGCACACTTTTTAAAACCCACATCGTGGACAACAGTGGCGCTCATGTGTTATAAGGTGCCTTAACCCCAGACAGGACGAGCAGGGAGGTGGAGACGTGAGACCTCGGAGGCCGAGCTCTGGCACCAGGCCTCCTGCTAATTGGTCAGGTCAGATATCTCACGGTCGGCTGGGCGTTGTCCCATTGCTCGACACAGGGGCTGCTGCGAGCAGAGCTTTCCAGATGCCGCGGCACATAACGCCAGGGCTCATGGAGCGCACTGTCCCCCAAAATAAGTTCACCCCATCCTCAGCATCTCTCTTGTGCACCAGACCTTCTGGCATATGGCTCCACTCTGCTAATTACCTCTCAGTCCTGCTCTTTTACTCTGTGCACGCTAAGCACTTTGAATTGTGTGCTTTTACAATCCACTTCCATTCACCCATTATAAATTTAAATGTTGAAATTATTGCTTGGTCATTATACAATTTTTTTTCTTCTTTTTTTTAATGATCTGCTCACCACCACTGCAGAGTGATTTATTTGACTGGGAACATGGTGGTGGGGAGCGCTTTGGACCGGTAAGTATAACACTTCTTGTTTCCCTGCCTGCTTGGCAGAACGACCGTCACTAAATTGTTCATAAATAATGTGAGCTGCTGCCTGTTGGGCAGTTTTTGGCTCTTGTTTAGGTGAGAGCATGTTTTGGAGAAAGAATAAGGGGATGAGGCAATGGGCTGGAGCTGGGCGATGGGTGATGGTAGTGGGAGGTGGTTTTTTGTGTGTGTGTGTGTGTGTGGGGGGGGGGGGGGGGGTGATGGCCGCCTCATCGAAGAGACCATATGTTGTCCCCAGCTTGCAGTTGCCACGCCAATGGGCCTCGAAATTTTAACACATTTTGACAATGTGTCAGTTGAGCTCTACCCCTGGTTGTGTGCTGTGTGTTTGTTTGTGTGTGTGTTGTCTCTGAAGGTGTTACTGTGTTATTTTGCGTGCGTGTGTGTGTGTGTGTGTGTGTGGATGTACACTATGCAATAGTGCGCTCACATTCCAGCTCCCTCGCCACCCCTTCCTCCTCCAGTCACCTTGTTCTCTTAGTGCACTGTGCCAAGTTCCCTGCAAGTCAGTTTGCACCATATGCACGTACACACCTACACGTGTGCACATACACACACACACACACACACACACACACACACTCATAACACAATACTTTTGCCATAAAACACAGTAAACCATGCAAAACTAAGTAGGAATAGATGTGTTTAGTTGTGTAAAGTAAAGAGTGTCTAAAGAGAAATCACTTATTTCACAACTCTCTCTCTGTCTTTCTGTCTCTTTCTCTGTCATTCGCAAACACAAACACACACACACACACACACACACACACACACACGCACACACGTTCTTAGTCAAGGTCAGATCTGGACAAGGGTTCCGTTGTCAAAATAGGCTTAATAGCGCACAGTAATATTTGGGGCGCAGGCCAAAATCTAAAATATACAAGTCTATACTGTACATGCCAAAGCGAAAACTGCATCATAACAGGACCAGAAAAAACATTTATAATAAAGAATTTAAACAAGAAAAAAGTGATTATTTTAGCACATTACAAACATTTGTGATGAAAACTGTAATGAATATATATATATATATATATAAATGTATTCATATGTCAAAGTATAAAATCAGATGAGTTTAGGACAATCTGTTTCCGTTGGATGAAGGTGAAAATGAGCTTCTGGGTTAAAAAGTCAAATGTACGTGTTTTATCATTTTTCGGCTGTAGCATCAGGAGAAACCCAAACAGCAATGAAGAGTCGGAGATCAGCACTCACTCAGCATAGTCCCGCTTGCAGTAAAGTTTGCGGTCCCGCAGAAAGCAGGAGTTACTGAGCGCGTCGCCGCACGCCGCGCACCGCACACACTCCTCGTGCCAGAGGCCGTCAGTGACTCTGAGCAGGAATCTGTCTCTGATCAGCCGGTGGCATCCGGCACACACTGCCCCCTGATCCATATCTGCAATGATGGGGAAATCCTTTAATTAGAACACTTTTCCAATCAGCAGGACGCAGCTGACATATAGGCTGCTAATAGGCTGGACAAAGTTTGATGGAGAGGTCGTTAAACTGCGACTTTACGTCGTTGTAATGGGAGGGAAAGGCTGGTTAAAAAGGCATCTTTTTTATTAAAAAAGTGGGTTTTATATATTGAGACGTCAAGTGTTTTTATATTGTTCCTGACTGTTAATTTGACCAGATATCTGATGACAATGTGCCAAAATAGTGCTAAAAATACATCAAAAGTTAAATTCATACTCAACATTTATTTTTTAGGTCAGACTATTAGCTAGTAGTAAAGCTTTAAAGATCATGTCATCAAGTTTTACCTACCTAAGCACAACACCGGTCGACTCACCATTACTGGAGAAACATTGTCAAAAGGCCTTTTTTTGACCAAAGATAATTGATGGTAAATTAATATAGCAAAATAACAGTTTAAATACCGTTTTGTAAGTTCAAGAAGGCCATACCTGCAAAGTGCGAGTTTCCAGACTGCAGAAAAGTATTTTGGTTCTCAACTCTTCAGATCTCAGAGCATCTCCGGCTCTCAAAGTCCCGCTGCAACTTGCTGCTCGGAGCAGAGAGCGAGCAGCGCATCAAAGTTCTCTTCAGAGCTTCCGACGACCTTTCGGAGTCCACCGGTATTGACTATTTAGGCTTTCTATCAATTATCCTATTAGGAGTGAACGGGAAGGACGGAGAGAGAGAGAGAGAGAGAGAGAGAGAGAGAGAGAGAGAGAGAGAGAGAGAGAGAGAGAGAGAGAGAGACTTCCTGCAGGTGCCGGTTACCTCCCCCCTCCTCATCCCCTCTCTCTCTCTCTCTCTCTCTCTCTCTCTCTCTCTCTCTCTCTCTCTCTCTCTCTCTCTCTCTCTCTCTCTCACTTTCCCTCTGTCTCTCTCTCCCCACGTTGGATGCTACAAAGTTACTATACGCACATGAAAGGTTTTTTTCTTTCATTATAAAGAAATATATAGTGCTCAGGAAGATAGATAGATAGATAGATAGATAGATAGATAGATAGATAGATAGATAGATAGATAGATAGATAGATAGATAGATAGATAGATAGATAGATAGATAGATAGATAGATAGATAGATACATAGATCGAGAGATAGATAGACAGACAGATAGATAGATAGATAGATAGATAGATAGATAGATAGATAGATAGATAGATAGCTAGACAGACAGACAGACAGACAGATAGATAGATAGATAGATAGATAGATAGATAGATAGATAGATAGATAGATAGATAGATAGATAGATAGATAGATAGATAGACAGACAGATAGATAGATAGATAGATAGATAGATAGATAGATAGATAGATAGATAGCTAGACAGACAGACAGACAGACAGATAGATAGATAGATAGATAGATAGATAGATAGATAGATAGATAGATAGATAGATAGATAGATAGATAGATAGATAGATAGATCTATCTCTCGATCGATAGATAGATAGATAGATAGATAGATAGATAGATAGATAGATAGATAGATAGATAGATAGATAGATGGATGGATGGATGGATGGATGGATTGATAGAGAGATAAACCATATAGATCTCTTTTAGACTTGCTTTCTCAAAAGATCAGATATGTTTTCAGTCGAAAAATATAAAGAGTTGTGTAAAAAAAGAAGAAAAAACCCACTAAATGCTAGAGCTGGACTGATCATTCATTTTGAGGCCTACACAACATATTTTTATTGAAGTATTTTTTGATGTATTTACAAACACATGTTCCTCATTTTGAGCATTTCTTTAAAGTACTGCAATGTCTTGTGAGACGACATATACACTGATTCATATATATATATATATATATATATATATATATATATATATATATATATATATATATATATATATATATATATATATATATTCCGATAAGTGAACATAAGCTGATTCATAACTTGTTTTTCATATTTTGATGTCATTCTTTACATTTACATTCCCATATAACATCACCACCACCAGGCTTTACTTATTCACAGGTCTTTGCTGTGAGGAGTAAGTAAGGTGCTGCTGATGCAGAGGCCTACAGACTGGAACCACGATGAGGATGATATTAACCCAGGCTACTGTATGAAGAAAGCAGCACCAGGTTGTGGCGTTTACATTCCGTGCACGCCATCTGGTGGGCAACAACTAGAACTGTATTTAACGGACAACAGTTGTTTCATCCATTTTTGATGTTTTCACTCAACAGAAAATATTTATGAGCTGCTTTTGTCTGTGGAATTACAAAAAAAACAAGATTTAAGCAGATGAGAAATGTGATATTCTGTCAAGAGATTGTATGTTTTATATGTGATGTTCTACAAGTTTTCATGATTTTAGGTAATTGTTTAAGTTATATCTGATAGACCCTGGCCTGGGTGGATATTTGGGTTGAACATAATGGCATTGGGTCGTTATTTATGATTTTTTTAAATAATAAAATAAATAATATAATTCAAAATTGTGTACTGACACATTTTCTCTGACACTGATATATATGTATATATATATATATATATATATATATATATATATATATATATATATATATATATATATATATATATATATATATACTATCTGCAAAAATGCAGTTTCAGAATATCAAGGATACAAATGAACGATGCATTTGGATATTAAAGGCAGCTTTTGTTCTGATACTGATATATATCAAACAATATATATCAAACAATATTTATCAAATAATATCAAACTGTATTTTCACTGGCTTGAGACCCCTCTATAGCTTTAAATGTGATGCAGTTTTGTAACAAATGATATAAAAAAGACAAGACAGATAACACATTGTGAACACATTTTTAAATAACTTTATTCTGTAAGAATTCTCAAATGGGTTTTTAGAAATGTATGGATGGTTTCAGTTTTTATACAATTCATCTTTGAATAAAATATGATTTATTTTCAAATTGCATTGGTTTGCTTTAAAACGGACACCTGAAATTATCTATTTACAAAAGAAATCTGTTAACAATTCTATTAGAATTCATTTTGACATTGTACTTGATGCTCCGTCTCAAGACTCCACCCTCCCCACAACCTCAAAATACCTCTCTTCAAAATTTTAACGACAATGTTTTGCTTGGTACAAAATACGTCGTTTTACAATTTGAATCAAGTCTTTTTCAATTCAGTCTTCATACCGCTCACAATGTGGGAGTATATACAGGGGGAAGGGGGGGGGGGGACTGGGGTCATGTGATCTGATGCGGAGCCTCCAGCATCTCCATCAGGAAGGTGTCGATGGGCGTGTCCCCGATGAGCTTGAAGAAGAACAGATGCTCCAGACACTTGAGGCCGATGGAGCGCAGGGCGGGCAGGCGGAGCAGCAGCTTGGCAAACCTGCGGGAAGAGACGGAGAGTAGAAGAAGCAGACTTCAGCAATCAATATCTTCTGTCATGTAGAACAAAGAGTTTTATGTTCACTGTTCAAAAGCTATCAAATTGCATCTCATTTAATGAAATAATCTTCTATAAGCAGTAACACTAACGGCCGCTATCCTTTTAAATCGAATGCTGTTTCAAGTGTTTAAGGGCCGATCAGTAATGTAAAGTAATCTGCAATCTTCATCGCTACGTACAAGCCAAAGCAGCAATTAAACACTGGTGTTTGACATTGATCGTTGCTGTGATGTAATGCGTCTCCTACCTGCCGGGCTGGTCTGGGTATTTCTGTTTTGTGTACGACTCCAATGAGGCGTAAACTTTTTCCCTCAGCCCCTCGACCTCTGATGGGTTTGAAAGACCTTTTGCGTCTGAAACAAACAAATACTCACAGTAAGGCCAAACGTCACACGAACAACACATTCAGTCCACAATATCTCAAAGCCACGGTGTCTTTAAAAGTAAAGATATATGGGTTCATCGAGAAGTCCCTCAAGCCTGCCATGATGATATTAAGTCCAGTATTGTATGTCAAATACATACAAATACACCTTTAGGATCATAATCTACCTCCTTTATTAGACACTGAGAGCCAATCAAAATGCAGATTCATTTCCCATCCAAGGTGGTGTTGCTTTCTGCATATTGTATTAAAGTGACTGGAGGCCGAGCTGACCTGGGTTGAAGAGGACGATGGCTCGCAGGCAGCCAAGCTCTGTCTTATCCATCTGCATGTCTTTCATTTTGGATACCAACTCTGTCAGGACTCTGCAGGAGATCAAATGAATCACGTTAGAGAGTTTTGACAATGAAAAAAAACTAAAATATGCCCGAGAAGCAGAGTTCAACAATAATGTTTTTTCACTTGTATAGTTGCGCAAGTGGGTCAGAAATATACTACTGTGTATATATATTTATAAATATATATATATATATATATATATATATATATATATATATATATATATATATATATATATGTATATATATAACAACATTTCCCTTTTGTGACAAAAAAATAGAAATGAGGCTGCTCTGTGCCCAACAGGAGGAGGCTGTGTAGCGGCTAGTGGTTGTAAACCGAATGTTTCATAAGACAATATCGTAACTCTGGCCTTATTTTCTTTAAATGCTACCTACCTGTCAAAGATGGAGCCCACTCCAGCACTGTGGGCGCTGTTTCTGTGGACGTGGAGGCCCGTCGCCAACAGGATGCCATCTTTTACCGTGACTGAGCGATGCGAGAATGAGGCGATAAGAAGCTCGTTCCAGCCTGGATGCAAAAAAACAAACAAACAACTCATCCTTTTATTCCTCCCTTTTAAGTCATCCTCAAGTATTTGCAAATAACACATGACACAATTCGCATGATGTATCAGTCTTCCACTATTGTGATTATTATTCGGTCTGCTGTGTGGCTTCTTCACTTTCTCCTGCAGGCCTGTGTGTCACCAGCAGGGGGCAGCGCTGGTGTGGCTGCGACCCGCTGGGACTCGTCAAATAGTCCAGATATATTTGGTTTCACTGCTCCATTAAACTAGATTGCAAAAATGTAGCGAGCAAATGTAAAAGACTCAAATAGACAGCCTGTCGGGGGATGAATAACTACCCTGAAAGAAATGCTGCACCACCACGAGGACAACGGGTCGTAGAAAGGTTTACTGCCGCAGAGAAACATGTGTTTTTAATGCTGTTCGTCTCCTCCCTGCACATATACTGTAGGTTTGTGCATATATCTCTGGTGCATGCATGGGATTGTGTGTGTGTGTGTGTGTGTCTACCTGCTCGTAGTAGGATGACTTGGTCATCGAGGGGGAGCTCGGAGAAGTGCGGGATCCTTTTAGCCCACTCCACCAAGGTGAAGAGCTGCTTGTCTGCTGCTTGACAGATATTGGTGACAGGGTCGTTGGTCTGGAAGAATGCAAAAAGAAGTGAGTCATTGAATGCGGTGGTGAGCTCCTTTGGTGACATTTAAGTGTGTCAAACGGCGGTTAGCAGGTGCAGCTGTGGTTATTTCTGGGTCATCAACTTCCTCTCTAGACTCAAGACAGTTTTGAGACATTCTTGAAGTTTACACACACAAAACGCAACGCAGTCTACAGTCTCAAAAAATGGCCGCTGAGTTGAATCGCTTCTTTTCTGACACCAAAGTTCGACGTTATGAGCTATAGGTGGTATGATTCATTGCGAACCTTTTGTGATGGATTGCATGAGATTGTACACGTCTCTACCCAATACATTGGTAATAATTGACTCACGTCTGACCTTTGCATGATTCTCAAGTGAAATGCTGCATGGCACAAAACAAAAACACATTGAGAGTATCTGTCAGTCGCTCGATGCAGTTATGGAGTTAAACATGAGACCAGATGTAGTCTCCTGTGTTATCTATTTTTGAGCAGCTTACTAATAAAAAACGTTTGATTGTATCAATTCATGGATCTGCTGAATTTCATTTGAACTGATCCCATTCATTCAGCGTTGCTTTAGAAAAGTGCTGCTTTACTCAACTGGGTGAGTATTTTTTGACCACCGCTGATCAGGTGTAATAAAGTGTAATAAAGCAGCACTTGTTTTTAACCATAAAGTGGTTCCTCCATTTGTTAGGTACCTCCTCAGCCTGGTAATACAAGCAGTGATTAATAATAATAATTGGGTTTGACTCAGTGTCTGTGATTCTCACAGAGTTGCTGGGGCTGCCTTCGCTGTACGTCTCTGTTTTGGGCTCCACAGCCAGCTCGGCGTCCAGGATCTTGTCCACTGGCATTTCCTCGTTGAAACTGCTGGTCGATTCCACCTCGCTCTCCCCTCGCTCCCTTCCACGCTGCCTCTCTTCCTGCACCGCTGTGCACGCACACACAAACACACATATATTTCAGGTCCAACACGCCGTGCTTATGGTCAACTGATGTCAACTCTGCACTGGACAATATTAAAAGAGTCTCTCTGCTCTACAGTTTGACTATAAGAAGACGAAGAAGATAAGGAGTCTTAATCACTTGAACCCAAAAATAAAAGAATCAATTCATTGAACTTTAAAATGTTTTCTTAAGTCCAAGATGGTGGCATCAAAAAGCAGTCCAAAACCGAAAGCGGTTGAACTGATTGTTGATCATTTTAGTGTCTGCTTATTCCAGCACCTCACTGAAACGACACGGTGCTTACAGTGCAAAATGACTGCGCCGTACCATCAAAGATGAACATGAAGATGCATTGTGTTATACATATTTCCACAGAGCATTATCGTGATTCGTATTTTTGGATTCTTTGGGATCTTGACTCGAATTTCAAAAGAATTGCTGTCGGGTAACGTGCATTTGTAATGATGGAAATAATGATCAAGAGCACGAGCCAGCAGCTCATACTCAGACTGATCCTTAAAAGCATATCACACCTGCACACACACCTTCTCTCTTCATGCCCATGGCCAGGCACTTCTGGTAGCGACAGTATTGGCAGCGGTTTCGCTGGCGCTTGTCAATCAGGCACTCCTTGCTGTCTCGACACGTGTAGGTAAGATCTTTACGGACGGTCCTCTTGAAGAAGCCTTTGCATCCCTCGCAGCTGTACACGCCGTAGTGCTTTCCTGTGGACACAGAGACAACGACATCAGCAACAAAAACAACAGTAAACCTGCATTTTTTTGTGTCACAATTGAAAGCATTCACTGCACAATGGCAAACCCTTTGTAAATACACTGACAACAAAACAAAAACATGAGATAACATAACATACAGCTAGAGTGCAGCTGTGGTAATACCCATTACTGTCTGATTTGACCTACAGGGAGCATGTTCAGGTGGGACTCAACATGTCATTGTTATCTGCTCAGATTTATGATCACCAATGGCAACAGCATAGACCCTGTCTTCCAGATATGATCTGAAGCAGCTGAGGACTCGACCAGATGATCGGTGCTGTGATGAGGTCTGTAGCCAGATTGAAATCTTCCAATCTGTCCAGGCTGCCTTGCTTTAGAAGTGGCTTAACCACTGCAGTTGTCTTGTGTTTTTTTGGAGGACAAAAAAAAACAACCCCATTGACAAATCCAAACACATCCATTTATTTTTCTGAACGTGCACTCCTGCATTCTCTTTTTCTGACTCAACACAGCTGCTTTCTGGTTTCAGGCCAATAACACTGTTGAAATGATCAAAGAGCAAGTCAACATTGCGCAAATAAAAATGACAAAAAGCCCCGACAAGTAACCTTGAAATCTATCTGCCTTTGTTATCTTTCCCTGAGTTATCTGGGTGGTGATGTTTGTGGTGAGAGTACATTTGTCTCCCCCCCCGGCCTCACCCTCTAACATTACCTGAGGAGCGGTCCCCGCATATGGAGCAGATGTGCTTTGACATTCCCCCGGGGCTCAGACACTGGTAGTTGATGTTTCCCAGGTTCTGTAGGCCCGGCGGAGGCTTGATGTCCTCCGAGCTGCTAACACTGTTCATAGAGTTCATCTGAGGATGACAGGAAGACAGAGGAGATAAAGAGTTTAAGCTTCGGTGGCCAGAACTGAACTAAACAGAGCAGTGGAGGAAGTAAGAGTGACAAGTGTGAGGCCGTCTCATGACACTCTCCCCCTTCCTCTCATTTTCTTCACCCATATTATTTTTTCCTCTCCACCCACACACTTCACTGTGAATCTGCGATCACATGCTCAATTAGTGGGTGGGACCGAGGCTTCAGTCTGAGAGGTTTTGAAGTGTTTGTTGACAGGAAGAGGCGGATGAGAGGAGTCACGTGTGCAGGGAGTGCAGTTCTCTGACAAACACAGCAGAGGGCACTCCTGCGTAGGGTCTTCTGATTTTGATAAACGTTGTTAAGACTTCTTATCTACACACCAGTCCAAATTTCAGATTTCCTTTATCATCAGCTCCTTATAATGGCGTCCCAGGTGGATCGACAACAATGGGCAAGGCAAGTTTATTTGTATAGCACATTTCAACAACAAGGTAATTCAAAGTGCTTCACATAAAACCATTAAAAGCATCAAAACACAAGGCAAAAGAAAAGGAGATTTAAAAACAATTAAAGAAACAGTGTAAGAAATGAAATGCAGTAGTAAAATGCAGAAATTATGGTCTACACACCTTAAATAAAGCGTCACGAGACATTACAACGTCTCATATGTGATCCCAAACAGTCTCCCGAAACATTTCAGAAAAGAGGGGTGAAACGTGTTCGGGACGAGCAACAAGTCCCTTTGACTTCTACATCCGTCTCTTTCGATTTGATCAACTTTGCGACCTTTGACCCTCTCCTTCCGACGAGTGTGCCGGGCGGGATGCATATTTGCGCTGGCGCATTTTTGTTTGTTTAGTTGCAAACATCTGCACTCCATGTTGCAACAACAAGACTGACCTACACATGCCCGCCCACCCCCCCCCCCCCCCCCCCACGTCCTATATGTTTGATGCTGCGTTGCATATAGCACATCCTTTCCCAGTCACCTCAGGCTCTTTCTATCACTTATTTACAATGTGCACTCTTCTGAATGTCCCCTAATGGCAGACTGTGACCTTACAGCAGAGGAGAGTATACAAGAGATTTTTCTTTTCTGTCCTTTAGTTTTCCTTGAGCTCACGAGTTCTCTAAACCACCACCAACCTTCTCCTGCTGCCCCAAAGGCATAATAAATGAGCATTGAGCATTGAGTATTTGTCCTCTATTCATGCTGGGGGACCTTATGATTTATGATTACCTCATCTGAGATAGTTTGATTGATTTTTATTTTCAATAAATATGGATCAAATAATTAATCACTAATTAAGCAAATAATGAAATCGATCATGAAAATGCCGCCCCCTCTTCCTCCTCCTATGTGAAACTCAAAACACATGAGTGGAAATAGCTTCCCCCTCACAGATTGATTGATGCATATTTAAATTCATAATATTTAATGGTACATAACATAACTTAATTTAGAATCTGAATTTGGAATGTGTTCTCTTGCTGCAGTTACAGGTTTGTTTACAACGAAATGCAGCAATAAAATAGCCATATCATGAAAAACACTTTATTCTTCACTGTGTGAATTATGTATGTGAATATATACCTGCAATTGACATGATCAGAAAACACTGATTAAACAGGTAAGAACAAGATGATAGTAGAAAACATGAATCCCGCCAGAATGGCTGTACAGCTGTAATGATGAATTTGCTCCTACTTCTGTCAGCCGGGGACGGTTCATGAACTTCAGTTCACCCATTAAAAAATCGTATGTGATGTTGCATGATGCAGTGACCTGACGGAGGCTTGGCCACTGGCGGCCAGCGAGCAGTGAAAAGACGGTTACATCGAACAACTGTATCAACCATGGCTCCCCCTTAAGGCACAGATCCATACTGTGATTGAACCAATGTATATCATTGTCTGCAGTGCCCTGCAGCACTGGCCTCCATCCAGCCTCTAACGCACTCCATGTGTGTGTGTGTTCATCTGTGCTTCTGTATGTGCAGATGAGCGTCAAAGTACTGAGCCTTGTGGGGTTTGTAGTTCATTCAAGAGACCTCCTTCAGAAAACAGCTCCATTAGCCCTCTCTCTCGTAGTCTTACGCGCTATGTGTCATTATATTATTTAAAGATGCAACCTCGCAGCGGAAGGATCTCTTGTAGGATCATGAACAACTCAGGTATCATAATCGAGATGGAACTAAAAAATAGACGAATGTGACAAGGAAAGAGAATGTGTGGTAAAAAAAGAAGAAGAAGAGGAGAAATGGTGAGAAAGAGTGATGAAATCCAGAGAAAATGGAGGCTGCTCTTTCTCCTTCTCCTTTCTCTCAGTAATCCATTAAAGGGCTAACAGACGGACTGCATCTTAAGTCCCCTTGCATGACGGCAGTAACACAGAATTTAGGGAAGACCTTTTCAGGGCGAGAAGAGACCATGGTAGCTTAACGGGGACGATGCTTTCCAAAAGAAGACATCTGAAAGAATATGAAGCTCTGTTGAGCTTAGGAGGAATGAATAGAGGTAGCTTTGTTAAGGCAGGGCCTCTAATAATGTGCAAAAGTATATTTTCTTCAAGTGAAAAGTTGAAATTGAAGTCCTTCTGAAAAAGAAGCCTTTTTAAGACAAAGTCCACAGCTATCTGATGACCATTAAAACACCCACACATTTTCTCACCTGTGGACTGCCGAGTGGTCCGAAGTTCATGTTGGGCGTGGACGGCAACGATATAGAGGGAGAACCCAGGGAAGATGTGATGACGGGGTAGGGCGAGGCCAGGCCGTTCATTGGAGAGCCCAAAGTGGACATTGGGGACGCTAAGGGCCTGGAGCTGCTGATGACTGACGGGTGGCCGACCATGCCACCCATGGGAGGAGGGTGGGTGTGGGTCATTGGCCCCGAAGAGTCTGGAGAAGGAAGAATGTGTTAAAACGAATGAGGAGACACAAGATAAAAAGGTTTATACTGAGTTACCAGTTGATTAGGTAACCGAATGCATCCATCATAATAAATCATATAGCTTAAACCTGCCATACGGGACCAACGCACCAACAATGACATATTATCAACTCATGAAGTAGCTAAGGCAAACCATAGCCTGAATATAAAGATGGACGACATGACAGCTGCACAACAGTGATGCCAAAACATCTTGATCGCCCCCCTGGTGGCTAAACTGCAGTACAAGTCAAAAACCCCGCCCCTTCTATGTTAGCGGATGGGACATAAGCCAAACTAACAAGTCAAAGTGTACATCAAATACATTTTTTGTCAGTTCTTATCATGCAGATGTACATTTGTTGGCCCATGGACAAACTGGTACAGGCAAAAACTACAGGGGGACTTCCTACACTGAGCACCTCTCTCCTCCTCTTCTTCACCTCCGTCTGTATGCATTGATGTCCCATTAATGCTCATTACTAACTTTACTTCTTCCCCGGAGTATTCGTGCTTTCTCGCCTCACAGGATGACCGCAGTTTTATCTGGACACTGGTTCTTCAACCAGCCATGGCCCTGCTGACACCGACTACGATCTTCATTATTAACATTATTAACCCTATTAAGCCCGGGCTTGTGATTGGCTCAGGAAGGCCTCGATACTGCGACTCCAACCCTATCGATGACTGCAGCGCAGACTCTGCCTACAAATGACGTGAAAATATCAAGATGGCAGCTCCTGTGTCTGGGATATTTTGACTTCACTATTGTACAGTGGTAGGAAGTGGAAAGGCGTCTTCCATCTATATAGCCGACATGGCAAACATCCAAAATTAGCATTCACTTTAAAATGAGAGGACCAGCTATGGGAAAATGACAGTATAGCACACATACACATTTCAATGTTAAGTCCCATATGCATGGAATTAAACAAGCCTGAGAATCTGAGAATATATTGCTGAGTGCAATACAGTGGAATACGTCTTTATGCAGCCACGTTGGGTGAATATGGCTATACAGAGTGAAGGACGTCAGATTCTGGTCAGAGGGTGCCGACTTTGCTTTGCATCCATTGGTGTAAACCGACAGGCTGGCATATACATAGATGACCTACTTAGAAAAGCTGTCAGTCAACTGAGTATCGGGGCGTGCTGTGTAAGTTCATCATCAACACATGTTAAAAATACCAACATACATGTACAGTATGCACATGTAAGGATCGAAATGCACTTTCTTGCACAGGCCACAAGCTGTCACTGCCTGTTCTCTTACAGACAAATGCAATAAGCGCCTCTCTGGGCTAACGTTGACGACTCAAAGAAATGAATAAAACTGTTTTTTAGTTTGAGCGAAATGTTACTGATGAAGAGTGACATGCCACCATATGCGCTTCTGGCTTAATGTGAATGCTCAGAAAATTCAAAAGCTTGTTTGTGTGTCAGTGCACCATCAGCCCACCCACCTCTACACACGCACACACACACACACACACACACACACAGATTCGCAGTGTGACACCAGGCCCAATGACACGGTTCTTAATTAAATGTCAAATTTCTTACGTGTATAGAGGTAGCATGGCACGCAACGAACAGCACCTGTGTTTTTGTTTCTTAAAAAGAGGCAAACAAAGGTAATTTTTCTTCTTTTTCAACCATAAACTCTCATCTGTTTTATTCTAAATGGACCATCATTTACTAAATGAACATCATGCTGTATTGAAGACGACTTGAAACTACCGATTGAGACCAGGAACTCATGTTCACAATATCGACTGAGGTAATAAATCAAGTGAGAAGTAGGGTTCTCATAGACTTCTATACAATCAGACTTCTTTTTGCAACCAGAGGAGTCTTCCCCCCCCCACTGATGGCTATTAGGAAGAATGCCAGTTTAAGGCACTTCCCCATTGGCTTCACTCTTCAGAACTGAAGGGTTGCTGCCTCATGAAAACCATTTTACATTCGCAGAGATTCAGTGTTGCCACTCAAGGCCCAATAAAAGGAAGCCGTGTCTCATTAATGAGGCAACAAATGTGAAAATCTGCTGTAAGCTAAAATTGTAAATAACAAGACATTCTCTTGATCATTTCTCCAGCGTCGAGCTGCACTGATCATTTAAACTCACATGCGTCATATTTCAGCATGAGTTCTCCATTTCTATTGTTCTAAAGACTAAATCTGAACGCTCCCGCTCTGCATGGAAGCTAGATTTAGGAAAAGACCCTTTCCATACAACTTGTCCAAAGACTCACTCACACAGGCTTGTTTTATGATCTAATGATCTCTAATCAAACGTCTACCACACCAATTTTCATCCGTGTCTCTATATATTTGTCATCATTACTCTTCTTTATTCGTATCATGACACATGCCAGTATATATGGTTGGAAGACTCGCAATCTTACCGGTGGTGATGCAGTCATGTGCTGAGCATTATCGAGACAAACGAGTTTTCCTCGTTTTTGACTTCTGCTATCGCTTGGTAAATACTCGGTGGGTGAACAGGATGTTCTTATAGGTTGGTGACGGTAAGGACATGTATAATGTATGTACATACCAGCATGACTACATATAGGATGACATCTCATAACTCTCTTTTTGTATAGTTTGGTTCTTAATTTGAATTCCACATATCAAGTTGTCATTCCTGTTCCTGTCAATCTTTCTTTCATGTGTAATACACAAATAAGGAATTCATTTGACACGGTGAGAATAACTCAAACGATGTACTCGCCCACAGGCAGTGGTTGTCACAGGAACGTCTCCAATGCTTACAAAGCTGTGTTTCTTGGTGTCTTCACTGTAAAATAGTTGCTTAAGTCCACAAATAATGTTTGGACTGATTGTGCATGTGACTTCAGTTTGCAGTCTGTCTGAAAGTTTAAACAGACTTGCTAAATACTTTGCAATCGTTTTGAAATGCTGCTCTGATAGTTAACCTCTGCCAGTGATTACGTGCACATTAGTTTCTTCTCCACTGGATATCATCACTCTATTTTAAGGAAATGGAAAGTTTGAGCAAGATGGTTGCTTTCAGGGAATTGAGAAACAAAGAGGAATGCCACATTGTCTGCCTTGATGCACTTTTTTATTTTGAACATGAGGAAACACTGTTAAAACACACAGCTGACCATTCACTCCCTCTCTGTATGCCAAGGAACAGATGTTGTGCAACTTCCTGTTTAGCGCTGAGACTACAGCTTCTCCACCCCCTCTCCCATTCGCCCACTTTCTCCAGCCCTCCATGAGTGAACCCTGGCAGACAAATATGTATTGGGGCCTCCCTCTCTCCAACAGAGCTGACTGGACACACAACACATATTGCAGTAAAATACAATTCAAAAGCACCAAACTCTTTTAAACTGTATGCTACTGCCTGTAAGTGCTACCTAGATTTAAATTCTACAATGGCGGGAGTGTATTCCCAGCTCTTTGGAGGGCAGATTCCTCTACATAACGAGCTTATGCAATGGATGAGGACTGTACAGCATGTACTGTGTCTGATTTTGTGCGCTGACCCCTCTCTTTATGTGCATGGCAAATTCCCTTCTGGGCTCGCAAAGATCCATTCTATTCTAGAAGTGCTGAGATACAGTAACAGAGCCTATCGGCACTCCAGCCAACAATTTACCAACGTGTTCTCGCAGACATCGAGACTAAAAAGTATCCTGATCGCCCAGGCCAGAAGATAAAGGTTGTTACATGGAAAAAAGTATTTAAAAGACAGAGTGGCGGGGTATACGAGCACCATTTAAAACTAAACTCACAACCTTGAGCAGGGCATCAATGCTTGTAGTTATACTTGTACTGGATTGTGTCGACACTTTCACACTTTCTCATAAGCTTGAAAGCGAGACAAACAAGCGAAGCAACAGCCCCAAACTCAAAAACCCTGTCTCTATTTCATAATGCACACACACTTACACAAAATCTCGAGGTGCAGGATTAGAAGGACATCATCTGCTCTGGTCCCAAACATGTATTTTATGTTGCTAGGAACTAGCAGACCAATAACGTGAAATTTACGCTGATTAATCGATTAGTTGAACATTTCTGCATGTTGGCCAGACCTGAGAGTCTTGCTGGATGCAGTACACAGGAGAGCACAAAACCACATGGACAGTCAGCTGGTGGCGGGATGCCTGAAAGGGAATGGCTGGCGAGTTGTGCATGCTTTGTGAGGGGAGTGTGTGTTTGTGTGCGTGTGTGTGTGTGTGTGTGGAAGGAGGCCAACATGTTCAGCGGAGGAAGCATGAATCGGCCCAGAGAGGCTCAAAGGGGCCTATCCTCGAATGACCCACCTCAACCGGCTGTTCCATCTCTATTCTATGTAAATCACCTCGAAACAAAGAAGCCCCTGGAATGTACACGCCTATCACACGTTGCACAGCAGAGGAAGGTACATTAGCAATCACCGGGAGGTTGTTCACAGACAGCCTAAAAAAATCACTCGCAGAATTCACACAGATTTAGTTCCACTGCTTCCTGTCAGTTTCAACTAGGGCTGCACAGTAAATTAAACAGCGATCACGATTTTGGCTTCCAGCAATTCAATTAACATGATCGACCGAGAGAGTTTTCTACGCTCAGAAACTCTGCTGCATGTCGAATCAAGCGTTCCTAAACTAACAGACAGCCACCAGGAGGCCATCGGGCAACACTAGTATTGCCCGTCTGCACAACAATGCACTGAATTGAGTGTTTTTTATGTCTTAATTTGATGCATTTGCAGGAATGTAGCCTAGCACAACTTGAAAGCATAAGCGGTGGTACGTTTTGTGTAAAAAAGCTTGGGTACTATTTTAAATTGTTTCTAGGAGATGCACTGTGAATAACGACCAGTCTGCTTTTGGGGCAAAGATTTGTTCATAAGCACAAATATTTTGTCCCTAAAATCAAGGAATAATCACGATCTCAAAATAGTTTAAAATAATGGTGATTACCATTTCGGCCATAATCGTGAATCCCTAGTTTAAACCTATACAGTGCTGCAGCAACTCAAGCATCTATTTGAGCGCAAACAAACAGACAGAGCAGCGAAGGGCACCTTTGACCGCTAGCGTCGCAAATCAAAGGTCGCCTGTTGCCAAACTCCTGAACCAAGTTCAAAAAGGTTCCTATCTGCAGCAGCCGACAGTTACACTCATCATTCTCAGAAATGAGTGCACAGAGGGGACGTGCAACCTACAAAGTGAATCACCGGCGCCTGATGTTATGCCCTTAATACAGCAGACCATCAAAGTTTGATCTGAACTGGGGATCGGGATAGGGATGTACACTAATCATGAGATGTAGCAAACTCTATTTTTATCTTAGCGTATGACATTTTCTTTCATGTGCCGGCTCACCTCTTTGTCCTGGTTATTATAGTACGACCACCTGGACTGGACTTTGGACTGATTCGTTTGTTACGTGTTGTTGTCATTTTGAGTATAATGTCATAGAAGTTATTTCATATGATTGTTATTGTAGGCAATTTTGTTCAATTCAGTTTATTGTTCAGTCCTAATATGAAACCATTATTTAAATTAAGGTCTCTTCCTCTTTTCTCCCCGTTAAAGGGGAGCGCGAGCTGCCTCTAGGGGGTGCGCGAGAGGAAAAATGTAATGGCGGTGCAGTCCCGTCTCCTAAAAATTACGTTCCCCCAAAACTAAAATGCATTCTCAATTACGTTTGACCACAAACGTATTTTCTCCCTGATTACGTTTGTGTTTGACGTATTACAAATACGTTTCTCATCAACATATCTTTGCTGTACTCTCGTCTTTATTATTTTTCTGTGATCTGCCTCGCCTCTACCCCGCCACCCACGAGTTGTTGACCCGCGGCCTGTTCCGAGGGCTGACAGACCTGACGATCGGGTGCCTCGCGGCGGGGGTGGCTGGAGACCTCGCGTCCCGGCGCCAACGGGTGAGCGCCCGCCACTCGGAACCATAAAACCAAGTCCCGGATTTCACCCGGGGGACATTGTGGAGGTATTGTGACCGGGTGATGTGCCTCGTTGCTGGGGAGGTGCGTGTGTGTATGAGCGCATTTCTGCCGGAGACAGGCGGCGTGTTGTGGTAGTATTCTGACCGCGTAATAGGGAGAAGGAGAGGCGGTGGTGGAGAGGGAAAAAAATGTTAAAGAGATGGTGGAATGTATGATTGGAGAGAGAGGAGCATTGGGGGTGCGTGAACCCGGTCTGGATGTAGAAGGGGGTGCGTGGCCTAAAAAGTTTGGGAACCGCTGGTCTAGATCATTTATTAAAGTCAACTGTTAAGCAAAACTGCAAACCATTCTGTCTCCAGCTTCTCATCTAGCAAGATCTGCTGCTTTTCTCAGTTTCAAGTATTTCAAGTTCTTGAAAGCATCTTTTATTTTCAAACAATTTCCGATTTCCTCGGCATCACCATCACACAGCTGCTGTATGCTTTAGAATAGATGATCATTTATGTAGGTCAAACAAATTCCCACATTTGTGGCAGAGAATAGCCAAAGCCACAAACGTATCACAATGATGTGATGATCAACAGGTTTAAAGAATCATCAAAGACCACAAACCCCTCTAAATCCCTCAGTTAATTACTGGGTAGAGGCTGGATGGAGCACTCCACCGTGTGGTAATTCAATAAGCCCATGGCCCACAAGCTAATAATATCTCCTGTCTGGAGAGCAGACTAGCAATAGGAGTCTATGTTTTGCAGTGAGAGATGAGTGACTGGGGTGGGAGCAGCAAATCGACTCCTGAACAACTCCTCAATATCTATCAGATTAGCCCTACGAAGACAGATCCTCAGCGTGTGCATTGATCTGTTTAATACCATGTTGTATGTGTCTGCATGTGTCGTACGCGTGCATGCTCTCATGCTCGTATCTGAGGCTGACATCGACCAAGTGACAGCGAGCAGAACGCGTCATAAAGCAATCAGAGGGTCAGCCTGCAGAGCTCGTTACACACAGCGGACATGTAATTAAGAAATCTCTTCCCTGCCAATCCAGCTCATAAGTGCCAGCCCGCGAACCCTCGTCTGACACACGCGCTCCTCGCGAGCACGCTCACTGGTCGACTTTCACATTAAAAGGAGGCGAAACAAACTCTTTCATGCACACTAGCACAAAATCACCACCCTTTAAACATTCATTTCTGTGCTAAATGAGGTTGATGTCTGATCAATTGTGTCAGTAAATCCTCTTATCCCCGGGTAAGTATCTGCAGCTCAGCAGGCCAGCTGTCAAGAAGGTGGGAGGCAGAGGAGGAGGGGACGGAGAGAGGGATGGAGATAGGAAGGAGGGGAGCAGTGGATGGATGGATGGATGGGGCGATGGGTGGATGGGGGAGGGCATTGTCTCGCTCCGAAACGGCATCCCTCCCCAAAGCTCACATGATCCCACCAACACACACGCTCTAATCTCTCTTCCTGGCTGAGAACATTAAATCATCAATTGAAAAAAAGCCCTTGTTTGTTTCTTTCTGCACAGCTGTGATTGAGGAGATGGACGTGGTTATTGGTGGGAGAAAATGTAGACGTTCTCGACTGTTACATAAGCAGCAAAATGTCCAGAGCTGCTCCAGGGACACCTGATACAATTTCTGACTGCCCTTTTGGAGTTTAACAGCCAAAGTAAACACAGCCCATAATATCAGATGCACTTCTTTTTTTAACAGCAGATAATATATAATATTCCTCTCTCGTTGAAAACATTAAGAAATAGAAACATGTTTTTACCATAAAGGCATACGGCTGTGACAACACAAGCACTCGAGCTGGTGAACTTCTCCGACTCTAAATTCTGTCCCGTCGTGAACTCTCTTGAGAACACACTTTCCATCAAAAGAAGAGAAATGAACTCCCTTTCTCCCTACTGTATCCCCCCCCCCCCCCCCCCCCGCTCTGTAGTGCCATAAAGTAAACACGTCATACTGTATTTCCCATATGTAGGCCGTTGCTGCCGTCGAGGAGGCCAGGGCTGAGACAGGGACGAGATAGAGATTGTTTTTGCAAGTGATAAAAAAAAATGTGGAACTTAAACTGCAAGAGCTAACAGACAGAAAGAACAAACAAAGAGGTGGACTGAAAGCATCCGTCTGATGAGGTAACTCAAATTAGTTCCCAGAAGTAGTCTTTCACTGCTACAGAGGGATTCGGAGAGATGGGGAGGGGGCATCAAAAAAAACACACACACACACACACACACACACACACAAAATACATACCAACCCACTCAGCTCATGCTGTGACCAAGTGAGTGTGACCAGGGCGACCTGACCTCAGGATCTGTGGCCAGATCCTAGAAGGACAGCCAGACTACACAACTGGCTTAGGGTGAAGTGGCATCGTATAAATTGTGAAAGAAAATAATGTTTTATTAACATTAATACTGTTTCTGGTTTTATTTGTGTACAACAATACCTGAGTGAAAACGCTGGAAATTCAAGAAAAAAAACCCCCTCAAAATACTAAATTGTGTTTCATGTCTGGCTGAGGTGGAAATTTTTCTTTTGATAAAAGTAAAATGAAAACAGACATAAAAATCGAGCCATACAGAAAGCATTTGACTTGAGCGTTCACTGAGGTTTACGCTTCACTGAAGAGACAAAAACATTGCATCTGATCTGTGTGGAGCAAAGTGGAGACTGTAACTTTTCCTCAAATTACTACATGACACAAACAGAAATGCAATATTTCCATCTTCTTTTCTACATTTTCCCCATTGTTTGAGGTTTGACTGACACTTGATGAACCTCAGCAGTGGATAGAAAGGCGCGTTATTACGTGATTTTCTGAAAATGTTGTTAACATTTGCGCCATTAGCACGGAACACAACGTACAGCTGAGGCTGGTGGGAATGTCATTAGTTTCGTGGGGAATTTTTGGTCATAAACCAATAAGCCAGTGGACTTGATGGTGCCACCACAGGAAAAGTCAGGGTTGTTTCAGAGTGAAATGTAAACGTCTACCCATAATGTCATAGCAATCCATCCGATAACTTTTTAGATATTTCAGACTGGACCTAAGTGGCGGATCGACTCACAGACCGACCATGTCTGGAAAAGCTTTATTAAATGGGCTGACAGCTTTGCATGTTTTACCCCTTTAACTTTAACTATTTCAAATAGATTTATTACATTGTACAACCACAATGTGAAAATGAATTCACAGAAAGTCACATCAAGTTTGGACTAAATCAAAGTGTGGAATAAAGAAAATCATGACACAAATCTCAATTTAAAATTTCTAGAGTTCAATGAAAAACATGCATAACCTCTAGCATAATCATCCAGCTTTTATCTACACAATGCTGCAGTTGTTTCTACAAATTACTCCAAAGATTCAGCAGAGGCTCAAGTAACCTTTCAATCCATCTTTCCGTCAACATTATTGTCGACTAATGACGAGTGTTATTATGGTTGTCATCACAGCTGTGTGGACTGCCCTGCTGTGCTCTTAACGGAGAGAGCGGAACAGAAAATACAGACAGCATGTACATGCAGAACAGGTGGATTAGCATGGACGTTTTTTGTACTCCAGGGCCAAGATCAGATGCTGTGAAAAGCTTTGTGAAGTTTGTTTCGACCCTTTCATCGGGCCCCGAGCTGAGAAATGAATAAACAGCCTCAAAGCTGTCAGCCAGAAGAAAGTACAGTTATAAACACGAGGGAAACATGCTTCCCTCAAAGACACTAGATAAAAGAATCTACACATTAGACTTGTACACACAAACATACAAACAGTGAGCCAGCTAATAGGCCGACTACAGTATGCGTGAAAATCAGCTCACATCAACACCTCCACACACCTCTTTAAACACAGGAAGGTGGTAAAGCAACAAAATAAAACTCATCACAGTGAGCGTTGAAGGAGGGATGCAGGGTGACAGACAGCAGATAGAGAGCGAGAAAGCAGGATTGAGAGGGCTAACAGGAAGGGACAAGTGTCGAGGGAGAAACTGAAAGTGAAGGACGAGGCAAAGAGAGCTGGAAGCATCCTCTGAAGTTGAGTGGCATCCCCACTGACCACATCTGAGACCTAAAGTGAGTCACAAGCAACACCAAAGCCTTGTACCTGTCACAATTGGTTAAAATGATCCAATGATTTTAAAGGCTTTCAGCTGCTGGGAGCCAAAGAGATCATGAAATCGGTATCTTAATACCAACCAACATACAGTCAATGTGGGAAACGGATCACAGTGAGGATTGTATAGAATCCATATGCAAAGAAGTCAACCGCTGAATTTGCCCTGTTATTTGCAGGTTTTTTGGAGAGTGCACAGGGATTAGAGGCATTACCATTGTGCATCTGTGCAGTGCTAGCTTTTAGTGCCCCATCTCCACTTCTGTGGAAAATCACAGAGCAACAGCAGTGCACAGACAGGCAACCTCTTAAACAACATACATTCTATTCTGATCTGATCCAACAACACACACACACACACACACACACACACACACGCACACACACACAAGCAAGACAAAAACCCGGCTACTCACAGTGGCCATAACCTATCTCCTTCCTGGGGCTGTTTCCAGTTGCAGGGGATGCCATGGGGTGCCACATGCCTTCGGGTGCAAGCGTGGCGCTGGCAGGACGCCAGTCACCCAGGACCAGGACTCAAGTGTTGGCTCGGAGACAAACTAAAAAAAAAAATTACGTGGATACTCCAGACATCAACCACTTTTCAGGACAGAACAGGAACAGACGGGTCGACGTGGAAAATGGGCGGGGCATTAGTGAAGCGTAAAAGAGGCGGGGTCCACGAGCGCCTGTTATAGGGTTACCCAGATTATCCTTCCCCAGAGATCAATCCAACAGGAACTGTTTACTGACCGACCGCTGCACAAATCAGCACTACCACACGCCCACTCACACCGTGCGTCTCTCTCTGTCAGCCTCGGTAAAACTATCAGCGACACATGTTGCAGCGGGCAGAACAGGGGTGTCTGGCACGAGGGCGGAGGGTGCTCATGGTGGAGGGGCTCACACTTATGTAGTGTAGAGTACAAGCACACGTTTCCAATTACTCCCTCTTAAAAGGGGCCGAGACCGGAGAGCATGGGCAGACAGTACGACGTTGGTGTTCCTGTAGAACAGAGATCATTATGTGTTATAGCATTCCAGGAAGTCAGGAATTGTCTGTTTCAGTGCACTAGGATAGTCAAGCAAACACACAGCCAAGTGAAAACCCAGATGCAAACACAGGCCAAAAATATACCTTAAAGGCAACGAAGAACAATACATGGCAAACCCTAAGGGAGCCTAAATAAACGAAGAAAGCCCACGCTGGGATGGATTCAATCATTAGTCTGACCGTTTCAAGACTTTGTGTATCAAAACAGGCTTTAAAAAGCAGTACTACAATGGTTTAAATGGAACAAACGGCACTCAACTCAGCCTGGAGTTAACTTTGGTCAACAATGTCAGAGGCAGCATGCATTCTTGGTCATGGCAGTATGTCATATCGCTATCCCCAGAAAATAGCCCGAGCCAATAAATGTAAAATTGGCACTGATTTTAGTCTGCAGCTGCTCCTTTTAATCTATCCTGCCATCCGATCAAATGTGCACCCTTCAAGCTTTGGGGAACAGGCATTTGCTTTGAGGGATGGCACTGAAAACTTGAGAAGCGTTCCCCAACGTGTAGGCATCTATTTTACTCGACATGACTCAACAGAGTTTTCTTGTGCCGTGCACCTGCATGAGGCTGGATCGAATGTCTATACAGTGCTTGAAGGGTAGCCACCAGTAACCAGATCCCCTCAGTGACAGTAGACTGGCAAGAGACTCAGCTGACGGACACAAGAAGACGGGAGGACGGAGAAGCAGAAGACACACGTGCCGTCTCTCTTTCAGACTTAACAGATCCCACAGGGAGAAGCTAAAATAATGCATGTTATTGCGTGTTATAATAGTGTGTCGTGGCCCACATAAAACACGCCAAATTAGTCCTGGGAGCCATAATTAGAATTCATAGATCATAGTATCATGGACTATGAGAACGTGGGAGGAGGATAACTGACAACCTTAAATTTCTGGTACACTGTTAAATGTCTATTCTGAGCTGGCTAATAATCAAATCGTTATTTTGTAGCCAGTGTCATGAACTTGTGTCTATAAATTGTACATTTTGTACAGACTTGACTGAGGGAAAGAGAAGCAATGACTCCGCTAGTCTGCCCCGCTAAACTGATCTCTAGAGACACTTTTCTCTTCACGTCTTCCTCTCGGAAAAACAAGGACATTATCATGCAACACACTCAGTTGGGTGGACATTTATAGGAAACGGCATTTGAAAAAAGCAGATGAGAAAAAAGCAGAAAAGAGCAGAAAAATATGTTGTTGTTTCCCAAACAGCAAAGTGTGCTTGTGAGTTAATGCATTTAGGCGTGAGACAGGAGCGGCACACTACAACAGCACTCAAAATAGCCAAGCGAGGTTTTCAGCCTGTTCTTCATGTCCCTCAGTGGAGAGGTTTAATGAGACATAATGGACTGAGCTGTTGCTGCTATTTGTGCTGCTGTGGAGCTCCGAGTGCCGAGTAGAACTCTTTGCCCGATCAGTCAAACCAACTTCTCCTGAGCCATGAATCTCCCCTCGCTGATTCATCTGTTAATTAATTGTATGATGAAGGGACTAATGGTTAAGTCTTTTAAATGATGAAAAATGCCCATCATGGGTTGGGCAATGTGTTGAGGTATTTGGTGCTTTTACAAAAATATTTACACAATCAGATTTTTGCACAGTAATAATCATCATGTGGTTATAATGACTAAGTGGTTAAAGGCAAATAATAGAACAGCTATTATTTCATTAAATCTGTAAGTTCAGAAAATTGCATTTTGTTCATAAATGAAACCATTCATTCATTATAAAAATGGTTCTGTTGATTGAGCAATTTATTAATTGACTAATTATTTCAGCACTATCTGGGTATATCAAAGGATGTTGTATAACTATGTAAACAATGGTGGAAAGTACCTAAGTGCATACGAATTGTACTTTACTTGAGTATTTCATTTTTCTGCTACTTTGTACTTCAACTCCACTTAATTTCTGAGGAAAATATGAAACTTTTTCTACACATTTATGAGACAGCCACATTTAGTAGCACATTAGTATTTTACATATGAAACATGTCATGAGTTAATAAATAGTGTCTAAATAGATTAAACTAGCAAACAGTAAATCAGGGAGTTAAAATAAGCTTCACTCCAGCCAACTATAACTGCAAAGCACTGCTGACATGTTAATGCATCAACAACAACAATCCAACAATATACCGGTAATAACATAAAAAAGTACTTCTGATACTTTTGTTGTACTTCTCATTAGAGTAGAGTATTTATAAAGTGTGTATAATGTTTGTGTATTGAGAAGGAATACATAACTCCTTAAATATTTCTATTATCAGCTCCGGAAAAAAAACAATGCGTTTAATCCTTTTATACCATTTCCCCGATCGGGCAGGTGAGCCAATGGATTTACGAGCCCGACGTGGCATTTTACTTGCCACTTATTGTTCAAGATGACGACGGGGAATCATTTTGGTTTTAGACACTCGTCAACAGCTGTGTATGTGTTGCATTTACTCTGCACTGAGACACACTGTCGGGAGGAGACGGTCACTTATTCAATGTTTGATGTTGCCATGTATTTATTTGCTGTGCCTTTGCGATTGATGAATGAATTCAAAGCAAACACTGAAATAGATACACGCTTGAGATGAGAGGGATGTGTCATACATGATGTTCAGTGCGTGGAAAATTAGAGTTGGTGTGCGTCCATGCGTGACATGCATGTGTTCCTGCATGATTAGCAAAGAAAAAGCGATGTGATAACCTAACACCGCTGCAGCCCGTGAGCCTTTCAAGGTTCTCTGCTTGATTAAAGCTGGAATTAAATCAAGGCTTTGACCTTCTTCACTAATGACTAATTACTGGCAATTAGCCCAGAGAATGGCCTCCTTACGCCCCTTCTCTTCCTCATCCTGTTCTCACAATTGGCACCCACTCTCACCCACACTCTGTAGAAAAGCAGCCTCTCCGACACATAAATACACACACACTCAATCAAAAGTGCCTGGGAATAAACCCATTGTGTGCAGTGTGTGCTAATGCGTGTGTCGGCGTTGAGGCTCTGCAGGTCTCAAGCTAGACAATTCGCGAGCAAATACCTGCAAAGAGCCACACCCCTCTACCTGTGTGGTTTGTTTTAACTCTGCAGCAGTGGGTGGGGGAATGCTCTGTGCAGGGATCGGCCTGTTAAGAGAGCAGGTTTGATACTGCCGGCACTTCACAGTCAAATAGCACCACCCACATTCTTTAAGTCACATGATATCACGGTCACATTTTGCTGAGCAACAAGCTATACATAGGAGGTCCATATATTTGCAGCTGTGAGGTTTAGGCATGAGTGTGTAACTGTGTGTGTGTGTGTGTGTGTGTGTGTGACCCTCTGAGTGTGCACTGGGAGGTGAATCACTGACCCCTGGGAGGTGAATCACTGACCCCTGGCAAGTGATGAGAGTTCACATCAACGAGGGTGACCTCTTTCTCCACCCCCCACACACACACGTCCCCTTTATTTTGCTCCCTTCACTCTCCCATGCCGTTCTTCTGTTTGCCACGACTTCCCCGTTCTGCGAGCTAAATACGGTCTCCCTGTGTGGGTGCTCGCCAGCTCGTCTAGAATCACTTCCACTGACGGAAAATGAAAGAAGAAAAATGTTTAAATGCCGAGAGAGAAAAATGCTGATTCGACCTAAAGACCCGGGGGGCAGGCCTGCATCAAACTTGCTGAAACATACCGTGTCAGGGAAAAGCTGAGTGGATCAAGAAACAATCCACACGTAATCACCAGACTGTTTTCCTGACTGCTTGGAATCTGCCGCACACTAATGACGGATTCATTTTAGAGCGATCATCTCCCACTGACTGAGTTAGTGTTTTCGTACATGTTTTGGGGTAAAAATACATCATAAATCATAGTTCTGGGGGCCAACACACACACAGACAAAACAAGAACATTTCTTCCTTCCGCAGGGGACGACATGACTAACACATATCTCATACTTAATAATAATGGATCAATAACATATCTGCACAATAATACACTGGTCTCATGCTGTCCTGGTGTGCAGACACCTTTAGACGCCACAACTGTCTGATCAGAGTTCGTCTTCAAAGACAGACAAGAAGGCCAGTGTAGCCCAGAGGGACCGCTCTGTTACTCCTGTACGCTGCGGGCTTCCCTCTACAAGCTCTCCAATCCAGACGTCTCCCTCATTCCCCGGGGACTCACATTCATTATGGAAACAATTTTTCAGCCCCTCAAAATGGTGCCGAGATAGCTGCGATATACCATAAAGGGGTTGCACAGTTTTCTTTAATCTTCCCACAGCAGTTTTATTTATTTCCTTGTAAAGCCTAGTGTTGCTCATGGCCCCCTCGCAGAAGGCATTGGTTTAGAAGCACATGGCATATCTGTGCTGCAGTGGGGTTTAACAATGAGTGTATCTTTCAGTGAGAGAAAAAAAAACATCACATGATAAATGATGCATACAGTGTGTGACTCAGTGAAGCGCTCACAGCTTCCAGATAGAGTCTAATCTAGAAGAAGAAAGAAGGGTTAGCTGACAAAAACAGAGGCCTGGCGATTATTTGGCAGGATACAATGAGGATTTGCACAGAGTGTGTCCCGCATGTTGGAAACTCCACAGTGGAGTCCCTTTCCCTTGCCTCTGAGGATTGCTACAAAACTGCTAGTGATAGAAAAGAGAAAGGCATCTGCTGGGTTCAAGGGCAAAGTCGCCGAGTCAGAGAAGAGTTCAGCTTTACCGAGCTAAACCACATCATGCTGTCATTCAGCTTGACCTTCCACAGCGTTGACCTGGGCGCGTCGTGCACTCGTTTTTTTGGGGGTTTTTTTTACCCCCAAGTACAAGTTTGTTCATCAGTCGAGCTCCGCCATTCCTCAACGCAGTTTCTTGCATTTCACTCGTGGACGGCCATCCCAGACCAATAAATTCAGTTTCTGTCTGAAACAGTTTAGCAAGAGACGCGCGACAAGCGCCATAAATTACATACGCGCAATTAAAGTGCCAACCTCTGACCTTGCCTGACCGGCACAACCTCGATCACCTGACTTGTGTGTCGGTCGCAGCGTACGTTTCAATCGGCACAGTTGCAAAAAATAAAACGATTATTAACGAGAAGAAAATAGCAGAACAAGCGGATTCCCAGACGGGAGTCGGCGGTTAAAGTCCGCGGACGCTTTCGCGCACAGCTCGCAGGCTGGGGAGAAGACGCCATGAAGCGAACGCACTCTCGAACTCAAAACAACATGCAGCAGCTCAGCGAAGAACACAGCGGACAGACTGGGCTATAAATACATCTTTGAGGCGAACTTACTGAGGTGTAAATACGGATCATTACTGTCCATACTGTGCGAGTTGTTGCGTCGATTTCCTACGGTTGGTGCTGCTCTGCATCCCAGCGCATTCCTCTCGCAGCCCGACTGAACTCTGCAAGGCGGCTCCACACGGGGGCCCAGCGAAGGGGGAGGGGGGGCGGCCAAACAGGGCTTCTCCCAATGACAACAGTGGTCGATATCAAACTCCAACACGATCGTGACGAAACAACTCTCCTGCAGTGGCACTGTGTTGCAATATTTTCACAGTAAAATGTTTCTTCCCGGAATCGCGACAGTAGGAGAGAGAGAGAGAGAGAGAGAGAGAGAGAGAGAGAGAGAGAGAGAGAGAGAGAGACGGTGGTGCTTTTGAATGCAACCCCATTTTCCCCCTAAATGCTTTTCAACACAATCTGACAGATCTCAACACAATACTGAAAAATAACTGCAGCCAGTAGGTCTAATAAGGAAATATAAACATATCAGTGATGCCAGCAGATTTGATAGCATATCTATCAATTTAGATTAGATTAAAAACCATGTTATTTTAGGTTGTTGTGATTATTTTGACCAGTCATATCAAACACTGGTTGTCATAATACTTTTAATGTCTACAACGATATTTACAATTATTTAAATGTATTGTAGCATCATTGTAAACTGCTTTTCAGCCCCCAAATCGTCCTTGTTGATCGGTGCTATTTAATCGAATTACGTATTTAATCAGGGATTGCTTAAAGTCTATTAAATCTATAATGTAATGCATCTAAAAATGTCAAATGCAAAACACTTGTTTTTAATCTCCTGCCGTCCTTCCTTCTTCGAGGGGATCACTCCAGTGTTTACATACTGGTAGTGTGAGTCCTGGTCTGGGTACCCCCCGGAGTCCCCCCACACACCCCTCTTCAGAGTGCGGGGTCATGGAGGGGTGAAGCTCCCGGTACCTCAGAAGGTTATTCAGGAGTCAACCCGCACTGAGGCATTCACAGTCCTGAACCGCGGAGCGGGCAGACGCTCCGTCAACGCCGGGCCTGCTTGACCACTCAGCGGGCCTGTGGGCTGCCCCGCTAATGGGACAAGCACCCCCGGCTCCACCGTCCTTGTAACAGCGCCCCATAAAAGAGCACAGGAGGATGCTAACCAAGATGAATGGCATTTTTTCTCTCCACTCGTTCTACACTAATCAGAGCTTTTCATTTGTTATGGCCTTGCGCCAGCCCCTCCACCCTCAGCCTCCATTAGGGCCAGATAACGTATAAATTCATTAAAGTCAAAGAGGGACGTTAAAATGGTCATTTGTCAGATCTCCCTTTGTGTGTCCCTAATGGTGGCACATGGTTGGAGGCATTGAGATGATTTTGGTGGGGCTTTTCTTCCTCTCCGGGAACGTGGGAACTGGGGAAAACCTATGTTTCCCTCTTTTCATGCATGGTGGCAGTTTACACTTTCAAATTCTAATTTTAACAGTTTATTGTTTTATTTATGTATTAATTTACTTGCTATATATGCTCTCTGAAAATAGAGTCAAAAATCAGCAGGGGTGTTTGCTGACCTGAACAATGTTGTTATTTTGTGTTCATTTTGTATTCCATCATTATTGTTTTGATATGTTTTACATTTTCATTTCTATTGTTTTTGCCTAATTAGAGATAAATGTTTTATTATGGTGGCTATCCAATTCATCCATCAACTTCAGAACCCCCCCCCCCCCACACACACACACACACACACACACACACATACAAAGTCACACTCAATGAAGCAACCCTTTGCACTAATCCCTTTGTATTCACACCACCATTCCCACCAAACAATGTCCGAAAGGATAATCCTAAACCAAGCTCTACAGACCTGGGCCACCTGCTAGCAAGTCACAGTTTAGCTAAGAGGCGAACACGAACCTGAGCAACAAACCGCCTGTTTAAAGTCACCTAACAGCACCTCGCATGCATTAATACAAAGCACAACAAGCACGGATTTGCCTCCAAATACACACAAAAATCTTATTTTCACTCCACTTCTCTCTTCTTTTGGCCCCCTTCCTCTATTTCTCTCCTTCTCTTTCTGTATCCATCCCTCTCTGGCTTCAGTATGGAGGTTTGGCTGCGTCGTCATGGGAGACGGCTCTCTCCATCTGCCTCTGCTGTCATTAACCCATCTCCACCACGCTTTATCGAAGGGGGGGGAGAGACCCCCAGCACCCCCCACCCTCCTGGACCCTCTTCACAATTCTGACAACCCCTGCCCCCTGCTCCATACATAAGCCTGAGATGATAAGTGTTCCCCCTCTTTGTGTCGGCCAGGATAAGACAATGCCACACAGCACTACAGAACATCATCCATCTCGGAGGTCATCAATCTGGGACACAAAAGATGAAATGTAGCTCGAACTCCCTTTCGCAAAGAGGTTTCTCTTTGCTTAGAGGAAGCTCGTCCTCCACCTCTCTCGCTCCTTTTCACTGCTGGATTACTGGTTCACCAACAAATTCTTCTGCCTTGCTTGATGGGAGTTGAGTAGTTAATGCATTTGCAACTATTCTAAGTATTTCAAAAAAAAAAAAACACCAGGGCAAAATTGCACAAAAACAAAAGTATCCAGACAGTATTTCAACATCTCCAGTGATAGATGAACTCTGTTTCAGTTCCCCTGCAGGAAAAATATGTTGCAGATAAGGAACGCCTGATTGAAAACAGACTGTGGACACTCCAACAGACCTCTGCCAAATGTACATGAATTAGTTTGGTGGTAAAGCCCAGTGACACACACACAAATACCACCACCTTTTGTTTCTCCTCTATTTTTTGTGCCTAATTAGGTTTACATTGTCTAACCAACAGCGAGGGGCTCTTTGTCTTTGGTCACAGTCTCTGACAGGCACCAGTGTCTTGATTTGAAGTCATTTTATTCAGGTAAAATAACCCACTGAGATTAAAATGTTCAAGAATCAACATTCCAAACACCCAAAACACAATACGTTTTCTAAGACAACAAAATGGGGATTATTATGATGCATGACAGTTTTATGACAGTTTGTCCTTCAATGAGTTTCGTGTAATCTGCCATGATGTGAGTGTCACACTCAGTTTAGCACGAAAGTTATTACAAACCCTTGCTGTGCCAAATCCTGCAAACCAGTTCTAAGCTTAACTTTGTGTTTTGGCAGCAGCCATATTGACAGTAATGGTTGGTGTGTGGTGGCAGAACTTGTGAGCAAAAGCAGATTTGTGTGTGTGATAATTGGATTTTAGTGGACAACATTGTGCTGTTTATTTCATCTCTTCTTTGACGTGCCGGCAAAGTTGTTTCATCATTTGCCATTTTGATTACGATCACAAGAGACACAGAGCACAGTCGGCCAAATGCTAAATTTTCAAATTGCATAATCTTGCTGTGTTCTGACGGCTAATCAATGAACAAACAGCTTGAAGTATGCATAGCTGATAAGATACTAAATGTGATATTGTCTCGTTGATTATCTTGTTTAAATCTCTTTTAAGTTTTGGATTTATTTGAATGGTGTCATCTATCTCAAAGAGGCACTTCTCACTGATTGTCACAGTATTTCGTTTTGGATGTCATACTTCAGACAAATGATGAGACACATTGTAACAGTTTCAACATCAATGTGACCAAAGCCTCTACTTTATTTCACACAAACCTTCTGTTAAACCGTTCTGCCCAAACAAATCAGGTTAACCTGTTAATCTACTGTTCGTGTGCGAGTCTGAGGGGCTTTACACACAATCGATATGATGAGTCCTCAACTATCCACAGACTAAATACACAGTGCGTGTCATTAACCACACCACTCCAACCTGATGCGGGTGAATTTTCATTACCATCAGGACACATGTTTTAGCCTGACACATGGCTTGTATTTTTAAGATCTGTGAGGAATGTTTGACACTTTTTGACGCGTTAGACAACCTTGGATTTCGACAAAGTGCACAGTCACACTGTCACGTTAGCAACAAAGAGCATAGAAACATTACACTGACACAGCTGTGATCCATGATTGCTTACATTAGCTGATTAGGTTTATGTTATAGTTGAACCACAGACTCCAGGCAGATGGCTGACCTCTATATTATTCTCTACCTTGCTTTAATAAATGAATACAGACTGGAGACTTGTTCTTCCAATGTGGCGCTGAACCAATCCAGCAGGGAATCAGCCAGACCACCTCAGGTTAATCTCGCTACGACCTGAAAACCCCATGAAGGATTAAGCCCAGTCGCAGATTTTGAGCACACAATGTCACTTAGTGCCGCGGCCGTGCCATTTAAAAGTCACAAACAAAGTGTAAGGGAGAAGGTTGATTCTGTAACAAGAGCTTACCCACATGTCCATCTGATGACATGGGACCTGTTTGCAGATTTATCGGATAAGAAGCCACTTTTTGAAATGCATTCAACAGGAAGCTGACATAGCGTTTGTCCAAATGTGTGTGAGATGTCATGTTTGTGTGTTCCATGTGTACAGTGTATCCACAGCATGCAGGACTTATGTGGGAAAGGCAGTTACAGCAGTTCAAGAACATTTTGTTCCATGAATAGCTAGATCAAATTATAGGTGCACTGACATTTACGTGTGCTAACTGAAATGATTCATGGACTGATTCAGCCAATCAGGACAGGGTCACCAAACACCAGAGATTCTTTTTATAGACTGGCATATCAATCCACCTGAATTGAAAGGCCAGCAGATAAGTATTACACTTTCATAAAGTTGGGAATTTTAAAAAGAGTAGAGGACGAGACGTCCTGATTTTACATGAAAAAAACTGGATCCTTCACATAACATTATGCAACTCTTTAGTGTCTTTAAATAGATCCTCCCTGTCTGGTAAACACTCATGTCTCTGTTGTTGTTATTTTTCAAGACTTGACACAGAGCCATTTAACACATTATATTATACTATTTTTTTGCTGAAATCATTATTTTAGATTTTCTGATTAATGTCCAAGTATGACTGTTATCTATCTTTACCTTTTCTATCTTTCTTTACAGTATGCTTTGTAATTGTGCTCCATAAATAGATTTTACCCACTTATGTGTATCCAGTGATGATGGATAACCTTAATTCTAATTCACAAAGGCTTTGTCCTCAAACAGGCTTTATATGGCTTAAAAGGGCTCCAAGCCAGATGCTTGCGCTGCCTGTCGTGACACTAAAGTACAAGTTACACCAGAATTGATGCGTCAGTGGCACATAAATCCTGGAAGCATCCATCTGTGCAATCCACATCAACTCAACCACTCATCATGTCCTCAGACCCATATATCTATTCAGCACCTTGGCGAGCCTGGTCCTGGACAGGAGACAGCCAAACTATCTTCACCAGGCTGACAAACATCAGCAATACCAAACCAATCAGTGTATTCAATGCAAAAATGTAGTTTTAAAGGAAGGCTACGTTAGAAATATGTAGAGGTTATCTCATTTATCTGTCTCAAATCAAGGATTTTTAATGAACATAGAGAAACTGCCTCATCAAACTATTGTATGTTTCACAAATTGACAGCATATTGAGGGAACCAGTGGGCGTTTTGTGTGGTTTGAATGCCCGGCGCAGCCTACAAACAGGACATCAGTTCACAAAGTTGGCAAGATGGAAAAATAGGGGACCCCCTCATGTATATCCCCTGGAATTATTTGACTTTGCCTGTTTTTGCCTGTCATAGTTATGTGAAAGAAAAGCACAATAAAGAAATTAGACATGTATTAAATATATTTGCAGATTCTTAAACAGATGTGTTAGATTAGAGCATAATCTATAAACGATTAAAAAATTTAAATCGTATTTGTTGAAGAAGAATCATTAAAAATAATACATTTTTTACATCATGCTATTGGAATGAACGACTCTGAAAGCCTTTCACAGACCCCCTGGCAGGGGCCACAGTTCCCTCTGGGTCCCCAGACCCTACTTTGAGAACCACTGGCTTGAATCACTCAGGCTATTGGTTGAATTTTGGTTGAATTTGGACAAAACAATCCCAACTCATGTCCAGTCATTACCTTTTTCCAGTGCTGGTCACCATCAGTGGATGCAGCTTGCCAAGTTGTAACAGAGATGGATTAGTTGTCAAGTGAGCGCAGTTGTTATGATTTTACCCAGAGCACTGAGGAGTTTTCATAAAACGTAAGCACCAAAGCTCATACTTGAGCTCAGAAACAGTGTGTTGGCAAACCAAGAACAAGGGTGACTGTCAGGTGGCCAATTGTGCCCTGTTGTCTCTCAGCCATACACTTGTGTATCACTGCCCCTTATTCTCACTAGGCTTTAATAATGTGCGTAAGCTCTTGACTAGACATGACTAGAAGTGTTCTTGAACAAGATCAGTTGAATTTTTGATTTAGCTTGCATCTCTTGGATTAACAAGATACTCAAATTGGACTGTCAATAATTTCAAAATTAGGGGATTATGCAATTTAAGTGATTTAGAATTACAACCATAATAGACATCAAGTCACAAATTATTTTTCAAAATTCAAATACTTCCTCTCTGCTCTGTCATTGACTCAGCGCCGTTACAACCCGTTTTAAGAGGTTCACTGTATGAAGCACACTTTCTCACTAGAGCATGTTTCAAGGCCTGCTGTACTATCCTGCCGCCTCGTGGTCTCATCAGGCAGCACATTTTCACAACAAGCTCCCCTGCGTTTGCTTTTTTCACACGTTAGTCCCTCGGCGGCACCCGTACATTGACAGTAAAGTCGGACGTGTATCTAACTGGCAGCTAAACAGGAAGCCAAACAGCTGCAACATGAATGAATCCTATGTACCATCGCTTGATCGCAACTTGTTGGCCTGAGACGATTTACTGATGAATTTAAAAGATGTCATCAACAACGTTATACTTAGAAAATCATCAACAATATCCCGTGATGGATGATGAGACGGGCACCATGTCCATCGACCACGGAGGAGAGTGGGGTAAGTGTTGGTTAGCTCTACTTCCTAGACAGAGCTGTACTGATGTCTAGCTAGCTACCAGCTGAGGACATAATTTAAGCTGCCTTTAAAATGCAGTTTGTGACATGGTTGCCGACCTGAGTTTGATCGCGTACGTGTACTTACGCTTCCCTTCAAGACGTAAATACAGTTAGCATTAGCTAGCTGATGTGATGATGGAATATGTCAAGCGAGAGTGTAACTTAACTAATAACGAGCAACAGCGAGATACAACACTAGTGCTATCGATCACATTAGGTGCAAACACTTTGCTGAAAAAACAACTAATTAGTTAGATATAAACAGTTTATTATATAACATGAAAACTGTATTATGTACAAACTCTACAGTTGCACAACTGTCTAGTTATAAATATAAATATATATAAGTTTACAGTAGCTTTTCGCATTTCACAGTTCATATCCAAAATGTATTTTTCCAATCAAAAGACAATAGACTGCATACACTTTCTGCTGGGCAAATATGAAATGTAATATTTGAAGGCAGGATTTGTCTCTTACTGAAAGCAGTTTGACTTGATGTTGTGTGCTGTATGCTTGTTGTTACACAGATATTAGCTTGTTTGATGAGCTGGACGACCTGGGAGATGCAGATGAGCTGTTTCAGGCCCTGCTGCATGCTGGCTGTGTGAGTAACTCATCCCCTCAGTATGCAAATGTATATTGTCGACTGAAACGGAAAGGGATGTGCTTGTTAACAATGGTACATGGCCAGAGATGCAGGTGCATCATTAGCTAACATGGTAGCACAGCATGGTAAGAACACGTGATGCAGGAACAGCAGCACCACACACGCGCTGTGTAGGCATTAGGCATAACAGGGATTTTCACAAGTGTTTTATTGACATTCTGCTTTCTTCACGTGGCAGAAATGCATGGCTCAGAAAACAATAAGAAAGTGATTATTCGCTCATTGCTTAGACTGTTGATCAGACATTGCCTTTGTTCCCGATGTGCATTCCATTGTTGTGTGTTTGGTTTCTCAGGCCAGTGGGGGTCCAGACCTGGACTTCGATATCGACATACTGTCGTGGAGTGAAGTGGACACAAACAGCACCTGCACAGGTACAGCAACACATGCGTACACAATGTTGAAATGTGATAGCCCTGTGTAAACATGGCTATCACATTACAACATCAAATAAGGCAAACTAAAAATAGTCCCATATCCATCTGTTTGATATTGATATGATGTAGCCCATGTGATGATGTGATAGAATATTCTCAGGTGCACTGTTGTTGTTTTTGTTGGAAGTTTTAAGTGTAATGTACCATTAATGAAGAAAATCACTTTTTACCTAAGATTATTATTATTTATATGTATGATATATTATTTTCTGAAGTCACCTACCTCTCAGAATGTTTGCAATATTTCTTGAAAAATGAGGGATATTATGACAAAATATAACAGCTTACTTCAGTTTGTTCATGTTCTTCATAGGTGCTTTATGATTGATTTGCAGAGACAGCAGGTATAGCTTATTAATGAGGTGTGTATTTATGGGACACAGTGATTTATGCTAAATAAATAAAGCATACAGCAAGGGTGTCAGTGTTGAGTTTATGTGTGGGAATACACAGGGATAAGCAAATCCCATCCGTCTATGCTGATAAGGCTTCCTAGATGACACATTTCTCTGACGCCTTTGTCCTTGTGTATCCAGATGGTGAGGTGAGTGTGGACTCTCTGTCACCTGCGCACACTCTGAGCTCCGTCCCCTCTCCTTCCTCTGTGGAAGCCCTGTCCCCATACCGCTTACACGTAAGTCACTGTCTTCGACTCTTCGTCCTTCTCAGTTTTTTGACAGTTGACTTGTATTTCCAATGCAAATCTTTCTCTATCGTTTACATACTCGCCCCTCTTGGTGCGAAAGCTTCATCCAGATGGTGTCCAAACATGAACAGCTGCTCTTTACTTTTGGATGCACTACACATACACACTTTAGACACTTTATTAACAAAACCCTTAAACACCTTGTCACACCAATAATTTGCTGCCCGCCTGAGCTGTGCCCCGCCCCCTCGTTAAATAGAAGGTGCTGACAACTTCAGCCACATTAGCATAATTTAGCATGCAGATGTTTTCACAGCGTGTCAAAACAAGGACACGGGTTACACATTCGTCTCTGGCCCCAACACAGTCTGCACACGTTTGTCTGCTAACTGAATCACCCTGACCGAATCCAAGGACACGTTTGTCCACTCGTCTTTGAATATTGACAAGGACACTCGATTAATATTTAATCTGGTGTGATAACAATCGCATTCCGTCAGACAGTGTGCTCTACTTTCTAGCGAAGTTTGCCGATGACTGATTGCAGGCAAGCAGCATGAATCTACAGCTAGTCTGACGTAATGTCCGTTTGGATGACAATAACGGGCACTATATACACGGCTTAGAACTGTGCATTTTTAAGTGTTGAGCAGCAGAAGTCAAAATAATGAAACCTTTTGTAGGAGTTACTCGTATTTCAGATTCAGATTTCACTGCTTTTGTTTACTGCTGATGTCTAGAAAAAAAGAGGTATCAGTATCTAACAGACACACGTCTTCTCTGCTTCCCCATCCAGGACGAGGCCCTGTCTCCACAATCGCTGCCCTCTCCTGTTTCAGTCTGCTCAGAGTCCAGCGGCCTTTCTGTAGTCTCTCCCCCAGCTAAGAAAGCTCCAAAGAGGACCAACCAGAACGCCCGAGGTGAGGCAGCCTCTCCCACCGCACATCTGCTCGCTCAGCTTTTATCTATATTTCTACGCTTTGTCCAAAAACCACGAGAAGTTCTGCACCACATTCTGGGTTTGGAGAATTCTGGGATGTGATCTGTGGTCTCTCATTAGAAAAAGACTTGGAGTGATTTGAAGAAAAAAAAACAACCTGTAATGATAAATGCTAACGTCAACACCGTAGCTTAGAGTCAGCACTTCCTTGTATTGACGTAAATCCTGTTTTCTTATCTCGCTCCCTGTCGACCCCCATCAAACATACCAGCCAGACAAGCTCAGCCTGTCAAGAGGCCGATTCAGATTGGCCCGAAGGTTTCCATCCAACCGAAACCGCTGATTACAGCTGTGCCCCTGACTCATGCAGCAGCCCCCCTGCAGACCAAGACGATCATCATCCAGCCCCTGCAGACCGCTGTGCTGTCTGCGGTCAAACAAGCTCCAATCAACATCCAACCAGCGCCCCCTCTAGGTGAGACCTCACACCGCAAGAACACATTGCCTCACCTCACACTGTATTGCATCAGATCAGTGCACTGGATGTATTCATGAGTAGTGCGGTGTTCCTTACTTTAGAGTTATTATTTAATAATGTAGAGGTGACATGGTATTTCTGTAGTACAGTTTGTTGTTTCTGATGAATTTGGTTCTTGCTTGGACAATAATTGAATTGTTGTCTTCTCCAGCAGATGGTGGTATAACCTTAGTTTATGCTCATCTTTAGTCCTCACTGTCCCATGTTACTCTGCTTGATGGTCAAATAATGATAAGTAAATGAGACATTAAGATGTTTGATTCTCACTTTTTGTATCCAAAATATGTCCAAATTTGGTGACATTTGAGGGGGAAAAAAAGCAACGCTGGGAATCAGCCTTCAGAAATATGCAATCAGGAAAGTTTGTTTTATAACCCACATGTTAGCCACAGACTATTTATGGGCTGCAGTGTGATTTAGTGTGTTTCATGCATAAAAATTATTATTTGGTTTGTGCTTTAGCCTGCCTGGGTTACCAATCTGGTTACATCGGCAGCACCCAGGCCAATGTAAATACTTATGTCATTGTCTGGAACCGGAGTGGGTGGAGTATCTGACCTCTCTCGACTTTGAATTTTAACTTGGCTCTCAGTCGGCTTGGTAATGGCCAAGATGGCAGATGAATAAAGCCAAGACATCCAAGTTTAGGACCCCAGATGGAAGTCAAGTCAAGCCTGCTCAGTGTTACGAGTCCCTTTTGGTTTAGGATCTCCACAATATCCACAGCTGAGGAGTGAGCCCTGTGCATCAGGGCTCACTCAGAAAGAAATTAAAAGATGTTTACTCATGAGTTCACATTTGATAGAGTTTGACCGTTATTTCCAAAGAACAAACAGGCTGACAGGTGCTCCCAAAGGCTTTTCATTTCTTTTCACTTTCATCCTCCTGAATTGTCAGTTTGAGGAATAGTTCCTGGCACAGTCTTACTGGGAGGGCTGGGCCTCACTCTGGGAAGCTCCTACGTTAACAGGACCTTTTATAAACACGGACACTATCGTGTTTGTCTCTTTATACGTACATTATGAAAGTGTGCCAACATGCAGGTTCATGTGTGTTCATGCACATAAAACTCACACACCTCTCAGTCTGGAATGTGGAAGTTTAAGACCACATGTCGAGAGGGTAAACATCTTTTCCACCTGTAGTTTAAACACAGAGAGTCCCGTTAAAGACAAGGGGTTAACGTAGGTCACCGGCGGTGAGGGGGGGGTTTAAGGAGCCGGACTGTACCATCTGTAGCAGGAGGCGATTTCAACAGCAGACGGATGCGGCTTCCAGATTGTGTCGAATATCAGGTTGAATGTTACAGACAAGGCAAATGTGGTATAAGAACATAAACACAGCAACAAACTGACAATCGCAGTCAGCGTTTATCAATGTTAATCATACAGTAAAAAAAACCTGATTATAGTCTAGCTAATACCCGTAATTTGAAAATGTGCATGTGTTGTGTACTCTTTCTCAGGACGTCCCATAGTGCTGTCTCAGCCCAGCCAGGTGCTACACATCCAGGCACCACAGACTGTCACTGCCAATGTGGTCACCATGCCAATGCTCAGCCAGGACAGGACCGTCTCTGTCGCTGCTTCTCCAGCGTACTCTGTCACGCTGCGAGCCCCGTCCTCCGATGATGACGTGAGTCCCAAGTCTTCTTGTTAGGTTGTTGAACTGCGCTGAGTTATGTTGCTGCCCTCTTTCGAAGGGTTAATGGCAAATGTCCTCTTATGTGTAACTAGTCATGCAAGAGAATGTGACATTGCTTTGCCACGTTTGCGTCGCAAAAAAACTACATTTTGCCCCCTTCCAACTGTCTATTATTTGTGTCATGATAGCCGATTGCTCACGTAGGTGCTGTCATTTACACACAACTGTAAGAATATGATGTGATCAGGGGCCTCGAAAGAGACTCCACCTGCTTTTCTCTGTCTGTGCTGAGTTACACATGAAACTCTGTTGCACTAATGGGAGGTTGTTCACTTACAAATCAAGTCAGTAAATACAGGTGAACTAGTGTCATTTTCCCAAACCCTATAAGTCCATTTTGATATCAAAATGGCAACGTTAAACACTGAATCCATGTCAACCATTTAGTTTTGTTCTCTTTTTCACTCTAATCTGTAGGGATTTTTGCTCTCACCCTTTTAATTTGCTTGCTAACTAAGAATGTGTCCAAGCAATTTATACGACGAAGCCTCTTCAATGGACTTAATGGTACCTTCAAGAGTTGTGTTTGTGTGCATGCACATGGACTTGCCTGCTGCAGCTGCAGGCTCTGAGTAGCAGCACAGGCGTGCTTGCATTTGCACTTGCCCACCATGTTACTATGATGCTGTGGTTACGATGTCCAACATCTCACCCTATTTTTAGTTTATTTTAATGTCACATACCATTAACTTCAACTTCGGCGTAAAATATAAAAATATAATGTTGAAGGAAAAAGTTAACCCGTGAGCCTCGAGGGCTTTAATGGAGCCACAAGCAACTCCCAGATGATCATCGCTGACCTCCGTGGGGTTTTGTTGGAAAGATGGACGTTATGCGTTTGCAGTTTATTCAGCGTGAATGGTGTCATAGAGAGATATTCGGCTGCTCTACATGTGTGTTGCGTTCAGGGGTGATGTCAGGACAGCTGCAGCGAACGGGAGACGCACACAAACACAAAAAGTTAACACACAGCCTCCCGATCTTCAGTATTTCTCCCCAGTGCACTCGTTTCTCTCGGGTCTGTGTAGTGACAGCACAGAGCTTTTATGGAATCCTATAAGGTGCAGCAGTGTCTGACACAGATATTTAAAAGTTAAAAAAGAAAACTCAATTATAGTGTGTTTTGTTTGTTGTAGAACGTTGTGGCCTCTCAATGTGCATGCTGGGCTTGTTTTGGGTGGAAGAGTGTTATTCTTTTGGGGGCGGCGAGTTCGTCGGCCTGTGTTTCTGTTTCTTTTCTCTTTGTTGCTCGAATAAACTGCAAATGCATCTTTCTGCCTGTCTCAATTGTCCGTCTCCAAGTCACAGAGATGCCGTTGCTTTCAGCAACTTCAGTGTTGTTTCAGGCACAACAACTCCTAATGGATGGCTGATGTCTGACCTTTAGTGAGTTGAGAAACTCCTTTTTTTTTTTCCCTGTGAGAAAGTCTTTCACATTCAGCGTTTCCATTACACCGTCTCGCTCAAACTGACGTGGCAGTGAAGTTGTAAAAATGCATCGTTTATAAGGGTCGCTTTTTTATTTTTTATTAAGAGGAACCATATGTGTCACATTTGTGAAATGTCTCCAACTGTAAATCATTTGCAGTGATTTCTGGGACGACCACAGAAAATGAATCCAATTATCAGCTATTATCATCTTACAGGAATAATCACTGTGCGGTACTGATGCATTGCCCACGGACACAAAAAAACATGAGTCATCACCTGATGTCACAACGTTCTGTTTCACCAGTCTGCTCAATCTGTCTCGACGTTAACTGTGTTTTTGTTTTATCAGGCTTTTTTAATGATTAACATCAACCGAAACTTCGCAAGTGGTTGTTGTTTTATGAATGTTAACTGTTGACCCCTGGCTGTAAAAGGGCCCCGAGACGAACAGACCTTGCGAACAATGTCGAGGAATTCCCAACCTCAGAGGCCAAAACAAATACGCCTCTCAGCCGTTTGTACAGCAAATCAAGTCAATAAAGTTTACAATAGGTGATTAAAGGGGAGGGACTTCACATTCATCGTGAGGGGGGAAATAAGACCTCCATTCATTTCTCAGGAGGGAGTGGTGAAAGTATTTATGATATTTTAGTGAAGGTGGGAAAAATATATATTCATATTGCAGAATCTGGGTGTCTGATAATGATTTAAAGGGAGACTATGTATGTTGTGCTAAATGGTGACGATTATGATTGAAATATAAGTGAAACAAAGTGTAATAGTAGCACAAGTAGAGAGGAGTCATGAAGGCATAAATATATCAATTCAGCTTTTCATTTGTAAGAATGTCTTATTTCATCTTTCTAAATATGCATACCGGTAGTCTCGCTGTAAATGGACTTTGGAGTTGTTTCCGGGGCGTGTGTGTGTGTGTGTGTGTGCGTGCTGCAGCTGTGTTCACTTTATAACCTCACTGTGTTTTTTGGGCTACAGCACAGTGGTCGGGGGATGTGTAAAATGCCTGTTAAAGAGGACGTGCTTGTGCCAGGTGGTACTCCGTGTTGTATGTACAGTTTGCCCCGTAACACACTGGTCACGTTGTTTACAGCACTGTGTTTTGGGTTATAGTTAGCATATATAAGCCCCCGTGTTAAACGGCTGCTCACGATTACATGCTTCAGACAGGTGTTGTGCAGGACGAAGCATTTGCGACAGCTGTAAACAGCCATCAGGGATTGGGTCACTGTAATGTAATGAGCGCCTATACGGAAAGGGATTTAGCTGCGTGTAGGGAGGTCTCGGCTGTGTGTGTGTGTGTGTGTGTGTGTGTGTGCCCTACCTCCAATGGTGATACTTTTATGTCTTTCATTTTCTTTTGCATCAGTGTGCAGTTTCCATCTTGGAGTGCTCAATAATGATAATCCCATTTTTCTTGAACTCAACGTTCAATAAAAATGGGATTGTCATTATTAAAAAGTGGAAAATGATATACTTCTATACAAGTCCCAGAGAAACGGAAGTTCGAGCATCTTTAGCTTCTGTACTGTGAGTTCTCCCCAGTGAAACGGAATATCTGTGCGGTGTACAGTTACAAGAGGGATTTAAATCAGATTTGATTGGACCGCTAAAAAGTGGGCAACCTCAGAATAATGAAGCGCGATCCGGAGCTACAGAGGACCGTGGCTCAACATACCTCGCTTGTCCTAGAAAGTTGCAGATTGATGGCTAGATGCCATGAAATTATTGATTAAAATTGGTTGCTACTAGTTTATTTCAGCACACGTCACATTTGTCTTTACAGGCAGAAAATGTGATATGATTTTGTTAGTAAAAAAATACAAAGATATCGATTTTTTTTGTTGTTGCTTAAATTGTTAATTAGTTGCACAATATGACCACCTTAAAGGATTATTCGTACGTTTTTCTTTTCATCTTGACGTTAAGATGATTTTTTATTGACAAGGTAGGATACACAGGCAGTTACAACAGCTGTGAACAAGTGTGAATTTTGTCATTTGTTACATGCCTTAAAAATACCGCTTCCTCCACTAACTGCTGCCTAAATACCTCAATGATAAATCATTAGTCAACCTGAACAAAGTGCTTTTTTTTTGCTTCTGCTCTGCACCCACATGTTTAATCCCCAGCACAGTTGGTTAAGTACCGTGTGGGTGTTAAAGTGGATATTAAGGGAAACGGAGTACCTAAACAGTGATTTGCAACACAAATAGCTTTTAGGAAGATTCAACACCACAGGTTGACAGTTATGTCACCTGAGGAACACATACCATCGTTATAGGTGTTTATGAGCTCCAATAAAATCAGGAACTTGTTAAACTAAGCCCCCTCCTGGTTGGATAGGTCAGTGGTTCATCGCACACTTCCCCCCTGGAGCAACCCGTCGGATGCTGAATGAAAAGAGTCGACCCTCAACAGCAGAGTGACAGCTCGGCATGCTGGGATCTGTTGGCTCGTCAACTCTTGTTTTCTCTCTCTCTTCACCTGCATTCATCCATTGAAGAGTTATTGAGCAGGCATTCTCCCTTTCAGCACACCCTGCGGCATGCGGCTGGCCACTTTTGCAGTTCTGCAAGAGCAGCTGGAGGAAAAGTGCCCTGCTCACAGGCACTTTGTCAGTTTTTTTTTTTCCTTGTTTGCTTTTCCCACAGACGCTGTAGTTTGAGTTTGAACCAGTGTCCGCGCTCTCACCCATTCCAGAGAGGTTCGTTGAGAAATGCCGTTTTTTTTTGCCGCCTGCCCCTCCTCCTCAACCTCGTTCTGGTGGCGATGAGATGTTCCCCCTTCTCTGCACTCCCTGGTAACTGCTTACTTGCAGCATTCCCAGGCTCCGGCTAGTGGCACGGCTCCCAGTTTTGGGCTGGGAGACAGAGGGGTTTCTTAGGAGACGGGACACAAATACAGGGATCCAAATAACTTAATCACCAGCGGGGCTGTTAGGCCCAGGACCGCAGAGGCTTACTCTGGGGAGGGTGTTTGAGTTTGGAGAAGGACAGGGGAGGGGTAGCTGGGGCCTGGATGGTCAATGGAGGTGCTTGGGTAACACCACAGCCATGGGTCGTGTTAATTTGCCATAGGTCGTGTTTTTTACGGTCCTTACCTCACTTACCTTGAGTGGAAGGAATCCCATCCTTACTGGAAACAAGCTGTGAAACTACTCGTACTTTTTTATTTATTAAGTATTTTTCCGCTTTTTTGTTCATGCTCACCTTTTCAGAGGTTTAGGCAACCTTCATTTCTTATAAAGCCTGAAATAAACAACAAAAGAATAGAAGAATGCTGTTTACTGTCTATTTAATTACAAATGGACTAGTGTGTATGATGCTAATTAAGGCAATTAAGACTTGTTTTTTTTACATCCAGACCTGTAACCTTTGTGTGTATGTGTCTCAGATGTGAACCCATTTCTCAGAGTGACACACTCTCTAAACACATTTTTCCTTCACATATAGAACAGAGGCATTACAGGCGACCTCTGGACCTTTTCAGAGGATTTCGGTGTACATATTTTCAAGCGGCAGCTCGATCGTGTGCACTGAAGGGCTCTCTTGGGAGATGTTAAAGCCATGATTTGTAGCAGAGGTGTCATTAACCTCAAGACACATCTTGAACATGTCTGTATGATTCTGTCACCGTAGTAAACTGGACCATCGGCAGCCGAGGTGGTGCTCTCTCAGTGAGAATAACAAAGTCGACCCTGGCTTTTATGACGACTTCCACTAGCCCTCGTCCAATTAGTTCCTCACTATGTGGTCTGTTCTTCTGCTGCCTTCTCTCACTTGTTCTTGTATGAAGTTTCTCACTGTTGTTCAATGTACCCCATACATCCTTCTCCTCAGTATTAATGGGTGCAAAACATTGACAGAGCAGATGGAGGTCTGGTGTGGAAAACATGTAAAAGCATCTCTACCATTGACTGTACTATTGCATAAATAAATGCCGTTTTTATGCCTACACACTTTCGGGTGGTCCATCCGTCCGTATGTCAGTTCATTTGTGAGTCTGTCTGTACGTACGTCCCATTCTCTTGAACACAATATCAGGAACGACAGGTCCACGATGGGATGACTTGATACGAGTAATAACTTATTTCAAATGTGTGTTGCTGTTCCTGCTTTGTCGCTCATCTCGCTTTAGTCGAAGGTGGGCCAGAGGCAGCAGCGCATGATAAAGAACCGCGAGTCGGCATCCCTGTCTCGGAAAAAGAAGAAGGACTACCTGCTCTCGCTGGAGGCTCGCCTGAACGTGGCGTTGTCTGAGAACGAGTCGCTGAAGAGTGAGAATGGCAACCTCAAGAGGCAGCTGGAGGGCATGCTGTGTGAGGTGAGAGGCTCGCAGCCACAGCTCTGCCAATCCTTCCACACAGCCTGCACTTATAAAGATGTCTGTGCAAAGTAACAAAAGCTGAGGAATTTGCACAAGTCTTGTGAGAATTATGCGTCTATATCATCTCTGATTTGAAGTTTGTAATGCAACGTGATGCTTAACTTTTCCTGCAGAACACGGTGCTGAAGGTCACCGCCCCCAAGAGGAGAGCCGTGTGTCTCATGGTGGTGTTGATGTTCGTCATGCTCAACGTCGGACCAATGAGGTGAGCCTGTGATGCACACTGTGCGACCGTGGATTCCTCTCTGTATGTCTCCACAGCAATCCGATTTAGTTTTTAAACGCTTGACTTCAGTTCAAAACAAAAGAACGGCAATGATGGCGTGCTGTAGCTCAAGAGACATGAACGTTAACAGTAACTGCCACAAACTGTGGCAGAAGAGTTTGATTACCGGAGGAAAACCAATGGGAAGCCCCCATGAGTCATCGTGGGAATCGCTCCTCTCCTGTAAGACATTACGCAAAAACGTTTCTTGAAAACGGAGCAAAACATTTCCCAATGAAGTAATGAACAAAGTTCATGAACATATTGGAATAACAATAAAAGTTGACAAATTATAAAGCAATTATCTCAGTATCTTAAAGAGGCCGGCGCTAAAAGGGAGCGTTTCAGACAGAAGGTGAATTCACGTATCTTTTCAGAAAGACATGAAAATGAAATTATTTGAACAGTCTTATCCTGAGTGACACTCGTGTACCGGTAATTGGTAAAGAAACCGACGACGACTAATCGTGCAGCCATGCCAAATGTCTCTTGTGTGTACGATATCTTCCGCTCCTCTGTTGTTGCTGCCAGAGTTTTAGGACTTTGTGACTAATGGGTGAATCAGCCTGCTTGGTTGCGAGGAAAGTGAACACTTACCACTTACAGATGTGAAAAGAAAATCATTTCAGGCTACAAAAGAAGTGTAAAACATTTTTTTATGGCAATATGTCTTATCTGTGCTCGTAATGTTAACAGTCGTGAAAAAATGAAGATGTGTTACGTAAAACGACACTGGGGAAAATAGTTCATTCCACCCGGCTAGCAGATGGAGAGATTGCGTAATCCCACAAGCTCAACTCAAATCCACCTCTTAACTACAACGATGACTTCTCTGTTCTCATGTTATGAAAATGTTTGTTTTCTCGATTCACTTGTTCCACAAAGATGCGAGGATCTACTTGTTGGACTGGCTTGCTTTGATAATCTGCCTGCACTCTGTGCTGGGAATGTGTCCTTTCAGTTGTTCTCTAGAGCTTCGACGTCCATGAAAATGTTTCTCTGGGCTAGTGAATGAGTTTGCTTTTGCGACTTGAGAGGCATTCACGGTAGCTGAAGCATGTGTGTGTCTGTACCTGTGCTTGAATTTGTGTGTTTTGCGTTTGGGCTTTCTTTCGGAATGTAAAATATGCCCGCTTTTGAGGTCGGATCCCTTTCAAATGAAAATGGCACCCAGAGAAGTAATACCGTTGAAAGAGACGGTGTGTATTTTTGCTTGAGTGCGCCCCGGCGTGCATTGGGTTATGCAGTCGAGATCAAAGTTCAGATTCAGCTTGTAGCTAAAAAACGAAAAACCCTCCTGTGCACAGGATGTGGGCCACATGGAATTTGGCGCTTATTTCAGTCCAGTAACCAGTTCTTTGTCTCGGTGTGTTTCCTCCATCCCAACTGTACTGATTTGGCCTCACCTGTTTCTTTTCCTCACCTCGCCTCTCCTCTGTTTCTTCAGTCTGTTTCAGGGTGGCCCGGGCTCCAAGTTCGGAGTTATCTCCACGCAGCAAGGCGGCAGACACCTGTTGGGTTTCTCCTCCGAGGCAGAAACTGAGGTTGCGATGGGGCCCGATACCCTCGACAGTGGCCCCTCTGAGATGGCCGACAGGTAATGAGCTCAATACCTTTCACAACACAACGCCATGTCAGCAGACCCGGATGCACCTGTGCCTGGGCCCAGTCTGAATCGGTACAGCTCATTACCGCACGTGTAAACACGCGCGCCAGCCGATTACCAACTCTGTCCAAACGTCTGCTTTTCAAAAGCCTCCAGGCCCCTGGCTAGTTAGCCAGCAGTTGTGCTTTGAGTAGCAAGGTGGGAAATTGGGGTCTGGCCTTGTTTGACATCCAGCTTTATATTGCCAGTAAGAGTTTATTTTTCTAAAGGGTTATATATTTGTCTTTTCTTTTTTTAAATGCGATTGAGGCCCAGCAGTCTCATTTGTAAATTGCATGAATAACATTCTTGTTTGGGGCATTACCTGCACCCCCATGTCCTGAAATGTTTTGTGAGGTGGTCAGAGTGCCTAATGTGTGCATGGCATCGCCAGCCTGGGTTTTGTCAGATCTCTGCATCGGGTATGTTACATGTTAATGCGAACCATTCAGCTGTAGTGTCAGGTTTCCCGGCAGCATTACACCAGCGCGGGCAGGAAGGAACACATTAGCCTTTACAAAAGGGTTGACGGCACCAAACGCACCGGGGAGGAGGATGACGGGGGAGACATGCGACCTAATCTCGGGGTCCCACTGAACAGGAAAGTGTGTGTGCGGGAAGGTTAATACAAGGCCCTCAGTTAGAGTTATGATCAAGCCTCTGTGGGCCGACATGTTGTCTCGCCGAACCATTTCCAGAGCGCTTGGAACCGGGAACGCGAGGCCTAGTCGACGTGTCGGCTCAGATCGACGGGGCCTGGGGGAGGTATTCCGTCGGTGGCAGGCGTTTTGGTAACAAGCCCCCTGCAGGTGGGCCCTGACTGGACAGTCTACATCATCACCTCAAGCAACACAATCATTCATTCGCAGAGATCTTACGGTTGTAATTAACATCACAGTAACATCTGTGGAGGAAGGCCAAGTCATGCAATGCAGTTTATTTCTCATCCATAATGTATTTTAACCCACTGTAATAACCCAGATTGCTGGCCTGTCAATAATCAATCATAATTGTGTTCTGCGTTGCAGCTTTGAGGATAAAGCCCTGATGGTGTTGAAGGATCCCATCTTCCTCAGACCACCTCCCCCCTGCCAGCCTCCTGTTAACAGGACAAAGTGCTTAGCGTAAGTTCGGAACTCTTGAATGCATGGCCTACTTTGGTCCTTTTTACGCAAGACCACAAAAATGCTCAAATTTGACCTAAAATGTAAAAAAAAAAAAAAATAGTTGAATCCACTTTGATTGGCAGGTTGGCCCATGAGTTGAGGGGTTGGATCCACCGTCATGAAGTACACCAGACCAAATCCCGGCGCATGAGTAACGGCAATCACAAACCCACCAGGACCATTCTGGTAAGTTTTGGAAAACAAGAAAACACATCTAATGGGCCATGCAAGAATATTCGTGATGTTCAGTGTTTGCAATAAAGCTTACCAACTAAACTCTACTTGTAATTTAGGCCATAAAAAGTTATCTTTTTTTTGGCAAACCAACACATTTCTTTCACCACTGTTTTACCTCACCGCCCCTTTTTTTTTTTTTTCCTGCCTCTCATTTCTCTTTATTGGGGTGAGTTCAATCCGGCAGCCCTGAGAAAGTAAACACAACACTTATCGCCGAGCTGTGGGATTAGTGCCCCCTGCTCTTTTTTTCCATCATTTTTTTCAAAATCTGTCACAGTAGGTCTAATCCATTAGGAGCTGCCTCGCTCGCATATACCCATTCTTCATTTTACTTTAAATAGAAATGTGTTTATTTCCCATCTGCATTGAGCTGTTCTAGCCCGACAGACCGTCATACTGTAAGTCTTCACAGCATTTCAACCTATTTATATTAATAAAATAAAACTCTTTAATTGTACATTTGTTCATTTTAATAATTTTACATGCAAGTTTAAATCTTAAGATTCCGAAACTATAAGTGATTTATCAGACACACAGTGGGACTGGAATGTGTGTGCTGATCTCCAGATGTTTTGAAATGATGGTCAGTTGTGACAGAGTCTGTATTAAGTTTATGCTACTCTATCTAAAGGTTAGTTGATATGAATATGAAGAGATTGTAGCTCATACTATGTTTTTCTTTCCTAACAGAAAGCAGAGAATAAGGAGAGTGCCCAGATTGTGACGGTCCAATACACAGAAACTACTGAGGAAAAGTGAGTAAAGGCCTATTAGTTAAAGAATTTCATCTGCACCCAACTTGCCAAATATAATCCATGTCTCTGGCACAGAACATTGATTGATATACGTGTCAGTTTTTTCCTCCTCGTTTCTGAATATTTTTCCAGTGTTGCTCATATTTTTCTGTTGTTCTTCATCAACAGGAATCCAGGCAGTGAGCTGCAGGTATACTACGCACCTCATCACACCTACAGTGACTTCTTTGATGAGCTCAATCGTCGTGGTGACACTTTCTATGTAGTGTCTTTCCGCAGGGTGAGTTTCAACATGTTTGGTCCGTTACACTGATTCCAGAGGAGAAACGGGAGTTTGCTCCACTCAGAGTCTTGACACAGTGATTAAAATGAAACTAGAAGGACGTTTTCAAAGAACAACAACAATCAACCGTTGAACTTTTCAAATGTTTATCCCAAACTGGCCATGAAAAGCAAGAAATGAATTATAGACGGAGTAACTTATGAATCATAAATGATGTGCAAAAGGTCCGTTCCTCAACAGGGAGGTTTGATTTGAGAGAAAAGTGGAGGGTGGGGATGAAATACACATGCCCAAGGGTGTAACTACGCCTTTCCAGTCCAGTTTCCTCGGTCCATTTACAATCATTAAGACCATGTTGTAGATTTTTAGGCATGGCCATATGTCACTGTTAATCTTCTTGGTCTTCATTCAGACTCTGAACCTGTTTTTAATCACATTACAGTTATTTGATTTGTTTTGGTTTGTTTGTTTCTTTAAAAAAATATATTTATATTGAGCCCCAAACTTAAATCCTTTTGTTTTCAAGAAAAAATAAAACAAATTAGCTGAAGGGGAAATCTTTTTCCTTTGAGTTCTATCCATTATAGTCTGTCTTTCATTATTATGGAAAGCTTCATCTGAAGACACATTTATTTACAAATTTGTCCAGAAAGTAACTACTCCAAAGAGCTCATATCACACTCAACACCTCTGGGTGATGTTAAGCCCTTAAATCCTCAGGATTACTCAGCGGGGCGGGACTTGTGAAGCACGTGGTCAAAGATCAAGACCCGCTTGTCACCGAGCAAGTCACATAGGTTTGGCTCTCAGTTGGCCATGGTGACAGCAGGGACAATGGTAACAATGGTGTACCCGAGTTGAGGGCCTCCACAGGTCAAGTGGCTGTCGGTCAGTTTCCAGCAGCTCCGTGTTGCACGAGCAGTTTTATAGAGGGTATGGTTTAGAAAGTTCAATATTACAGCTGTAAACCTCTCAGATACTTTCACTTTTAATCAACAGTTAAATAAAATAGCAGGTCAGAGTCTTACTGACCTGCTGACAAAACAGTTTTTGAATCACCCAGATTTACTGACTCTCGCTGTAATCACATTTACGAACAATAACAACGAAGTGAAAATAGGCTTTTCAATTGACTAAAGCTTTGATTATTTTGATATGACGATGAGGAAATGACCATCACAATACCTTAAGCTCAGGGAAATGTCTTCATATTGTTCAGTTGACAATCACTTAAGACAAAGAAACACAAACAATCTTCACAATTGAGAAACTAGAACCACAGAATGTGATTAATCCATTATAAAGATAGTTGCTGATTCATTTACTTGCGGTTGATTTAATCGATGCATTTTCTCAGTTCTCAGAAGATTTGTGAATTTTTCTGACTTCCTCTGATTCTCATTTTACTCTTTTTAAAATACGAGAGTTTAAAGTTCTGCCTTGTTTACTTCATGCCTGGTCTTTTTGGTGTTTTTTCAATGCTGAGGAGAACTTATCCTGGTTTTAATAAGCGGGAAAGGTTAGAGGAATCAACTGCATTATTGGGGATGACAACAAGCACTAAAATAGTAAAAGACAGATCATAGATTACAATTCTCCAAACTGACCTTTTTAATTCTCACAGACCTTTATTAGCTTTTCTCAGTCAGTTTATTGGCCTTTATTTTGTTTCCTGGGTTCCAGTGAGTGTGTGTCGGCAAAAACGGGTGTGCTTTTGTTTTTATGTTCCAGTCGGTATGACGTGATTACAAGATTGCCAAAGCTCTGGATCAAATTTGGAATTTAGTTTGGATTTTGAAGCCAATCCCGACCAATTTTCACTTGTGTCCCGCGGGGGAACTCGTCAGGTTCATCTTCTTGCCCTCTCAAGTGGTTGATGTCGCTCTCTGCAGTATGTTTCGCGTTCAGAGATGGCCAGTCGTAGGTCAATGTTGCTTTATCCTTGATAGATACATTACCAGCTCCTGTGGCTTTGTTTAAGTGTGAAACGAGGTGAGGTGATGGAAAACACAACTCTTAAGACCAAAACATGGAACTGCTCTCACTCCACTGCCGTTTTGCGGTCTTGCTTCACTTCTGGTGTTGTTTCAGCACCTGTGGCTTTATGTATGTGTGCATTGAGGTGAAAGGAGGAGGTTCGATCACGTAAATGTGGACTTGGTTTCTATCGTCGCGCTGTAATCTCTTCCCAAACCCCAGACCGTGCTCCTGCCTGTCATCACCTCCACACCCCTCGTTCTTCAGTTCACCCAGGCTGAGTTTAGCAAGACGAGTTTGATAACGTGAAGCAGTTTTCACTTGGTCTGGTGAACGTCTTCTTAAAGGGGCACTCCACTAATTTCACACATGAAGTAGAGTTTATGTAGTTTAGTTTAAGTGGTATTACTACTGTCTGCATTAATGCACTGGAAGGATTATCTCGAATTGTGCTTCAGAAATGTATAAGAGGTAGCTTGCGTTGCTAACTGGATGTGTGGAGTTTGAAAATAAGTCATTGTTAGGAGACCGGGGTGTTTTTAATGAAAGGCATTATTGAGTTGTTTTATGGGGAAAGTAGGATCCAGTGATTCTTTGGAGATTGACTTATAATCGGGACTATAAGTCAAGATATGTACTGCTTTGATTTTGACTCAGTCACACAACTTTATGGAAGTGAAATACTGAATTCACGAATTAACCCTTTAAATGTGCGCACATCAGGACATTTTTTTTATTTAGTTGTCTCTTCTTTTTTTTCAGTTCACTTTCTTTTCTTACAAACTGAGGGAAGAGAATATATATCTATTTTTCAGATAATGTTGGATTTTATTCACTATCATAGTATCAATCATTAAACTGATTAGATTACTTGAGTCATAGCTTTTGAATCTGGCAGTGGACCTACAGCTAAACACCGCCATTTGTGTGTGTGTGTGTGTGTGTGTGTGTGTGTGTGTGTGTGTGTGTGTGTGTGTGTGTGTGTGTGTGTGTGTGTGTGTGTGTGTGTGTGTGTGTGTGTGTGTGTGTGTGTGTGTGAGTCACATGTGTGTTCGCACATTAGCATTCCTCTCTCTGCCACAACTCCTTCTGGGAGGATGTGCTCAGATTAAAACCCTTCCCACTCATTGTCTTATGAATTGCACGAAAGCTATTTTTAATAGCTTTGGAAATGGAGGAACTTTGCTGGTTAGTGCCATTTTGATCTCAGACTTCTAGTCGATCAATAAGTGCAAGAAGTGCTCCAATAGCCTAGAGTGACAGTAGACTAATTTAAACTATTTAGATGATGGGGCCAGGTATTAAAAAAAGTGCTCAATTTGAATAATTCTGTGACTAGAAAGGCCCTCATGGAAATTGTTGCCTTATGCAAGGACCCTTAGACCTCCCACATGTCCATTGCATCATTGATAACCTCAAGATGTTAATGCAAGTCCTCCAGAAGAGTTGTATTTTCCTCTTGGTGACCTTCTCCTCTTTGTTCTCAGGATCATCTTCTCCTTCCTGCCACCAGCCACAACAAAGGAAGTCGACCCAAGATGTCTGTGGTGTTGCCAGCCATGAACATAAACGGTAGGCACTGCAGCGCAGACACAACAGTTGGGGAGGTTTCGTCACTCCACACAATGTAACAGATGAAAAGGCGAGCTGGGAGTAGAAGAAACACGTCTCCCTACAAGAATGCATGACTTATGCTGTACGACACTTGACACTCCTATTACCAAAGTAGAGCACTTTTGCTTTTTAAGCCGATTAAGGTGATTCTTATCCCCTTTTTCATCTGTGCTGGCATTTTTTTATTTTTTTATTTTTCAAAAATCTACCTTCTTGGATGTAGAGTGTGTGTTGTCAGTTTAACTTCAATCAAAGTTTCTTTAAAGATTGTGTTTGCCAAATAGTTTCTTTGACTCAAAGCCGTTTTCGTCCCCTACCTTCTTGTGAGCCCTTTATGGTTTCTGTTATGTCCTTCAGCCTCTGATTATGCTTTCTGTTGCATTTAGCAATGCTGTCAAGTGTCTGTACAGCCACTGACACGAAGCACAGACAGACACAAACATAACAAAATAGCCTCTTTATTTCAGCTCAGCCATTTCCTTTTCATTCTGGCTTTGATTTTTTTTGTGTGATGAAAATAATTTCGTTAGATTTACCAAAGTTATGTTACAAATATTTTTTAAATGTCTTTATGCTGGCACCTAATGTGACCACATCTTTGTTATCACTAAATACATTGCGTGAACTCTTTGCTTTATGTCCATCACATCTACACAACTGTATTTATTGACAGGTTTGTACAAAGCACTTGAAAAAAACAGTCAAGTCATAATCCAGACCTGTAGTTCCAGTCCAAAGTCTGCCATCTACAGGAAAAGAAACAAGGGATGACCCATCTGACTCTTCCAGTCCCGATACCCAGACCTGGGCTTTGGGTGTCGGCAGATACCGAGTACCGATCCGATTCCAGTGTTTAATTAATAAGCTGTATGCATTACTATGTGGAAATGACTTGGATCATTCTTTTATGCGTAAGGCAACATCAGGCTTTAAACATTTTTTTATTAACTTTGTAAAACAAGATGCAACAAACGAATACATAGATATACATTTACTGAATTGTTATTATTCAGATGATAATTCGTACACCAGCAACTTGGTAAAAATTTAAAAAAAAATAGAATTACAACACAAGTGTGGACCTTTTTAAATGCTTAACAAATTGGCCTGAACAGGAATTATAATTCCAGTGTATAATGTATAAAGTATATAAACATAGAATTGAATTGAATAGATCGGCCCCATTGTCACCGATATTATCAGATCCAGCTATTTGAGTCAGCATCGGCCCGGTATCAGTGTTGGTGCATCCCTAGTTGCAACTGCTCTCTACGTGTGTGTTTGAGGCTGCTGGTTGATGCAGGTAAGAGATAGAGTTCACACTGTCGTTATCTTTCTTCTTAGCTAAATGTGAGTTTGTGAGCATGTTACATGCCAGGTAGGAGTAGTTTAAATTTGAATTATTATTCTGGACAATTTTGGTGCTGGTGGAAATGTAAAGACTTTGGTTTGAGCAGGTCCTCTTCAGGTTATAGAGCAGGGACAACGCTCATGTAGACTGCTTGAATTCCTCTCAAAGAGAACAGTTTCTGTCCACATCGTGTCATAGTGGGTGGCAATCAGAGCGCTCTTGTTTGGGGGGGGGAAGGTGGTTTCCACCAGCTCATCTGAGATGCAATCACCCGTTTATTTGACCGCCTGCCCTCAGAAACAAAACCTCGTGTAAACATTTTAACAATGGTATACTTGAGGTACGCCTCACTATCTGAACAGTCAAATCGACTTGGACTTGGATTCTTGCATTTGTTGCCAAATTGTTTTTGTTTTTTTTCTGGAGCACTGAAGTATACAGATGTTCTTGATTTCCATGAGCTCATCATAGCTTTTCTCCATGGTCTTCAGATCTGCCGGATTATCAATACGGTATGTCAAAAGTCCCGTCATCAGAGATTTCAGTGGAAAGAAGTCTTCTTTGTCCAAATGCTGCAGTTAATTATCAGGTGGCTTGATTTTCACCAAGCCTGCGGAGTGAAAGGAAACCTGCTCAAGAGGGATGGTGTTAGTGTTGGGTGTGAGCAATTAGGACGACCGCCTGTTGTTGTTGGGTGCTTGCCTGGCATTCTTATCAGAAATCCTCTTGTTCCTCTGATATCTCCCCGTCTCGTCTGTGGCAAAGCACCAGCCCCAGATTCGATTAGTCAACCAGCTCTGAGAGGAGTGAGTCAGTGGAATATGAGCCTCTTACTCAGCAGGGAAGACATGGCCGGTGGGAAATAGCTTCTTTTTTCTTTTTTTTTTCTGGGAGGGGGGCCGCTAGAGATGACGATTGATGAAGGTAAACATTGTTCTTGGTTGTCTTGTTGGGGAGGAATGTTACGGTTCGTGCCCGTCAGATGGCCCATTGAAAGAGCAGTAAACAGTGAAATCCAAGACGTCCTTTTCAGCTAATTGTTGAAATGGCCAAACAAAGGTGGCTTTCAGGGAGAGATATCGAAAAGTCTGGAAATATTCTTGGTAGCTCAAGGAAAGGGCCTTCAATTTGCATGTTCTGTCGCGGAGGGCTACAGTTGGCCGCAAATGCAAAACATCGTGTACCAAAAGTCTTTTCCAGCTTGTTTCAGGCGTTTGGTGTGTTTGCATCTCATGCGCTGGCTAGATCATGTGGTATCTTTTAGAGAGAGAGGACTAACAGCAGCTTTATTTTAGCACAGATGCACGTACAGTAGCTTCACTTTCAGGCGCCACAACTGCTCCTCCTGCTAGTTCCTCGATGACCTGACAGAAAGCATGCGTGGACTTCAGTTGAAGTGCGAGCAGATGGCTGCCACAGACATGGTGGTGATTCTCAACACCCTCCTTCATACATGAAAAAAAAGCCCCATGTGTCCCACAGATGACAGCCTTCAAGTCGCATTTCATATTTATGTTGCCTTTGAAACTTTGAAGTGATTAAGTGCAAATGTACACATTTAGCTGGGCGAGACCCCTTAGCAAAGCACAAACACTGTCCTCTCTCTGGAGCGCGATTGCTCCACAGTGGAGGATAATTCTTTCCAGCTCCCTGTTGCTGCTCTCCTTTAGGAATGCCTTCCTTCTCCAGTCACTAAATGGGTTTCATCTGGAGGAGCGTTTGTTCTGTCGTGGTCAATAAGTGAACGTTGAATACGGAGAATACGGAGATGGAAGCCGTCGCTCGTTTCTGTCCACGGTTCAGGGTCTTTGTTAGAGTTACTTGGTTCTGTCTGAAAAAAACGTATCTGGCTGAGCAGTGGCTCCACATAAGGACCGACGGGTTTGTTTATTTAACCATCCCCCGAGTTTGAAAGTAGCTCGATCAAGTGGAAGCGACATGTTTGGAGGAGAGGAATGTTTTGGAGGTGACATCATTTACAGGTGGATCGACCGTGGGGGACGCACGGCAGTTTGTTTTTCTTCTTCTCTGAGATTGTACATGTGCACTGTAGCTAACAGGCAGCCTTCACTGGGGGGGGGGGGGGGGGGGTTCAAGGATAGAGCTCCGCACCACTGAAGAAGATGGGGGTCACATTTTCCTACTCCTCTAATCTAAACAAACACCCAGTGCTCTGAAAAGGAGTGCACTCTCAGCAACCCAAATGTTTAACCCTTGCCACCCTTGCAGAATGAACTCAGCGACTTAATTCTCGATACGTAAAGCTAGTTGTTAGTAGAGGTGTAACGGTTCACAAAATTCACGGTTCGGTACGAGACAGTGGAGCCACGGTTCGGTACGTTTCGGTACAGTAGAAAACTATAAATGCCAGAGAAATGTACTTGATTTTAAAATATATTTATTCATGACAACTAACATCATGAAGTTATTCTTTGACTTTGAACAATGATGGAACTATACCTGAGTGACCCATCTTCTGGGGTGTCTTCACAAAAACAAAAACTGCTCCTTAATGTTATGTAGTATTGTTACTTACATCTTGCTTACATTTTGCAAAACAGATTTTTAATCGCAATGGGACTACCTGGTTAAATAAAGGTTTTAAAAAAGTTATTTTTTTTTTTATTCAAACGTATTCTGTTCGTCATGCGTACCGAACCGTGAGCCTCGTACCGACCGGTTCAATACGAATACGCGTACCGTTACACCCCTAGTTGTTAGCCATGCTCACATGCATGCTATGTGAGATTAATTATCTCATGGTAAAACATTGCTTTGTTGTTCTACATTGGCTTGTTCAATTATTGTAGAATCATTCATTAAATAGAAGATGAATATATTGGGAGAATGTCCCGACTCAAAATGGCTTAAAATATAGTCTGGATTAGTCGGTTACGTGAACGTCTGAGTTGCCGAATAACCATCCCATTAGAGCCGCATTTATTTTTATTGGCCATGTCATTTTGTGATTAAATTAGCTAAGGAGTTGCTTCCTTTCTGACATTAACAAAAGCTTCCCTCATGAACATGTCCGTCCCCCCCCCCGTCCCCCCCCCCGTCCCCCCGTCCCCCCGTCCCCCCGGAGATGCACTCTCAGGTTTCCTCAGATGCGTCGTTGCCAGACAGCAGGGTTTTATCAGCGCACACCAGCTCACTGTGTCTACCGAATCCACCGTCCGGAACAGGACGGTGGATTTGGCAGCTTCTTCAGAGAGCTGCTGTTTGAAGCTGTGGCTGCGTGTTGGTGTGTTTCTCGTTTCACCGTTCAGGCTTCTCGAGCAGGCGGCTGAATAGAATTTAGACACTTTGGTGATTTGGTGAAAGGTGGATATAAACAGTGTGGAGGATTAAATGGGAATCCTCAATTTTGGATAATGATGCTTAGATTATGGTCCAGAAAAGAAATGATGCGGTGCAGTAATCTCGCTAAGGGGTAACAGAACTTTGACACATCACACATAACGTTGCCTGGGTACACTCGAGCAGACTCTGAGCAACATCAACATTCCTTTGAAGTCCAATATTCACTTGGATTTACATTTATTATAATCATTATTTTTTCCATCCATCAGAATTTGCAGGATTTCCATTACTTTCATCCTCCTCATGTGTTGTGCATTTGGATTATCAAACACTTTTCCACTGCGTGCATCTGTTTATTATTGGATTTAAATGAGCTAAGTGATGTAATGTCAAAGCAGTTTAGTGTGAACTGAACCATTCGGGGGGGGGGGGGGGAAATCAATTGTGATCTCATGAAGCTATATGGAGATACGCAGAGAATAACTTTGCTAGCTCTGCTTCAGAGGCATCATTTAAGATAGACTCACAAAACCCTAACCCAGAGGATGGTTTCCAGAGATGTCTGTTGAAACACTGAAGCCATTTGAGGAGTTCCAGTTTCACCGCAGGTGCAAAAGCGGAAGCTCGGCAGCAGATGAAGTCATTCTCTGCATTACGTCCACGTACCATTTAACGATATGAACATCCGTGGAGTCTTCTGGCTGCAGAAGGGGCTATTGTATTGTCACCGTACCATCTGATAAACTCTCTAAAGTACACATCCGTGGAAATCCTGCCGAGAGGCAGAAGAAGCTGATGTCTTGCACAGGTGTCTGGAAAACGACTGCAGATGTCAAACAACTTGCGGCGCTCTCAGGAACTTTAAAGACGCCTACAGCTCCATTTGTGAGTCGTATAAGAGTGCACTGAGACTGACTGAGGTGTGTTTGTCTTGTGTGCTCCATATGGGGAATGTTGCTATCATCTTGTCTCTCTCGCTAACATACAAAAGGAAGCCACATGTTGGTAATAGCTTTTTATAGAATTGATATGCTCTTCCCCCAAGGTTTAGGAGACCACAAACTATGAACCAAAACCGTTGCCTCAAGTCCAGCAACAGGATGACCTTGTGAAAATGTATTTATGTTTGACAACAAGCTTCGTGTTTATCATGGACTGTGTTTCAGTCTCTGGGATTTCTTCCAAACACAATAGCCTGACTCATCAACATTGATCTCTTTCTCGCCAGAGTTTCTTTTCTTTTCATCTCTGAAGAAAAAACAAGAAGAAGTCTGCAGGATCACTGACTGGACATCAGTGATCACTCTCTCGTTCTCTCTCCCACACTAGCTCCAGACTTCCCTCTCACATCGGCATGTCCTGCTCTTGTTTAGGGCTGTTTTGTTTATCTCTATGATGGAGAAGTCCAGAATGTGACTCACCTCTTGACTCTCATATGTGACCCGGCCCCTCTATCCCTCTCCCGCTGCGGTTCTCAACCCCCCCCCCAACCGCCTTGAAACAATACTCCTTCACACTCCCAGAATACTCTCTTATCATGTCTTTCTGCAACTCGAGTGACAAAAAAACCTGCCAGTAATTATGATGATGAATACAGTTAGGCGATCACTATCCGTGTCTTGAGTTGATTAAATATTGTCCTGTTATATAAACCCACTGCTGATGGAGCAAATACACAAACTAGTCAACAATAACCTAATGACAACCTTCCCGCCTCCTTTGCTGCCATTACAGACAGCATCATACGGGACAAAGACTACGAGGTGATGATGCAGATTGACTGCGAAGTGACGGACACCAGGATCATCCACATCAGGTCTTCCACCATCCCACCACTGCTCCGGGTCAACCGCACACAGACGTTTTACCAGCACTCATCGACCGACAGCCAGGCCGCGCCTCCAGTCGGCGTGCTAATGGGGTCTGCTTAAGATCGCTCTACACCACCTGTTATTGTTTATAACTCCTCAACTAAATCCATGAAGACAAACAAAAGACAAGAACCCAGTTGACCCTTTTTTTTATATTGTGCGTGTGATGAAGTATATTTCAAACCTGGTGAACTCTAGGGGTGGGAATGGCCAGAGATCTCACGATACGATATTATCGCGATACTTTGGTCACAATACGATATTATCGCGATACTGCCATATTATCACGATACTTTTGCGATACTGCGAGTATTGTGGTAACGTATATTGCGATTTATTACTTTTTTCAACTTCAAATTATGTCCCCAAAGGAAAACTGTGTCAACAACATGTTTTATCTGAGTGCTTTCTCTGATGTCTCCATCTTTGTTTCGACCAACTTCCTACCAGTCACGCACGCAGACCCGGCACCTCTGCTGACCTCACCAGGAAACAACTCAGCACCATCAAGTGGACTGAATTGATTTAATTTTTTAATTAAAATTCTTTTTTTATATATAAAAAAATATCGATACTTGGCGTCCGTGTATCGATATAATATCGGCACGCAAAATATCGTGATACTATGCTATTTAGACTTTTCTCCCCCACCCCTAGTGAACTCCCACTGACTTGATTTATATTGAAGTGAAATACAAATTGTCAGCACGAGTCGGCTGCATTCTTCATTGGGGCTGATATCCAGAGGTGGTGTGTAAGAGGGTCCGAGCAGACGCCTGCTCCTTGTGTGGCAATACTGACTTCTCCCCGTAACCCCAGATGCCCCACATAAGGGTAATTGCTTCACGGCAGGGGGCTGAGCATTGAACCCTGAGTCACCCCGTCATAACACAAATACTTCCGCCCCGTAGCGGCTCTCCTCCAGCCTGCTCTTTCTTTTTGGATTCTTCATTTTCGGGAGCAAGCTTGCAGAAACGGACAAAACAGAAAATAATTATGCACAGAAGATTGATCTCACTGGGAAGGCATCTGTGTTTGTATCGTGGTTACAAAGCGGAGCGCTGTAATGCTCTCTCTCTGACTCATTTGTAGTCTGTTGGCGTCTGTAGATAAAATATAATTGTGAAAACAGTGAAACAGTAGGAGATGCCAGAGTAATTAGACGCATTCAGTAAACTCAGGAAGTCAGGTGATCAGTGATAGCCAGCAGAATAACTACTATGTTTGTTGGCTGGTTTCCATTCATTGAAGGATTCAGGTACTCTGTTGTTTTTTTTCCTGTTTTGGGGTCTTTGCACTGTGCTTCTCTATGTTATTGAACAGATTCAGATACTGTACATATTGTTTTATATTGTCATGTAACAGTAAAGCCGACTCCTGTGGGGAGATGTAATTCTCCCTTTTTTCGTGCTTAAAATTGATTCTGTCAAGATTTATTGACTTTACATTTTCTCTCTCTGTCTGATTAGACTTTGTGGGAACTTTTTATTCTAGTCGCTTCAGAAAACAAAATGACTGTATTGTATATAAAATGACAAATGGTGGATTGGAAGGAAATGTACCATAAATGTTAGAACTATAGGGAGTTTTTCACTGGGTAGCCACCTTTTTTTTATCCCCCCAAAAATGATCTGCATCAAATTTGAAACCCAATGTCTCTACAGTTGAGCTAAAAATGGCAATGTTTGACTTCTACCACTGGGGAAAACATAGTTTGAGTCCTGACTTCTCTGTTCATGGGCAAAATTGCACTTTTATTTGGTTCACTTGAGCCTATATTGAAATTGCAACCTACTAGGAACTGTTGCATTATCTGAGGTTTAGTACTAATTAGTTGTAAAGATTTGCACTATAAATGCAGAACCTGGGAAGATCAATTCTGTATTTTACTGCCTCTTATTAATGTTTTTGCAAAATGTATATTATATATTTTTAGCGACATGATGGTTATGTTTTAGCTCAACAAATGCCAATAAAAAGATGCTCTTTGCGTGTGTTTTCTTGAGCCAGGCCATCTGTGTGTCTGTTTAATTCGTTTTCCTTTTTGGTTTCATACATATTTGGTTCACCGCATTGTTTCATTGCATCCAAACAGTACAATTAAAAATGTGTGAGGGTTTTGTGTTTTCGTATTCTATTATGTGCATAAACTAAAATAAACACTGGATTTTACAATACCTTTGGGCCATGGAGGGGAATATTTTCAACAAGGACAATTGAAAGACTGTTCCGGAGTATTTTCTTCCACAACAACTCAATTTAGTAACTGTAAACTACAGGCTTGAACAATCGTTCTCTGTTTGTAGTTATGGTTTTTCTTTCTGTCCTTTTTTCTGCCCGATTGTCTTCTATCCCCACAGTTAATTCAACACACACAAGCTATAAATAAAGACTTTAATGTGATTATCCAAACAAAGAGGACATTTTCTGTTCGTATTTACCAACTTTATTGCAGTCTCTTCAGAAACAGTCTGATATGGAGGGGGGGGGGGGGGTAAGTGCTTTCCCAAGACAAAGGTCAACAGCAACACCTGTGATATTACGACACAGACGACCTGCGGCATATGATGCAAAAAAAACAATGAAATACAAAAATCACGTGCATAAAACAAACATGGAATTTCTCCACATAATTCGGGGATTTGTTCAAAGAGAAGAATTAGTTTGTTTATGTGAATTGTTAAAGCGTTATTTGACCCAAGACGTGAGCTGGTTCTGCCACCTTTCTACATTCATTTATCTTATAGGGCTTTTATTTTTACAATATACAGTTCAACTTGATGTGTTGACTGAAGAATCAGGCCCATCGTTTAATTCATTTCAGATAAAAGCAAGAACAAATGAACAAAACAATTTGGTCTCAATACACTTCAGTATATTTGTACATTTGACCCTCATTTGTCTCCATACTGATGGCCATGTGGACTGATCTACAATCCATTCAAACCACACAATTAACTTTTTAAAATAACTACTGTCAGCCCTTTACTAGGGGTCTACATAGGCAAACTTAATGTTGTATGTGACTTGGTGCCCGTTGTCCCACGCATACAAAACGGCCTCTTTGGGATTGTAGTCAATCTGCGTGGTGTAGGTGTAGTTGCTGGTGAAGGGCATTCTGGGAGTCATCTGAGTGTTTGTGTGCGTGTCGAAGGCGTATTCCAGTTTGGCGTCCCTTTGGTTGTAGCTGTCAACAGCGTAAAGGACGCCGCACACGATGAAGCAGTTCCCGTAGTGGTTCCTCCTGAGCCCGGTTCTCCAGGTGGTCTCCCTCTGCATGCTGAGGTCTGAGGGGTCCAGTCGACTCAGAACGACCACTTCCTGTAAGAAGCCCTCATCGTCAAGTGCCGGGTAGATGATCCACAGGCCGCTCTCGTCCACGGCAAAGTCGACTTCTGAGTGGCGGTGCCACTCCCACGGCGACGACGACTCTTCCACCAGAGCATCGTGCAGCATGGTCCAGGCGACCACGTGACGTCGCCGCAGGTCAAACTTGATGATGTCTCGGGAGAGGGCGCGGTTGTAGTAGAAAGCCCCGCCGTAGACCACGTGCCCTGTGCCAATCCAGTTGTAAGGAAGCTTGTATGAGTTGGTAACCCGGCCTAGAAAGGATAAAGAAGAGTGGAGAAGCATGAGATTCCCTCAAAGCAAGAGGAAAACAAAAAGCAAGTTCGTGAAAGCTTTGACGACTGGCTCTCACCTCGTTTGAAAACCTCCAGGTTGCGGAACTCCAGGAGATTATTTCCGTAGTGGAAGTTTGTGACGTAGATTTTGTCATTATCGGACTTGGGATCCTTCATCCATGCTCCTTCATTCCTGCCATATGTGTTGTGAGTTACTGGCTCCGAAATTGTTGCCAGAGTGTCCTTACACTCCCCTGTGAAAGAGTCACAGAGCCATGAGTGAGGATTTAGAGGCTGTTTATCCAAACCTACGTCTGAAAATAATTAGAGGCTTTTATTTTAACCAGCTTGTATCACGGAAAGGTTGAGGTCTTTGGTATTTAACAGTGATTACAGCTAATTTTAACGAGGAAATTCTGAGGATATTTTCTTTTTTGGCGATATCTTTGGTGGTAAACACTTATAAGGACTTGCCGAGATGTTTTTTAGCCACTCTGGCTCTTTGGATGGCAATGTCAGTCTGTCGGTTATTTGGTCAGTTGATCCAACACTTTGGTTTCACATTGACTTTGGTACAGATATCCAATGTCCCAGTCGTATGAAACCGACTGACTTTTTTAAAATGGTATTTACATCTAGCGCCTATTGTTTTTAAATGATCCAATACTTTGGTTTAAGACCATCAGCCTCAGTTGTACTTTGGGTATGGTGCTGATTAGAAAGCTAGCCTGCATGCTAACACGCTAAAGTAAGAGGGTGACCATGGTAAACACTGTACCTGCTTTGGTATTGATTTAATTAATAGCAAAATAGAGATTTGTTTATATTAAACCTGACCTGACTTGATAAACATTCGATAAGTCTTCGGCATAAAAACTGTACTTACCAGATTTTCTTGAGGGAGATTCCTCCTGCCTTTGCATCGGCTCATCTAATTCCGGGTGTCCCTCCTCCCGTTCTTCCTCTTCCCAGCTGATTTTGTATTTCTGTTTGACTTGAGCAGCCTGTCTGGTGGTGGTGGTAGTGGTGGTGGTGGTGGTGGTGGTGGTAGTTGAAGAAGGGGTAGTCTCAGGTGTGGTGAAAGGTGGAGGAATGTGGGGAGACAAAGTGATCAGTCTCTGTGTGGCAGGAGGCAAGGTCGAAGCTGAAAAGAAGGCGGGTTCAGTTTTTTCTTCTGGTGTCGTGGCAGCAGCCTGTGTGGAGGTAGCCGGTGTGGAAGCTGTTGTGGGGTGTATTGGTGCTGTGGTCAGGGCAGCATGGGTTGTGATGGTTGTAGTGGAAGACGGAATGGTAGTCGAAGGCTCAGTGGCTGTATTTGACGTATGTGTGCTTATAAGAGCTGCAGTGCTGCTGGGTATGCTTTGCATTTGTTCTTTCACCTCTTGGGTAGAGGTTTTCATTGTGGTGGTTGGTGCATTTCTTGTCGTGAATGCTGGTACGACTTCTTTTGTGGCTGTAGTTGTGGATGGTTGGGTTGGGGTTATTGTAGTTTTGGTTGTTTCCTTGGCAGTGATGCTTAAAGAAGTGCCAGATGGTTCAGCCTTTAAAGGCATTGGCCGCTGAGTGATTCCAGCAGTGACTCTTTGAGTAGTTTGAGCTGCAGTGTCCGTGGTCCTGGTTTGTCGTGTGGTAATGGTTGGTCCAAACGTGACGCTTCTCCCTGTGGCCGCGTCACTCTGTACATCTGTAGACTCGTCCACCGATGTGGTTCCAACAGCGCTGACGAACTCGTCATGAGTTTTTGAGGTGGGCTCAGTTTCTTTCGGTTTTGCTAATTGGCTAATCTTCGTGGAACCGTGCAAAGGACCGGTTGTCTTTGGTTGAAATGATCTTGGTCCCATCCTCGTCTTGGGGCGAGGGACTCTGTGTTGTAAAAGATTCTCCTCAATTAAGAGGTTAATTGGGCCATCACCACTGAATCCATGATACTCAAAAACTAAAAAAAAGGTAAAAGAAAAGATTTGTTCAAATATTCTGAGCAGCAAAGTTATTTCTTTTAAATCATCTAATACTATTAAAATTGTATGTTAATCTGTGTCTGAAATCATAAATGAAGTGCATGCAAACAGCAGAAGATATGAATTGGATGATCACTTGATTATTACACGACTGTAATGTGCGGATTTCTAATTTTCTAGTGTATTTTACCTCTTCTGCTTTTAACCCATACCCTTAAAGCTGACTGAGGGTTTACACTCACGGTTCTCTCCGGGCTCTCCGTCATCCTCCACCGTCGGATCTGGCTCCGACTTATAAAAAGTCATTCCTCTTATGATCATTCCGTTGGGGCCGGTCTTGGACACATGAGAAGCCTCCTTGTTTGCCACGTTTCTGAGAGTTAGCTGAGGTTTGACTTCAATGATCTGATCAGAACCATCTGTCTTCAGGAAGGATGGATTTTCCCCAATAAATGTATTCTCATACTGTTTCTGTTCGTGGACAGATGGACACACAGAACTTCGATGAGGAAAGAATATTTACCAGTGCAGCTAAATGCAGTAGGATGAGACCAATACATCTGATTGATTACATACTGGGCAGATGAGACAGAGATTTTACGAAAGACCTTTATGTGAATGCTTTTTCAGATGCATTTTCATCTTACCAAGAAAGGAAAAACAGCAAATTACACAGCTGTTGCACTGGCAACTTCATTTTGAAACACTTGGAGAAACCTAATTAAATGAAATGTTTTGTTCCAGGGACACATTACTTCTTTTTTGTTTGGTGAGCTTCTGGTTACATTGTAAAAGATTTTAGCCAGAACCAACTTCTTTTGGGAAATAAATTGGCAACACCCAATATGTGTTACCGAATACTTTTACTGTTTATCTTCACTTTGTCTTCTAAATAAGTACAATGTTATTATTACTGATACCAAAACTACAAAGTGCAACTCAAGTTGCAATAAACCTGAATTATTCTAAGTGGATACTTTTAATTTCCATTCATAAATGCTTCTTAAAAGTGCTCTAGTGAAGCATATTAAACTTGTGAATCACTTGCATGTCCCTGCTGGACATGCTCCCCAGTACTTATTATAGCTGTCATGGATCAGGCCCCAGTGGTAAAGTCGCTGGTCTGAGGTCTGCTATTGTCCACTGGGTCTGCCAAACCTTCCAATTATCTCAATAACACTTTTACACATTTTTATCGCGGGGACGCTGATTTTATGGGGGGTTTTGTGGAAAGAACACATAATTGCTGCTTTTATTTTGAAGGTTTGCAAGTTTTAATAAGGCGTTCTCTGTCTGAGCAGCAACATGTGAATCCAATCACTTCTGTTATACTTGTTTTTCTCCTGAATTCAGTTAATTCACTCACGGCTTTAAATACTGAATACTGTCAGTCAGGATTTGTCCTGTAAGAAAATTGATGCATGTAACACAAGACAAGAGTCTTATAGTTTCACCATGGATACGTTGAGCAACTTTATTAAGCTGCTATTAATTAATTCAAGAATTACAACACAGTGAGTTATGAACACACTGACTGGTGTCCTTTGGGTGTATTTTCTAGGAATTCATCTATTTACAATTGAACCTTTATTTATTAAAGCATAAATAACAAGTGCATACTTATTATTTACAGTATGTTGGCATTATTTGGCAATTAAAGTTCTCCAGTTATTCTTTTTTTGTTTGTTTGTTTGTTCAAATGTCTCAGCCCTGTAAAGCGTCTTTGGGTATCTTGAAAAGCGCTCGAGAAAATTGATTTATTATTATTATTAAATATAATCACCCTTTTGCATCAATAATTACCAAAATAAAGATGTAGTTATGACTGTTTTATTATAGTACAGTAAAATAAAAAACCTGCCAATATCACTGACTGGTGTTCATAGTTTAGCCCTTTTCTTCACCTCTACATCATTTGTTAAACCTGTGATATTAAGTTGTCACTTACATCTGGGTCTTGATATGCTGCGGCCCTGCTGACCTCACTTGGTCTCTTCTGGTCCTGATGCCGGTGCGGAGGAGGGGTGGGCGGGCTTTCAGTCGCATCTGCCTGGATCGGAGGGCTCTCCTGGGGCTTCACTTCAACCGTGATGTAGTTCAGAGCTACTGCCTTCATGCAGTCGTGGACAAATCGAGATGTGAACAGAAATGGTGTGCATCTTTTTTTCATGGAACATTGGCTGCAATCGTCAGCAGTCACAATCACTAACAGAAGGAAATCTAAAGTCATTAATTAGCCGTTTTCACTGCAGACATTTTGACTTGTCACAGTAAGAAAAGCACATTAAAGATCACTCCGCTCTATTCAAGTGTCCCCGTAAACACTTCAAAGTGTGGCAGTGATCCAGCATGAACAATACCAGGACCCCGACCCAGCAGCAGCAGCAATTCAGCTAAATGTCATTTCATTATTTACACATGTGCTATTATTATTGGAACAGGCAAACAATGTATTCTGCCTCCCTTATACTTCCCAGACTGCATTGTAAAAAAAAACATCAGCGATGTCGCTACAAACTCTCCACAACTAACCTTTCTCACATGTCATACCAGGCACAGCTGAAACTAATAACAGTTAACAATGGATAGGCTTCATTTATCCATTTCCCTGCAGCTGTGTTTTCCATGCCAAGACCGCTCTGTGAACATTTCAGATTTCAGAAGCAAATGCAGCTTTTGCCCAGACAGTTTAATGCACTGCAGCTTTATGAACATCAGGCAGGTTCGGTATGTTGCATGTGACTCTGTGAAATGTTTTGAATTATACCACAGTCCAATTCACTCATGATTCAGTACCCACAGAGTGACACGTACAAAACATTTTTTGGGGGCAATTATATATATATATATATATATATATATATATATATATATATATATATATATATATATATATATATATATATATATATATATATATATATATATATATATATATGATTTGGACCATTTGATCCAATTCAAGTATAAATAAATTCACATGTTGAGAATTAAACTGTTAATTGCTGTTCAATGCAAAGGATTGTAAGTTTTAAACCATTTCATTTGAACTCAACTCCTATTTTGTCAACTCAAAAATACTATTCTACATAATTGAATAAACATTTGGTAAGTATTTTCATTATATAATAATCTATGAAAAAGTTGAAAAGTAATTTACGAAATGGGGGGGGGCAAAGAAGGTATTTTGTTAGTCCATTATAATCAGGTGAGTCAGCTATTAAGGAGTGATCAATACTCAGTGAGATAAACTTCCACGTGTGTTGGGAAGTCTGTGCACTCCTTGGTCCAGCCCCTAATAAACTGGCCCAAGGAGCGTGTTCTACTGGACACACTGAATCCATCAATATAAAACACACCTGCTGCCACCATTGCTATAGCAACATATTTGCAGTAATCTTTGCACAGTAAAGAAAAGTACACTGTTGCTGTACCTTTTCCATGTTTTCCATGCGATCCATCAGCTTATTGGTAATGGAGTGCAGCTTCAGTAGATCCATGCCATAGAAGGAGCCCTCCAGCAGCTCGAGGATAGTGGAAAGCTGGAATGATCAAGTGGATTCCGTCAAAGACATGCCATGCGTAATAAGTCTATCCCCAGCCCATCCAAACTCAGTCTCCTGAATTTGATCACCCGTGATATCCATTAACCCCAGTGATCCAGGCTTCTTTAAAAACCAGGCGTAACAGCCTTTTATTGGCACTGGAGCATAGACGTGTGTGTATTAGGGTCGAGTACGGCTGGGAAAAGGACCGGGCGACACTTCACCTTGACATTCTCTTTTCCAGCTTCTCTAAGTGTTTTCAGCCTGAACTCTCCCTCGCATGGGTTGACTGCTGACGGAGGAGCGATGCAGGCGCACTTGCACTCTGGTCCAGATGTGATAGTCTCCACGGTGTAGAAGTCCTGCGCAGTGGCGCTCCCTTCTTCTATCCGCCGGCAGGCGCTCCTGCTCAGGGGTCTGACAACACATTTACACCGACAGTCAGAGCCTTCCGAGAGGGCTTTCACTTTGTCATAATCACCCAGCAGCTACAAAGAGAAGAGGACGGATGAATTTTGCACCACGCTCAATCCAAAAATGTTTACGCACGAAATGATGAAATGTCCATAAAACATGTGAAGAAGGGATGTTTCCTCCTACCTTAGAGAGGATGCTCTCCCGGACATTTATCTCCTGCTGCAGCCTGTCGTTTTGCTCTGCCTGGCGCTCAAATTCTGACCTGGGATCTGCACCCCAGGTCTTTGGCGCTGCAGAGCACCGTGGAAAAAACGCACAGCACAGGACGACGACAATGCATAACTTATACATGTTGTGAAGCTCACAATGCACCGAGCAGAGAAACAACGTTGCAAGTGTGCAAGCAGGCACAGCCTGTCACAAATTACTCTCGCTGCCAAGAAAATATCATAGCCTACTTCTGGCTCCAAAATAAGAGAGGCGAATCCAGAGGGGCCATCAGTTAGCGAGATTAAGCTTTAAAGCGCGATGTCATCTTGTGCGTTGTCAGTGGATGCAGAGAAACCGCGCACTGAGTGAGGGAACAGCCGGCATCTGCTGCTGGAGCCGCACTGACAGGAGGCGGACCTGATCAGACGGGCGAGGAGGAGTTAAACTGCTTCTAAAGACTTCTCCAACATGATGGTGAAGCACAATTATTATTCGTGAGGGAAAAATAAAATGCATTGAAAGCTTCAGCATGCTTTGGATATAACTTGGCATTTGAGGTTCTAAAGGATATTTCGAGGTCGATTACAAACCTGTTGCATGTTGATTTGATGCTTCTCGGTTTTCATGCAACTGCCCAGTTTCAGCTGTGGTGTTGCTGCCCCCTAGCGGCAGAATAGTTCACTACACTGGAGGAAGTTGAATTCCTTGTTGTGAAGTATGCTGCTGGACTGTGGTTGGTATTTGCGCCCCCTTGTGGCCAACCGTGGCATTGAATTGTTGGTAAATTGGCACCTGTTGATCACGTCATTCATTAGTACCAGCTGTGCAGACGGTGTTTGCACCTTCAGGTTGCTAACAGCAGAAATAGATTATTTAAAAAAAAAATAGTTTACATGTTCATTTGACGAAGTGAAAGTTGAAATGTTGTCTCTCTTTACTTTGGGTTTCTGCGGAATATCCTATTCTGTTATGACGTAGATTCGCGCGCACAGACACACGTTGCTCTTCTCGTCATTCATCAACTGGACACCAAACCGTGAGTAAGCTGCTGAATTTCTGGGCCAAATAAATATGTCTGAAAGGACTTTAAAAAGGAAGCCATAAACAACGACAAAGCATTTCAAATTACCTGTTTATTTGCACTTTAAGGCACATCCAATTCCTGCATTTTTTATTTTTTATTGATCAAACTCTTAACTGCAGTGTGATCATATACAGTCTCAGTGTGATACATGTTTGTGTGTATATAAAAAGGAACATAGGAAGTTCGGTTAAGGCATGTGGTGCCATGTAGGTTTGAGTATCGCAGAAAAAGAAGTCCTAAAAAGAATAAACCCTGTGTTGTGATACCAAAAGAATAGCTCTGTTGTCAAGCTTTGTGATGCAAAATCCACAAAGCCCCAAGTTGAACCATCTTGTAATTTATCTATAATAACATTTGATCAAAGTACTACAACAATAAAGCACCATGATTAATGTCCAGAGATTTTTTTCTTTTTCTTTTTACAAACATCCCACAACATAATCTTAATATTAAGTGTCATTTATACTTTATGCCTTCATCTGTAGTGAGCTTCATTATAGCAATTGTAAGAAACCTTTGGGTGTTTTAAAACCACTGTTACGAGCCTCAGAATGACCCAGTGAGAAATCTGATATATAGGCGGTAGTTAAGTGCTTGGAGTAGAAGTTCAAGGTGACTATGTATGTCCCCTAGCACCCGTGGTGTTCTATTCTCTCCTCTGCTGCCACAGGCAGGATGAGGTGAGAAATACGACTCCACAGTCCACCGTACTTGTCGAGGTCCATGCTGTCATAAGATACTGGACGGCCATCGGAGAGGAACTTCTTCTGAAGATGGTCGTCCACCATCTCTTCCACAGTACTCAGGCGAGTCTCGGCGGGAATCTCCTCTTCTTCCCCCAGCAGCACTGTGAAGATCAGACAAGTGTTCTTGTAGGCGGCGTTCTCGTGGTCGCAGTAGCGATAGAAAATAAGAGTGGAGCCTGGAGGCAGCTCCTCGAAGCGGTCGATGACGGCCACGGGTTTGTCTCCTTCGAAAGCTCCCTGCAGCTTGGCGTCGATGTCCAGTTTGACCTGGTTGCTGTCCTGGCTGGCTTTGCTGGCTCCATCGATGTGGAGGACGGAGGCGTTGAGAGAAGACGAGAAGGCGGAGGCCAGTCTCTGAGCCAGGCAGTGCAGCGTCCTCTCACCTCTGTGGCCTGCAGTCAGGATCAGACTGACCGGCTCGGTGGGCTGGGCTGTTTGGAGGTGCCTCAGCAGGTGGATCTTGCTCCTATTCCAGAGCTCCGCACGCTGGTTGGGGAACTGAGTCTTTACTTTTTCTAACTGCCTGAGGAAGATGTCTATTTGACGCACTTCATCTTTCTGAGGTGGAGACTTGGGTTGGAAGAGATGCGGCCACAGGAAGGCAATTACGAAGGCAATTACCAACACCACCACACCGGCTGCTGTCAGGATTGTAATTCCTATGGAGAGAAGGCACGTGTACTCAGTAAGTCATTTATAATTGTAAATATACAAAGTTAGAGAGCAGTTATTTAAATGACAACCACTGAGATGGTAAGGCCTTGGCAGTCATTTGATTTAAATGTGTCTCTTAGCTTTAATCACCATGACACTAAAGGGAAACGAGGATATAAACGTAAGGATAAATCAACAAGATCACCTCCACGACTTCCAGGAACTGCAGGTTCAGCATCAGCAGTCTCCTGAGTGGTAGGACCAATGTTTTCAACACCTTCCTCCGTCTGTGGGGAGATGGTGTTCTGTTTATCCTCTTCTTCCTTCTCCGGGCAGCGCTCATCATCTGACCAACGGGAGAACGAAACAACAACTGGTGAGCACACGGCTACGCGTTCATGCTCCCTCACTGGCTTCCCACCAGTTGTGTTAGACTGGAATGCCAAGAAGCTCAGCACGAGAAAACATCCTGTCATTGGAATTTCGAGAAAACGCACACTCACCCTCTCCAGCGTCGGGATTTGTTGTGTTAGAGTCTGGGGTTTCCTCATCGGGTCCATCTACTTGGTCATCCTTTCTGCCATCCAGGGTTGGTGGGCTGGTTGTTTCTGGTGCTTTAGTCTCTCCAGGGTGGTGTTCTCCTGATAACATCAGAAAGCAGCTCAAACAATGGTGTCTTTACAGTTACATTGGGGCGACCGTGGCGCACTGGGTTAAGAGGTCATCTGGGAACCGGAAGGTCAACGGTTCGATCCCCGACTGGGACGTGTCGAAGTGTACCTGAGCAATACACTGAACCCCCGGCTGCCCGGGCACCGACCAATGGCAGCCCACTACTCCCTATATACAGGGATGGGTCAAATGCAGTGGTCAAATTTCGTGTATGTATTTGACAATAAAAATGGTTTCTCATTTAAAAAAACAAAAGGGGGTTCAATGATCACCCATTCAATCTTTATACTCACGGTACTAAAGGATGGGCCATCCATCTTATATCAATACTCAGATGCCCACATGTATGATGAAACAGTTGTTAGTCACTGTAAAGGTTCATATATCAATACACTGCAAACAAATGGCAATACTATGACTGAAGGTCAGTTTGTTGAATGACATCCACCTGCAAGTTGCAGTGGAGAAAGCGCTAAGAACACCATAAAGACACTAAAATAACAGCTGCAAGAAAAGCAACCACGTACATGACATGGATGGTAACATGCAGGATACATATTTGCGAGCCTGTGCACACTGCACTGATTTACTTTGGTGATTGGCTTCGTTTTGGGCATAAAGCTGCCTGTCTACAAACATCCACACAGCGCTTACAACTCCATATGAATGTAAACTGTGAATGAATGAATGTGAGCGCAAAACATTTGGAAGTTCATAAAATGGTGAGCTAAGCAAAAAGGATTTCTGCAACTGAGTGATATTTGTGGCGTTTGTGGCAAGATCAATATTTCCATATGGAGATGATGTTTAATGTGACTGCAATGACACGGTGGAAACCTCACCTCATTGCACAGAACAAACACCACTGCATAGAGCACACAGTAAATTCACTTTAACACACTGAAGTTGGCCGTTTTGAGAGAACAGTTTCAAAACTGCGGCAAATGACACAGGTCTTTAGTGAGCGTTTCCGAAGTGGGTAAATATAAATGCCCTGGCTCTTTGACCGCGTGACCACCATGGATAATAAAGTCTAAATCACTTGTTATAACACTTAAGACAGGAACACTCACTGGAAATGTCCTCCGCTGGCGTGTTCTGTTGCTCAGTTCTTGGTGTCGCTCTCTTGTAATCACCATGACTTCCTTCGTCAGCCTGAGGTGGGTTGCTGTTCTCCTTCACATTCGGCGTTGTGTCGTCTTCTGGAGGTGAAGATCCTTCCGTTAGAGGCAACCTCCTCTCTTCAGCTGATTCAATGTCTGTAATAAAAAATAGAAATCAAGTGTCATCAAAGTTCTAGTCCAACTGAAAGGCTAATGTTTAATTTTCAATGAAACACTGTAATACTATATACTTGCTTTCAACGTCAGGTGGCACCACGTCTTCACCATTGTCGTCGTTCGTCTCTCTGTTTGTGGATGCGGATGATGAAGCTGAATCTTGTCGGGTGAGACAAGACACCATGTTTGATTAGAACAGCAGATGCAGAAAAAGCGTTCGGTAAAGACTCGTTGAATGGATTAATATTGACCTCGCTTGTGTTTCTTAACGTTACCTTCTGAGAGTCGCTGCTTTACAATATCGGTCTCCTGTTTGGACTGAGCTTCTTGTCCCTTGCCTTCTGATTTAAAAAGAAAAAAAAAAGTACATGACACATGTGAATTGAAACCACTGTCTGCTGCAAATGTTTAGTAAACATACCAGTCCAATATAACCAATATCTGTCCTTTTAGTGACGTTACCTGCTGTGTGGTGGTGATCCGTTTCTTGCTCTGCCATGTCTTTGGATAGGAGCACTTCACTCAAGAGATGGTTCAAGGCTGCTTACGGAAAATCGGTATGAAGCACTTGCTTTTTTATGTGTCATCAGTTTTAGACAGATTGTCGTCACAGGTTCAAAGTCTGGAGTAAACTATGGTTATAAACAAAAAGTACGCAAAGGCTTCCTGACTTCAAAGCTGGAAATATTGAATTGTCTGTTTCAAGAGCTCTGAGGTTAGCTTGGTGATATCTGGAGGCTAATTTACTGAATTTGCAGACATTGTTAGGAAACTAAAAAATAGTAGTTAGCTAACTGTTAGTTACTAGCGCTGCTAGCAAAACTCGCTCAGAGAGACCGAAGCTAATAATAATTAATCTACCGTAAAGTGTTTATTAGCTACCTACTAGCTACCGATTTAAGTGTCACACAAGAGATGCTGGTTACACCAGTTAGCCGGGCTTATTTCTGAAAGGACTAACTTAAATAACATACAAACATGTTTAATAGTAATTTCTAATTCTTACCACACGTAACCCTCGATCACATCACCGAGGAATATGACCGGTGTACCGCTTCCTTATCTTTTTAAAGCTCGCGTTACGTGTGTCGCACTGACGGGTCACAAACATCCAGTCGGAAGGTTCAGCAGTGCCCGTGTTTCCCATCGGGATATCTAAAATGTGACATTTCCCGGACATCAACGGCGTTCTGCCACAAAATGGTTCCCCTAACTACAAGGAAGTCAGGGAAGCTTGTCTATGAGTGAACACGATGTGTTTATCGTGTTGATTAATATATGTTTCCATCATCGTGATCATAATGGATTCCAGGGTGTCTGAAGATAAAGAGTCTCACCCGTTGAGACGATCAACAAGGAAGTCGTCGGGTAACGGTAAAGATCAGCAAATTGACAGTTTTACAATTGAATTAGCTAGTTTAGCCATCGAAACTAAACCGCACTCAAAGTTTGACTAGAAAAACCCCTTCATTTATGCTTGAACTAATTTTAGCTGACTTAGTCAATGTAGACGATCCCCAGACGAGGCAACTGCTAGCAAATGAGCTTTACGTGTAGCCGTTGTTTTGAAACTTTAAGTGATTTGGGACACTCGGTACAACACTGTCTTTCTGCTCCTCCTTTAGTATTGGCTGTTGAACCGACCCCCAGGGGCCCTCTCAAGAGGACCAGAAAAGAGTTAAAAAAACAAGCTCCTGTTCGAGCTGTCAATGGCTCCGGAGATATGGAGACTGGCTCCGATGATGAAGGTGGGATGCTCCAGTTAAAACTTAGTTGCCGAGTTGTTACAACAACAGTTGCCCAACAGTCAGTCCTTTTTTCAAGTCGATGTGAAAAATGGAGACTTTTCTGTCCTGTTTTTTACAGAGTCCCCTGGCAAGAAGGGCCGGGCAGAGACTGGTAGACCAGTGGATGGCGGCGGAGATGCGAATGAGATGGATGTCCAGGAAGAAGATCTGGAGAGAAATGAAAACCAAGAAATGGATGTTCTACATGATTCCTCTTCTGGCACTCATCGATCAATAACATGCCACGGTTAGTGCTGCAACTAATGAAATAATGTCGTCATTGAGCAGTCTGAAGTGACTCTTCAGACTCTGATTGTTTACCTCTGACATTATAAATCTCTGATTCATAAGACTTGTTGCCACTGTCGGATCTAATCACCGGCAGTTTGTAGGTTTTTATCTGAATCAAGGTTTTCTCTCTATACATCAGGCGATCTTGGAGGTATGAATTTATCCCCACGTGTTGTGCTCGGTGAACGCCACAGATCCAGTGTTGCTGTACATTTAGAATCAGACTGGGTGAAAACCAAGAGTGGTATGGAAAGGCTATGGATTGATACTGTATTCATCTGAATGATTACATCAAGGGAAAATTATACAGTCGTAATCAGTTTTTTGTTTTGTTTTCAGTAAAACCATCAACAAAGGAACCTGTAGCCTCCACCAAGTCTGCCGCACAAATCAGACCACCAGCAAGCAGAAACAATGTGCCGGTCACCAGCATGGCCGACTACAAGAAGACGATGGAGGCCAAGGCCCAGAGCACTGGTATTGTAGCCGTTTTTATTTCGCTAGATTTCAGTTAAAAAAAATTAGCATTGGGCACCTGTCCAATGGATTTACATCTCTCCAAAAAGTGATCATATTTGACATTGATAAACTCTGCCTCACCTTTAGGGATACCAACAGTTAACAATCGAGTCCCAAGTGTGCACGCAGCCTCAGAGAAACCCTACACAACGCGTCAACGTGTGAATAACGTTCCGACACAAAAAGAAACTGCTCAGTACAAAAAACAAGGTATTGCAGCTTCAACTGAACATTTCAGTCATTAGCAACATGTAATGTGGCTGCGACATGTTTGACATTGATTTGATGAGATTTTCTCTTTTACAAGTGATAAAGAAAACTGCTGTTATCAAGAAAAGCTCCGGATGTTCCTGTAGAGGTGAGCTATCGTCATTTTACTTGCGTTATCTTCACACCCAAAGGTACTTGTTCTACATTATTTGCTATAGTACATTTGAATATGGCCTTGTGTCCTTCCAGGCTTCATGTGGTGTTTGTGGCGTTTGGTTCTGCTGGCGCTGCTCTGTTCGGCCCTCTTGCTGGCATACAAGTTCATCCCGGTACTCAAAAAGACTGCAGCTGGTGGAACGCGTCCATCCAGTGCTGTGAATCCAGAAATGTTTGCTGATCATTTGTCTCTTCTTGAGACTCAGTTCCCTAGTCAGCGGCCTGAGTTGTGGAGGATGAGCAAGATCCACCTGGAGAAGCACCTCAAAACAGCCCATCCTACAGAGCCGGTCAGTCTGATCTTTACTGCAGGCCACTGGGCTGAGAGGACACTGCACTGCCTGGCTCAGCGGCTGGCCACCTCCTTCTCATCTGCCCTCAACGCCTCCGTCCTCCACATCGATGGAGCCAGTAAAGCCAGACAGGACAGCGATGAGGTGAAGCTGGACATTGACAGCCAGTTGCGAGCAGCCTTTGAAGGAGACAAACCAGTGGCTGTCATTCATCGCTTCGAAGAGCTGCCTCCAAGCTCCACCCTCATTTTTTATCGCTACTGCGACCACGAGAGCGCTGCGTACAAGCGGGTGTTCCTGTTGTTTACTGTGCTTCTTCCTCAAGATGAGGTCAAGCCTGACCAGAGTCTGAAGGACTTGGAGGAGATGGTGCACGACTATGTCAAGGAAAGGCTGGTGGACTCCAGCAACCGAGCCGGCTTCAGTGACATGGACCTTGACAAGTACGGGGGACTGTGGAGCCGCATCTCCCATCTTATCTTACCTGTAGTGTCTGAGAAGGAAGTGGAGCAGAACGGATGCTAATGAATCAAGCTAGCCATCAATGAGGATGTCAGAATACCACTTTGGACCAGTCTGATCCGCCCTTGGCACGGTGCAGGAGCTATGAACTAGAGAAGTAACATGTAAATATAACGCGTGTGCTGTTACCGTTCACATATAAACTTGAGTTTAAATGATTGACCGTTGTATTGATCTGCTTCTGTTGAAGATGAGGTTATACTTATACTTCTAGGCTGCAGTCCAATGTTGATGATTCTGTTTAACGTCTCAGGATTCCCAGCACTGAGTTTTTACACATGTACAGGCTTTTGCATAAGGATGTGACAGTGGCACCGTCGTTCCACTTCCAAAGTAGCGTATGAAATGCATATTCTCATTCAGATTTAGCATACTATACACATTATTTAGTTTGATGTATTCTCCTTGTTTTGATTTGACAGCACTTTGTTCAACAGCTTTTTTTTTACTCTAAGAAGAGTTTTTGTTGAACGATCAGCATGGATTACAATGGGTCCTTCATTGGAACTAATGAAAAATGTAAAATCTTTAATTGACATCTTTGTTTTAGGAGGAAATTAATATTTCTTGTTCTGTTTCAAATCTCTCAGACAACTGTTGGCTTGCTTTATACTTCAGTGTAATATCCCCATGGAGATGTGTGTCCCATTGTTCATTTAATTCTCTTGTGTACACAATTGGATTTGCACTAAAATGTTTGCTTAATCTATCCTTATCAAGAGTGCTGGCTTTTATGAAGATAAATCTTTTATATTCTTTGTTTTGGTTCTGAATGTGCATATTTGTGATATGTTGTGTCTTTCCTAGATTGGAATATTTTTTGATAAATGTGTTGAATATAAAAGGCTTTGTTCTTTGCAACTGTTGAAATGTCGACTTTGAAACGTACAGTTTCTCACTCAGTGATTTGAAATTGTTAAAATAAAATATTACTAAATATTAGTCAACGAGTCACGAAATGTGCCTTAAACACTGACCTGGAGAAGAATAGACTATTTTAAACACTCGTGAATCATTTAATACTGTATCTTCACAACCTCGAACCCAAATGAGGTTTCTTGCAGAAAGTTTGTTCTGATTTGTTTTTTGCTCTTATGTTATTCTGGGATGAATTTAGTTTTGCTCACGTGAACATTTTCAATAAAGATTATTTTGGGAACTAGAAAAGTTAATAATTGATGTAACTCATTGTGTTTTCTTGGAAACAAAAAAAAGTCTACGGCAGAAACTGAAGACCTGATCGGGAACCCGCAGTCTTACTGTAACCGTATTACCCACAGTCCCCCGTTTAGTAAAGACTCAGTGTGCAGTCACATATGTTAAAAAAAATATATATATATATATATTTTTTTTTTCTATATATATATATTTTTTTATATATTTTTATATATAAATATTTATATATTTATATATATATATTTATATATTTATATATATATATTTATATATTTATATATATATATATAATTATATATAATTATATATATATATATATAATTATATATATATATATATATAATTATATATAATTATATATATATATATATAATTATATATATTTATATATATATATATATTATGTTCAAACTTTTTATTCCGTTAGCAGAGAAATGGCACACTTTTTGTAAGGTAAGGATTAAAATCATGACCAGAATGCAATTTTATTTTTCTCACCAGCACCCGTGTGTAATATAAGAATATTAACCTGCTTTAGTTAAACTGTGATAGAGTGATAGAGTAGGTCCCACAACATCTTAAGAGTGCACTATAAAGCTTTGAAACCAGGAAGTTACAACCGAAAAACACAGCAGCCGTTCAATCATTTACTAAGAGGTTAAGATGTATAACTCAGTATTGAAGACAAAGATCTATTTATGGATTACAAATACGAAGCAGGAGAGTCCATGACTGTGTGGTGTTTATTTACACTTGCTGTATATCTCGTCTACGTGATTTATGAAAATATATTTGGAACTCAGCTTTTTAAAACAATTGAAATGTTTCCTTTGCTTTTATAGACCAAGAAATCAAAATGAATGTGAAAATGAATTAACATTTTCCGTGTTCTGTGAAGAAACATTTACAGCAAGTTTAATCAACAGCTATGTGATTGATAGGTGTGCGTTGGCAGAAGTTTAATAATTAGGTAATTATCTACCTGAATGTGGACACAGCTGATAGTTGCTCCCTTCAAGAGAACCATAAAAATGAATAATCATGTCTGAATCACGCTTTGCTGTATGACTAGTGATACAAATGTAGGGTCAAATCATTTCAAAGTCACAGTACATGAGTATTTGTTTACATATTGAACAACTGTGATTTACACATTAACATGAACAATCCAGTCTCAATCATTCACACGGGGTTGACTTGTTTATGGATGTGTATATTTCTCTTTTTGGGACTATGTGTAGAATGTTGCTGTTGCTTTTAGGGGTTTTTTTCGGTTGCTTTATTGTTATTTTGAGATTGGAACCAAGCAGGAAAACACAATTTTACATTATCAACAAACGTTTTCATAACCTTTACAAAATATACTATTTAGATAAAAATATGAATTAAATGTGCAGGTCACAGCAGCAGTATACAAACAAGGTACACAGAATAGTGCAAAAAGAGTATCGTACACACTAACACACAATTTAAAAAGAATGCCCCTTTAAACATGCGCATGCATACAAGTGTGCGACTTACAGGCAGGAATCTGGGACTTAAATTTGATTTGTATTCATGATTAACTTTATAAAATGTGACAAAAAACATACAACCCCAAAACAACTGTGAATTACATGCAAACACAGTACCAGCACACCTTCATGCGCAGGCCTACTCTTGCTGACATCCAAATATCCCGACAGCGACAGCTACAGAGAAACACAAGCTCCCAAAGGTGAAGATGACTGCGACAGCAGTGACCATCACTTCGGCTCGACTGAGCTTCTTCTGGAATTCAGAGGTGAAAAAAAAAAATTAACTGGCATCTTAAACTGCACCATTTGTTATATTGTCATGATGTGAGTGGCTCTCACCACTTTGCCTTGTTGCTTCCCTCTCTCACTGTTTCGTAAACTCCCTGGAACAGAAAATAGTGACAGATGTTTTGGTCTTCATAAGATTTCTACATTGTATTTGATGTGAATACTAATATTCACACAGCACTGTAGTACAAGTCGTTCACCTAATTTGCTTCTCCCCAGTATTGCTTTTCTTTGAGTACTGCTTACGAAAAGCCAAATTGCATATAAGAGAATGAACAGTGTGAAAGCGACCATCACTCTCAGAAGCCAGTTCTTTCTGCAGTTGTCCGAAACGCCGACAAAGATGACAGCGACTGTGTGTAAAACATATTTGGAAATAAAATCAGCGTAAAACAAGGCAGTGGCAACTAAGAGACCATCAAACTACTGCATTAAATACATTAAACATTTACTGCTTTATAGATTACAATCAGGTGAATCTCCTCACTTGTAAAAATCTGATGGATGACAGAGCACACTTTGGCAGCATGGTCACAGATCTCCTTTCTTGAACAGAACAAAAGAGGAACAACAATAACAGCTGTGCACAAAGTGTTAAAGTTGAGTTTCAGGTCAAACATTCAGGCAGAAGAAGAAGAAGTTGAACTTACAGTTCATGACTCGGTCCAATTGGCAGACAGACGATGACCAGCTCGATGAAATTAATCACTATCGCCACACACACAAGAGCAACGAGAGTGACCTAAACATGCACACACAGACGTAAACACACAGTCAATTTAACCTCGTTCAACTAAGACGTTTGATATCGATGTAGATATAGAGAAATGTTGTACACCTCTTATTATTACTTACTTTAATAGGTTCAGCCACACACAACAAGACCACAGCCGATATTTCTACCGCCGCACACAGCAGACTGCAAGATATCTGTGACCACTACACAAGAAATAAGATGCACCTTCACTTATCGCAATAAACCTGAATAATTAGTATTTCATTGGTATTTATGTGTTTGTACACACAAGCACAGAATACGGACCGAGCCTACAAATGCCATCGAACATTTATAAGATGTGCTGATTTGCAATACTTGTCTCTATATGGAAGTTTTACGTCAGAAAGATGAATTTACGTTTTCAGAAGAAAAATGCACTTTTACAAAATGCAAACAATGGACACAACATGCAAATGACTACCACTAAGTACATCAAAGCTGCTATGAAAGTTGCTTCAGATTTTTATAAAAATCAAACACCTTTTTTTGGTTGGCATTCTGAGAAAGTCATTCAATATCTTAAAACTCTGTAATTACCTCTCTATAGTTTCCACTACAGAGTATAAGGACAGTTACTGACAACACAAGCCCTCATGTCTTACCTTATTGAGACAACGAGAAAAGGGGCTGTTGTGGAGGGCGGTAATGAAGATAGTAGACAGTGCCTGAGAGATAAAGAGAATTATGCTTTCTTTTGGTGTACTTTTCTGTGGTAGGACTATTGTGTAAATGGCATTCACTGGGTAACATAAATGTATAGATGCCATACCATTTTGAGTACAACCAAAAAACTGTCGACAATAATCGCCACAATACTTGCTCCCTGAAGACAAATCAAGAGAAACACGGAGGAACTATGTGAATACAATTGTTGACATACATATATTAAAGGGACAGTGTATCGAATTTCGTGGGATCTATCGTGCAGAAAGGGAATATAATGACCATAACTATATTTTCATTTGTGTATAATCACCTGAAACTAAGAATTGTTGTGTTTTCATCAGCTTAGAATGAGCCCTTCATATCTACATAGGGAGCGGGTCTTGTTGCACTGCCATGTTTCTACAGTAGCCCAGAGTGGACAAACCAAACACTGGCTCACCTCTGACAGGATTGTGAAACTCCAAAAACGTGGTGAAGCCGGCCATAACACCGGAGTCTTGGAAAGGCATAATTGAGCGGAGGGGTATTCAGATGATTGCACTCTTCAACCATACCGCTAGATGCCCCGAAATCCCACACACCGTCCTTTTAATGCATCGATTTCTGCACAATGTCGACAAAACTCGATCAAATCCACCACCGTGTCGCTCCTTACCTCCAATAGGTTGAAAGTAACAGCCTCTTGCTGAGTGGTCATGCTTGCCTCTGCAGTATTTGACTTAGTAGTACTTATTGTAGTACTTAGCTCAGTACTTATTGTGGTACTGAGCTCAGTATTTTTTGTGGTACAGCCCTTCGTTTCCACTGGTTTCCAGAATGTTTCAAAAGTCTCAAGGAATGTGGCTCTGAAATATATCAGACAGGCACATGTTGATGACAATCGTTTTGCTTTGCATTGTAATATTGACCTTTGGAAGGCAGTCACAGTGTTTGAATACCTGAAAGTTATGTCGACGTCTGCACCCTGTGCCGTCCAGTTAACTTCAAGCCAAGATTTTTTTCTATTATTGCTGTTAATAACAGCCGAGTCCTAAGGAGAGAGACAATTAAAGCAAGCGTCACTTCCACAAGACAGATTATAAAGGCTTTGACTTTGAATTTCCCCGTAAATTTTAATTAAACGTGTTACTTAAAATGGAAATGGAAAGTATTCAAATGTTAATGTAATGCATTTAATACCTCTAATAATGAAAATGTGAGATGGTTACTTACTGCTAAACCATTACAGAGCAAGAGACGAGTCTTAGAAGAGTCAAGCAAGATGAATTTTCCAACAGGACGGCCGCTTGTCTCGCGCGCCTCCACCATAAACCCCTTGAACTGTGTGGCTGGTTGTAGGCTCCGGAGAACAACTGGGTCAAAAGTTTGAAGATTCATTGGAGAGAAGGTGGAGGGACAGAAAATGAAGACAGCGTTAGTAGCGATAACCACTTAGGGAATGACAACTGCAACACATTTTGTGTGATATAGTGACATACAAGCTTCCAGGAAAATGGATCCAATAGTCTCTGTACCTGTAATAGGGTCTCCCTCGTTTTTAGGTGCATCACAACTCAACTCAAAGGGCGGTGTAGTGTTCTGAGGAGCATGAAGTACCCCATCTTGTCTCTTATGCTTAGGTAAAATTGAGTCACACGGCTCTGGCAAGACACCATTTGAAAACCCGTGCACCTTTGCGATGATGTTAAGGCCAATCAAAATCCACAACCACATCTGTAAAACAAGATGACTTCTTCATCAACATGCAGTCAATGAATAATCTTGACCTGAAACACCGTCACCGTGAGATTCAGCTGATGCATTGGCACCATAAGTATCATCATACATACTCCTCCAACTTTTGAAGAATGCAGAAGGACAATAACAAATTTACAAGTCAACGCAATATGCCTTTGAACTAACCCATAAATTAAAGTCAGCTCCTTTCTTTTGGAAAAAGTCAATAATAAAAACTAAAATGAGGCCTGAAAGTCAACAGCAAGCATTTTTAGTGAGCTCTTTCACAGTATTATTCAAATACAAACTAGGATTTATAGCATAAGTCTTCAGTGGCAAATAATTAAAGACACAGTAATAATAACTCTTTTCTCTTACCTTAAAATACTTGTGTAAAATGTCCTTAAAAAATAAACCTGAAGTAAAGATGTCACACTACGACTGTAGACACTTAGACCATAGAACCTGCTATTTAAGTCTCTTAGAAGAAACCTCAGAAATGGCTCTTCCGTCCGTGACAGTTCGGCGTGCGGTGTGTGCAAGAGAGCACAGCAACAACTCAACAGACTGAAGGAGGAAGTTAGAAAGGGCAATCTAAGTGCACGGCTGATCCCACCCACACGCACAGCTAAATGATTAAGAAAGTGCAGTACCTTTACTGTGGACTACACCTGTGTCTCAGATTGTTCTCATAGTTTGTTAGTTCCCCAAAAGAATGCAGGTTCCTTAATTTCTCCAGTCTCCTAGCACGATACAGATCCCAGTCTGCAGTGCCGATAGAAACACAGTTCCTTGAGGAGTTCCTCAAATCAAAATAACTGTCAACTCAAAATCAACCCATAAAGAAACAGAGTTTGCTTCTTCTCTTGGAAAGTGATACATACAGTATGTGTCTGCTTCATTAACATGCATGTGTGTATTTTCAGGATTTTATTTGGCAGTATGTAAAGAAGGTATAACACATGTGAAAGCATCAGCAGTCGTTATTTTGCAGTTAATAATGAGGGTAAGTAGAGGACCCTGGCAAAATGTAATGCTATTCCAATGTATACATGTTGACAGTATTATATCAGTATTATCCTCTTTGGCTCTTTAAAATGTTGTAAACGCTAATGCTGGTAACAATGATTCAGCAAAGCCAACCCTAACATAATAATGAAGGCTTTGATCACCGGGGAACTTCTGTTGAAAGTGTGTGTCCAGATTGAGGTGCCATGCCACCTGTAGAGGGCCCATTTGAGCAGGTTTGAATTTTTTCTATAAAGGCTGGACTGCATATAAAATGACTTATATATAAATCTAATAAAATATATATATATACTGTATATAATCTATGACAATTGTTGAACACATACATTTGCTGGTAATGACAGTCATCATTTCTAGTCATCCGAGCTTTCACATATCAACATCACCCGCACGCACGCACGCACGCACGCACGCACACACGCACACACACACACACACCCATTGATGGCAGAGGTTACCATTAATCAGAGGATAATCTAAAGCAGGGGTGTCAAACTCATTTTCACTCTGGGGCCACATCAGCATCACAGTCGCCCTCAAAGGGCCGGTTGTAAATGTAAGACGGTGTAACTGTAACCCTAACATATTTAGTTTCCCGGGATATCTGTGACTTCCACAACACGTACCAAGCAGAAATAGAGGTTATTTTTTCCATGGTTAATGGCGGACAGTTGAACGGCTTTCAGGGCGATAAGCCACGCCCCCTCTCCGGCGTGTCCAGTGCGAATGAACACAAATAGCCCCCGGCGAGACCGGCGGCGCAAATGTCTCAACTCAACTTTTTTTTTTCTACTCAAACATCTCCGCGACTTATTGAGTGGCGTAATAATCGCACGACACAACGAATCGTTGCCAACTTTGCTTTAACCAATAGGCTCCAAAAGGAGGACCTATACATAAACGCATGCGCACTCTGTCTAAGCGCCTTTAGCTTTCACTTTTCTAGGTCCGTGCACGTATAACTGCTGGACATAATACTTCTGTTACAAATAAATGTTATTGCTTGAATTTAGCTAAACGCCTCGATCTCAGTCTGTTCACTCGAGTTACATCCTCAACATCAGATCCCGCTAGCAACACCTCACATCTCCGAAATCGTCAGAGCAGATGTTTAAATCGGCTGAATCTTGACAAACCGACCACAGATTTGGTGCTTAAACAACTAACTTCTCGCCTCAACGGTCCGGGCATTCGGACCGTGCTTGGCTCGATGTGAACATTGAATTGGAACAGTACTTGGGCTGAGACTGATGACGTTTCACAAGTCCACGAGTTTACAAGTACCGGTACAGAGAAGTACGCATGTTGAGAAAGGCACGATCACTTGTTGGAAATCCTCTTAATGGGTTGTTGCTTCTCCTGTCCACCTGTTGTGATAGTTTTAATGTCGGCACACAGACAATATGCTATCTCATGACTTCGACTTTCTATCTCATAATGTCGACCATGGGGATATTTTTGTTTTCAATATCTAACTTTAAATTTTTGTAAAAAAAAAAAAAAATTTTTTTTTTTTTTTGCCGGGCGGATTCGCGGGCCACATAAAATGACACGGTGGGCCGGATCCGGCCCGCGGGCCGTATGTTTGACACCCCTGATCTAAAGCCTTCGGGAGCACAGTATCTTGCCCAAGGACACTTATTCTCAGTGGACGACCTACTCTACCTCCTGAGCCACAGCCGCCCTGTCCATTAGTGGACATTTACTTTGGTAGGGATGCACTTTACCATTAATTGACATCTCAACCACTTGGTAGAGACGCATAATAAAAAACCAACATGTGGTCAGTTGAAAAAAGCCAGTGTTTTTTATTGCACAGAGGGACTCAAAATTACAAACATCTTTACATTGCTTTTTACTGGGTGGGACCATTAACGGACTAAATATAATATACAAGCGTATTTCATTAAAACATAAAGGCCATAAACAAACCCCTTCCTTTTAAAATATGAAATACCAACATTTAGCTGTTGTATGCAATGGCACATTGTATTAAATTCACACAAGAAATCAGAATTAAAATGAGAAGTGAAAACATCCTCACAAAAGTGAGAGTAGGTATAATTTGAAATAAATATAATAATTAATTTGCACAGTGAACATATATTTTCTATAAAGGCTCCACTTCCACTGTAACTATTTAATTATATTTGTATGTCCATGAAAAACACGAGTCTCTTTTTAAAGAGCCAGTAAATAAATGTACCAATTCAAGACACCTGGTCCCACACAAACGATAGATTATGAGGTTTAACACAGACACGTTAAAGGGAAAAAGTCAGATTTACAAGCTGCAAAGTATGAACTCTATATTTCAATACAATGGATTTTATCAAGCACACACTGGACTTGAGCAAATGCAGTAGTAAATTTAAGGAAATGACATACTCAAACAGCAACTACAACATTGATGCACGTGAGAAGGTCGGCATTGTAACCTGCTGTTCTTCGGCTGGACTTCGAATGAACAATCGGACCAGCAACGACTTCAAATGACTCCTAAACTTCACACCAACAAACGCATAAAAGACAGGGTTCAGGCAGCAGTGGGAGAAAGCAATGAGCCGGCACACATAGAACGCAAAGTCAAGATTAATAGTTGTGTTACAGTCATCGAATGGTGCAATCAAACTGTCAGCCAAAACCCTCAGAAAGATGACCACATTGTACGGCACCCAGCCGAGGAAGAACACAGCCACGATGCAGAAGACTAACTTCACCGCTCTGTTCTTTGTGTGAGATCGTGTTCTTGTGATTTTCCACAGCAATTGAATGTAGCAGAAAGTCATCACTGCAAAAGCGACCAAGAAGAAAATGTTCTGTTGGAAGACACTAATGCTTTTCCACAGGGGGTCTACGTACTCACAGCCCAGGGAGTGTTTATCTTTGTGGGGGATCGAGACAAGGGTGCTGTAGAGCAGGGAGGGAATGGCTGCTCCAATGCTGATTATCCACAGTAGGAAAGACACATAAGCCCCGGTGATGAGTCTCGGTGTGCTCAGGTTAGACAGTGGGTGGACCACTGCCAGATACCTGTAGATGGTCATGATGGTCAGGAAGAGGACGCTGCTGTAAAACCCAGTGAAGAAGACAAACGTCACTATTTTGCAAAGGACCTCTGAAAACAACCATCCCCAGATGTGATAAATTGCCCAAAAGGGCAGACCGGTGGTGAAGACGAGGTCAGAGATGGCCAGGTTCAGGATGAAAATGTTGGTGATAGACTTGAGGTTTTCGTACAAAGCGAGGATTACAAGGACGAGGATGTTTCCTGTGAGGCTCAGTGTGATCACAACGGAGAAGAACACAGGAACGGCAATGGATCCAAACTTGACCACCGCATCTTTTTCACACACTTCATCGTCATAGTCCAGGTTAAATTGGTCATTGAAAGAGTTATTCATTGCTGTTCAACTGGATCCTAGAAAAAAAAAGATAGAATTAGTTTGTGCATTACTGCAGGTTATTCTAAGTCATGTCATTGTTAAATCAACATAAAATAGAGACAAGACAATTAGAGCAGTAATAAGAAAAAGGGTATTTTTCCATGTTACACAAAGTTCTTTAATGAGAACATAATAGTATGTCAGTTGTGTAATGTGTAATATTGTGTGTTCCCAAATATTGTGTAATATTTAGTGTGTCAAGAAAAGAACTGACCTACCTCTCACTTGATGGGACTGATATGTTGTAGGATCAGGATGTGATGCCTTATACGCAGAGAGCTCAAAACGGGGTAGCTATTATAATCTCGTGACAGGCAGCGCTTTCTGTTCCTAGTTCTGTTCCAGTAACCTGCTTTGTTTTATCACATGGCTATGTACTCAGCTCTGCCGGATTTGTGCTTGTTTATTTTAGACCATATCTCGGAGAAAGACAAATTGCTAACTTTCTCATAAAAAAGAACAAACAAACATTACACTATGAAATGTGTGTATGTGTGGTTTAGATCTCCCTCTCAGAAGTTTCTGGTGCCAACACATGCAACATGCATTTCCATGAGCACTGTCTCTGTTTCCGTGGATAATCCACAGCACATGCTGTGAACAGTTTTATTAAAAACGATTTATACGATACATCATTGGAAATCTAAAATGTGGGCAAGTTAAACTAAGTTACCTGAGTAAACTAAACTATGTAACCAGTACTTTAATCCAATACATACTGAGACATTAAATGAGATATCAGACTGAAATTTATTTTTTTGTTTTTTTTCTCTGTGTATGTAATGTATTGACCCTAGGGTCACATTGTGTTTTTTATGCTTTTAAATGTCTGCTCTGTTAAGCACTTTGTGATGTTATGTCTGTGAAAAGCGCTCTATAAATAAATTTCATTCATTCATTCATACTCTGGAACTTTAGTGTTGCACTTTCATACCGTCTTGGTACATATGAGGAACAGAAGGGTCAAAATTGATGGAGCAGAAGCAGCGATGCCCTGACTTTTAGTTGATGGTTTGGGTCCCTTAAGAAATGAGAAACCACTAAAATTGACCAATGATCTGGGTGTTATATTAAATATCAGGCTATTTTAATTTTTAAGTATGCTACACTACACAAAGGCTTTGCAAGTAATACAAGTTTTGTTTCAGTTGTTGTTTTAAAGAACATTAATGGCGTAGGGGGTGCACTTGCGTTAAACATACTTAAGATGTGCAATAATAGAAAACAAAGGACCACAGAGACACGCATTTATGAACGTCATTGTGATCACATGACACCTCTGTTTACTCTGTTACGACAACCAAACTATCCAGCTTTTAGGGTCCCGCCTATCAACCTCTGGTCATTGGTCGAAGGGCTACATGTCGCTCTGTGATTGGACGACGCAATGTCAGCCACGCCGCTTTCAACAAGATTGTATGCTCACATAAAATATTTGGTTTGTTATGGACTTGAGTCATATCTGTAAAAAGTATGTCAAAGTTATTTTTATTTTCTTATTCTTTCACCTGAAACTATAAGCCACAGACTGTATGTATCGTCTCTCGTTGATGTCACGGTTATTTTCAAAATGTCTGTCAAAGGTTCACTGTGTCAAAGTTATAGTTAAATATAGTTACGTTAACTTCACCGTGACAGCCTTAAAAAGAACAAAAACCGTCTGTAAAAGCTCAGTAGCCAGCGTGTTGCTTCTTGTTAGTGGTTCTTCGGTGTTAGATAACAATATTAGCGCTGTACGAGCGGATAGTTAGGGTTGTAAAACTGTTTTCAAACTGTTGAAACTCAACTGACGTTAACCTAGTTAGCTGTTAGCTAACATTAACCTAGTTAGCTGTTAGCTAAAGTTGAACAAATCTTAGAGGTTTAGCTAGCGTTAGCGTTATTAATGTGTCGATGCTTGTGTATTAAATTTGGTTTGTTAAAGTTATAGCTAGATGGCATACAACATTGCATGCTTGTTTACTACCTCTCATAGCTCACTAACAGAAGTGTACAGGAGGAAGACACCGTAACAATAGCTCCTACAAACTATCCAGCTGCCAATAAATACTTCCTCTGTGTTATGATTGTCAGCTTAGTTGAAACTTTATCAGAGAGGACCTGACTAAACTCCATGGTAATCATGGCAGCCATAATGTGTGGCGCTGGTGTCTTATGGACATTGGGAGTTGAAGCAGCACATATAATTCTACACATATTACAAGCTTCTTGCTGGTAATTCATACATTTTTACCCTGCTAGTTTTGTAAGGGGAGATTCAGTTCATGTCACATACAGACCAGTGATCTAATATACATATAGTGTAATTAATTTGAAAGCATTGACATAGTTTGAGACACTTTATAGTTTTATAAAAGTATGGGAATTGTACCCTTTGCAAATGTGTCTCTTTTCTTGAGGACAATGAAAGTAGATTTTAGTGAAGAATAACTCACTCTCTCTCTGTATTTCCTAAGTGGATGAGTGAGACTTAGCTTTGTCTAGTTTAACCAGCATCCAGCGAGACCAAGTTACATTTATGTTAGGGAGATCTTCCAGCCTACCATGCCTGTTTGCCATGAAATATGTTGGTTTTAAGTATGTGTTACCAACCCACAGACTTTATGGACCAAAGACAGTGTCCTGGCTGATCAGTGATCAAGTTGTTATGCAAATGCCTCCTTTGGTATTCTTCTTCTTCAGTAAATCAAAAACCCTGGAATTTCATCCATAAATTCATAATGTTGCAGTTATATTAGAATGTAATTGCCTTCTTAGTGTGTCATTTAAAATACAAAGATGCGTAGCTTGACAGATGTAAAATTCAACAGTTGAATAGTTGTTGGTAGTCAGAAGATCAGAATGTGTAAAGTGACATTTATTATACAGATCATCACTATCAGATGCAATGTGCCCATCATGAGAACTGTCATTCATGTGTCACACATTTTTGTGGATCAAAGTGTGCCACGAGAGAGCACAGTGTTGGAGCGTTCATGTCCGTCTTTTGTTCCTGACTGCTTCTGATTCTCTGACTCAGCAGACTGGATGTGAATCGGTGACCCAGCGGTGGGGCCATGGCTGCTGGGGCTACAGTCGGGGAGAGCCAACTCCAGAGGATTATCCGAGATCTGCATGGTACGGCAGCTTTATGTGTGTGTGTGTGTGTGTGTGTGTGTGAATAGATTGGCTGCAGGCAGTTGTTGGCTGACGTGGTTTGACTGAAGAGAGGAGAAAGAAGGGACATGATGTGATGTCATGACCTGAGTCTCAGCGTCAAGTCCAAATACAATCTTTACACCTGGAACTATCTGACCTTTCCTGGTCATCAAATCATTTGGGAAAACGTGCACCGGACCTCATGTCCCAGTAGAAAGGGTGTGGTGGAAGCCTGTCAGCATGCAGCGAGACAGAGAGTGCATACTGAGGATGCACCCATCACGGGTGTCCTTCCAGTTTTTGCGATGGATACGAGGCAAGTGGTTGATTTACAGACTAGCTGAGTTTAAAGAGGGTAGAAATGGAAATAGATTGAAGATTTAGACACAGGAGTGTTTGGGTGTGAGTGTGTAACCAAAATGCATCAAGAGGTGAACATATTATGATGATTTTCTTTTGTTTTAGGCCTTGTGACTTTAGGTAAAAGGAGATACAATTTTCTGCCTTTTTGCTTCGATGCTTCATCCCTAATATATTTTGCCGACATGCCACCTGTTTGTATAAACCCTGTGCCGTTATTATAATCCCTGATCTTTTTCCATTTTTGAACCATGTGAATTTCAGAGGCTGTTGCAGAGCTTGCAAAGGAGTACAGGGAAAGCGGGGAGCCAATCACAGATGACAGTACCAACCTGCACAAGTTCTCCTACAAACTGGAGTACCTGCTGCAGGTGTGATTTATTTAGCTTCTGTTGTCACACCTCACCCAGTCAATCCCAAATACTCAAGGAAGATGTGAATAAATAGATGAGCAATGCCGTGCCTCAAAATATATGTTTTCCGTTCCAACTGTATCGATATTTATATTCTTTCAGTTTGACCAGAAGGATAAAACTACATTTCTTGGTACAAAGAAAGATTATTGGGAATACTTCACTGACTGTCTGGCTAAACTCAAAGGAGCCAATGATGGGATCCGCTTTGTCAAATCCATCACTGAGGTAAGAAGATTTGTTTTTTACAATGACTCCGCTAATATAACGCTGATTACATACTAATCATTAACTCCTTGTATGAGACTTATCCATAGTCAGCATGTTACCTATTGTAGACGGTGGTTGGCACGCCCCCAGTTTAGAGAAACAGACTGGAGTACTGGCACGGGAGCGAAGCAATATACTGCTCTGGGGCAGCAGCAACATTTATTTTAGCCACCGAAAAGAAAGGCCCACCTAAAAAACTAATACCAGTTTATGCTATATTTAGAATATTTTCTAAAGGGGAACTGGACTGAAAGTGAAACTTATCTATGCAGTTTTTGTAAATAGAGTCTTTGAAAGAGCTTAGATAAATTAGGTAATTGGTTGGAACAATTTCAAAATATTATTTGTTGCATTTAAAACAGACCCTAACTGCATCGTTACGTCTTGAACAGATTGAAAATATCATTTAGATGAAATAATGAATTCGTTTTTGACGTCCTTGCAGTTTGAGTGTGAAGTTACCACTGACTAAAGGCTCCACGTAAAACAATGTTGTTGTTTTTTGCTTTGATAGCTGAAGACATCTCTGGGGAAAGGACGAGCGTTCATCCGATACTCCCTCGTACATCAGCGACTGGCTGACACCCTGCAGCAGTGTCTGATGAACCAGAGAGTCACCAGGTAAAACTGTCAGAGCACAACACGTCTCTTTGCAATGTTTTTCGTCATGCAGATATGAAGAATGGGGCTTTTGTTGAAGTGCAAGTAGACTGAATGGAAAAAATGGAACTGCATCTGTTTTTGGATCACAAGGAAACACTTTTGAAGAAATAGGCATATGATTTCCTTATTTACACTGAACTGAATGTTGATGTTCTGTTGTGCTGTTGTACTTCACCATTTCCCCTCTCTGTTAAAGTAGCAGTCAGTAGCATCAGCTGTAGTTGAATAGGAAGAGCAGTCTAACGAAGAAAAATGAAGATACTGTTTTTATGATGATTTACCCGAGTTTAGAGTATAGAGCCAGAGAAATACACAACTACAAGGACAAAGAATGCATGCAGCTGTCATTTGGTGCCATAGACCTTTTTTCTGGTTTAGGCGTCGCTTTCTTCTTAAGTGTCAAAATATCGGACAAAACTTACTTTTTTAGTCACCATTATTGTTTCTTGTTGTTACGCTATGTTCTACTGTGACCTCTTCCTCATCTCTTTTCGCGCAGTGACTGGTACTACGCAAGAAGCCCCTTCTTGAAGCCCCACCTTAGTGTTGACATAATCAACCACCTGTACGAACTCAATGAGCTCCAGTTTGATGTGGCCTCCAGGGGCTATGATCTTGATGCATCCTGGCCCACTTTTGCAAGGTAACAAACAAAACTAATCATGAAAACAACACGTAGAGCAGATAAATACCACAACAATATCTAGAAAGTATTACAGAAACATGTGTGTCTAAATACAGCCATTCCTCTGCACCTACTTTGGAGTACACTATCAGTTTTATTTTCTGATCAGGAGAACACTGGGAAACTCACCTGGCCACATGTGGAAACCACCCAGTCGCAGTTCCAGTATTAACAGTCTGGCCAGCACCTACTCCCAGGTAACGCACATATATCATCATTTTATCATAATAATAAAATGACTGCATGAGGTTCATCACTCTTCCTCTCTTCCTTCCCTTCTCCTCTGGTTTCCATTGCAACCATCTAGCAAGCACACGAGTTCCCCTCCAGCCCCGACTATGGTCAGGGTCTGCTAAGTGACCTGAACGAGTCTCTGCCTGCCTGCAACGAGGATGTCAGCACAGTTGAAGATCTTCGCCTGGAGCTGGACCAGTCGGAGCTGAAGCAGCGAGAGCTCCTAGATAAGGTGCAGCAGCTGGGCGAGGAGGCGGCTGAGCTCAGGGGCGTAGTCGTGCAGCTCCAGAGGCAGCTGGATGTGTCCCTCGCTGCCCAAGAGGAGCAACAGGGCTTGCAAGGAGATCTCAATGCTTTCCAGGGAAGAGAAGAAGCCCTGTCCAGAGAGGTGGAAGCACTCAGGACCGGGGAAAAAGCCAGGAAGGCTGAACAACAGCTGCTCCAGGAAAAGTTGGCAGCTGCTGAGGGGAAGAACATAGAGCTCCTGGCCAAGTTGGACGGGGTTCTCAATGAGAAGGGCCAGCAGGCAACCAGTTACTTTGATTCAGCTCAAAAGATACACGAGTTGCTGGACAGATTGAAAGAGGCAGAGAGAGGGAAGATGGAAGCTGTAGCTGAGGTAGAGGAGAAGAAGAGACTGGCAGAAAGGCTAGAGGATGAGCTGAGAGTCAAGCTGGCAGCTGCAGAGCGCGGCGAAACAAAACTCGGAGCATTAGTTGTATCTGCGTCTGAGGAGAAGGCCAAGTTAGAGGCGAAAGTGGAGGAACAGTGCAGAGCCATTGATAAGCTGCAGGGGGCCTCCACAGTGAGAGAGAAGGAGGCGAGCAACCTCCAAAGGCAACTGCAGGACCTTCAAGGATCTCTAGAGGAGAAGGAGGAAGAGCTGCAGGAGGTGAAGATGAGGGCACAAAAAGATAAAGATGAAATGCAGAAGAATGCTGGTGCTTTAAAAGAGTCCTTAGAAGCAGAAGTCACTGCCCTTAAGGAGCATCTAAAGAGGAAAGAGGCAGAGTTTACCTCCAGCTGCAAGGCACTACAACAGCTAGAAGCCAAGAACCAAAGCCTGATCACAGAGAGGGACAAACTGACCACGAACCTCGTTGAGCTGGAGGGTGTCGTCAAAGAACAAGTCACGAAGGTAGAAGAGTACAAGACGCAGTGCGGCAATCTAATTGAAGTAAATAAGAAACTGCTGACCACGATGAAGAGAAACGAGGAGCTGAAGAAGGAGATGGCGGAAAACCGAATAGTGCTTGAATCTGAATTAGCAGCTCTAAGAGCTTCTGAGAAACAGCTCCGCGGCCAGATGGGTGACACCAAGATGACGGTGGATGAAAAAGAGAAGTCCTTGCGTGAGGAGAACCGCAAGCTGGATGAGAGTCTGCAGCGAGCCACGACGGCCGTAAAGCTCTCCGAGGCCACGTCAAAGCGGCTGGAGCATGAGAACCAGAGTCTGAGAGAGGAGCAGGACACTGTGAAAGCAGCTCTCAGCCGCATGCAAGCTGACCTGAAGAGTGTTAACGGGCAGATCGGAGATTTGGAGAAGAACTTAGGAGCGTCACGCAAGAACGAAGCAAGCCTTCAAGAACAGCTTCAAGCCAAAGAGGCCGAGCTACAAAGCAAAGACAAGAACCTTGTTGAGGTTCTGTCCAGCTTAAAATCTCTTGAGGCCCGGGAGAAGGAGCTTGAGATTGCCAAAGCTGACGCAGAAGCAACTTGCGCTAAACAGACAGAGGTGATTGAAAGGATCACCTCGGACAAGCACGCGATGGAGGAATCTCAGCTGGAGAGGAGCGCAGTCCACGCAAAAGAGAACCAGGATGTGACAGGCAGACTTGAAGGCCAACTGGAGGTGTGCATGAAAGACGTGTCCAGGCTCCAGGCAGAGATCCTGGACCTGAGGGTGCGGCTACAGAGGTCTGAGGATGAACGGCTAAAATCACAAACACAGCTGGAGGTGACGGAGGCCCAAAGAGACGAGCTCAGGACTCTGACCGAGCATCTTAAAGTCCAGGCAGAGGCGCTGAATCAAAGGCATGTAAGAGAGCTTATGGAGTGCAAAAAGAGAGAGGAGGCTCTGAATGAACAGCGTGATAGCGAAGTAGCCGCCCATGCCGAGTTGTCTATCTCTGCGGCTGCCATCCGAGAAGAGCTGTCCACCCTCAAGGCAGAAAACACCAAGCTAGCCTCAGAGAACCGCGAGACACGTGACGGTCTACACAAGGCAAACACAGAGATGGCGGAGCTTGGGATGACCATCTGTAAGCTAAGTGCAGAAAAGGAGGAGGTTAGAGAGCATTGGGCAGGGGACGCTGCCAGGATTGAAGAAGCGGAGAAAGAGGTGGAGCGACTTGAAGAGAGCATGGCAGAACTACAGCTGGAGAATACCAAACTAAGAGAGGAGCTGACACAGAAGGTGAAACTCCCAGAGACCATCGTGGAGCTCCAGGAGCAGCTGGACAAGGCCAAGAACCAAATGAAGAGTGTCAAGGGCTCTAACCGAGAGGAGGTGGAGGCCGCCAAGTTCCAAATGAGCTCGGAGAGCATGAATCATCAGGTCCAGATGAAGGCGAGTCAGTCAGAACGCGTTAACCATGACTTGTATTACACTCACGTTTCATTCATTTCTGCCGTTATGATTCTTTGCACCATAGATTTGAGCCTTTTGGCCCCATTAACGGCTGGTATTAACGTGTGATCTGTTACTGAATAGTATATCTGGATAATGACATGCGATCCAAAGCTGGCTGTCCCACATCAAGGGGAGCAATGCCACAAACGGACATCATTCATTCTTTTATTACTTTTTGTGAGGGAAGTCTGGCTTGCTAATGCTTCTCCTTGTAGCCTTTTATAACCTTGTTTCTCATAACCAACGCACTTCTAAGATTGTGAACATGGTAAACATTATATCTGAATAGCAGCACCATCATTGTAAGCATATTACCATTCAGCTCAAAGCACCGCTGGGCCTTTACGGCCTCACAGAGCCGCTAGCATGGCTGTAGACTCTTCCTGATTCTTTTTTTTTATGTTGATCTTATATCTCAGAGTGTGAATGAGCAGCTGGACACGATGAAAGCCCAGCTGCAGGAGGAGTCGAAGCAGGTGTCCAGCTTGCGGAGCAAAGTGTCTGAACTAGAGGTGTGTGTCTTTCATGCATCAAACACAGTGATTGATCGTTACATGATGAGTAGATACCTGGTGGTGGAACAATGTGTTCTATAATCTTTAGAGGGAGAGAATTGGGTTTTATATAAATAGACCATCATCGGAAGAAAATGTGTCATGTACTCACTTTTTCAAGTCTTAAGACATCCATATATGATTAAGAGAAGACTATAGATAGATTGCAGTCAAAGGTGCAACATCCTATATTCACACCAGCAGCTTTATCATTAGTGGATTTGCAAAGGGGATGAAGAAAAGGAAGCTACACACCACACGGGACATAATAACAGGAAGATTGTTTGTTCAGTACTCATTAACAGGAGATGATTTTCAGGTCTCTGTTTTGCCTTGATTGCTTTAGCAGTTTTCTTTGATTGCAGAAGGTAGAATACAAAATCACTGCGATGCAATGGTCCCTATCCAATTGATAGCTCAATGAAATCGCTTTCAAATCATAATTCTTCCGCTCTGGTTTGATGTGTTTATGGATCAATATGATTGGGATTGGATTTTACTGAATGACATGTTTCTACATGTCGTCTAGTGCTGTGGTTCTCAACCTGGGGGTCGGGGACTCGCCTGTACCCGTGATATAATTGACCTCAGAATAGATGTTATTGAGGGTATTTGTGAGAGTCAAAGTCTGCCTGCACATGAGATTCTGACGGGGGATTACCGGCGGGTCAGGGGGAGAGAAAAAAGTCACGGACCGCATTAAAAAGCCACAGTTACCTTTGATCACATTGCACAACGCCCTACGAGTCGCCAACACCAATTACTCATGTGGGTCACGACTTGACAAGGTTGAGAACCACTTCTCTAGTTCAAGAACTTCAGAACAAACATGGAACAATTGTTTAAATTATAGAGAAGAATATGTCAAAGCTGTTTTTAACTCATGGGTATTTTTATGCATGTTCTTATAATGTTTAATAAAGGCTGTTAATGAGAAGTACTTGCTGCTAACGGGCGAGAAAGACACTCACATCACAAAGACAGAAACATCCATTCGTGAGAGTGAGAGCGAGATTCAGCAACTGAGAAATGCAGTGACCAGGTGCGTTGTTTGATACCTGTACATTTCATCCGGGTGCAAAAACACAGCTGCTGACTTGTTCTCCTTGCACTTACGTCTCTTCAAGTGCTGAAGAAGCCCACTCGGCTTTGCAAAAGGTCAGCGAGGAATTGACGCAGAAGCTCGACACAGCAGAAGCTGACAAACAAAACCAGAGCCTGGAGATGACTGCAGAGATCGATGACCTCAACAGAACCAAAGTCAACCTGGAGGAGCGGCTCATCGAGCTTATAAGGTACGACCTGCCTCTATTACCGCTGTCGGCAGCGTCAGGGGTGCATCTTCCTAGAGTTTCTTCATGAAGGAAGGGATACAGTTCATTTTCTTGTTGGATGTCTACCGCCTTGTTATGCTTTGGTTGCCGCGGGCCCTTCGTTAGACCCACTGGGGAATGTGTTTTAAATTGGTTCTTCGAGTAAGAGCAGATCTCTGATGTTGTTGGACTTGACATCGAAGAGAAGAGAATTAAGGCTGAGGAATCAGGGGAAAAGGCTTCGATGAATTCTGAGATCATTTACAGAGAAGAGAGCAGGTGATGCTGAGAGGCCAACATAACAGGTGAAGTGTGGTAGAGACTGCAGATGCAAATTAGCTTAAGCTATAATCTGGTACAGTGCATCGAATGGAGACATTTGTGTTTAAACTGTACATGGTCCCTTTTAAATAAAGAGAGAAAAAATAGAAAGACATATTTTTATCATTAATTCTACACTGGATTCAGGGACTACTATTGCCTCAAAAGGTTTCATACTCTGTAAGGGATGAAACACACATACAATGATTCACTCAACTCCTTTGGGATTGACTGTAATCATGTGTGCCCACATGATTACAGTCTTTTCTTCTTCAGTATCATGTATGGCTTCATTGTTCTTCTCAGTTGCATCTTTTGGGGTAATGAGGCTACTCCCGGTGTCAAGTCTATCCAACATGGTAGTATACGACTACAGTTAATAACATGTGCATTACATGCTCAATTTGTTCAGTCTTCAGAGGTCATGTTTATTTTACAATTAGCTACTGTCTGCCTCCGCAACAGCTTTGAAATACTGAGCATTATATATTCCAACATCCAACAGAACACAAGAATGAAGTCTACTGTGAGGAAGTTTGAACTGGCTGTGAAACAGTCTCAAAGTAGTACTGATGTTACCGACATAACTAAACAAGACCACCAGCGAGAAGATTGGTTATTTTTATGAAGTTATTCTTCGTGCAGACAAATGGTTTCTGACAGGCCTCTGGTGCTCTGAAACACAACATTTTGTCCACTCAGAACGCCAAATCGACACAGAATGAAAGTTCCTCGTAGTGGCTTTAATTTGAATTCATACATGTGAAAACAACATTTTTATCTTTGATCCATCTCAGAATGACTCACAACTTGAATGCATTTGTCTTGTTTTGCATTACAGGGACAAAGATGCTCTTTGGCAGAAGTCAGACGCTCTGGAGTTTGAGCAGAAACTACGAGCACAGGAGCGCTGGTGGTTAGTGGACAAGGAGGCCACGCACTGCCTCGGCTGCCAGGGTCAGTTCACCTGGTGGCTGCGCAGACATCACTGCAGGTGAGCTTTCCGTGGACACTGGGGCCGACTGCACACCGTTGCTCCTGGCGCTGTTTGATTTTCCCACTACATACAGTAGCACTTCTCAAAATGCCTAAATGCCACAAAATGACATCCTTACATTCTACGTTTTTTAGGCTTTGTGGTCGCATCTTCTGCTACTACTGCAGCAACAACTTTGTGATGACCAAGTACAGTGGGAAGAAAGAGCGCTGCTGCAGGGACTGTTACACCCACCACAGCGTGGTGGTGGAGAGGTTCACAGGGGCAGAGCTGAGTCCCTCAGACGCTCAGTCTCCTCCACCGGGAGCTGGACCCCAGCCACCACCTGAGCCGGCCCCGTATAAACCCACTCCCAGGGTAACAGGTGAGAGGCAAACCACATGCTAACTACTACATGCTAACTTGACTGCACCCTTGATCCCAAAAAGATGGATTGCTGTAGTTCTCCGGCCCTGTACTGTAAGGTCACTGGGAGCGTTTAAGCAGAAGTAAAGAGATTGACTTCATCATATTCAGGAACAAGGACAGAAACCTTTGCAGCAGAAGTCTTGTTCAAAAGGGGAAGTGGGTGACATTTCCATTCAGATGAGAAGCTGTTTTATTTTTTACGGTAAAGAAAGGAACTCTGCATAATGTTACAGTGCGTCTCTTTTTGTGGTGGCTTTGTCTCAAACATGATTTCTGGAATGTTTTTTCTTCTCTACTCTACACTCAATACGTGTTATGCATACTGTGTAATCACCAGACTATACTATGAGAATATGTAGTGGTTCAATAGTTTAATTTGTTCCTCCCAGTTTCAGACCCCAGCAACAGATGTGACGATGGAGTTTTTGACATCATCACAGAGGAGGAAGTGAACGGCGTCTACGACAGTGACACCACCTCCCAGACCACAGGAGGCTCCCTGGAGGGAGAACAAGACCGACGGCCTCCAGGAACACTGGATATGTGAGTGTGATATATATATATATATATATATATAATTTAATTCAATCAATTATACCTCTCAGAAGAGAGACAACTACATAGAGTACACTCATGAAGTGTACTGGTGTTGCGTTGGCTAATCAGAGCTTGTTTCAAGTCAAAAGGCCTGTATGGTCGGATGCTGGATGCATTTAAATACAAAACTAGACTCACTGCCTTTCAATGGTGGGAAGTAGGATTAAGGAAGTGAACTAGTTCTGTATTATTAATGATGCAACCCCAATGGGTAAGAGGAAATTACAACGAGACAATGTGTCCATGACCTATGTGAACAACAAGATCATTGAAGACACTCATCACGGCCCATTCCTCGAGTCTAGACTGTCCCGCTCTCTTAGAAGTCACAGCACACCCCAGGAAATAGGATCTCCAACATGTAGCACCCTGAGGGAGTTCAGCACACGTATTTCTGCCCCTTACCAGGTGTCAACTAGTAATTAGGGAAGTGGTTCTTCTCATTTTCATTGATAAGCGAAAAAGCAATTTGCGAGAATAAAGAAGTGCCAGTTTCATGCTGCTGAAGGCGAAAGTGATAGTGGAGAGAGGCTGACGCACTCGTGTGTTACCGTTATGTTGTGAATTGTATGGAAACGTTTTCAACACCTTTATGTGCAGAAGTATTCTGTCGTTGCTGTCATCTTAGATACCAAATATATGAAATCCACAATTTACAAAGATGTACCTCAATGATAACTGGGCGGCAGATGAGTTAACATTGAAATAACTTGTGCTTAGATTGAACTTAATGTCATAAATAATGTTCAACATAATGTATAAAACCTGCAGAATGGACGGGTAAAATCCATGATGATGAATCTGAAGTGTATCACCGAGATATTTTGAAGGCAGCTCTACCTATGACACCAGGATACTTTGATTATCATTAAAGAGTTCTATGCATTGAAAACCAAATGTTACTGTGTGTGTCTTGCAGAGGCACAAGAGATGTGACGCCTGATAACCCTGAAGATCATGTTGCCACTGTTCAGGATTCAGAAATCAACCTTCTCCAATCAGGAGAAGTCACGTAAGTCTTGACCGTTGGTTGACTTAATGGGTCACTTTGGTATTTTTTCCACCTGGACCCTATTTTATGTTTTTGTGTCTAAGTGAAGAACAATAGGGACGACAATTTTTGAAACTGCTCCGTTATTGAGGGAGAACGCTGCAGACGACAGCCGTAAAAAAACGTTCATGCTGTTGCTGAATATTTAGCTGATTTCAACAATGTGGGTGCGCCGCGAGATTTCAGAACGAGACTTCACAGAGTGAACAGAATAAAAATGTTTTCCATAATGTTGTCACACATCAATAATAACAAAACATGCACTTTTAGAGGACGTAAATTGACGGTGAGGAATTGCCCAAAACGTCAACATTGCAGCCCATTTAGCGTTTGCCGTCTGAAGCATTCTCCCTCAACACTGGACCAGTTAAAAAAATAAGACACTTGGATACAAAAACATGGAAAAATAGCATCCAGGTTGAAAAGATAACAAAGTTACCCTTTAATGTGATGAGTCACTTGGTATTCATACCACTCTTAAAATGAATTTGGGCTCATTGCAGGATGGCTGTCCCTCTCGGCATTGAAGATATTTCTCAGTTTGGCGACGGTTCCAGGGAAATCTTCATTAAGTCCAGCTGTTACAGTGTGATAACTGTCGCCGTGGGTGACTGCGGGCCAACCATCAGCTGGATGTTTTCCTCAGAGCCTAAGAGCATCTGCTTCAGTGTGGTTTACAGGGAATCCACTGACACTCATGTGGAGCAGTCAAAGGTAGATGAGCTGCGTTGTGAGACTCGGTCCTTGTGCTTCTGCCACAGGGAAAAGTCCAAGAGCACAAAAGCCAATTGTTTGTTATGTACTTTCAAATTAAAGTACATCATAAAGCTGGAGGCAGCGCTTTTCAATTGTTAGAAATTGCAGCCACTTCAAAAATGATGATTTAAAAGCAGAAGTTATCACTGGACGCAATGGACTGACCCTGTGCATGCTTTCATGGGCGCCCCCTACAGTCTTTAGTTATTTGCTTGATTTTTCAAATATCACGGACTGAGGAAAACTGGCCGGTTGCCAGTGTTGCAGTGCTCAGCAGGTTGAGGTGCACATCCTGCACTTAAAATGTCCGGCTTGTAAAAGAGATATGAACTCCCATGTCACATATCATCCCCTATGTTACAATTATTATAATAATAATAATGATAATGAAATGTTTGCTTTCCAGCAAAAAAAATTGTGTAAGGTAACATAAATGTCATAAAAACAAAAGTATTATAGCGGCCGAGGAGAGATTTGTTCCTGTGACAGATTTCTTTCATCTGTACATTGAGTTTGACTTCATGTCTCGGTTCTTCTCTCAGGTCCTGATTCCTCTAACTCGCTGCAATTCCCATAAAGAGACAATTCGGGGACAGCTGAAAGTCCGAAACCCCGGCTTCTACACGCTCATCTTCGACAACTCCTTCTCACGGTACGGAACTCCTGACATCCGGCGTCTTTGTTCTGACTCTTCCTCTCAGTGGGAGAAGCATGAGAATTACCGTTAAAGTGTTTTAACTCTTTGCGATCCTACCCTGACACACTCAGCGTCTCGTTTCAGTTACATCGGATTGCAGTCTTTTGATCAAAAAACCCTTTTCCAACAGGTTTATCTCCAAGAAAGTCTTCTACCATCTGACCATGGAGAGGCCCATAATCTATGATGGAAGCGACTTTCCCTGAAGCTGGATAACATGATGTCACTGTGACGGCAAATTCAGTGACTGTTTCTTATTACGTTTTTGCTCTTTTGTTCCAAAAACCAGTTTTTTACCCAAGTATTTTACGTTTTCTGTACTATTTAAGTGTGTGGCGTTAATGTTTTGGGGCGTGCTCGTGTTTTAACTGTCGCCTAAGTGAGGCGTTCTCAACAATATGAAAAACGTTTTTCAGAAAGAAACAGAAAGACAAAGTTTTATTGTTTTTTAAATATAAACCAAGTAATGCACGTACT